>NW_028274823.1:37947500-38572500 GCF_037043125.1 Eumetopias jubatus
CCCCTTCTTTTTAGTTGTCCAAGTACAAATAGCAAAAATTAGTGAAGAGCATCTGAAACTTAAGAGTAAAACAGACCTAGATCCAAATCCCAGCTCTACTATTCACACAACCAAGATATTAAGGGGTGAGTGAGGGGGAGGAGAGGAATGTGCATATTACGAACAGAAAGATGTATCATTTACAAAGGTAATTTTATATTTCAAATTTAAAAATCAATAAAATTTGAGTAAAAAAAGCATAATTCAGGACATAAGATCTGAACTTAAAGTATTTAATGGTTTTTAAAAACTTTAAATTTTAAATATGTTTTAGTTGACATACATCCTTACATGATTTTGTCTAGAAATCTATTCCATTCATTGTGACCAATGTAACTGACTTTATTTTTCACAAAATCTTGGCCATTACTTAGAAATCAGTATTTCTTTAACTGAGTATTTCTTAATGTTTTATTTTTCTAAGAATAAACCTTATGTTGGGTCACCTGGGTGGCTCAGTCGGTTAAGCGTCTGCCTTCAGCTCAGGTCATGACCCCAGGGTCCTGGAAGAGCCCCGCATGGGACTTCCTGCTCAGCAAGGAGTCCACTTGTCCCGCTGACCCTCCCCTGTCTCGTGCTCTCTCTCACTCTCTCTCTCAAATAAATAAATAAAATCTTTAAAAAAAAAAAAAAAGAATAAACCTTATGTTGACGAGTCACTCATTAGAATCAATGCTTTTCCCTTTTGATAAAGTTACATCTTATGTTGACCTTACTTTACAGTTTTCAAAGGAAAATGCTAACTCAGTTGTTATTGCAACTACCTATTATTCTTGCAGTTATTTTAGTACTGGAAGTAGAGGTTTGTTCCTGACCTTTGCACACTCTCTCATATTGTTGTATAGCTTCTTCCATGTTCTGATTACTTAACTGCTCCTGCAAGATTAAAGAACATGAATTAAATGCAAATGTAACTAAAATGTACAGCAATATTTAATAGTGGGACTTGAAAACAGGGTTCAATGTTGGGTCTGAAATCTCTCTCCTACAAGGTTGACTACTAGTCTCCTGCTTCCAAGTTTCTTTTGCCTTGGAGAAAAAGGCAGGGTGAAAAACAAAATTTGATACCTTTAATCTCCCTCAAAGTTACTGCCCAGTCATGTTATTTCCTCAATGTTTTAAGCTACCATGTTCTCTTACACACCAGAAAAAGCAGAAATGAGGAAATGGAGGCTCACTATGCATTTAACACAGGAGGAACAAGGAAAGCCATGAAAAAAGTTCCTTATCAATACACTTACAGGGCAGAAAAAATAGGGTCCTCCATCCCCTCTACGTAGAAAGTAGCTGGGGAGTTTGAATTGAAAAAAAAAAAAGGAGCCACAAGAGGCAAGAGTAAATTATGGGTACTGGAAATCTTCCACTTCTAGTTTTAACCTATCAGGTAATCCAACCTTCACTCCCTAGCTCACTTAACATCAACACTATCTCATTCCTTTTCAAGTCTTAGAATGAAAATCATTGCAGAACCTGGAAATCTCGGAAATCTATTATGAAAGTACAGACTGCTTTATTAGATTCAGTTAAAAATTAAAATCATGTGTTTACACCTGAATATTCATTAGTTCGCTTCGTTCAAAAGCCAACATGCAAAGAATACAACAATTTCATTTCTTAATTGCTGCCAAATCTATTTAATTGATGTCAAGAAAAATATAACCACTTACAAAGGGATTTTGCTTTTTAAGTGTCCTTTCGAAAAATAATTTTTTATAAGACATGAGCTTCATTTTCTTTTTACTTTTTTCTTTTTTAAGATTTTATTTATTTATTTGACAGAGAGAGAGAGACAGCGAGAGAGGGAACACAAGCAGGGGGAGTGGGAGAGGGAGAAGCAGGCTTCCCGCTGAGCAGGGAGCCCAACACGAGGCTCGATCCCAGGACCCTGGGATCATGACCTGAGCCAAAGGCAGACGCTTAACGACTGAGCCACCCAGGCACCCCTTCTTTTTACTTTTATTTTGAAATTATTTTAGATTTACAGAAGAGTTGCAGATACCAGACATATCCTGTATAAGCTCCACGTAGCTTCCCCTAATGTTAACTCTTATATTACCACAGTACATTGATTTAAAACTTGAGAAACACTGGACCGAAAAATGAGCAGTTGAGTGTCCATGCTCTATTATTTAAAATATGGAAATCATCTTTGTATGAAAAAAAGGAAATTAGCACTGCTATAATAATATTAACAATACTATAGACTGTATTTGGATTTCACCAGTTCTTTAGCGATATCCTTCTCTGCTTCTAGGGTTCCACACAGGACACAAGACTGCACGGAGTAATCCTGCCCCCTTAGTCTCCTCCAATCTGTGAGAAGTCCTTGGTAGTCCCTTTTTTTAATGACCTTGACACTTTTTACTGGTCAGGTATTGTATAAAAACATCCTCAGTTTGGATTTGTCTGATGTTGTCTCATGATTAGACTGAAGTTATGGATTTGGGGGAAAAATACCACATAACAGATGAGCCTTTCTGGTCACATCAAATCAGGAAGCTCATGGTATCAATATGACTTACTACTGGTGATGCTATTCTTGAACACCTGGCTAAGGTGGGGTCTGCCAGGTTTCTCTACTGTAAAGATACTAATTTTTTCTTTCCATATTCTATTCATTAGAAGCAAATCACTATGGCCTTATTTAATTTTAAATAATTAATTTTTAGATTCCAGAAATAGTCAAAAGAGAATTTGTTATAAAGAACTGATACACTGAGGCGCCTGGGTGGCTCAGTCAGTTAAGTGTCTGGCTCTCGATTTTGGCTCAGGTCATGCTCTCAGGAGCATGAGATCAAGCCCAGCATCGGGCTTCGTGCTCAGTGGGGAGTCTGCTTGAGATTCTCTCTCTCTCCCTCCCTCTGTACCCTCCTCCCACTCACACGCTCTCTCTCTCAAATTAATAAATAAAATCTTTAAAAAGAAAAAAAGAACTGGGGCACCTGGGTAGCTCAGTAGGTTAAGTGTCTGCCTTCAGCTCAGGTCATGATCCCAGAGTCCTGGGATCAAGTCTCACGTAGGGCTCCCTGCTCAACAGGGAGCCTGCTTCTCCCTCTCCCTCTGCCTGCCCCCATCCATGCTTGTGTGCGCTCTCTCTGTCAAATAAATAAATAAAATCTAAAAAAAACTTACAAAAAGAAAAAAAGAACTGATACATTTAAGTAGACACTAAAATATACCAGCAGAATCTACTTAAACTATTTTAAAAGCAAGACTGTTACCTTGAGTTGCTGAATGGTTCGCTGTTTCATATCTATTTCCTGAGAACACTGGTTTTTCTTTTTCTCCAGTTCATTAATTTTAATCCTCAGTAATTTCTCCTCATCACGCATTACAGATACCTAAAAAGTAATGTTTATAAAATAAATTATTTTTAAATACTAATTTTTTTTGTTGTTTAAAATTCATGGCCAGCGGTTCAAAGATTCATATCCTTCAAAACCCATTAGAGGGATGCCTGGGTGGACCAGTCAGTTAAACATCTGCCTTGGCTCAGGTCATGATCCCAGAGTCCTGGGATTGAGCCCCATGTCCAGCTCCCTGCTCAGCAGGGAGCCTGCTTCTCCCTTTCCCCCCTGCTCGTGCTCTCTCTCTCACTCTCTCCCTGTCTCTCTCAGATAAATAAAATCTTAAAAAAAGAAATTAGAAAATTATAGATTCTAACACACTATATGATATGGCTTCAAATTATCAAGAATTTTTTTAATAAACTAAAGGAGAATGCATATGAAAAGATCACTTCTTCTCATAATATTTTAAAAACCTCAAACTCTGTAAGTGCTCTCCAAAAAGAACACAGCACCTTGCAAGAGCAAAACCATTATCACAGAGAAATCAATAAAGATACTCTAACAGGAAAATACCGGCTCAGATTTCCAAGGGTTATTGAGTAACATGGTCCAGTAATATAAGAAATACTTTAGAAGCTAATAATGGCCCACACAGGATGAAAATGGAGCAGCTACAAGATCAAAAGTTATCCATGTATGTGAAAGTCAATTGATTTTTTGATGTTACTGGTAACCTAGTTCTACACACTTGTTAGAGAAATCAAAAGCACTATGAATTAGTATGTAAATCTTCGTCAAAAAAAAAGAAGATAATCTACGAACACCTTTATGCCAATTTCTATCACATCAATCCTAGAGATTTCATAAAATGAAGGAAATTAACTAAAAAAAATTCTCCTTCATAAAAAGCATGGAAATATACATAGTAATAGTAGCTCTGAGTGGTTTGGTTTCAGGGAATTTTTACATCCTTTTTACTTTCTGAATGTTCTTCCAAATTTACTACAATACATATTTCCTTTATAATCATACATTAGGAATATTTGTGTTTATCTGTTTATTTTGTTTAAAAAATGTGGGACTTGTAGTACTAAACACCAACCTTATCAATTTTACAGCTATAAACTGTCAGGCAATAATAATAAAGACCATGTGTTGCACCAATATGCACAGAAGGACCACCTCAGTTTCCATCCTGGCTCTACCTTTTACTAGCTAAGTGAACATGGACAAGTTATACCTCTCAATACATAGTTAAAAACGGTGCCTACCCCTAATATGTGTCTGAGAATTAGATGAGATATTATATGTAAACTCAGCATAACTGACTCAGAATAAGCTGCTATTATTATTGTTGTTAGTAGTATTAGCACTGACATTATACATTATTTTGAAAGAGAAAACACTCTTTATAACCATTATTAGAATAATAGTAACATAACTTAGAGATACCCCTATAAAAAGTGGCATGAAAAAAATCTCAAACATAGAATTAAAAAGTATTTCTATACAAATGATCCCATTTATAAAAATAAAAACATACGTATTTACATATATTGTTAAATACAACATATGTATCTAACTAGATATATAACACATAAATCTAATACACTTTGTTAAATACAACTTAATATATGTATCTAAATACTGTACATACTTCTATTTTCGTGATCTAAAAATGTGTTTTAGGGTGCCTGGGTGCCTCAGTCGGTTCAGCATCTGGCTTCAGCTCAAGTCATGATCTCAGGGTCCTGAAATGGAGCCCCGCATCAGGCTCCATGCTAATTAGGGAGTCTGCTTCTCCCTCTCCCTATGCCCCTCCTCCCTGCTCATGCTCTCTATCTTGCTCATTCTCTCAAATAAGTATAAGTATTTTAAAATTTTAAAAAAATAAAAAAAGTGTGCTTTAGCAATCTAAAAGTGATCTAAAAGAACACTGTCAAGAGTGGTTATATTTGGGGGGCGGAGCAAGACGGCGGAGGAGTAGGAGACCTAGAATTCGTCTGGTCGCAGGAATTCAGCTGAATAGGGATCAAACCATTCTGAACACCTACAAACTCAACAGGAGATTGAAGAGGAGAGGAGCAACAACTCTCTGAACAGAGAAGCGACCACTTACTGGAAGGTAGGACGTGCGGAGAAGTGAATCCGAGGCGATATTCGGGAGGATAGACGGCGGGGGAGGGGGGCTCTGTCGGCCACTTCTGGCAAGTGATAGAGCCACGGAGCACAAAATCGGAACTTTTAGAAGTCAGCTCCGCTGAGGGAGGTCGCTGCAGTGGCTAAGCGGGGAGTGGAATCCTCCCGGGACAGTGTGGTCTCAGGAACCTCGGGGTCACAGAAAGACCGGGGATGTCTGAGTGTGGCAGAGCTCCCAGGTATCAGAGCGGGGAAGCCGGCTGCAGAAACGGAGCCGAGGCGCAGGCTCTCAGCTCGGGGTTGCCATAAACTGTGATCCGCGGCCCAGTCGGGCCACTGCTCCTCCAGCAGGGACCCACCAAGCGGCAGAGCCGGGGAGACTCCCCTTTCTCCCCTGGGAGGAGCGGCGCGGGAATGCACCGCAGGGATATCCTGGGTTTGGAGACTCCACACGGGGTCGGGTGCCAGAGATACAAATGCTCGGTCACAGGCCGGGTGAGCAGGGAGTGCGGGAGAACAAAGAGACGGGAGTGACTGCTTTTCTCTGGGGGTGCACTGAGGAGCGGGGCCCCGAGTTCTCAGCTCCCCCGGGTGGAGATTGGGAGGCCACCATTTTCGCCCTGGTCCTCCAAAGCTGTGCCGGGAGCTTGCAGGGAACAAAAGCACCTGAGAGCAAACCCGAGCAGCTTGCTTAGCCCAGACCGACAAGGGCGGGGCAATTCAGCCTCCGGCAAAGACATTTGGAAACCACGACAACAGGCCCCTCCCCCAGAAGATCAGCATGAACAGCCAGCAAGCCAAGACCAAGTTTACCGATCAATGAGAACGGGAGAACTCCAGCACTAGGGGAATACTGCACATAGAATTCATGGCTTTTTTTTACCATGATTCATTAGTTCATCAAAGTTAATTTTTTTAACTGTTTTTTTTTAATTTTTCTTTTTCCCTTTTTCAACCAACATCTTATCAATCTTTTAAAAAAAAAATTTTATTTTTCATTTTAAGGGTCATATTTTATCCCTTCATAGTAGTTACCCTTATTTTTGGCACATATATATATAAGTTGTTCCCTCTTTAAAATTTTGAGATACAGTTTCTTCTAACAGACCAAAATATACCTTAAATCACTAGTGTATGGCTTTGTTCTGGTCTCCTGCCTGATGACACTTTTTTTTTTTTAAATCTTCTTCTTTCTTTTTACAAACAACTTGTCAATTCCTTTTACAAAATCTTTTATAATTTTCATCTTTACAGTCATCTTCCATCCCTTCATTGTATCAACCCTTATTTTGTACATATATGTCTTTCTACCTTTAAAATTTAGGAGGCACTTTCTTCTAACAGACCAAAATACGCCCAAAATCTAGTGTGTGGCACTGATCTATGCACTAGCCTGATCATATTTGATCATATTCTGCTTTTTTTGTATTGTTCTGTTTTTGTTTTTATCTTTTTTCTTTTTTTTTTCTCTTTCTTTTTTCTTTCTTTCCCTTTCTTTTGCCCTGGTTTCAGGTCTTTTCTGATTTGTATAAAGCATATTTGTTGGGGACGTTCTTAACCTGTTAGCATTTTGTTCTCTCATTCATCTATTCTCCTCTGGACAAAATGACAAGATGAAAAAAATCACCTCAGCAAAAAGAATAAAAGGTAGTACCGTCAGCCAGGACCTACTCAATACGGACATTAGTACGATGTCGGACCTAGAGTTCAGAATCATGACTTTAAAGATACTACCTGGGCTTGAAAAAAGCATGGAAGATATTAGAGAAACCCTTTCTGGAGAAATAAAAGAACTAAAATCTAACCAAGTCGATATCAAAAAAACTATTGATGAGGTGCAATCAAAAATGGGGGCACTAACTGCTAGGATAAATGAGGCAGAAGAGAGACTCGGTGATATAGAAGACCAAATGATGGAAAATAAAGAGGCTGAGAAAAAGAGAGATAAACAACTACAGGATCACGAGGGCAGAATTCGAGAGATAAGTGATATGATAAGACAAAACATTAGAATAATTGGGATCCCAGAAGAAGAAGAAAGAGAGAGAGGGCCAAAAGGTATATGGGAGCAAATAATAGCAGAGAACTTCCCTCATGTGGGGAAGGAAACAGGCATCAAAATGCAGGAGGCACAGAGAACCACTCTCAAAATCAATAATAATAGGTCAACATCCCAACATCTAATAGTAAAACTTACGAGTCTCAGAGACAAGGAGAAAATCGTGAAAGCGGCTCGGGAGAAGAGATATGTAATCTACAATGGTAGAAATATTAGACTGGTAAAAGACCTATCCACAGAGACCTGGCAGGCCAGAAAGGACTGGCAAGATATCTTCAGAGCACTAAACGAGAAAAATATGCAGCCAAGAATACTATATCCAGCTAGGCTGTCATTGAAAATAGAAGGAGAGATAAAAGCTTCCAGAACAAACAAAAACTAAAGGAATTTGCAAACACGAAACCAGCCCTCCAAGAAATATTGAAAGGGGTCCTCTAAGCAAAGAGAGAGCCTAAAAGCAGCATAGATCAGAAAGGAACACAGACAATATACAGTCACAGTCACCTTACAGGTAATACAATGGCACTAAATTCATACGTTTCAATAGTTACCCTGAATGTAAATGGGCTAAATGCCCCAATCAAAAGACACAGGGTATCAGAATGGATTAAAAAACAAGACCCATCCATATGCTGTCTGCAAGAGACTCATTTTAGACCCAAAGACACCCCCAGATTGAAAGTGAGGGGGTGGAAAACCATTTACCATGCTAATAGACACCAAAAGAAACATGGGGTGGCAATCCTTATATCAGACAAATTCGATTTTAAAACAAAGACTGTAATAGGAGATGAGGAAGGACACTATATCCTACTTCAAGCATCTATCCAACAAGAAGATCTAACAATTGTAAATATCTATGCCCCTAACATGGGACCAGCCAATTATATAAGGCAATTCATAACAAAAGCGAAGAGACGCACTGACAACAATACAATAATAGTGGGGGACTTTAACACGTCCCCTGACTGAAATGGACAGATCATCTAAGCAAAAGATCAACAAGGAAATAAAGACTTTAAATGACACACTGGACCAAATGGACTTCACAGACATATTCAGAACATTCGATCCCAAAACAACAGAATACACATTCTTCTCGAGTGCCCATGGAACATTCTCCAGAATTGATCACATCCTAGGTCACAGAGCAGGTCTCAACCGGTACCAAGAGATTGGGATTATTCCCTGCATATTTTCAGACCACAATGCTTTGAAACTAGAACTCAACCACAAGAGGAAAGTCAGAAAGAACTCAAATACATGGAGGCTAAAGAGCATTCTACTAAAGAATGAATGGGTCAACCAGGAAATTAAAGAAGAATTAAAAAAATTCATGGAAACCAATGAAAATGAAAACACAACTGTTCAAAATCTTTAGGATACAGCAAAGGCAGTCCTGAGAGGAAAGTGTATAGCAATACAAGCCTTTCTCAAGAAACAAGAAAGGTCTCAAATACACAACCTAACCCTACACCTAAAGGAGCTGGAGAAAGAACAGCAAAGAAAGCCTAAACCCAGAAGAAGAGAAATAATAAAGATCAGAGCAGAAATCAATGAACTAGAAACCAAAAGAACAGTAGAACAGATCAACGAAACTAGGAGCTGGTTCTTTGAAAGAATTAACAAGATGGATAAACCCCTGGCCAGACTGATCAAAAAGAAAAGAGAAATGACCCAAATCAACAAGATCATGAATGAAAGAGGAGAGATCACAACCAACACCAAAGAAATACAAACAATGATAAGAACATATTATGAGCAACTCTATGCCAGCAAATTAGATAACCTGGAAGAAATGGGTGCATTCCTAGAGATGTATCAACTACCAAAATTGAACCAGGAAGAAAGAGAAAACCTGAACAGACCTATGACCACTAAACAAATTGAAGCAGTCATCAAAAATCTCCCAACAAACAAAAGCCCGGGGCCAGATGGCTTCCCCAGGGAATTCTACCAAACATTTAAAGAAGATTTAATACCTATTCTCCTGAAACTGTTCCAAAAAATAGAAATGGAAGGAAAACTTCCAAACTCATTTTATGGGGCCACCATTACCTTGATCCCAAAACCAGACAAAGACCCCAACAAAAAGGAGAATTACAGACCAATATCCTTGATGAACATGGATGCAAAAATTCTCACCAAAATACTAGCCAAGAGGATCCAACAGTACATTAAAAGGATTATTCACCACGACCAAGTGGGATTTATCCCTGGGCTGCAAGGCTGGTTCAACATCCGCAAATCAATCAACGTGATACAATACATTAACAAAAGAAAGAACAAGAATCATATGATCCTCTCAATAGATGCAGAAAAAGCATTTGACAAAGTACAGCATCCTTTCTGGATCAAAACTCCTCAGAGTACAGGGACAGAGGGTACATACCTCAATATCATAAAAGCCATCTATGAAAAACCTACAGCCAATATCATTCTCAATGGGGAAAAGCTGAGAGCTTTCCCCCTAAGGTCAGGAACGCGGCAGGGATGTCCACTCTCACCACTGCTACTCAACATAGTGTTAGAAGTCCTAGCCACAGCCATCAGACAACAAAAAGAAATCAAAGGCATCCAAATCGGCAAAAAAGAAGTCAAACTTTCACTCTTTGCAGATGATATGATACTTTATGTGGAAAACCCAAAAGACTCCACCCCAAAACTGCTAGAACTCATACAGGAATTCAGTAAAGTGGCAGGATATAAAATCAATGCACAGAAATCAGTGGCATTCCTATACACCAACAACAAGACAGAAGAGAGACAAATCAAGGAGTTGATCCCATTTACAATTGCACCCAAAACCATAAGATACCTAGGAATAAATCTAACCAAAGAGGCAAAGGATCTGTACTCAGAAAACTATAAAATACTCATGAAAGAAATTGAGGAAGACACAAAGAAATGGAAAAACGTTCCATGCTCATGGATTGGGAGAACCAACATTGTGAAGATGTCAATGCTACCTAGAGCAATCTACACATTCAATGCAATCCCCATCAAGATACCATCCACTTTTTTCAAAGAAATGGAACAAATAATCCTAAAATTTGTATGGAACCAGAAGAGACCCCGAATAGCCAGAGGAATATTGAAAAAGAAAAGCAAAGCTGGCGGCATCACAATTCCGGACTTCCAGCTCTATTACAAAGCTGTCATCATCAAGACAGCATGGTACTGGCACAAAAACAGACACATAGATCAATGGAACAGAATCGAGAGCCCAGAAATGGACCCTCAACTCTATGGTCAACTTATCTTTGACAAAGCAGGAAAGAATGTCCAGTGGAAAAAAGACAGTCTCTTCAACAAATGGTGTTGGGACAATTGGACAGCCACATGCAGAAGAATGAAGCTGGACCATTTCCTTACTCCACACACAAAAATAGACTCCAAATGTTTGAAAGACCTAAACGTGAGACAGGAGTCCATCAAAATCCTAAAGGAGAACACAGGTAGCAACCTCTTCGACCTCAGCCGCAGCAACTTCTTCCTAGAAACTTCGCCAAAGGCAAGGGAAGCCAGGGCAAAAATGAACTATTGGGATTTCATCAAGATAAAAAGCTTCTGCACAGCAAAAGAAACAGTCCACAAAACCAAAAGACGACCTACAGAATGGGAAAAAATATTTACAAATGACATTATCAGATAAAGGGCTAGTATCCAAAATCTATAAAGAACTTATTAAATTCAACACCCAAAGAACAAATGATCCAATCAAGAAATGGGCAGAAGACATGAGCAGACATTTTTCCAAAGAAGACATCCAAATGGCCAACAGGCACATGAAAAAGTGCTCAACATCACTTCGGTATCAGGGAAATCCAAATCAAAACCTCAATGAGATACCACCTCACACCAGTCAGAATGGCTAAAATTAACAAGTCAGGAAACGACAGATGTTGGGAGTCATGTGGAGAAAGGGGAACCCTCCTACACTGTTGGTGGGAATTCAAGCTGGTGCAACCACTCTGGAAAACAGTATGGAGGTTCCTCAAACAGTTGAAAATAGAGCTACCGTACGATTCAGCAGTTGCACTACTGGGTATTTACCACAAAGATACAAATGTAGGGATCCGAAGGGGTACGTGCACCCTGATGTTTATAGCAGCAATGTCCACAATAGCCAAACTGTGGAAAGAGCCAAGATGTCCATCGACAGATGAATGGATAAAGAAGATGTGGTATATATACACAATGGAATATTATGCAGCCATCAAAAGGAATGAGATCTTGCCATTTGCAATGACATGGATGGAACTGGAGGGTGTTATGCTGAGTGAAATAAGTCAATCAGAGAAAGACATGTATCATATGACCTCACTGATATGAGGAATTCTTAATCTCAGGAAACAAACTGAGTGTTGCTGGAGTGGTGGGGGGTGGGAGGGATGGGGTGGCTGGGTAATAGGCATTGGGTAGGGTATGTGCTATGGTGAGCGCTGTGAATTGTGCAAAACTGTTGAATCACAGATCTGTACTTCTGAAACAAATAATGCAACATATGTTAAGAAAAAAGAAAAAGAAGAAGATAGCAGGAGGGGAAGAATGAAGGGGAGTAAGTCAGAAGGGGAGACGAACCATGAGAGACGATGGACTCTGAAAAACAAAGTGAGGGTTCTAGAGGGGAGGAGGGTAGGGGGATGGGTTAGCCTGGTGATGGGTATTAAAGAGGGCACACTCTGCATGGAGCACTGGGTGATATGCACAAACAATGAATCATGGAACACTACATCAAAAACTAATGATGTAATATATGGTGATTAACTAACAATAAAAAAATTTTTTTAAAAAAAGTGGTTATATTTAAAAAGAAAAATGATTGGGAAGAAGGCCTTCATTTGTATCTTAATTTATTAAAAAAATATTTCCAAATAATAGATACAATAAAAAGTTTTTAATTAGAAAAAGGAGCTATTATTTAAGTAATTGGTTCTACGTGAATCAAAGACAATTATACCATGCTTGAAATGCTTACTGATAATCATGGTGCTCAGAAATAGTATCTTAAACCAGGAAGTTACATGCCTACAAAGTAAAGAATCCATATCCTTTGAGTGACAAAACAAGTGCTTTCCTAAATTATGCCACATTGCTTTGAACTTACTGATTTGACTAAGAATTTTCCTAGACTAATTATAATTTAGGTCATCTTTACTGTCTTACATTTCTAATCTAATCTAGTACTGAAATATTTATCACATGACCTGGAAACTTTCTGTATATAATTATAAGAAACAACATGAGTTTTTGTATTTTACCTATGATGGTATTGTTTGTAGTTTTCCTCCACTGACTGAAAACTTTGTTACATTTCCCTTATTATAATGAATACATACTCATTATAAGAAATAAATCAATAAGCAGAGCTTTTAAAAAGCTACCTATGCCATTACCCAAATTAATCAAAATATATAACAATATTTTTATATATTTCCTTGCAGTCTATATTTTAATGCAAACTGCTCACAAAGTTTTAATCTTACTATAAACACTTCACCCTTGAATGTGGAGGTTAGGGGTGCAGATCCCCTTTGCAATCAAAAATCCACAAATTACTTTTGGCTCCCCAAAAACCTAACTAATAGCCCACTGTTGACCAGATGCCTTGCCAATAACACAATCAATTAACACATATTTTGTATGCTATATGTATTATATACTGTATTCTTAAAGAAAAAACGTGGATCTGCACAGTTCAAATCGTCTTATTCAAGGGTTGATGGTACGTAACATCGGGTCCACCTTCTATTATTTAACATTATAAGACAAGCATTTTCCCATATTATCATAAAAGCTTAGTTCTTAACCCTGTACTTAAATCAAAATCCTGCTAAATATACTGACGATGAATCTGAGAACTTTATAAATTACATCGATAAAGCAATGAGAAATACAATTTACACATCTCTACAAATCACTATAAATGAAGCAACAGAACTCAAGCCAAAGCTTCCAGGCATCACAGTGCTGGCCGGGAAAAAGAACCTCTACTTACAAAAAAAGTGCAGAGGGGTACTAGATCCACAGCAACAGCTTCTTTCCCCTTCCTTTTCTTTACTATACAGGCCTAATAGTCATGAAATATTAATCAGAAAGTTCATACTCATTAATTTTTTCTAATTTACATTAATGCTGGGATGCCTGGGTGGCTCAGTCGGTTAAGCATCTGCCTTCGGCTCAGGTCATGATCCCACAGTCCTGGGATCAAGCCCCGCAATGGGCTCCCTGTTCAGTGGGGAGCCTGCTTCTCCCTCTCCCACTCCCCGTGCTGTGTTCCCTCTCTCGCTGTCTCTGTCAAATAAATAAAATGTTTAAAAAGAGAAAAAACTTACATTAATGATATCTTTTTGTGAACATTTTTTTATTATGTTATGTTAATCACCGTACATTACATTAGTTTTTGATGTAGTGTTCCATGATTCATTGTTTGCATATAACACCCAGTGCTCCATGCAGAATGTGCCCTCTTTAATACCCACCACCAGGCTAACCCATCCCCCAGCCCCCTCCCCTCTAGAACCCTCAGTTTGTTTCTCAGAGGTGCACATTTTTTTTTTTATATTAAATGAGAAATTGTTCCAGAACTTCAGTTTCAAGTAGGTTAGAATAAACTAACCAATCCTCTGTTGAAAAACAACATGCTGCTGGGGCGCCTGGTGGCTCAGTCAGTTAGGCGTCTGCCTTCAACTCCGGTGGTGATCTCAGTTCAGGTCGTGATCAAGCCCCTCGTTGGGCTCCCCCATACCTTTGCCCCTCCCCTACGCTCATGCACGTGCTTTCTCTCTTTCTCTCAGATAAATAAAATCTTAAAAAAGAAAAACAAAATGCTGGATGAAAAAATATTTAATCTTTTTTAAGATTTTATTTATTTGACAGAGAGAGAGAGACAGCGAGAGAGGGAACACAAGCAGGGGGAGTGGGAAAGGGAGAAGCAGGCTTCCTGCAGAGAAGGGAGCCTGATGCAGGGCTTGATCCCAGGACCCTGGGATCATGACCTGAGCCAAAGGCAGACGCTTAACGACTGAGCCACCCAGGCGCCCCCAAAAATATTTAATCTTTTTAAATGCACTGAAGAACTAGAAAAAAAAAGTAAGAAATACAGAGATAAAAACTGAATGAAAATAAGAATGATAGAAATAAGGGCACCTGGGTGGCTCTATCTCTCTCTCTCAAATGAATAAATAAAATCTTAAAAAAAAAAAGAAAATATGAACAAATGATTTCATAGAGTGGAAACCAGAATAGACAAAGAGCCAATAAGAACATGAATAGACGCTGTACTTCATTAGTAATCAGAGGAATGCAATTTCAAATGACAATGAGATACCCTTCACATCCTCTGATGAAACAATTCCACCCCCTGGAATATAAACTCTTGCACAAGTATATCCACAGGCACGTACAGGAGAGGAATGCTGTTTCTAAGAGCAAAAAAAAATCTAACTGGCCAACAGCCAAATGGATAAATAAACTGCAAAATGTCACACAAGGGTGTACGATACAGCATTGAAAGTGATTATTACAACTATAAAAAAGGAATTTCAGGAATATGTGAAAAACAAAAAGCCTCAGAAAAATATGCTGTTTAGAAATAAAAAATAGAGGGACGCCTGGGTGGCTCAGTTGGTTAAGCGACTGCCTTCGGCTCAGGTCATGATCCTGGAGTCCCGGGATCGAGTCCCACATCGGGCTCCCTGCTCAGCAGGGAGTCTGCTTCTCCCTCTGACCCTCTTCCCTCTCGTGCTCTCTATCTCTCATTCTCTCTCAAATAAATAAATAAAATCTTTAAAAAAAAGAAATAAAAATAGATATGATTTTAAATTATATTTTTAGAAGGTAAGAGAAAGACACACAGAACATTCAATGTAATAACTACTCTGGAGGTAGGAAAGCTACAGGGATGGGACACACAAGCATTTGCTCTATCATTTTCTTCGGACCTTACACATTTAAGTATTCTTTTTAATTAACTTAAAGTAATAATAAAAAATAATTCTTTAAAATTCACTTTTTAATAAAAATAAAATAAAAAATAAAACTTTTTTTGTTTTTTTAAGATTTTATTTATTTATTTGTCAGAGAGCGAGCAAGCGCATGCACAAGCAGGGGGAGTGGCAGCAGAGGGAGAAGCAGGCTCCCCGCTGAGCAGGGAGCCCGATGCAGGGCTAGATCCCAGGGCCCTGGGATCATAACCTGAGCTGAAGGCAGACGCTTAACTGACAGCCACTCAGGTGTCCCAAAACTGTTTTAGCTTTTAGAAAAAGTCTAAGTACAAGACAAAATCAAGAAGTGATAGTAGAGGGGTGCCTGGGTGGCTCAGTTGGTTAAGCGACTGCCTTCGGCTCAGGTCATGATCTCAGGGTCCTGGGATCGAACCCCCAATCGGGCTCCCTGCTCAGCAGGAAGCCTGCTTCTCCCTCTCCCACTCCCCCTGCTTGTGTTCTCTCTCTCGCTGTCTGTCAAATAAATAAAAAAAAAAATCTTAAAAAAAAAAGTCATAGTAGAAAAATTAATAAACTTAAATTCATGAAAATCAAAATTTGCTCTAAAGAAAAAAGAACCTTATCAAGGAAAACAGCAGTGAGGGGAAGGGGTCTACGATTCACATTCTTAAAAAGCCTAATTTCCTGGATATGTAATAAGCTCCTATAAAGCAAAACTAATTTAAAAACAGAACAAAAATCAATAACCCAAATTTAAAAAGCCAAAGATATGAATACACAGCTCACAGAAAAAAATACAAACGGCTTTTAAACAAAAAGATGCTCACTCATAATTAGAAAAATGCAAATTAGAATTATAGTGAGATACTTTTTTTTTAAGATTTTATTTATTTGACAGAGAGAGAGAGAGCACAAGCAAGGGGAGCTGCAGGAAGATGGAGAGGGAGAAGCAGGCTCCCCACAGAGCAGGGAGCCTGACAAAGGGCTCGATCCCAGGGCCCCGGGATCACGACCCAAGCCGAAGGCAGACGCTTAACTGACTGAGCCACCCAGGCGCCCCAAGACATATATTCCTTATCTGTCAAATATCAAAAGGTATGATAAAATACTACTTTGTGGATAGGGTAGAAAAAGTACTCTTATTCTCATATATTACTTCTGGCTTATAAATCGGCATTAAGAGCATAATAAATATCAAAATTACAATGTACAAACCAGTGACCCATAAATTCTACTTATAGAATGACTTGTAAGTGTTCAAATGACTTTGCTGCATAAGCTCAATCAGAAGAAGATGAAATAATCTGTATTGTCCAACAATCCAGGACCAATTAACTAATGATAAATACATTTTGTAGTCATAAAATAACTACATAACCCTGATATGACAGCGAAGATGCACTATTAAGTGAAAAAAATTAAGATCCACAACAGTGTTTATAGGATGTTTTCATTTTTTTACAGGAAGAGAAAAAAAGGATAGAAGGAAGAAGTAAAGAGAAAGAAAGTGGTGTCGTTTGATGCCTTGAAGAGAAACTTGATGACTGGGAGGGTTGGGAGGGAGTTGTTTTCCCATTGTATATACTTTTGTATACTTTGTATTTGGAATCAGCGATTGTATTTCCTATTTTAAAACTAAACTATGATAAAAACTTGTAACAACTATACTGCGTACTCTCATGAATATTATCTGCAGACAAGTTTGCTTTTTACTTTTTGGGGGGAACTGAACTTGAAAGTCCTTAACAGAAAAAAAAAAGATTCTACCACTACATGAGTACATGAGGCAGATTTTTTTTCTTTTTTTGAAATTTATTGTTTTTTTCATTTTAATTCCAGCATAGTTAACAGTGTTCTATTGGTTTCAATGATTCAACAATTCTCTACATTACTCAGTGCTCATCATAAGTGTGCTCTTAATCCCCAGCACCTGTTCTCCCCATCCCCTCACCGACCTCCCCCACATATTTTTCTTAATGTTGGACATTCTTCACTTTAAGCTTTATTTCTTTTGTGAAATAAGTGTTCTCATCATTTAAAAAAAATTATGGAGTTGATAAATGTTCTGTTTAATTCTAAAATTAGTGTCTAAAACATGTGCTCTATAATGACAACAATATTATTTAAATTGGCCATGCAACTTTCAAATAACCTACCTCTTTCTGTACTTGCTCGATCTGTTTTTTGGCATCAGCCAGTTTCTCTTTCAGCTCAGCATAATCTTCTTCCTTCCTCTGAAGATCTGCTTTCAGATTCTGTGTAAGACCATAGCTTGCAGACAGCTCCTCTTTCAACCTGAAGAACACAAACCACTTTTCTATAGCGACGCACCGCGAACCACACAGGATCCTACATGTGAGCTAGTAACAACCTACACAGTTCTCAATTCTCACAAACTCGGAATGTCCGACCAATGAGTGAGTCCTTCAGAGAGAATTTCATGTGATTTTATAAACAGATTTTTGCATAGAACTTTTGGTTCCAAAGGTTTACCTGAACTAAGTTCCAGTTCTTGACTCTTCAAACATGCTCTACTAGATTGTTATACCCACCTAGATTATTTAAAAGCTACATAGAAGAAAACCAATAAAATAAACCCTTTGCACATTTTAAAATATTTTAATAACATTTATCTTACTTTTCTGCTTTTTGCCAGTTGCTTTCCTTTTCTTCTTCCTTTAACTGAAGTGAATGCTTTGCATCTTGCAAATTTCTTGTTAATTGTGAGATTTCTTCTTTCAATTTGACTTCCCTTACACTTAAATCTTTGGTGTTTTTGATAGAATCCTGAAGATTTGTTTGAAATTCCTTCAGATTCCTTTCTAGCTTTAAGATGATAGATTCCTTTTCCAAAAGTTCTTGTTCTAATTTGGCTGAATGACTGCATTCATCTTTTTGAGTTTCTAAGATTGCTTCAAGTTCCTTTATTTTCATCTTATAGCAAGTAACATCTTGTGTAAGTTCTGAAAGCGCTCTCTTCCCTTCAACTACATGTTGTACTTGAACATCAAGAGAAATGTTTTTTTCTTGCAATTCTTGTTTCAGCTGCTGTATAAGATTTTCTTTTTCTTTTAATAGGTCACTTTGATTTTTACTCTCCTTTTCCTCCATTTTTAGTCTATTGTTTTCATCCATACAACCTTTTAATACTGCCTGTAACTTTTCAATTTGTTGTTCTAGTTCCTGGATCTGATGACTTTTTTTGGAAGAGGCCTTTACAATTTCCTTACATGCTTCCCAAATGGCTTCAATACTAGAGTGGAAAGAACCTTCCCTACTGAGTTCTTGAGTATGATATTCTTTTACCTGCTTACTTACCAAATTACCATTCTCTAAAAGGTGTGACTGTGTATTCGGCAAATTATCCTCTTGAGCACTTGACAGATCCCTGAGATTGAGTAAATCTATGTTTGAGATCTGATAAACTGATTCAAGCGTTCGTAGTTCATCTATTTTTGCTTGCATTAATTTTATTTGTGAAACATTATTTGCGATGTTCTTCCTAGCAGTTTCTATCTCCTTTGACAATTTCACAATCTTTTCCTCCTGTTCTTGATTGATACTTCTCTGCGCATGTAATTCAGAAATTGCATTATCATAATTTGACTGAATTTGTTGGACCTCTGTACTTAAAGTAAAACTCTTTTTTTCAGAAAAAGAAAGTTCCCGCTGCAAACTAACAATTTTTTTATTTAATTCTGCTTTTTCTTCCTTTTCATTTTTAAGTTCATTTTCAGTAGTAAGTAAACATGTTTTCAGCTCTTCATTATTTTCTTGTAAAATTCTAATGGCTCCCTCATCTGAAATGCTCTTCTGCATTTCTTCACTTTTCTTTTCATCTTCAGTTTTAGTTGGACTAGCATGTATAGGTCCTTTAAAAATAAGAAAATTGTTATTAATCTGGTAAGGCTTAATAAAACTAAAAAGTTACCACATAAGCCCCTATTTAAACATAAAAAAACATGGAAGCAAACTTTTAATGAAAACAAAAATAAGCCACTGAGTGAAAAAGAAAAAACAGGTTGCAAACATACACCCATATATGCCCATTTATGTAAAAACCATAGTTCCTTCAATCAATGCAGAAAGAGTTAGCAAAGGAAGTACACCAAAATTGACAATAACTACCCAAGTAGGATTATCAGTTGTTTCTATCTTCTTTTTGTAACTTTCAATAGTCTTTCAATTATCTACTACAAATCTTTGTTAGCATTATAATACGGGACAGAGGGAAGGAAATCACATGAGACCCCCCAAGATAGACATTCCAAATCCTAAAGATAATTTTAAAGCACAATTATATTACAGATCTACCAAATGAATGACTTGAAAACTGAGTACCTTAAAATTTCATAGCTAAAATTAGGGGGAAATTGTTGAAATTCTGCAAACTCCCATGCAGCCTTGCCCATCACTAGCTACATAACTGTCAAACTCCTTAACCCTATGACCACTTCCTCAAATGGAAAACAAAAATAATATCATCTATCTCAGTTTCCATAGTATTTATGCAAAAACAGCTTTATTAGTTTTCATTTTTCAAATACAATCCATATTCGTTTCCTTCACCCAACTGTCTAGATGCTCCTGTACAGCTGTAATTGTGCAATCCCATCATGCAATCCCAAAATCTCTTTTCTTTAATACAGACTAGTTTTAAAAGCTCAGTGAATAAGGTTTTTTTACAACAAACTTGCCCGCCCACTCTTATGGATTTTTTTTTAATAATCTTCAACCAATATGTCATTCTTCTATTAGATTGTCTCCTACCATCTTACAAAGTTGTGGCAAGCCATCCCAAAGTGGAATGACCCCATCTTCTCCACTATTCAGACTTCTGTTCTACTTTCCATTTAATGTAATTCTCTACTTATGATGCTATTTTTATACCTATGACTTCATCAGTGGAAATGACTAATTAGGAAAACTAAATGAGGATGGATTTTTTTTTAGAATTGTTTTTTTAAAAAAAGAATCTTCTTGCTCTTTAAAAAAACAAGTCATAAAATTGTCTGAACCATTCATCAGGAGATATGGGATCTAAGCAAGTTTAAAACAACAACAATCAGAAATTCAGAACTCACAAATAGATCCTGTTTATCTGAGTCAAGAGATTTGAATCATGCATACCATATGGATATAGTCCCTAAACCCTGAAGTGAACACAGAAAGCTCAATAAAACTTTTGTGATCAAGTAATGTTCTTCTTTTAATTTTACTGTATTTCAAGAACTAGGATAATTACATAAGGTAAATCAAACTAATTTGTTTAGTACCTAATTTTTTTTCAGGTAATCATACTATTCTTTCAGAAAACTTTAAATGTTTTATATCAAAAGATTTATAGAACATATTCAGGACAGCCTTATCAGGAAAAAATTAAAGTATTAGTCCAGCAATAGAGATGGAAAACTCTTAAATATCTATTGTTAACTTAAAAAACTAAACATAAACAACAAGAATGCAGTTCACACTTTAATTCAGTATACTACGTTCAACCTATACTTCTACTGCTTATATTTTGTTATAACCATTACAGTTTTGATTGAAAAATCACAAGTAAGCAGACTGTATCATGTCTCTGGTTTATCTCTTTTACTGCTTTTTGAAGCCTGATTTCTCGTACTGTTTACATGGCTACCAGCTTTCCCAAAGTACAGATACACTGACCTCAAACAAGCAAATTCACTTTCATGGGGAAATGGTTTTGCATTCCCTTTTAGGAAGAGAACACAATCATCCCATGAAACTATCAACCCCCTGATCTTACCCTAGTGGTTACAGGTTAGAGACTTTTTCGTATGAGGCAAAGGAGAGGAGGGTGGTTATAGCTTAGATTTTCATAGGATACCTTAGGTAATCCCTGTAGTCTCTACTAACACAAATAATTGAGAAATAGTCAAAGTGGTTGTGACTTTAAGGAGAAAAAAAGTCTTTTGTCATGTTACCTAAACTTACTTAAATCTACCTGCATCAAAATTATTTATAGCTAACAACTATAGTTCTTACTTCTTCATGAATGGGTTACCTTTAGGATTAGTCCCACTGCGTGTTTCACTTGTTCCTGGCCACGTCTACTTTCTAGTGACCTATCAATCTTACATTCTCAATTATTCTATGGCACTGACCAAAGTGAAAGGGAGAAAGGAACAGTGTTATAAAAAATCATAGCAAAGTTGTCCTCCCAGTAGCAATGGGTAACAGAAGGCATATGCATATTAGTCTCAATCTATTAGCTCACACAAGCTCTGTACATCCCATGAACTATATATCTAAGGTTATATTATCCTCTAAGGCATCTACTTTTGGAAAACACTCATTTTACTGAGGCTCTATGAGGTGTTTATTATGTTGGTGTATTACCCCATTGTTTTTATCCCTGACAACCTCAGGAGGCAGGTAGTACTTATTTTGCTTTACTAATAACAAAAGTTAAGACTTAACTTACCCATTTTTTCTAGGGGTGAAACAGCTAGTCAGCTTCCTAAAGCTAATGTTTCTAAACCTTCTCTTAGAAAGCCCTACTCCCAGTATCATACTACAAGTTTTCTAAAAGAAATAACAAATAGCTTAGAGAGAACATAAATGTTGATTTATTCTTCCACATAAATAGGACATGTACTATACAGTAAGCATGCACCTACTTTTTTTAGCAATTCTATAGTAAATACAGTAACTTGAGCACATATGTCTTTCGTAATGTTCAGTTCAAAGTCTTACTGGCAGATGTCCTTTTATAGAAGGAATAGAGAATGTGGGGAGATTTTTGGCATAAAAAGATACTATAATTATGAAAATAGAAGTGATGTTTTAACTACCATAAGCACAGAAGTAAAAAGAATCATATGCATGCAAAATATGATAAAAACACAGTATCTAAAAATATTTTACTAAAATAAAAGATAGCTGTAAATACATACACCCATCCGCCAGGCAGTCTATAACATGTTAGCATAAAATCAGTGATATGTACATTTCCTCAGGTTTTCTCCTTAGATAAGTAAATTTTCTTCTATTTGCAACTTTTCCCATTACTGGTTTAAGAATTAACTTTCTTAAAGCCCTCCTGATGGCAAGTGAAGTAGTACCTTTCTTTACTGGTGGCTCTTCTAGTTGAAGTTCATTTTTATTTATTCTTTTTCTTCCCAAATCAGTTTTGGTTTTGTCGTCCTCAGGCGCTTTAAGAGTTTCATTAGAAGCCAATTTATTATTTATTATTAAAGAAAATGTACCAGCCTTATCCTAAAATAAAATAAAGATTAGTTCACATATACAAAGCTACAAGAAATGTGAAAGATATATAAATTATGTTTCAGTAGTGTAACATGAAAATTTTATTTTCAAATTTGTTGAAACATTTTCAAAGTTATTTCTTAAGTCTCGCCCTAAAATAACTGATGGTTCTGGCAAGTTAAGTAATATTAACTAACTTGTACATTCAGTAAGGAAAACAAAAACACTTATCTCAAAGTCAGGTAAGTATATAGTTTTACCCTGATACCTAAAAACAAATTCATCATTAATGGGCTAGAGACTAGTTTGGGGATAACTGGAGAACTCTAAAACACTTACCCCTCAGTCACATTCAAAATGTGCTTTGTAAAGAAAATACAAAACACTATGACAAAATTGTTTCTTATAGATACTTGAACTTAAAATCTTGAGGTCCCACTCTAGAAACTCAACAATTGTTTTGTTACCAAAGCCTCTCAAAGATAAGCAGTTTTTTATACTTTAACAACTCCCAGAAAAATAGTTTTGGCCTTAACTTATAGCCTATGTATATTTAAAGATATACAGTCTACATACAGCCTTAAAACTGAGCTCCTAGTTTATCTAAACAATAAAAATCACTTAGATTTTTATTTTTTAAGGCAAGTTTTATTTAAAAGGCTAGCAGAAAAAAAAGATACTATATACTGTTATCCGGAAAGAGGAAGGGTGAAACTCAGCAGTTAAGGACAAGTCTATAAAGTAATCAAAGGTATAGTAAAGCCAGGGATTTTTTTAAAAGGCAAAGATTACTTAAATCCCTTCTGCTGGTAACAATCCATTTTAGGGGGGGGGGGGAAGTGTATGAAAAAAACAAAATGCCATTTTCCATCATAAAATCAAACACTTTATTCAGGAGATATTGATGAGATGCCTTTTTTAAATCATAAAGTAATGAGTTGTTTTTTTTTTTAAGCAGTGTTTTTAGATATCCCTAAACAGAGGATGTTATGATGAAAAACCTCCACTCTCACAATTAGTCCCCTGGTGTCACTGAGAAATAACAAAATCCTGGAATAGATAGATCACACCTCTGACAGAGGCTAAGAGTTTTCAAATACTCCATGAGAGGTTCAAGTTGTCTCTTCCCTCACTCTTAGACCTCTCAAAATGATCTGATCATTTTTTCCCTCCTTCAAATTAGACAACTTCACCAAAAAAAAAAAAAAAATCTATCCTCCACAACTGTTACTGAAAGGAATCTTTTCTACCCTAGAGTATGTATGGTTGGAAAAATGATCAAGAACCATCATTCAAAATAAACTTTTTTATCATTAGGAAGTCTGCTTTCAAGACAAGCTTTGGAACAGTGATCAACAGTTAATCAGCACATCAGGTTAAGTTGCAAACTTCCAAACAATTTACATTTGTTATGTATTTATGTGAACAATTTCATATACTGTTTAAACCTAGCTGGTAAGAGAATCTAGAACCTATCTAAAAAGTCTATTTACAGGCAAGGACTATTAAATTAGGAACACTGCTAATTTAAATTGCTTTTTTACTATTACTTAAACATGACTAACACACTGTGGTATATAAACATACTACAGAAAGAAATATAATTCCAACTTAAATTTCCAACAATTTTCTTCGAAGATGCAGTTGCCAGAGTGATGTCTCTGGCTTTTTTTTCTTGTTTTTATTTTCCTTCACCAAACAAGACTTACACAATCCAAATCAAGTGATCAGAGCAAAAGCATGTGCTGAATAGCCAAACAAAAGTGCTTAGAGTCTGAAAGCCCAGAAATTCATACTGTAAAAATTCAAGCCCCCAGTCCCAAAAGGTCTTACCACCCCTTATTTCACAAGTCAATATCCTCTTCTTAATCTCTACCACCATTATCCAACTACCCTTAATCAAAGTCATCATCAACTATCACCTGACTCTTCCAAGAGGCTTTTCTGGTCTCTATGCCTCCAGTCTAACTCCATCTCAATCCCATCCTCCAAATTTCCAAATACATCACTCAAAATAAAAAATCAATTTTGCTACTCCTCTCTTTAAAATTAATGACTTCTCACTGCCTACAGAATAAAACCCAAACTCTTTAATGCAGAATTTAAGGACTTCAACCACCTTACCCCAACCCACTGCTCCCAGCCTCACTTCTCACCTTTCCTTGCTTCAAACTTTCTCTTAAACAATGCTTGTGCTTTCCTACACTGACTGAAAGCCTTCTCGTTTCCACGACTTTGTGCATGCTGAATCTTATCCCTGGAAGGCCAGTCCAATTTCCTTGTCCCTCACAGCTATGGACTGCCCCTTCCCCCTACTTTCAACTGGCTAAATTTTTTTTTAAGATTTTATTTATTTACTTGACAGAGACCCAGCGAGAGAGGAAACACAAGCAGGGGGAGTGGGAGAGGGAGAAGTAGGCTTCCCGCTGAGCAGGGAGCCCGATGCGGGGCTCAGTCTAGAACCCTGGGATCATGACCTGAGCCAATGGCAAATGCTTAACGACTGAGCCACCAGGCGCCCCTCAACTGGCTAAATTTTAATCATCTTTCATGGCTCACCTTAATCATTTTCATCTCCAGAAAGTATTCCCTAAACCTCCACCTATTCTCAACTTCTTGTATATATTGACTACCACTGCACATTTCATTATAATTATGTTTACATGGTCTCTCCCTTACTAAGGAGTCATTAAGGGGACTAGTTTTTATTCATCTATATAATTCTCAAAATCTAACACAGTTCCTGGCACAAAGTAGACACTCAACAAGTGTTTTTTACTGAAATAAATCATTTTATGCTTCTTATCCTTGCTCTTCTCCTTATTATAAGGGTGTCTCTCCCAGTTTGGGTACAAAAAAAAGTCAGATAGACCGAATAATGCATCTAAAGGATACCAAAATAGAGGTCTGCTACCAGAGATTAGACAGAAGGAAGCTACTCTTCTAGATGCTTCTTATTTACCCCTGTAGTATCAAAAGTCCACCTAATGCTGAGATGCTTCAGAGAATATTGGTGGATACTGGACTTTGACTGTCAAGATAGAAAGGATAGTTAACAGTCACTTTTTACAAGATACCAATCTCGTCTCATCTGGTCAGAGAAATGACATACAAAAGTACCTTCAAACAAAGCAGAGAGGTTTGGCTATTAGTTTACTCAGCCTATTATGTCTATATACTCTGCCTTTTTTAATTCAAACAATAATCTCTGGAGTTTACAATAAAAAACATAAAGGAAAACCAAAACCATTGTTTAAAAAAAAAAAGGATTAAAAGGCAGGCTGATTATCCTAACTATGAAATTACCAAAACTTGTACTTCTAAAACCCTTACACACTTTACATGGCATAGTACATGATGCAATTTTTAAAATAAAATATCCTTGCCATTAAGCATATGAACATTAGCAAAAAATGCATTTAATAAAAACAAGCCTCTAACAAAAAAAACCCTAACTCCACTGAATTTCATTTATACTTCTATACAGAGACACAGAAATACAGATAGGTACAGTGACAGAGATAGAGACAGAGCAACAGAGACAGAAATCTTTACGACCTGCAGATGTCTGAGCACATTAAGTTCCTTTTGCCCCAGAGCTCCCCTTACAACTAGCTACGGCTTGGACTTCCGAGAGCTACGTATTCTTCTCTCTCATGTACATAAAGCAGTGCCAGCATAGTTTGTGGGGTATTAGGTTCAAAGAGGTCAAATGCCCTCTTGCAAGTTCACAAAAACTCAGATTTGCACAATGGTAAGCTAAATTCAACACCGAAATAAACAATTCAACATTCTTACTAAATTAATCTTAGTTATATAAGCTATTTTAAATTATTTTATTTTGAACTAAAACATAGACTTTTTAATGTAATTTATAAGGTAGACAAAGTTAAATTCTTACAATGCTTGCAAATATGTTTTCTGTATGAAATTTTAGGTTCTGAAATTTGTTGACTGTATCCTCTTTTTGATCAATTATATCTACCAACTCTTGAATTCCTTGATTCTGCATAAGTATTTTCTTTGGAAAGAAGAAAAATAGCAATGTTTACTAAGTATATTTTAGGATAGATAAAATGCAAGTCTGATGCAATTTTAGAATTCCTTCAAATTTTAAGACTAAATAAAAATACCTGTAAGTATGCATAGTATGACCTTATTTTTGTTTAAAAAATGACATATATTTAAATAAAGGGAAGAAAAGCAATATAGTATATTGGGTAAGAGGAATCTGGAATCAGACTGTCCAGGTCTGAATCCTAACTTTTCCACCTTCTAGTTGTACGACCCTGGGCAAGTTACTTTATGTCTCTGTAAAAATAAAAAACAGTAACAGTATCTACATCATAAAGTTGTTCTGAGATCTAAATGAGTTAATATATGTAAAGCATTTTAGAGAGTACATAGTTAAGTATTCTATAAAAATAAATACATATGGGGCGCCCACGTGGCTCAGTCAGTTAAGCGTCCGACTCTTGATTTCAGCTCAGGTCATGATCTCAGCATCCTGGGATCGACCTGTGGCAGGTTCTGCACTCAGTGGGGAGTCTGCTTGAGATTCTCCTTCTCCCTCTGCCCCTCGTCCCTGCTCGTGTGCACTCTCTCTGTCTCTTAAATAGATAAATAAAATCTTTCAAATAAATAAATATGTATAAGGTAAAGTTCTAAAAAAAGCTACCAACCAACTTGGTTTTCTCTTATTTTTATTCAGGAGGAAGATTATGGGGACCTTTTTTATCTTCTATTTTACATAGCTTAATATAACTGACTTTTTATAGCTAGTGTCTACTATTTTTATAACTAGGAAAAAAAAAAGGAAAAGATTAGGAATCGTCTAAACAGTAGCTGTAATGTCTTCTGCTAAGTACATTATTTTGGTTACTTCTTTAAATTCTAGATATTAGACACCAAAGATCTTGACTTATGTCTGTCATATCTTAAAATATTTAGCTCTTGAGAAGTATAAATGTAAACTGATGTAAGAAGACCCATGCCAGGGGCACCTGGGTGGCTCAGTCGTTAAGCGTCTGCCTTCGGCTCAGGTCATGATCCCAGGGTCCTGGGAGCAAGGCCCACATCAGGCTTCCTGCTCAGCGGGAAGCCTGCTTCTCCCTCTCCTGCTCACCCTGCTTGTGCTCTCTCTCTCTCTGTCAAATAAATAAAAATCCTTTAAAAAAAAAAAGAAGAAGAAGACCCATGCCAGAGAAGGTCAGAAAAAATAGCAAGTTTAGAGTTCTAAATTCACTTTACCTCGACATATATTTATAATTTCATATTTAAACCTATCAATGTCAAATCCATCTACAACCATTTGGAATAATTATCTGATCAAAGTGCCAAAGATCTTCAGAATTCAATGCTGCACATTGCTCAAGCCATATCCCATACTTTAAAATTTTAGATGAAATAAATACCATTTAAATGCATCAATCAACACTATTCACCTAGTGAAAGAATAACACAGATCTCTATGTGCTAATGTAGAATTACCTCCAAGGCATCTTTTGAGGGAAGAAAACAAGACACAAAATTAATTAATCCCATTTGTGTAAATCTCTTTTTAAGTAGGTTCTATGCCCAGCATGGAGCCCAACGCAGGACTGGAACTCACAACCCTGAGATCAAGACCTGAGCCGAAATCAAGAGTCAGACGCTTAACCAACTAAGCTATCCAAGTGCTCCTAATTTGTGTAAACTTTTTAAAAGATGTGTATGTTCCCTATATATAAATAAATATCTTCTGGAAAGACTGAAGAAACTTTCCAGTGACTATCATTGAAAACTTATAATTTTCAATTTTTTATCAATTATTACTTTTTTAAAAATTATTTTTAAAATAAATGTACCTTGTCATAATTCATGTTCCTTCAATTGCTTAATTATTAAGTTCCTTATCAAGACAAAATAAAACTTGAAGTATTACCTTATTAGATTTCTCAAGCTCTTGAACCAATGAATTTAAATTAATTTCTGATTCTGAAAAAATAAGAATATTGAAAATAAATAAGCGTCTAAAAAAAATATATCACTGAATAATCATGAAACGTGTTACATTTGGGAAAAATGATTTTGACAGCACTAGAAGCACAAAGCACTTAGCTACTAATTCTACCCCCAGAGGG
Organism: Eumetopias jubatus; assembly: GCF_037043125.1. NCBI lineage: Eukaryota > Metazoa > Chordata > Mammalia > Carnivora > Otariidae > Eumetopias > Eumetopias jubatus. The sequence continues at coordinate 37,976,332 of NW_028274823.1, forward strand.
CAATGTTTCTGAAAAAGCCACATTCAACATCCCATGCAGGGTAAAAATGAATGACAACACACTAAATTGTAAAAAATTTCTGGTATAATTTCAGAGAAAAGAGGAAAATAGTAGTCCACTTTCTAGTCCACTTAATTATGAAGAGATACCTCTTACCTGCTATTTTCTAACCATTTTCACACAGAAAAGGGCAGAATATTTCACCTAACACTTTTAAAAACCAGATAGGACATTATAAATATACATATATATTAATTATAAAATATATATATATAAATTTAAAAAAAAAAAATATATATATATATATATAGCTCTGAGCTGGAATGGAGCACCAACAAACTTAAGACCACTCCATAGGAGTCACTTTATCCCAAACTTACAAGCCCAGAGCAGAATCTACTACATTATGACAATTCAAAAAAAATACAGAAGAATAAAATTCACAGCATTATAATGTCCTGTAAGATTTCTTAATTTGCTGATAAAACTAATGCTTAGTTTGGTGGTTGTTCTTTGGTTTGGGTTTTTTGGGGTTTTTTTTGAGAAGTCCATTTTCTACTAATACTAGTCTGAAAGTAAATGAAGGCAAAAAAATTGTTTAATAGTAAATTACTATAAAGTCACTAAAATGTTAAACTTTAAATATGTTACCTAGATCAAAGAATCTTCTTGTCACTACGGCAAATAAGCTGCATAAATTTCTTATATTCACCAACTATCTTTTTATGCATTTGTAACATCTAAATATGGATAAAATACATCTACTTACCACTTTCTCTCTTTTTTAATTCTTCCTGGGTTTTGATTAATTCTTCTTTGGTTTTAGCTAATTCAGCTTTAACTTGATTAAACTTTATTTCTAAACAAGCAATAGCTTCCTGGGGGTCAGCAAGAGATGCAATATATAAGTGAGCAATTTCAGCCTGTTTCTTAATATCAGTGACATCATCTTGAAGAGAATCAATGATATCTTCAATTCCTACATAATTATGTGCTTCCTAAAAATAGCAAAAACCACATGCCTAATGTTAACAGTGGCTTTCACTCTTACAATGTGGTACTATCTGATTTAGACAGTTTTAAGAACATGTAGCAAAAAATTCACAACTTAAAATGTTTTTCAATAAAGTATATTAAAGTATCTCCAATTATAAAAAAACTTTGTTCCATTACTCATTTTTTGTTTTACGGAATGTGAGACATAGTTCCATTAAAAAAAAATGTCATAAGCTATAAGTCACTATAGAACAATTATGACATCAGTTCAGGTATACTTTCACTTATATGTCTCCTAAGTCTCTGTTGGGATAGCTGAGGAAACAAACCTCCATTATCACAACTCAGTCCAAGAGCCAAACCATGTCTGGGACACATAAAGATGATTTGACAGCAAGAGCCAGGACATCACCATCCCAAGCCCCAAAACTGAGTAATTAAAAAAGCAAAACAAAATCAAACAACCCCCCAAAGATATCAATTTCAGTGGAAGCAGCAGAAAAGGATAATGTTTCCTCAACAGCGGGGAATGGTCAGTCAGCCAACAAGAGCAATCCTTTTTACATATAATGCTTTTGTTTTAATCAGAGCAGTATAAGGGACTCTTAGGTCCCTCTGAAACTGTTTAACACAAATCCAAGAGAGGCATCCCATAATCAGACTAAAAGGAACCTACCTACCTATAATCAATACAATGACTCAAAAGCAACACCAAAATGAGATATAAACATAACAGACACATAATTTTTTCTACTCTAATACCTATATTTAAACTAATTGTGCTTAAATTCCTAGCAAAGCATGCTGAATAAAGCTACATAGTAAGTTGTTTAATTCTCAAGTATATTAATGTTTTTTCATTATTGATGTGGTACACTACATGCTGGCACCAAAAACATCACTACCTAACATTTCAGTTAACATACTTTGGTTTCAACTTTCATGGCACAATCTTCATTCACTGGTTCTTCTTGAGTGTCACATTTACCAACCAAATCCTTGAAGATAGCCAAACGACATTCAGCATTTTCCTCAAGTATCTCTCGTTCCTGGAGGAGAGTTTCCCTTCATAACACAAATTAATCCCATTAAGAAAAAGCAACACTTTGTGTTTTTTTTAATTTCCAAGATTAAGGATACATGCACCCCTATGTATACTGCAACATTATTTACAGTAGCCAAACTACAGAAGCAGCCCAAGTGTCCATCGATAGACAAATGCATAAAGATGTGTGTGTATATATACGTGTGTGTGTGTACACACACACACACACACACACACACACACACACACAAAATGGAGTATTATTCAGCCATAAAAAGAAACGAAATATTGCCATTTACAACAACATGGATAGAGCTAGGGATTATAATGCTAAGCAAAATAAGTCAAAGAAAGACAAATACCGTATGATCTCACTCATATGTGGAATTTAAGAAACAAAACAAATGAGCAAAGGGAAAAAAGAGAGACAAACCAAGAAACAGACTCTTAAGCAGAGAACAAACTGATGGTTACCAAAGGGGAAGTGTGTGGGGGGGGTCATATGGGTGATGGGGATTAAAGAGTACACTTATCATGATGAAAAAAATAAATAATAAAAATAAATTTCTAAGATTAAGTACATTATAAATTAGAAGCAAATTTTAAATCATTCACGTACAACTCTGAATCACTGTGAGGATTAGCACGTTACTTTCAAGCCCATAGAAAGGTCAGAATTCAGAAGCCACTTAATATAAGTAAGTAACTTTTAAGAATTCTGAACAAATAAAATTCTCAATTTCTACTAGGACATGAAAGAAATAACTTACTTAAAGTCAGCTTCCCGTTGAGCTAAATACTGAGTAAACTCCTGTGTAACTTCATCACGAATTTTAAATTCCAATGTTAACTTTTCTTTTCTTTCATTTATCAGTTTTTTTTTCAAGTCTTCGATTAAATCCAACAGTTTCTAAAACATAAATATTAAAGTCCTAAGAACAAATATATCCCAAAAGAAATCCTAGTCTGAGCATTCAAAAATAACTCATTTACTCGACTATAATTATGCATCCTTTTAATGATAATATTCTCACTGAAAACTATGTATTGCAGAAATTCATTAATCTGAAATATGAGGTGGGCCTCTCTGCACTTTAAAAATACACTCACAGTAACTCAAATGTCTTACTGTATGACTACATGAAGAAAGGAAAAAGAAGAAAAAAATCTGAAAATCTATTATCTACCAGGAACTACTCTGGAGAGTTCATATTTGATGCCTTTCAATCCACACAACCTCTGTGAGCTTGGTAGCAGCATCTATATTTCATAGGTGAAGAAAGTAAAGACCAGGTCTGTGGAAAGTGCTAAAGGTTGGATTTTAAATTAGTCAAGATCTAAAGCCTAAGTGTTACAGAGTAGTTACTAAGAACCCCCAAATACTTTCCAAAATGGAAAAAAGAGATGTTACATAAACTTATCTTATTTGGCTTTTATAACTATCCAAATGTGAGCAACAACTCCAAGACCTTGGAAAAAGCATAATCATATAATATGGACAATGAATAAATAAAGCAATTAACACTTGACATGACCAATATAGATCTATAATAAAATAAATTATAGCATCAGATAATAGCCTTATATTCCTTAAGGTTTCTACTTAAAGTTTCTCAATAATAAATTAACCAATAAATTCTCTCAAAGCTACAAATCTTTCAATGTCTCAATTTTATATCTGAAAATATTTTCTATAGATATCCTGACTTTGAAATTCTCTTAAGAACCTATGCTTAGTGAAATAAGTCAATCAGAGAAAGACATGTATCATATGACCTCACTGATATGAGGAATTCTTAATCTCAGGAAACAAACTGAGGGTGGCTGGAGTGGAGGGGGTGGGAGGGATGGGGTGGCTGGGTGATGGACACTGGGGAGGGTATGTGCTATGGTGAGCGCTGTGAATTGTGAAAGACTGTTGAATCACAGACCTATACCTCTGAAACAAATAATACATTATATGTTAAAAAAAAAAGAAGATAGCAGGAAGGGAAAAATGAAGGGGGGGAATCAGAGGGGGAGACGAACCATGAGAGATTATGGACTCCGAGAAACAAATTGAGGGTTCTAGAGGGGAGGGGGGTGGAGGAATGGGTAAGCCTGGTGATGGGTATTAAAGAGGGCATGTACTGAATGGAGCACTGGGTGTTATACGCAAACAATGAATCATGGAACACTACATCAAAAACTAATGATGTAATGCATGGTGATTAACATAACATTAAAAAAAAAAAGAACCTATACTGAGGAAATACTTATATAACAGGACCCAGTGTTTTGGCTGTGAGAATGGTTATCAGAGTATTGTTTTGTGGTAGCAGTTATATTTAAGGAAAAGTGAAACCTAATTCAAAAGTCAATCATAAAAGATTGGTTCAATTATGGTACAATCACACAGTAACCTACTGTAATGAACAATGATGACTTGTATAAATAATTCATACTTTGCACAATTTACTTTTAAGTGAAGAAAATCAGGATACAGAAGAGTAATGTACAGTAAAAATCCATTAAGGTGAGTGGTATGTAAAGAGATCTTTAATTTGTTGCCCTTTTTTTTTCCAAACTCTACCATGATTAATACTTTTAAAATTTCAAACAACCACATTTTCCCAATGTTTAAAACAATAAGCTGTAGGGGCATCTGGTGGCTCAGTTGTTAAGTGTCTGCCTTCGGCTCAGGTCATGGTCCCAGGGTCCTGGGATCGAGCCCCGCATCAGGTTCCCTGCTCAGCGGGAAGCCTGCTTCTCCCTCTCCCACTCCCCCTGCTTGTGTTCCCTCTATTGCTGTCTCTCTGTCAAATAAATAAATAAAATCTTTAAAAAACAAACAAACTAACAATAAGCTGTAATGAGACCTGAGCTGAGATCAAGAGTCAAGAAGCCACCCGGGAGCCCGTTTACAGCAGCAATGTCCACAATAGCCAAACTATGGAAAGAGCCCAGATGTCCATCAACGGATGAATGGATAAAGATGTGGTGTATGCATACACAAGGGAATACTACTCAGCCATCAAAAAAATGAAATCTTGCCATTTGCAACGATGTATTATGCTAAGCGAAATAAGTCAATCAGAGAAAGACAATCATCATATGATCTCACTCATGGTGGAATTTAAGAAACAAAACAGAGTATCACAGGGGAAGGGAGGGAAAAATAAAACAAGATGAAATCAGAGAGGGAGACAAACCATAAGAGACTCTTTAACACAGGAAACAAACAGGGTTGCTGGGGAGGGGGGAGGTAACTGGGTGATGGACATTAAGGAAGGCACGTGATGTAATGAACACTGGGCATTATAGAAGACTGATGAATCACTGAACTCTACCTCTGAAACTAATAATACACTGTATGTTAATTAATTGAATTTAAATTTAAAAAAATAAAACAATAAACTGTAATGATTAAAGAAGAAATGTGGGAAACCTAGAGAAATCTACACGAATGTGGGAATAGCTTGGGAAACTGGTTTATTTTAATAATTGTCAACAATTCATTTTTTATCATTGTTAGCATATGATGAAGTTTTTGCTAAAAAAAAAATCTGGTCTTTCTAGCTAAATGAACCCTAAGTATTAATATGCTAATATCAATGTATCTCATAATGATTTTTAATGCCAATTAAAATGCTAATAATATGGGGGCGCCTGGGTGGCTCAGCCGTTAAGCGTCTGCCTTTGGCTCAGGTCATGATCCCAGGGTCCTGGGATCGAGCCCTGTATCGGGCTCCCTGCTCAGCGGGAAGCCTGCTTTTCCCTCTCCCACTCCCCCTGCTTGTGTTCCCTCTCTCGCTGTCTCTCTGTCAAATAAATAAAATCTTTAAAAAATAAAAAAAATTTTTTTAAACGCTTATAAAGGAAGCAATCTAATCAATTTCATTTTTAAAAGTTAAATATTATAATACACTTTGATGAAATTTTTATTTTATCAATGTTATAGGAAGATATGCAGTTACACTATGTAATCAATTATAAACTGTAACATTATTTTTCTCTGGTAAATTCAGAAATTTTACTAACATTTCAACTTTAATCCAACATTATATATGAACTTCAGCTTTGAGAAGATCAATACAAACTAAAATAGGACTACTGATCACTCCTTTTGTCACTGAGGTAAAATATTACACCACAGAGGTCCATGGTAAACAAGATCCCATCACATAGTAACCAGATAAATTGGGACTAGGATCTGAAGCTTTCATTCTCATTTCCAAACAATACAGGTGCAATGATGGCTTTCAGGGACAATGAAGTAAATTATTAAAATGAGAATATATAACCCAATACATCATCCGACTACTTGGACTTCTACAGTCCAAGGGTCCTAGGATGTGAGATTTGTCAACACCATTAAAGCACACCCATGAGCACAAGGTTACCAGTGTTCTAGGACAATGGTAAGAAGACTCCATATATATAGATGTAGTTATGGCCAGTTAACGAGGGGAACCAGTAATGTGAACATGAGCTAAATATCAGGATTAACACAATGTAAATAAATGTGTGAACTGTATTTGGACAGAGGCTAAAGTTACCACTGTTCAATCTTACTTATTTACCATAAATATGACTAACCAATTCCTGTTTTGAAGAAAAAATAATTGGTACTGGGTGGCTATTTTGAGTGCTTGTACTTAAGATTGCAAACTAAGTTTGGTGGAGTATGCCAAAATCATTGAGTGAAAGCATACTGCAGTACAAGATATTCACAGGTCTCAAAGTATCATCCCACAGGTGATATACTTTTACAATGAAAAGAGATCTGAAACACAATACCTTAACCAAATAAGCAAAACTTAGCATTACCAAGAATGGGGAAATCAGACATCATGTGTGTCCAGATAGGATGCAATAGGAAATTCACAACTTGACCTATATAATAGTGTAATCCTGAATCATGAAGAAAAATCAGAGAAATCCAGATTGGGGGTATTCTATAAGACAACTAGCCTCAACTTCTCAAAAATATCTTTGTTAGATCACAAATAACTAAAGAAACATAAGAAACATGACAATCAAAAAGCAACTTTTTAACTTTGGTTGTAGATTAAAAACAAAGTGGCCATAAAGAACATACTGGGATCACTGAAGAAATCTCAATATGAATAGTGTAACAGATTATATTATTCTATCAATGTTAAATTGCTTCGGTATGAAAATGGTCTTGTGATCATAAGAAGTAGGTCTACAGTATTAGGAAACATGCTGAAGTAGTTAGTTGTAAGGTATCATTCATTATGTCTACACCTTGTTTTCAAATGGTACAGGCAAAAAATCTATGTATTCACATATGCATAAGGAATTAAACATGGTAAAGTGTTAACTGACAAATCCAATGGGTTTTCATTGTACTAGTCTTCCTGTGGGTTTAAAATTTTTCAAATTATAAGGGTGCCTGGCTGGCTCAGTTGGTACAGTGTGCAACTCTTGATCTCAGAGTTGTGAGTTCAAGCCCCACATTAGCTGTAGAGATTACTTAAAAATAAAATCTTTAAAAAAAATTTTTCTTTCAAAATATAAAGTTGAGATATATAAAAAATTTAGCATATTGTTGAAGAAAAATTGGAAGACAGGGAGCCTTAAGTATTGTTAACTCTAGCTTCACAATAATAAGCCAAGCTTAGAAGTATGAGTTCATAATACATACTCTCTTCTCCTCGTAGCTAATGAAAGCCTTATCTTCCTCCAATGTTTTATCTAGATCTTCATCAGTAAGTTCAGTTTCCACATTTTGGTTTTCTTCACCTTTTTCTAGATCCTCAGTTAGATCTTCATCTTCCACCACGTCTTCCAGACCACTTTCCCATGAAATTGTGGATCTTTTTACATTTAATATTTTATTAACTGAATTATTAATGTCTAATAATACATCTTGAGAAGACTTGGCAGGTCCAAATGATTTCTCCTGAGAAGAATATAAAATGTCTGGAACACAAACCTGTTAAAATATCCAATGTGACTTTTAAAACAGAAAAGGAAAAACTGTCAACTAAAAAATAATTTCATAAATTTAAGTCAAATGACAATTCTAGTGTTTAAAAAAGACCTATGCAAACAAACATACAAGAAGGACTCCTAGCAGAAGGGCTTCCTGATTAGCCACTAAGTAAACTAGATGGGTGGCAGAGCAGACAATTCATTACAAGAATACTCGTAATTTGGGGGCGCCTGGGTGGCTCAGTTGGTTGAGCATCCAACTCCTGGTTTCGGCTCAAGGGTTGTGGGATAGAGCCCTATGTTGGGCTCCACACTCAGCTTGGAGTCTGCTTGGGTTTCTCTCTCCCTCTGTCTCTGCTCCTCCCCCTCCCATGCTTTCTTTCTCTCTCTCCTCTCGCTCATTCTCTAAAACAAATAAATAAATCTTAAAAAAAAATATAATAATACCAGAGGAAACTTTCAATCTTGTCACATGTCCTCTTACTTGGTCAAACATTTACATTTTTAATTTTCAATTATTTCCTAGGTTTACAGTTGTAAGTGCAAAATGTATTAGCTATGCTGAGAAAAAACTGGTTCATATTCTAATAAGAGACTTAATGAATTCTGCAGAAATTTAAATATATTTACTTTTTGTGCAATGGCTGAGAATTTCAACACATTGAGCGTTTCATCATAGGCAAAATAACATTGGCTGATGTTGACAATCATGCATATTTTCCCTTTACCATTAAAAAAACTTTGAAAATAGTGGGTCAGTTTACTTTCCCGGAAAGGCACGTGCTGTTGAAACCTATGGAAAAAATTTTCAAAAAACTCTAAGTTAAAACAAATCTCATGAAGCCAGAACGCTAATAAATTTTACAAAGAAATAATTAATCTAGCTATCAAGGACTTCTAGGTTAGTGGTTAGCCTATAAAAGTCATTTTCTGTTTATTTATACTATTTTCTTTAAATACTGCTAATAATAACACTAACAATAACTCACTAGACAAAATGTTAAGAAAATCACATTGAAGTGGTTGTTTTGTAGTGTAAAGCAATTTTACAATATATGCCATGAAACACCTTTACTAAAAATGATAAAGGCTAATTACAATTTACTCAGCCTAAAACGCTAATTAATGCAGAAATCTATCACATCTAGAAGAACACAATAATTAGTAAGAATAAAGTGGTTGTAGATGTTAAGCCAGGATCATGAGAAGCTTATTATCTAAAGTGTCTGTTGACATATACTTGCTATGGAAAATAACGTTTACTTGATGAGTCACTGGCATCAACTGACATTGTTTTTTATTTCAATTTTTTTTAATCCAAGAACTCTAAGTATTTCTATAATTCATGTATAGCCATTACATAAAAGCAGGTTAAAAACAAAAAACACCTTTCTAAAATTAGAGTTGAAAGTTTAAATATTAACACTTAATATACCCATAGCATGGTGAGGGCTGTGAATTGTGCAAGACTGTTGAATCACAGATCTGTACCTCTGAAGCAAATAATACATTTTATGTTAAAAAAAAAAAAGAAGAAGAAGAAGATAGCAGGAGCGGAAGAATGAAGGGGGGGAAATCGGAGGGGGAGACGAACCATGAGAGACTATGGACTCTGAGAAACAAATTGAGGGTTCTAGAGGGGAGGGGGTGGGGGGATGGGTTAGCCCGGTGATGGGTATTAAAGAGGGCATGTATTGAGTGGAGCACTGGGTGTTATACGAAAACAATGAATCATGGAACACTACATCAAAAACTAACGATGTAATGTATGGTGATTAACATAATAAAATAAAATTTAAAAAATATACATATATACCCATAGCACTTCCAGCAACACTTACTTTGACTTTTCACTGTTTTTCAAAACATTGATACACTTTCCCAGAGTCAATAAAGAAGTGTTGATATTCCCAGTCTCTCTTAACCTTTCCCCTTCATTCTGTGTCTTCATGCTTCTTTCTGAACCAGCAAGATCACATAAACACAATCTGAATTAACCAAAAAAAAAAATATATATATATATAAAGTTCTTCAAAACAAAACAATTCAAAATAATTACAACTTTTTTTTTAAGTGAGAGAGAGACAACATTAGTGGGGGCTATGGGGTAGAGGGCGCGGGGGAGAAAGAATCTTTAGCAGGCTCCATGCTTAGCATGGAGCCCGATAACGGGGCTCAATCCCACACTCCTAAGATCAAGACCTGAGCACGTAATCAAATGAGCCACCCAGGAACTCCCAGAATAATTACAATCTAAAGAATGCTCAACTTACTCACTGACTCGCATTACACGAGGCATTTCAGAATCTTCAATCTGTAATATTCTAATAGTGAATATGCTGTGACTAAAAGAAATATAGAAAAATCCAATGTTATCTTTCATTCTTAATTTCTGTATTCTAAATAGGCAAAGCAAGCATCTAAATCAACATCTATTTATATCCTAATACTAACCATACCTCCAGCACTGCACTTCCCAACTAGTTGCCAGATATTTCAATCCAGTATTCCACTATCACCTACATACCAAACTCCCTAAAACCAAATACCTTATCTTTCATTTAGCCCCAAATTCTTTGAACCCTCTCCTCTTAACATTCCAGCTTCTATTAGTGAAATCACTTACAGTAAAAGTTCAATTTACTTGCAAAGATCATACTATTAGTTAAAATGGTATATATGCTAATTTTCTTTTAATATATACCTAAAGTAAAGCATACATTAGCCCAAATATAGGCTAATCTGGATCATATACTATCTTCATGGCATACTGAGCTTGGGGGACAGGGCTCTTTCCTCCTTAAGAGACAACCTGTTTTAAATATCTCACTGCTTAAACTTAGTTCCTTTTGTCTCTCATGCCTCAATCCCTTCCTTCAAAAACATCATTCCTTAACCCCTTGAGATGCATATTGTAGGTAACTCTTAAAATACTGAGGTTAGATATTCACATAAAGAATAAAAATACCTAAGAGACTTCATGCAAATTACTAAATTTTGTTAGAACAATAAATAGTCCTGATAGTCTTATGTGTTTAGTGCTCTTAACAAAATATTTTTTGTGCCCATGAATTCATTTAACATATCAGAGAACCTACTGCCCACTTTAATCTTAAATTAGTTGTATTTACAATACCACAGAACACCCTGGGTGCTTCAAGCTCAAACAGCAGGGTTTCTTCTTTACCTTCTACTAGAAGCATTGTTCAGCTTTGTGAAGGCAACACTCTGGTGCTTTATTCCTAGTTTTAAGAGTCTATATGCTTCTTTGGAATCAGATACTTGAATCCACTGTAGATCTTTGAAAAGTAAAGAGGACACATACCACTTTATAAAAACAGCACTTGCTATACAATGTAATCTCTTTAGAGATTTGCAACCTCTTTTCCCAAAGACACATAATGAAATCTTTTAATAACATCCCCTAGGTTAGGTGAAAGCCACTCAGGTATTCTATATTCCACTAGAAAAGAGATACACAAGAGGAGGATATTATAATTATTTTCCAATATTTAAGTTATACAAACACAGATGTTTTTCAATAGTAGGCCAAAGGGAAAATTAAAAATAGAAGAGATTCCTTAGAATTAAACATCTGGGGGAAAAAAAAAAAGACAAAGACAAAGCATCCTATGGATTAAATCTACAATGTGAGACACTGCACATTGCAATTCATTAGGGAATCATGAAGTCAAATTTAGGGTCATAACCAGCATTTTATAAAAATGAAGTAGAATACAGAAAAATATCAAAGTGTATTCCTTATACTAAGGGTAAGTATAATTAATGAAACTTCTGAGTTGTAAGTATGTATGCATACATATACACATATGAGTACTAGATCATGATGTTATTAATATATGTATGTACTTCCTACTTTGAGTAGTGGCTTTAAAAAGTTGGAAAAACACCACAGTGGAAGAACAGATACATTTCCATAGCTTCACAGGTGCTACAAAGCAGCAGAATAATGTGAATACCAACCCACACAGCTTTTCCCACCTCCCAAAACCCCATCAATGACACTCAAGCAAAACAATATCAACACTGACCCCTTTACACTCAGGTTTAATTAACATACCAAAAAGTACCTCCAAAGTACAAACTTCTCTATGTTGATGTTATTAATATAAAAATTTTCAATCTCCAGTTTGCTGTAATAAAGCTTAGAAAGAAACTTCAGAGCAAGAAGATACAAAGCACTCATTACTATACCTTTTATAAAAGAATAGCCCTTTACATCTTGCGAAAGGCGTAGCATCTTTCTCTTTTGGAACTTAGATAATACAGGAGCAAACAAGTCATAAATACATTCATTGTAAATCTCAAAGAAAGAAACCCACACAGAAAATTTTATATTATTATCCATATTCAAGCTAGCTTGTTCACAATCTTTCATGGATTCTTCAAACTCTGGGATATTCAAAGAGTTGATTAAACTTCCTACAAAAAATAAAAAAGGATAATCACAAAATTAAGAAATTGGCTAAAAATGAGACAAGACAGATCAAGACCTCTGGACTTGAAAAACTAAGTATCCTTAATCTTTAAACTAACAATGTTAAACACTTTTTGGACCAAAGCAGATGTAAAAAAAAAAATCTGTATTAACCAAAGCTTGGCTTCTTTTTATCTTTCTTTTCTTTCTGAAATAATGCCGATGAATCAAATTGAAGTTACATGTAAAGGACAAAGAAAAAATAGTATCTCTCTTGAATTCTACATGAAAGTTACAAGTGAAAGGGATTCTCTGTGATATTAAACCCAAATAAAACTTTACAGTGACTGATATTTCTTGTTAGTATGTACCATTTTCCAAGAATTACTGTCATTAAAAAAAATTAAATTAGGAGTGATTCAAAAATTAAAAGCTATTCAAATGTATTTCATATAATCAACATTTGAAAAGTGAGAAAGGAAACCTTACCATAAAGAGTATCGTAACTATCATTCTGCATCACAACCTAAAAAGGAACAATTTTGTTTAAGTTAAAAACTATTTTTAGTTAAGGTTAAATAACCCGTACATTGATTATCTATCCGAATAACTCACCAACCAAACCACAACCTTTCATCTACTTAATTCAATGACCTCCATTAATTCTTTCCCCTAGTTAAATAATACAGTCTCATAATAAGAAATCTGGGAAACCACAGAAGAATATTAAAAAGAATATCATCACATATAATCCCTGCCACTCACAGGTAATTACTAGTAATATTCAATATATTCCTTTCTATTCTATTCCCCACATTTATTACATTGAGAGCTTTTACTTTTACTCACTATAATTTAAAAAAAATTTTTTTAAGATTTTATTTATTTGACAGAGAGAGACACAGCAAGAGAGGGAACACAAGCAGGGGGAGTGGGAGAGGGAGAAGCAGGCTTCCCGCAGAGCAGGGAGCCCAATGCGGGGATCCATCCCAGGACCCTGGGATCATGACCTGAGCCGAAGGCAGACGCTTAATGACTAAGCCACTCAGGCACCCCTTAAAAATTATTTTTAAACAAATAATGGTGGCTGTGTAACTGAATAGATGTGAAATTAATTAATTATTCCCCTATTACTAAACATTTAGATTATTTACAGTTTTTTCGGTAAAAATAATACTAAGATAAATATCTTCATTTATAATTTTTTTCTTCTGCATTCTAATTAGTTCCTTAGGATATATCCCTAAATGTGAATTAGTGGATGAAAAGATATGAAATATTTTAAGTTCTCACTCACAGTATTGCCAAACTGTTTTCTAAAAACACATTTTACAACCAATGTATGAAAGCGTGATTTCATTTTTTAAATATTTTAATAACTTCACAGGCAATATGATGTTTTAACTGGATAACTTGTAAGGGAAACTTTTTTCATTATTAATGACTTCAATTTCCTCTAAGAATTTTCTGTGCAACTACCTACCAACTTCCATAATTTTTATTTATACTATTTTACTTTCAGAGATCACAATCATGGACCTTGAATTTTGAACTCCACTGAACAAAAATATTTTATTACCTTGAAACCCTGATTTCTAAATGTCTTAAAAAAAACCCCATCAATATTTTGCAACTATCTATAAAAACTGTTAATAGTTTTGACAATCTTTAATAGGATAAAAGTCTGAAAACATAAAATCCACAAGAAACAGGAAGAATAGACAAATACACATTTACAAAAAACTTTGTGAAAAATAAAGGAAAGAAAGAAAAGAGGCCAATATAACTTAACAGATAAATGTTCTAAGAAATTTTCACTTCTTCTTTCTCACATTCCCTTGTTTAGATTTTGTGTGTACAAATTACTTTTACAATTAAAAAAAATTTTTTTAATCATTACATATAGTACTGTTTCTACAACAACCAAAAAAATTTCAGAACCACTTACATTTGTACTGTTTAAACATTTCTATTTGTACAATATATAGCAAAAAGAGAGGTCTTCAAACAAGTTTACACTTTTCTCAAAAAGAAAAGACAACCATCATCACCACCACCGCAAAATATTCTAGTACAGGCTGAAGCAAAGTAAAGAGCTTATAAAAGATCATGATGTATATATTTTTCACATACTAGACTACTTCCATACCTCTTTAATTTGCCGAAGCAATGCACTTTTGCTAGCAACCTCTTCTTTCTCTTGGTGTGGTGATAACCGTAAATATTCTCTCGATCTATGTGGTTTAAGGTTCATCTTTGTATACAGTCTTTCCTGAAGACTATCAAATAATACATTCAAAGTTCGCGGCAGAATACCAATATTTTCTTCTGTGCCTGTGAGAAGAATTTTTGTTTTATACTCTCTTAAAGTATTAGGAAAGTGGAAAACATTCTTGGATTACCAAGGCTTCTTTTATAACAGCTAAGACAAAAGCGAGAGAAGTTGAAAGATTACTCAGTTTTCTATCACTTTGCTCTTCATTGTATAATGGACATTTTTCAACTATTATACTGAGGCAAAACCTGAAATTTTACATTCAGATCAGCCATAACATTTGCAATCACCCATAACCACAAAGTATAAAAGTAAACAAAATTCTTCCCTGGTTATCCATGCTTAATTCACTATGTCACATAAATCCTTTTTCTGAATTTTTATCATCTAATTCTCTATCAATTTCACAGTTGATAAAGCAATTTCACAAATGAATTAAATCAATCTGAATCAAAAGCCATTGGCAATACACATTCAATATGCTATTACTATTAAAAATGGAGCAAATGTACTGGATAATGGAAACATAACTACATGCAAGTATTATGAGGATGAGTGAATATTAGTGTTCTTTTCCTTTCCAGTAAAAATAGTAAGTTTACCTTGAAATGTATATGTTTTGCCTGAATTGGTTAGCCCATAAGTAAAAATCAGCCGACTTTGTCCTTTCAAGAGGTCTTTTACTGGCTGCATAATGCAACCCTGGAAGAATTCCTTCTGTGTAGTTTCTGGGCCAAAAACCTAATAAGCGTTTTTAAAAACAAGTCTTTTTAGAAAATTCAAGTAAATTTTTACAATCAATTCTACCCCCATAACTCATGTTTTAAAAATTCATTTTTTTAAGCTTATTTATTTATTTAAGTAATCTCTCCAGCTAACATGGAGCTCAAACTCATGATCCTGAGATCAAGAGTTGTGTGCTCCCCAGACTGAGCCAGCCAGGCACCCCTCATGTTTCAAAAACTTAAAAGATTTCTTTTACAAGATTCATATACTTAGGATAGGTGCAATATCCCCAACTCTCACAAATACACATGATAGTTTAACTACTATCAGAAAGTTTTCAAAATAGAAATCTGACCTAGTCAATTAAGTTTTCATCTAAATTTTGAAAAGAACATTTCTTAAAACAAAAAAGGTTAAAAAACTATACAGTAATTTATTCACTTCCAATTATATATTTACAAACCTGAAATTTGAGTCCTACTCTTGAGAAAAAAATACCAGTGCCTAACACCTAAGTTCCATAAGCACATGATATATATAGTTTATTATATACAATTATATAGCTATTTAGCCTAAGTCAAATCTTTTCTACTTAAAAGAAAAATCTTCAGTTTCACATAAGCACTTACCTTGGAAAAACTGAATTTCTGTGCCATCTGCCCAGAGCTTTTCTCACTTAACCTACCAAGGATGCTTTGAGGATCTTTCAGCAGAATAGTCTGTGAGTCTAGCATATACACACAGCCCTAGAACACATAAATAAATATAAAGAATCCCACAATAAATATAAAGAATCCCACAATAAATAAATAAAAACAATGGTATTTTGTCGATTTAATGAAAGTAAAATCCAATTAAAGCCACCACAAACCTCAGACTCATGTTCTTTTTCTGACTGTGTAAATGGTCTTATTCGAAGACAAACCTGGAGATAATCTTTGGATTCCAAGCTATTTGCCTTAAAAAAGAAGAACAAAATAACTGTATTTAAAAAATGCAAAATACGGCTTTTCAGAAAACACCTTTCTTTAAGTGGCTATTACATAACAAACTGAGACTATACAGAACCTCTAAGCAAACAGTGATTCTTCTGTTTGTAACAGAAAAGAGAGAAGCAAATCTACTTACAAAAAAACACCACAAAAGACTCAGTTTCCCCTACCTTCTATATTTATACTTAAAGTTTACAATATACCTCTCTTCCATAAAATCCTAACCTTTATAACTAAATACAAATAACAGGGCTCTAAGTCACTAAAACATAGTACTCTAGAATAAATTACATGCAACCAGAATAGTCTATTAACCCAAATGTTCGATTCCATCTAAAATTTTTTTGCTGGGGCGCCTGGGTGGCTCAGTGGTTAAAGTGTCTGCCTTCGGGTCAGGTCATGATCTCAGGGTCCTGGGATCGAGCCCCGCATTGGGCTCCCTGCTCTGCGGGAAGCCTGCTTCTCCCTCTCCGACTCCCCCTGCTTGTGTTCCTTCTCTCGCTTTGTCTCTCTCTGTCAAAATAAATAAATAAAATCTTTAAAAAAAAAAATTTTTTTTTTGTTATACAGCATTCTCTTTATTCCTTCCTTGGGGGAAGAAATGAGTTTAGTTCATTTCTTAAAATAATTCTAAAGAAATGTATTTTTGGGGCGCCTGGGTGGCTCAGCTGGTTAAGTGACTGCCTTTGGCTCAGGTCATGATCCCAGGGTCCTGGGATCGAGCCCCGCATCGCGCTCCCTGCTCGGCAGGAAGCCTGCTTCTCCCTTTCCCACTCCCCCTGCTTGTGTTCCCTCTTTCGCTGTCTCTCTCTCTGTCAAATAAATAAATAAAATCTTTAAGAAAAAAATGTTTTGTTTTTTAAGTAAAAAGGGAACAATTGCTTAAATACAACTTACTAAAGAAAAACAACAAAAAACACCCAGAAACTAGAAAATCTGAACAGTCCTGTATCTATTAAAGAAATTCAACTTACATTCAAATAAACAAAATAATCCCACAAAAAAACTCCAGGCTCTGGTAATTCATTAGTCAATTCTCTCAAACACTTTAGGATATAATCACACAAATCACAGAGAGGCCTTTTAGTAAGTAATCTCTACAGCTAACATGGAGCTCAAACTCATGATCCTGAGATCATGAGTTGAAAAGCGTTTATGTAAGAGAACGCTTTTCAACTAATTTTGAGTATGACATAACCCTGACACCACATCTGACAAAGATATCCCCAGAAGAAATTACAAAACAATATCCCTAATTAAGATAGGTGCAAAAACTCCCTAACAAAGTATTAGCCAATATATAAAATAGGATAATACATCCTGACCAAAAATGTTTAATCTCAGGAATGCAAGGTCAATTTAGCATTCATTAATCAATTTGGGTAAATAACCACACTGAAAGAATAAAGAAATGTTCATCTCTAGGGGCACCTGGGTGGTTCAGTCAGTTAAGCAACTGCCTTCAGCTCAGGTCAATCCCAGAGTTCTGGGATCGAGCCCTCAGTGGGCAGTCTGCTTGTCCCTCTCCCTCTGCCTCACACTTGCTCATGCTTTCTCTCTCTCTCTAATAAATAAATAAAATCTTTAAAAAAAAAAGAAATGTTTATGTCTAATAGATGTAGGGGGAAAAAAGCATTTGAATGATGACATGAAATTGACACAAGTATTCAACATCCATTCATAATAATTCTCAGCAAAGTGGAATAGACAGGAACTTCCTTCACCTGAAAAAGGACATTTACAAAAACCTACAGCAACATCATACTTAATGGTGAAAGACTGAATCTAAGATGAGGAGCAAGATAAGTAACAATACAAGGATTTCTGCTATCACCATTTTTATCTAACTCTGTACAAGAGGTTCTAGTAAATGTAATCAGGCAAAAGAAAGACAAAAAAGAAAGAAAAGAAAAAGAAAAAGAATGAAAAGAAAGGAAAAAAGGAAGGAAGGAAGGAAGGAAGGAAGGAAGGAAGGAAGGAAGGAAGGAAGGGAGGGCATCCAGATTGGGAAGAAATAAAATTGTCTTCATTCATAGACAACATTAACATCTACAAACAAAAATCAAACAGAATCTACAAAAACGTTACTAGAACTATTAAATGAGTTTAGCAATGTAACAGGATACAAGATCAATATGTAAAAATCAATTATTCTTTTATATACTGGGAAGCCCTGGAAACTACAAAACAATATTCCAAGAAATTAAAGGAGACCAAAAGAAATTGAGATACACCTTGCTCATTGTTCAGTAAACTCAATAATGTTAAGATGTCAATTCTTCCAAAACTGATCTACAGATTCAATGCAACTGCAATCAAAATCCCAAGAGGCTTTTGTTGTGGCAATTGACAAGCTCATTTAAAAATTCAGAGTTCAGTGATGACCTCTACCTCTGAAACTAATAATACATTATATGTTAATTGAATTTAAATTTTTAAAAAATCAAAATAAATAAAATCTTTAAAAAAAATAAAAATAAAAGTTAAATAAATAAATAAAACATGGAAAAAATATCGAGATCCATGCAACCCACAATATATACAGGAAAAACTTTAAGGATAAAAGCTACATTTTTAAGCTCAGTATGTTGTTCTCTTTTTCCTAAAATGCAGAATGTCCAGTCCATTTATGGACACCAGACAATCATAGAAGTATATTTCTCACTAGCCTGTTTTGTCCATACCAGCTTCTAAATTGCCAAAATAATTCTGTTGAGAGATTTTCAATGAAAGGGAAGAGAAGGAAGTGTGTTTTAATTTCAGGAAAATTAAACAAATATAAAACTTGCTTCGGTATATCTTGCAAACCTATTTATCACATATAAAGTATGTATTTTTTAAAGGTTCAAAAAAATTTTTTTAATAAAAATTCACAGAGAGGGGCACCTGGGTGGCTCAGTTGGTTAAGCGTCCAACTCTTGATCTCAGCTCAGGTTTTGATCTCAGGGTCCTGAGTTCAAGCCCCACATTGTGCTCCATGCTGGGCATGGAGCCTACTTAAAAAAAAAAAAAAAAAAAAAAAAAAAATTCACATAGAAATGCGAAGTACCTAGAATAGTCAAAACAACTATGAAAAAGAAATTTGGTGGGCTAACATAACATTACCTGATTTCAACACTACAGCGATCAAAATAGTGGGGTACTGGCAGAAAGACAGACAAATCAATGAAATAGAATATTCAGAAATAACCCCCCCATAGCATATCTGATTTATGATAAAGGTGGAAAGAAAATGCAGTACAGAAAGCACAGCTTTTTCAACAAATCAGGCTAGAACAATTGGATACCTATATGTAAAAAAATAAGAATTTGGATACACACCTCATATTGTATATAGAAATTAATTCAAAATGGATATCTTAAATGTAAAACTAAAACTATAAAACTTCTAAAAGAAGAAAATCTTTGTGGACGTGAGTTAGGCAAAGATTTCTTAAATATGACACCAAAGGGACAATCCATAATAGAAAAAATTGATAAAATTAAAAACTTCTGTTCTTCAAAAAACACTATTAAGGGATAACAGGCAAGCCACAGACTGGGAAAAAATATTTACAAAGTATGTATCTGACAAATAGATATATCTGAAAAGTATAAACACTTAAAATTAAATAATAATATATAAACAAACAACCCAATTTTTTTAAATGGGCAAAGACTTAAATTGACACTTCACCAAAAATACAATGACAAATAATCACATGAAAACATATTCAACATCTTTAGTTATTAAGTTAAATGCAAATACCAATGTGATACCAATACACCTATTAGAATGGCTAAAAATAAAGACTGCCCAGAAAAGCCAAGATAAAACTGAAGGAGAAGAACAGAGTTGGAGGACTGACACTATACAACTTCAAGACATACTATAACGTTACAGTAATCAAGACAGTGTGGAATTGGAAAAAGAACAGAATCCATCAATGGAACAGAACATAGAGCTCAGAAATAGATGCACATGAATATAGGCTACTCACCTGTGACAAAGAAGCAAAGGCAATACAATGGAGCAAAGACAAGTCTTTTCAACAAATGGTGCTGCAACAACTGAACATCCACATGCAAAAACATCAATCTAGAAAAATTAATCTTATACCCTTCACAAAAATGAATTCAAAATAGATACAACCCTAAATGTAAAAACACAAATGTAAAATACTAAAGTCCTAGAAAATCCAGATGACCTTGGGTTTGGCAATGACTTTTTAGATTCAACACCAAAGGCATTTTTAGCTCGTGAGCAATACAAAAACAGGCCATTGCTTACAGACCCTTGTGTTAAGTGAAAGAAGGCAGACATAAAAGTTCCACATATATACCAAGAGACACTTATCCCTTCCTCCCTTATTTTATTTTTTTTAAGATTTATTTATTTATTTGAGAGAGAGAGAGAGAGTGCAAGCGGGGAGAGGGGCAGAAGGAGAGAGAGAGAATCCCAAGTGGACTCCCCACTAAGGGCAGAGCCCCGACATGAGGCTTGATCCCATGACCCTGAGATCATGACCTGAGCTGAAATCAAGAGTCAGATGCTCAACCAACTGAGACACGCAGGCACCTCTCTTTCTCGATTTATGATTAAACAAGCTCAAGTAAAAAACCCTGGCATATGATGGATATTAAATAAGTATTGTTTATTTTTATTTATGTTCCCTTTCCCCTTCCATCATTCTTTATAAAATGGGTTAGTCCATCTCTCTAAGGCATCAAAATTAACAATCAAAAATGTAACAAATAGAATATAAATGGATTGAAAAGTAAATGTGTAAGAAATAAAGTCTAGAGGCACCTGGGTGTCTCAGTCGGTGAAGCAGCCGACTCATGATTTCGGCTCAGGTCATGATCTCAGGGTCCTGGAATCAAGCCTGTATCAGGCTGCAGGCTCAGCCAGGGAGTTTGCTTGTAGACTCCCTCTCCCTGCTGGAGCTCTCTCTCTCTCCCTCTTTCTCTTAAATAATAAATAAATAAATCTTAAAAAAAAAAAAAAAGGAATAAAGTCTACAAAGACACACAACAGGGGTAGTAGGTAGGGTGGTAGAAGGAAGGACTTTTACTTTTTAAACACTACTGAGTTATTTTAATTTAACTAAGGCCTGCAATTCCTAGGGGCATAGTGGAATATTTTACATTTTTGAGGGAATCACAGCAGTACATGACATATGTTGGAACACCATGAACTATTAGCTCAAAGTAGTTCACAGTTTCAATGTTAGATCATACTATTTCTTTTGTTGTCATATCTTGGTGAAGTTGGATTTTTCAGTGGTTGCTGTGATTAAAAAAAAAAAAAAAAAAGTACTACCCCCAAACAAAGAGGAATAGGAAATAAGGTTGGCGATACCAAATCTGATTCCAAAGCTTGAAGTGCCCAAAAGGTATTATCTTTACAGTAAATAACTGTGGTAATTCTTTTTTTTTTTAATTTTATTATGGTATGTTAGTCACTATACAATATATCATTAGTTTTTGATGTGGTGATCCACGATCCATTGTTTTCGTATAACACCCAGTGCTCCATGCAGTACGTGCCCTCCTTAATACCTATCACCAGGCTAACCAAGACCCCTCCCCCCTCCCCTCTAAAACCCTGTTTGTTTCTCAAAGTCCACAGTCTCTCATGGGTGGTAATTCTTAAAGAAAGTAATTTTTTTATTTTTACATTAATTATTTTCAAATGGCTCTTGCTTAAGGTATAGATAGTTATATATTAAGTAGTTTGGACCTACCACTTAGAAGAACTGTTACGTATTTAGGGTGCCATGAAAAAATTACTGAGATAGAAGGTTGCCTCAAACCCACCAAGTCTAGAAAGCTCTGGTCATACCTGTCAGCAAGTGTGTGCATGCCACACACACTTCCACTCAAAATCATGATAATCAACATAATACTTTTCTTGTACTTACCTCACTGCTTGAAGCAACTAAGGAAAATTCACGAGAGAGATTAAGCTTAACACCATCAAAATTTATTTCCGAAGGCCTTGCAACTGGGTCAGCACTAAAAACATAAGATGGTCTAGGTACTCCATCCTGATTTAAATCAGATTCCATTCTGCAAGAATAACAGTAACTTTAGATAATTTTAATAAATTAGCATATAAGCCACCCACAGTTCAAGAATTCTGAGTCCTGTCCACTACTAACCCCCATATAACTAGTTTTCCAGAGAAGGAAAACATTAGACTGCCTCATCTATAACATGATGAACCATGGAAAAGACAATGATCAAATTATTTACAGATTCTGAATCAAATAATATTGGACACAGCCTACCACTACTATTCATATGACCCAACCTATAGGTAGATTCATCCAGAGATTCATGAGTAAAGGTAGCCCATTACATAAGACAGTATAAAATATTCAATCTCTGCCTGAAATCCTCTCAGAAATCAAATAAGAGTAAATTATAATCTTGTTATTTTAGTTATTTTATGTCTTCTGAGAATGTTACCTACAAACTCTGTAATGTTTTAGCATTTAGGAGTAAAACGCAGTTATCTGGACAATTTAACTCTTTCCACTGAATTCTTCCAAATAATGCAAGTGAAAAGTAAAGTACTGTATGTTAACACATTCAAAACAGAACTTGACACGTTATAAGTCTTAAAAATTAAGGTGAATGTGGAATAATGCATCAAAATGTTACAACTAAATTAAACCTTAACTAAAAAAATTTTAACATTCTAATAGTTATTGACAATCTACGAGGTGCATAATACCAGGGAGAAAGAGAGCTCCCTACTGTTCTTTGACAATATTATGAAATATCCAGAACGGTGACTCCCAAACTAGGGTTCATGGCTCAGGAAGGTATCCTTATGTGTTATATATAAAAAAGCTAAAGATGGCCCTTGTATATTGGCCCTATGTTGTTTACTTCTTAACAGAAGGCCAGAAATGTTAATTCAAAAACCCATTAGGTGCCAGACTCAAATTTTTACACATCAGTTTGCTTTTAATATAGCCCAAATAACCTTTTTTTTTTAAGTCATTTAGAGCCTAACTAGTTTGCACATCCCAGGAAACTATACCCAACTTCTGCTAATCACAAACAAATTCAGGGCTATAAAGACCCAAACCACTAATGCCTTCTGGAGTTCTCTGACCCTGGGACTCCCCGCTGTGCTGCTGAGCAAAATCACTTAAGATCATAAGCCCCAACTCTAACTCTTCCTCTCCTTCCCCTCCCAATTCCCGAATTCCCTTGCCTTTTTCCCCTTCTAGGTAGTGGTCCTTCATTCTAGTTTCTGGAAGGTCTCACGCTGTGGGGGACTTCCGTTGCATGCAATCCTGTCAAAGTGCTACCCCGATAAAGCTCCTTGTGTGATGCTGCCACACTGTGGTCAGATCTTTTTCCTTGATCAGCCCTGAAACCCACAAACTCAATACAACAGGGTTGTTTTTGTTTTTCCTAAATCTCAAAAAGACAAAGGAAATTACTTACTGTCAGCAAAGCCCAGCAAACTACAGGATCAACCAACCATACGCTTAAACAAGTTTAGTACCTTGGTTGCTTTTGTCTTTATTGTATTAATCAGTGACATAATAAAAATGGGGTAATTACTTAAATGCAGTTTGATAGACTATTTCAAACATGCAATCTATGGGTGAAAATTAAGAAAAGGGGTATTCGATAGAGTAAAAATAACCACTAATCTGGAACATAGGTGAAAAGTTTGCAAAAACATTAAAGCACTGGCTTGACATTACATAACTCAGATTTTATGGAAATGCCCACAAAATTGGAAGATAAATTTCACTCTTTGCTGTCAATTAATTTTTGGTTTAAAAAAAAGATAGGGGTGCCTGAGTGGCTCAGTTCATTAAGCATCTGCCTTCAGCTCGGGTCACAATCCAGGGTGCTGGGATGGAGCCCCACAGGTGGCTCCCTGCTCAGCAGGAACCCTGCTTCTCCCTCTCCCTCTGCCACTCCCCTTGCTTGTGTTCTCTCGCTCTCTCTCAAATAAATAAATAAAATCTTTAAAAAAAAGAAAAGATAAATCCTTTATTACTGAATTAAAAATAATTATACCTCTTTTAAAAAGGTTATAGTATTTGTACTTGTTCATATGTAGAGTTTCAATAAACTAAGTGCCTCTTAACATTTATAAAATTGGTTAGATGTACTGTCACATCCTGTACTTTTGGTTAACTTCTACTTATGCGTGAGAAGTTAACTTCTCCCTAACAAGATTATAAATCTCTTGACAGCGAGAACTTTTCCTTATACTACTCTGTATCCCCTGAAACAAATTAAGAGATGTGTAAGTGATAAAAAAAAAACCTCCCTAATTACTTAAATAATAAAATCCTCTAAACCAAAGAAATATAAATATCGGTACTAGTCTTTTAGTGATATTATCTTTAGCAACAGCAGGGTTCAAGACTTCATTTCTCATTTCAGAAGGCTGTTCCCATGACTGAGAAACTGCCTCTTTTACCGTCTCTCCACTGAGATTCCATGGTTGAACACGGGTGAAACACAACAAATCTGCTACTGAATGAGGTTTCTGAATGTCACCCACAAAATACAGTCTCAAAAGAAGTCTATCATCTATTTGATGAGTCCTTTATGTGATTTTGCAACTTGAAGTCTTGGGTCTTGGACATCTAATAAAATACATATACTGCTACCGCTGCTTCTGGGTAAACATGCCACCTGGTTTTAATAACAAATCAACCTGAATCTGGTCACTTTAAGCAACGATTGCTTAAGGCACGAACTTGTGTCAACTAATCCTTCAGCAAAGAATATCAGAGTGTGTGTAAGGCAGGAATCACTGAAGCAGGAAGTGGAAGGAGCTGGAGGGAAACATTCTAAACAGGGGGGTGAGAGCAGTCATTAAGTTCGCCACACACACCCCTTTCCGCTAGGTATTGCAAAGCCCAAGACTGCAAGCCCCAGGCACCGGCAGCAGCCTGGAAAAAAACACACAGACGGCCACGATAGGGCTCCCTGCAAAAAGAGGTCATATACCTGCCAAGCAAACTGCTCACCTCGGGGATTCAGAAAACTAGGCTTGACGATGGAGATCTGCGCCTCAACAACAGCAGCAGCAAACCAATAATAAAAACATTAATGACTGCAAACACTTGGTGCCTAATATATACTGGCACTGTTTCTAACAACTTTACATATTATTTTATCTTCACAAGAGCCGGAAAAAGCGAGTACTGTTATTAACAGGTGACCCAGAGAGATTAAATATGTTGCGTTGCCTCACTCAGCTAATATGCAGTGGAGACAAGATTAAGCTCCAACCCAAGTAGTATGGCTCAACCCTACGATGCGCATGCGCTGCCCATGGTCCCCAGGAGCACCCATCGCTCTACCACCCAGTTCCTGAGAGTAACCTCAGGGGCATCGCGTTCCCCGTGGGAAGGTACTTATACTACCAGCGCCGTTTCCCAGACTCAGGCCTCGTATGTGCGCAGTCACCCACCTCTTCCCTGGAACCTCACCTGGGTGCACCTCTTCACCTGCAAAAGTTGTCTGGCCTGCCCAACCTGTGCGCAGTTCCGCGAGGTTTTCGTTTTCAAATTCAAACAATGGCGGCTAAGTCAGCGCACGGAACGCTGGGAGTGGGCGGAGCTTCCGGAACGACGCCCGGGAGCGCAGAGGCTCCACCAGCTCCCGGAAGAAGCTTTCAAATCTGGGGCGGTTCTCGGAACGCCGGTAATCACGGGGCAGAGGGGCTGGTGAGCGGCCGGCGAGAGGAGGGTTGGGAGTCCGCGCGGAGTCAGGTATGCAGCGCGGGCTGGGGCGCTGCCTGGTGGCTGCGGCCGGTAGCACCTCTGTTGGCACGGACGCCTATCTCGGATACCATCCTGGAGACGAGCGAAGGCCTGGAGGTGAGGCCGCTGCCATCGCACTTAGCCCCGTGACTCCCCCCAGGGACGGGCGGAGGAATGGCGAGCTAGCCTCTGCTCCGGCGTGCCCCTGCAGGCGGCAGCGACTTCGCCCCCCGAGAGTCGCTTAGATTTAGGGCTGCCCGCACCCGGAGGGCCACTTCTTTCGCTGCCTGACCCGAGATGTCATCCCCAGCGGTCCTCATGGACGGACGAAATAAGTTTCTCCCAGAATAGACTTTTATAGGCATTTTCTTTCTTCTTTTTTTTTCTTTTTTGCCATTCTGAAAATATTAAAGCACCTACCCCTGCCAGGCATTGTGCTGTGACAGTCTAAATTCCATGCGTAGGCAAGGTCTTTGCTCGAAACGTAAGTGCCAGCACAAGCCTTATCTGCTTCTTTTAAAGTGATCCTCTTCTTTCGAGTGTGGTGCATTTATTACTTAGGCCGTCTCTCCCTCCTGTGCTTGATTTTAAAGAAAAATAACTGCTAAGGTTAACTGAAATTTTACCTTGTGCCAATCATGGTATTAAGCATTTAAAATAGATCGTCTTACTAATCCTGAGAACAGCCCTTTGAGGTAGGTACTATTATTATCCCCATTTTATAGATTCCGAGGAAACTGAGTTCATATGACTAAGTGATTTGCTAAAAAGCTTATGGCTATTAAGGAAGCAGCTGGAATCAAATTCAGCAGGATAATTTCATAGACCCACCCTCTTACATGTGGTCTTATTTTTTACTATTTTACTTGGCTAGGAACAGTTTTAGAAAACCTACTTTGATGAGCTCAGGGTCTTCCTTACCTTATCATTCTCTATATGTCCTTCAGTTTACCCCTTCTCTGGCTGACTCCCCACTGTCTCATTCAGTTCACTTTCCCCACAAAATCATCATTTGAAGTAAGCCAGTTTGGAGTAGAGGAGAGGATGCAGGGCCAGGAGTTAAAATGAACAGAGAAAGTCAATGTAAAGGGGAAGACAAGAGGAAAGATAAAATAAAAACTATGTTTTCCTGTCCAGGCTGAAACTCAAGTCTTTAGTGGGCTCTGTGTCAAAGTCTCCATTGCTCCTTCAAGCATGTCTACCCCTAAATCTGTGTTTCTTGTCATACCTCATAATGCCTTTATTGCTTTTATTTTAAGATGTCATTTATTTAGTTAGTTATTTGAAAGGGAGAGATAGAGAGAGCACAAGCAGGGGGGAGGGCAGAGGGAGAGAGAGAAGCAGACTCCCTGATGAGCAGGGAGCCCAACCCTGACCCTGAGATCATGACCAGAGCTGAAGGCTGATGCTTATGCAACTAAGCCACCCAGGCACCCCTGCCTTTATTTCTTTTACTAGCTATTACTGATTCCCACCTCTTGAACCCTCCAGGTGCTATGTTTATTCATTATTTGACAAATACTTATTGAAAACCTGCTATGTGTCAAACACTAGGCTGGAATTTAGGGAAACAGTGGAGATGAGTAAGCAAAATAGACAGTAACCCTCAAGGAGCTTACATTCTAATGGGAGAGACAATCAAGTTAAAAAAATACATATAATTGAGAAATTACAACTGTACTGAGTGGTTTGAAGGAAAATATTCTAAGAGTTGTAAGACTATGTCACAGGGAATCTGAGCAAATAATGTTTGATCTGGATCTCCAGGGCTCATTAGGCAATTGACCAGGTTTTAAAAGGAGTAAGCATTCCAGGCATAGGACAAATAATACCAGACACAGAGGAAGCAAAAAATAAAAATAAAAATCCAATGGATTCTCTTATTTTTATCTCGCTCCCAGAAGCAGCCACACAGTTAAATGCTTGAGCCTTGCCGTACTCATTTGGCTTCTGGGTCAGTAAAAAGTCACTTTGTCCTTGTTTACTCCTGATCGTACTAACCACCTGTCTTAATCTCCTTTTCTATCTCTTCTACCTAAGCTCTAAATTATGGGCATCCTCAGAGCTTGGTCCTGAGCCCACCTTTTTCTCTCCTCTATAGTCTTCCTCTTGGCAACCTCATCAACTCCCATGGATTTAAGTATACTTACTGGTGACTTCCAGATTCCGTGTCCTCTCCAGACCTCTCCTCTGAATGCCAACCAGATGCAAATATCTGAGTACCCACTTAACATCTCTACTTGGATGTATGACAGATATCAGTAACTTAATATATTCAATATGGGATGTTGACTTTTCACTTCAAACCCCAAATTCTCGGGCACCTGGGTGGCTCAGTCGGTTAAGCGGCTGCCTTCGGCTCAGGTCATGATCCCAGAGTCCTGGGATCGAGCCCCACATCGGGCTACTTCCTCAGCGGGGAGCCTGCTTCTCCCTCTCCCTCTGCTTGCCACTCCACTTGCTTGTGCTCTCCCTCTCTCTCTCTCTCTATCAAATAAATAAATAAAATCTTTAAAAAAAAAAAGATTTTCAAACCCCAAATTCTCTCCTCCCTAATCTCCATCTCAGTGAATGACACCACCATGTCTCTGCCGAGTTTACTCAAGACAAATAAAAGAATCATCCTTGGATCCTCCTTTTCCCTCAGCAGCCTCACTCAGTTCATAAACAAATGTATATCTATTGTGCTTTTGTGGTATAAGTAAAATAA
The DNA here is from genome assembly GCF_037043125.1 of Eumetopias jubatus. Lineage (NCBI taxonomy): Eukaryota > Metazoa > Chordata > Mammalia > Carnivora > Otariidae > Eumetopias > Eumetopias jubatus. The sequence continues at coordinate 38,005,191 of NW_028274823.1, forward strand.
ACACCTGTTTCCCTTTTCATTGCCCAGACCACCATAGCCTCCCAACTTGTCCCCCTGCTTATTAAGGTCCTGCTCTCCTCCCCAACATTCTTTGGAGTAACCAAACTAATCTCAAAATGTAAATGATAAAGTCACTCCCTGGCTTAAAGCCCTTCAGTGATTTCAGAAGAAAGTCATATTTATATTTTTAAGGGAAGAAAACAGATGCAAAAGAACTTACAAAATACACTAACTTTTGTGTAAGAAAAAAAGAAATGAAAGTATATATATATATATGTATATACCACACAGATACACATACGTTTGACCTGCTTTTTAAGAGATAAGTTCAAAAACTGTAAATCAGAAAATTAGCTGAAAATGGTTACCTATGGGGATGGAAATGTTTTGCAAGGACTAATGATGGCAGTGTGGCTTTTCTGAATAACGTTTTTTTTTTAAATATAGTTTTGCATTTTCAAAACATTAAATCTAAAGCCATAGAAATAATAGCAAGTCCTAAAATTTAATACAAAGAAAGAAATGAACATACTTGAATATCAAATTGCCAGCATAACCATACAGAGAAAAAGTTCAGTCAATTAATTGAGCACAGTATACTCCATGAACTGGAGTTAGGAGTTGTGGGATAGAGTGTAAGAGCAAAACAGTGCAAAGAAATCAGCAACTTCACCTAGTAGGTTTGATGTTGAAAGGGGTATTGGTGTAGCAATTTTGAAACTACTCTGCATGCGTTATAGGAAAAAGCAAATGAATAAATATATTCATGTTGCTTAGAACCGAAGTTCTCAACTATGGGAGAAGAAAGATAACAAATACGGAATGATAGAGGCTAAGGAAGAATCCCATAGTGTTGGATTTGAATTGGTGGTAGTAAATAAAGTTATGATTTTTTTTATCTCAGTTGGTCCATTGACAGGGCCTAGGGGCATAGAAACCCTGACACCCCAGTGAGAATAAGCACACCTAGCAACAAGCCACCCACATTGTTTCTAAACACCATTCATCACTAAAAGGAATCAGTCCTCCTTGGAGAGAAGGCTGATTCACATCTGGAGCAAGGAAATTGCAAAATGAGCCTGGAACGTTTTTGTCAGAAAGCAAAGAAGTCTTAGAGATTAATAGGGTCATTTCAAAGATATTGGACCCAGATTAACAGAGCTTCTGTTGACCACACTTGGAACAATTTGAGCATTGAAAAGAATAATAATGATGGTGAGAGACCAAAACAGATTTCGTTTTTTTTAAGTTCTCTCCATGAAAGAAAGAGGGAGAGATGAAATAAAAACAAAAAGTTCTATACATAAGAATGCTAGTTAATGAATACAAATAAAACAATAAATAGAAAATCCCCATTTTGGGGCGCCTGGGTGGCTCAGTCGTTAAGAGTCTGCCTTGGGCTCAGGTCGTGATCCCAGTGTCCTGGGATCGAGTCCCGCAGCCCTGCATCAGGCTCCCTACTCTGTGGGAAGCCTGCTTCTCCCTCTCCCACTCCCCCTGCTTGTGTTCGCTCTCTCACTGTGTCTCTCTCTCTCAAATAAATAAATAAAATCTTAAAAAAAAAAAAAGAAAATCCCCATTTTGCAATTCCCAATGTAAAAACTGATATGGGTAGGGATGCCTGGGTGACTCAGGTGGTTAAGCATCTGCCTTCAGCTCAACTCATGGTCCCAGGGTCCTGGGATCAAGTCCTGCATCGGGCTCCCTGCTTGCTTCTCCCTCTGCCTGCTGCTCTCCCTACTTGTGCTCTCTCTTTCTCTCTCTCCCTCTGACAAATATATAAAATCTTTTTAAAAAATTGATATGGGTAAACCTTATCAATACATGCCAAAACAGTGGATGAAAGATGCTAAAATCATTGGCTGAAAGGTTGTTGGGGACCAGGGCATTAACACTATCTTAAAGAGTATCCTAGAGATTAATTCATGATTATCAACATAGAGATTTATTTATTAGACATACCTTAACCAAATGAGGAAACTTAGCATCACCAATAATGGAGCAATTTATCACTTGATGGTATCTGTGCCAGAAACGTTTAACCTAAATCTAATTATGAGGAAACAAAACAAAACAAAAAGAATGTAGAACACTTTACAAGACAACAGGCCGAGGTTCTTCAAAAATGTAAGGGAAAAAGAAAAACAAGGTGGAGGATTGCATTAGTCAGGAGACAAACATTACAAATGAAATTCATAAATCTTGTTTGGTTCGTAGTTGTTTTTTTTTTAAGAAGTAACTACAGAAAAACATTTTGTGGACAGTTGGAGAAATTTAAATATGGACTATATATTAGATGATACTGAATCAATATTAAATTTTTTGGTGTGTGATAATTTGTGACTATGTAGAAGATTGTTCTGGGAAGATACTTGCTTCACTATTCAGCCACTTACCTTCAAAAGCTTTGGAAAAAAATGAAACAAAAACAAAACAAGTGAGAGGGAACAAAAAAATAGGTCAGGGAAAATGGGACCAAAAAAGCAAAGTGGCAAAAAGTTAAAAACTGCTGGATCTAGGTGAAAGGTATAGCAATGTACATTGTGCCACACTTCTAATTTTTAAAAATAACTTGGAGATTTTCTAAAGTAAAAAGAAAAGGAGGGGCGCCTGGGTGGCTCAGTTGCTTAAGTGTCTGCCTTCGGCTCAAGTCATGATCCTGGAGTCCCGGGATCGAGTCCCGCATCGGGCTCCCTGCTCAGCGGGGAGTCTGCTTCTCCCTCTGACCCTCTTCCCTCTCATGCTCTCTATCTCTCATTCTCTCTCTCTCGAATAAATAAATAAAATCTTTAAAAAAAAAATACTCTCAAAAAAAAAAGGAAAGGAAAACATTTTCTAATTCTTTACCATGGCCCACCAGGCCCTGCAGGATCACTCACTGGCCACCCTCACTTCCCTTGTCGCTTTGTGCAATGAGGTAGTCTGCCCTGGATACTTTAACCACACCAGATTCTTTATCGCATATATGGACCTTTCCATAGGTTGTTCCCTCCTCTCTATTCATCGTGTGGCTCACTGCTCTTCCTCCTTTAGATCTCTCTATAATAGTACCTTCTAAGAGAAGACTTCCACGCCACCTTGCCTCAATGGACCCTTTTTTTATTTGCAAGATCAATTCCACTTTCATACTTATTACAATCAGCAGTTATTATATTCATCTGGTTTTTGTTGTCTTTATTATTCCCCCCCTTCCTGAAATACAAGTTGAGGACAAGAACTTACGTTCATGAGGACACTGATGTGTCCTCAATGACTGTATAAATCCATGGTCGCGGGGGCGGAGAAAGATGGCGGAGGAGTAGGAGACCTGGATTTTGTCTGGTCTCAGGAATTCAGCTGAAAAGGGATCAAACCATTCTGAACACCTACGAACTCAACAGAGGATCGAAGAAAAGAATAGCAACTCTCTGAACAGAAAAGCGACCACTTACTGGAAGGTAGGACGTGCGGAGAAGTGAATCCGAGGCGATATTTGGGAGGATAGACGGCGGGGGAGGGGGCCTCCGTCGGCCGCTTCTGGCAAGTGATAGAGCCGCGGAGCACAAAATTGGAACTTTTAGAAGTCGGCTCCGCTGAGGGAGGTCGCTGCAGTGGCTAAGTGGGGAGTGGAACCCTCGCGGGACAGTGTGGTCTCAGGACCCTCGGGGTCACAAAAAGATCGGGGGTGCCTGAGTGCGGCAGAGCGCCCAGGTTTCGGAGCGGGGAAGCCGGCTGCAGAGACGGAGCCGAGGCACGGACTCTCAGCTCGGGGTGGCCATAAACTGTGATCCACGGGACAGTCGGGCCACTGCTCCTCCAGCAGGGACCCAACAAGCGGCAGATCCGGGGAGACTCCCCTTCCTCCCCCGGGAGGAGCGGCGCGGGAGCGCACCGCAGGGATCTGCTGGGTTTGGAGACTACACCGAGTCGGGTGCCAGAGATAGAAACGCTCGGTAACAGGCTGGGTGAGCACGGAGTGTGGCCAGAGACTGGGGAGACGGGAGTGTCTGCTTTTCTCTGGGGGCACACTGAGGAGCGGGGCACCGAGTTCTCGGCTCCTCCAGGCGGAGATTTAGAGGCTGCCATTTTCACTGCCGTCCTCCAAAGCCGTAGGGAAAGCTTGCAGGGAAAAAAAGCTCCCAAGAGCAAACCCGAGCAGATTGCGTAGCCCGGACCGACAAGGGCGGGGCAATTCCGCCGCCGGCAAAGACATTTGGGAACCACGGCAACAGGCCCCTCCCCCAGAAGAACAGCACGAACAGCCCGCCAAGACCAAGTTTACCGATCAATGAGAATGGAAGAACTCCAGCGCTAGGGGAATACTGCACAAAGAATTCATGGCTTCTTTACCATGATTCATTAGTCTTTCAAAGTTTTTTTTTTCGAATTTTTCTTTTTCCCTATTTCCACCAACATCTTATCAAGCCCTTTTAAAAAAAAAAAAACATTTTTAGTTTTCATTTTTAAGTCATATTCTATCCCTTCATAATACTTACCCTTATTTTTGGCATATATATATAAGTTGCTCTCATTTTAAAATTTTGAGATACAGTTTCTTCTAATAGATCAAAATATACGCTAAATCACTAGTGTGTGGCTTTGTTCTAGTCTCCTGCCTGGTAACATTCTCTCCCTTTTTCTTTTTTTTAAATCTTTCTTTTTTCAAACAACTTCTTATCAATTCCTTTTATAAAATCTTTTATAATTTTCATCTTTACAGTCATATTCCAGCCCTTCATTGTATCAACCCTTATTTTGTACATATATAAGTCTTTCTTTAAAATTTTAGGAGGCACTTTCTTCTAACAGACCAAAATACACCTAAAATCTAGTGTGTGGCACTGATCTATGCACTAGCCTGATCATATTTGACCATATTCTGTTTTTCTTTTGCTTTTGTTCCGTTTTTGTTTGTTTTTATCTTTTTCTTCTCTTTTTTCTTTCTTTCTCTTTCTTCTCCCCTGGTTTCAGGTCTTTTCTGATTTGTTTAGAGTATATTTTCTGGGGATGTTGTTAACCTGTTAGCATTTTGTTCTCTCATTCATCTATTCTCCTCTGGACGAAATGACAAGATGAAAAAAAATCACCTCAACAAAAGAACAAGAGGTAGTACCATGAACCAGGGACCTACTCAATACGGACATTAGTACGATGTCGGACCTAGAGTTCAGAATCATGACTTTAAAGATACTAGCTGGGCTTGAAAAAAGCATGGAGGTTATTAGAGAAACCCTTCCTGGAGAAATAAAAGAACTAAAATCGAACCAAGTTGAAATCAAAAAGGCTATTAATGAAGTGCAATCAAAAATGGGGGCACTAACTGCTAGGATAAATGAGGCAGAAGAGAGAATTAGCGATATAGAACACCAAATGATGGGAATAAAGAAGCTGAGAAAAAGAGAGATAAACAACTACTGGATCACGAGGGCAGAATTCGAGAGATAAGTGATACAATAAGATGAAACAACATTAGAATAATTGGGATCCCAGAAGAAGAAGAAAGAGAGAGGGACGGAAGTTATTGGAGCAAATTATAGCAGAGAACTTCCCTAATGTGGGGAAGGAAACAGGCATCAAAATCCAGGAGGCACAGAGAACCCCTCTCAAAATCAATAAAAATAGGTCAACACCCCGACATCTAATAGTAAAACTGATGAATCTCAGAGACAAAGAGAAAATCTTGAAAGCAGCTCGGGAGAAGAGATCTGTAACCTATAATGGTAGAAACATTAGATTGGCAACAGACCTATCCACAGAGACCTGGCAGGCCAGAAAGGACTGGCATGATATCTTCAGAGCATTAACGAGAAAAATATGCCCCCAAGAATACTATATCCAGCTAGGCTTTCACTGAAAATTGAAGGAGAGATAAAAAGCTTCCAGGACAAACAAAAACTAAAGGAATTTGCAACCATGAAACCAGTCCTCCAAGAAATATTGAAAGGGGTCCTCTAAGCAAAGAGAGAGCCTAAAAGCAGCATAGACCAGAAAGGAACACAGACGGTATACAGTAACAGTCACCTTACAGGCAATACAATGGCACTAAATTCATATCTTTCAATAGTTACCCTGAATGTAAATGGGCTAAATGCCCCAATCAAAAGACACAGGCTATCATTGGATTAAAAAACAAGACCCATCGATATGCTGTCTGCAAGAGACTCATTTTAGACCCAAAGACACCCCCAGATTGAAAGTGAGGGGGTGGAAAACCATTTACCATGCTAAGGGACACCAAAAGAAAGCTGGGGTGGCCATCCTGATATCAGACAAATTAGATTTTAAAACAAAGACTGTAATAAGAGATGAGGAAGGACACTATATCCTACTTAAAGGGTCTATCCTACAAGAAGATCTAACAATTGTAAATATCTATGCCCCGAACATGGGCGCAGCCAATTATATAAGGCAATTCATAACAAAAGCAAAGAAACACACTGACAACAATACAATAATAGTGGGGGACTTTAACACCCCCCTCACTGAAATGGACAGATCATCTAAGCAAAAGATCAACAAGGAAATAAAGACTTTAAATGACACACTGGACCAAATGGACTTCACAGACATATTCAGAACATTCCATCCCAAAGCAATGGAATACACATTCTTCTCGAGTGCCCATGGAACATACTCCAGAATAGATCACATCCTAGGTCACAAATCAGGTCTCAACCGGTACCAAAAGATTGGGATTATTCCCTGCATATTTTTGGACCACAGTGCTTTGAAACTAGATTTCAATCACAAGAGGAAAGTCGGAAAGAACTCAAATACATGGAGGCTAAAGAGCATCCTACTAAAGAATGAATGGGTCATCCAGGAAATTAAAGAAGTATTAAAAAAATTCATGGAAACCAATGAAAATGAAAACACAACTGTTCAAAATATTTGGGATACAGCAAAGGCAGTCCTGAGAGGAAAGTGTATAGCAATACAAGCCTTTCTCAAGAAACAAGAAACGTCTCAAATACACAACCTAACCCTACACCTAAAGGAGCTAGAGAAAAAACAGCAAATAAAGCCTAAACCCAGCAGGAGAAGAGAAATAATAAAGATCAGAGCAGAAATCAATGAAATAGAAACCAAAAGAACAGTAGAACAGATCAACGAAACTAGGAGCTGGTTCTTTGAAAGAATTAACAAGATTGATAAACCCCTGGCCAGACTGATCAAAAAGAAAAGAGAAATGACCCAAATCAACAAAATCATGAATGAAAGAGGAGAGATCACAACCAACACCAAAGAAATACAAACAATTATAAGAACATATAATGAGCAACTCTATGCCAGCAAATTAGATAACCTGAAAGAAATGGGTGCATTCCTAGAGACGTATCAACTACCAAAATTGAACCAGGAAGAAATAGAAAACCTGAACAGACCTATAACCACTAAGGAAATTGAAGCAGTCATCAAAAATCTCCCAACAAACAAAAGCCCAGGGCCAGATGGCTTCCCAGGGGAATCTACCAAACATTTCAAGAAGAATTAATACCTATTCTCCTGAAACTGTTCCAAAAAACAGAAATGGAAGGAAAACTTCCAAACTCGTTTTATGAGGCCACCATTACCTTGATCCCAAAACCAGACAAAGACCCCATCAAAAAGGAGAATTACAGACCCATATCCTTGATGAACACGGATACAAAAATTCTCACCAAAATACTAGCCAATAGGATCCAACAGTACATTAAAAGGATTATTCACCACGACCAAGTGGGATTTATCCCTGGGCTGCAAGTTTCATTCAGTATCTGCAAATCAATCAACGTGATACAATATATTAACAAAAGAAAGAATAAGAATCATATGATCCTCTCAATAGATGCAGAAAAAGCATTTGACAAAGGACAGCATCCTTTCTTGATCAAAACTCTTCAGAATATAGGGATAGAGGGTACATACCTCAATATCATAAAAGCCATCTATGAAGAACCTACAGCGAATATCATGGGGAAAAGCTGAGACCTTTCTCCCTAAGGTCAAGAACGCGGCAGGGCTGTCCACTATCACCATTGCTATTCAACATAGTATTAGAAGTCCTAGCGACGGTAATAAGACAACAAAAAGAAATCAAAGGCATCCAAATCGACAAAGAAGAAGTCCAACTCTCACTCTTTGCAGATGATATGATACTTTATGTGGAAAACCCAAAAGACTCCACCCCAAAACTGCTAGAACTCATACAGGAATTCAGTAAAGTGGCAGGATATAAAATCAATGCACAGAAATCAGTGGCGTTCCTATACACCAACAACAAGACAGAAGAGAGACAAATCAAGGAGTCGATCCCATTTACAATTGCACCCAAAACCATAAGATACCTAGGGGTAAATCTAACCTAAGAGGCAAAGGATCTGTACTCAGAAAACTATAAAATACTCATGAAAGAAATTGAAGAAGACACAAAGAAATGGAAAAACGTTCCATGCTCATGGATTGGAAGAACCAACATTGTGAAGGTGTCAATGCTACCTAGAGCAATCTACACATTCAGTGCAATCCCCATCAAAATACCATCCACTTTTTTCAAAGAAATGGAACAAATAATCCTAAAATTTGTATGGAACCAGAAGAGACCCCGAATAGCCAGAGGAATGTTGAAAAAGAAAAGCAAAGCTGGCGGCATCACAATTCCGGACTTCCAGCTCTATTACAAAGCAGTCATCATCAAGACAGTACGGTGCTGGCAAAAAAACAGACACATAGATCAATGGAACAGAATAAAGAGCCCAGAAATGGACCCTCAACTCTATGGTCAACTCATCTTTGACAAAGCAGGAAAGAATGTCCAATGGAAAAAAGACAGTCTCTTCCACAAATGGTGTTGGGAAAATTGGACAGCCACATGCAGAAGAATGAAACTGGACCATTTCCTTATATCACACACAAAAATAGACTCCAAATGGTTGAAAGACCTAAACGTGAGACAGGAGTCCATCAAAATCCTAAAGGAGAACACAGGCAGCAACCTCTTCGACCTCAGCCGCAGCAACTTCTTCCTAGAAACATTGCCAAAGGCAAGGGAAGCAAGGGCAAAAATGAACTATTGGGATTTCATCAAGATAAAAAGCTTTTGCACAGCAAAAGAAACAGTCCACAAACCAAAAGACGACCGACAGAATGGGAGAAAATATTTGCAAATGATATATCAGATAAATGGCTAGTATCCAAAATCTATAAAGAACTTATCAAACTCAACACCCAAAGAACAAATAATCCAATCAAGAAATGGGCAGACGACATGAGCAGACATTTTTTCCAAAGAATCCAAATGGCCAACAGACACATGAAAAAGTGCTCAACATCGCTCGGCATCAGGGAAATCCAAATCAAAACCTCCATGAGATACCACCTCGCACCCGTCAGAATGGCTAAAATTAACAAGTCAGGAAACGACAGATGTTGGTGGGGATGCGGAGAAAGGGGAACCCTCCTACACTGTTGGTGGCAATGCAAGCTGGTGCAGCCACTCTGGCAAACAGTATGAAGGTTCCTCAGAAAGTTGAAAATAGAGCTACCGTACGATCCAGCAATTGCACTACTGGGTATTTACCACCCGGTACAAATGTAGGGATCCAAAGGCGTACATGCACCCCAATGTTTATAGCAGCAATATCCACAATAGCCAAACTGTGGAAAGAGCCAAGATGTCCATTGACAGATGAATGGATAAAGAAGAAGTGGTATATATACACAATGGAATATTATGCAGCCATCAAAAGGAATGAGATCTTGCCATTTGCAACGACGTGGTTGGAACTGGAGGGTGTTATGCTGAGTGAAATAAGTCAATCAGAGAAAGACATGTATCATATGATCTCACTGATATGAGGAATTCTTAATCTCAGGAAACAAACTGAGGGTTGCTGGAGTGGTGGGGGGGTGGGAGGGACGGGGTGGCTGGGTGATAGACATTGGGGAGGGTATGTGCTGTGGTGAGCGCTGTGAATTGTGCAAGACTGTTGAATCACGGATCTGTACCTCTGAAGCAAATAATGCAATATAGATTAAGAAAAAAAAAAAAGAAGACTTAGCAGGAGGGGAAGAATGAAAGGGAGTAAATCGGAGGGGAAGATGAACCATGAGAGACGATGGACTCTGAAAAACAAACTGAGGGTTCTAGAGGGGAGGGGGGTGGGGGTTGGGTTGGCCTGATAATGGGTATTGAAGAGGGCACGTTCTGCGTGGAGTACTGGGTGTTATGCACAAACGATGAATCATGGAACACTACATCAAAAACTAATGATATATGGTGATTAACATAACAATAAAAATTTAAAGTAAAAAATAAATAAATAAAATAAATCTATGGTGATCAAATAAATATTTGTTGAACAACGAATGAAGGCGGATGTGGCTGGGGTGAAGACCTTGGGGAGGGATGGCCGGAAGCAAGTTTGGAGGGACAGGCCAAGACTGGATCCTACAAAACTCAGTCAACTAAGCACTGATTTGGGTCCTTATTCTAAGAAGAGTGGGAAACCAGTGGACTGTTTTAAGCATGAGCACAATACAATCTAATTTGCCTCTGTGTTTTGGAAAGATTCATCTCCTGGAGCAGAGAAAAGAGGCAGCCAAGGAAGAATTGCTGAAGCAGTTAGGAGACTACTGCAGCCATCCCAGCAAGGGATGATAATGTGGACTCGGGGGATGGCAGAGCAGATACAGAAAAGTGGACAGGTTTCAGAGGAATTTTTTTCCTATATTTCCCATTTCAGCACCAGCCACTGGGTTTTCCCTTAGAAACAGAGCCAACTTGACAGAGATGCTTCAAATTTCCGTCCCCATTCCAAATAATCCCATCTGTCCCCTTGAAGTGAGCATTAGCATAAGATGAAGAAATTGTTAAATTACATCAAGCTAATTTCCTTCCCTCATCACAGCCTCTACTGGTAATAGCTACCAGTCACAGCTAACTTTCCATTTGCCAGAGACTGTTCTAAGCACTTTACACTCACTTAATCTTAATGGTAATCCTGTGAGGTGTTTTGTTGTTGTTATTATCCCCCTTGAACAGGAGAGAAAACTGAGGCAAGGAGCTAGTAAAGAGTAGTAAATTTACCATAGAGGTTAACATGGAAGTGTTAAGAAGTTTCATTCAGGTAATATTTATAAAGTACTTATAAAAGTGCCCAACATATTTAATAGTCATCTCTTAAATGTGTGTAAATAGTAAACGATGGAATTAGAAGTGGAATCTGGGTGGTCTGGCTCCAGAGGGTGTACAGTTAACCACTGCATTCTATGGCCTCTCAAAGTTTAGACCCAACACCCCTGTAATTCTACTAAAAGAAGACCGAGTGCCTCCCTTCTGTGCAAAGCCAGCACCAAAAGTGGGACTGACATAGTTTTTCAGCCCTTAAACTGAGTATATATTAATTACAAAGGTTTGAATGGCAGATTGAACAAAAATCTGTCATGTATCCAATATGTATCAAATGTTTCTACCCTTAAGAAGCCTTCAGTCTAAAGCAAGCCCTTCTCAGTCTGAGATTTCAAGAATAATTTCTTAAGGTACCCAATATGTGTAATGCATTAATTTCTCTCCTGTGCATCTAGAGTGGTACTACTTCTGTACCATCTGAAAACGTTGAGAAAATAATCAACACAAATAATTTTATATGCCCTGTGGTTTATGTGGGGAACCCCATGTACAATTTCAAAACAGTATGACTAGCATTATGATAGAAGTATACAAAGAACAAGAGGGGCAGTGTGAGTATAGTTTAAGAGTAAGAGCTCTTGGGCGCCTGCGTGGCTCAGTCAGTTAAACGGCTGCCTTAGGCTCAGGTCATGATCCAAGCGTCCTGGGATCGAGTCCCACATCGGCTCCCTGCTCAGTGGGGAGTCTGCTTCTCCCTCTCCTTCTGCCTGCCACTCCCCCTGCTTGTGCTCTCTCTCTCTCAAATGGATGAATAAAATCCTTAAAAAAAGAAAAAAGAGTAAGAGCTCTGAAGTCAGACAGACTTGAGTTTGAATATATGCTCACTTACAGGAAGCGACCTCAGGAAGAATATTTCACTTCTACAAATCTCATGAAGTTGTGAAGATTTAAATAGTGCATGTGAGTCATTTAGTACAGTCCTGTCACATAGTAGATTTCATAATGGGGGTTATTTTTATTAGATCTACTTCTTAGGTCCTAGAATGCAAGCTCATGAGTATGTGTCTTGGGCCACTAGAGCCCTGACACCTGAAACAGTGCGTTGCATGAAACAGACACTCGATAAATATTTGTCAATTTCATAAACGTCATCTACCAGGGAAGATTTCTTAAAATGCCTTGTGGGCTAAAATGAATGAATGGGATTTGCAGGGAACTGCCGAGGGAGGCAGTTTCAGGCAATGAAAACATATGAGGCAATGAGAACAAAGACAAGAACCCGCCAAAGTTTCGAAAACTATGTACTGCTTTGAGTATGTAGTTCATTATGACTGTGAGTGTCACTAATGTGGATGACAACAGGAAATGAAAAAAGCAGGGTGGGCCTAGATCCTAAGGGGTCCTGTATGACATGCTAAAGAGAGTGGGAACTGGACTCTCTGAGCCATAAGTGGTTGTAGAGACATGGAGGGAAACGTGGAGGAAGAGAAGCAGTGGGGAGAACTGGGTCTACAACACTTCAGTCTTACAACGTGGCAGCCAAGAGATGAAGGATCAGGACGTGGAAGTTTATTATGGATAGGTGCAGAGAGAACCAATAGAGGAAGAAAAAATAACCGTAAAACTCTTTAGCTAAATGCTTGTCATTGTAGGAAGTAAATAGATGATATCCATAACTGACATGGGAAGAAATAAGATTAGGAGCATGCTATTCAAAGATATGTATGGAAATTGCCAAAAGAACTAAAAACAAATTGTAAGAGTGGTTGCCTCTGGGGAGCAGGACTGGAGGTGTGGAATAGGGGAGGGTATTATAAGCTCTTCTTAAATTTGTAGTAGACATTTTTTAAAGTAATGCATCAGAGGAAAGATATCATTCTTTTATTAAGCACTTTTTGTCTGTCAAACCGTAAAGACCCCATAACCTCCTTAGTGAATGAGGCTCCCCACTCCTGAGCCTGCAGAGATTGTACCATTGGCTACCTTTCTAGAACACACTAGACTAGTACTTGTCTGAGAGCTCCTGTGCTTTCTGTTCCATCTGTTCTTTCCAAATGTCTTGGCATTACTAACTGCTTATTATCCAGTGTTCATTTCAAACACCTTCCCCAATGAGGCTATCTTGCCCACCCTACCTGAACTTGCTCTCTTCACCTCCCAACCAGTTCCTTTCTGTCACATTGGCCTGTTTTACCTTCTTCATAGCACTTATAACAACTGAAATTACCTTATTTATTTGTTTATGCTATATCTTCCCCACCACAATGTAAGCTTGCAAGACTGGGATCTCATCCATCTTGTTCACCACTATATCCCTAGTACCCACAACAGTTCCTGGTAAATAGTAGATGCTCAATAAATATTTGTTCAGGGAATGAAGTCTTGCAGGTATTCTATGGACCTCTAACGTTCTATAATGTCCTTGAAGACTATGATAGTATAGCATTTATTTTTAATTTTTTTTATCTTGCGTCCCTAGTACCCAGGCACAGGGCCTGGTTCAAAATATGAGCTATGGTAAGGTTTCATTAGGTATTCAATAAAAGTTTATTATTTGGATGTATAAATGAATTAATGCTGTGTACTTTCTTATATGCCATCTCATTAGCCTTAACACCCTAGTATTTCCTAACAAAAATATATACACATTTAACCAGGAATGGGTTTCCCACTGTCTAGACCCTTCCAAGTGCCAAAGCTGGGGCTTCTGCTTCTATTCCATCTTCAGGGTCCTCTGGTGGTGAAGGAACTCATACTATTTTGAAATGTGTGTCCTGTTGACACGGGTGAAATCCACAGAGAGCAGGTCAAGTGGGAGCCTAGCAAAGTTTTAGGGCACAGGTGGACATCCTTCATCTGGATAGTGCAAGAATCCAAGTGCAGGTGCTATAAGGGCCTCGCCAGTGATGACAACAGCCCTTAAGGCTCCTCTGCAGAGTGGCATGCTCATTCAAATGTTGGGGGTGGTCTGCAGTCACTGGCCAGCAACCATCTCTTCACACGGGCTCTCTCCCACACTCTGCCCTTTTTTGGAAGTCAGCCAATTGGATATTAACTGTTTCTTCCTCTTTGTATCCTTAATCTAACCATCTAAGTTCTCCACCATTCAACACAGAAAGATCTAACCACATGGAAGTGTGGGGCAAGAAAGAAAAGCTCAGCACTAACATTTCAAGACCTTTTGTCACTGCTCACAACATAGCAAATAAGAAAAACCACAACATTCCATTACCAAAATGGAACTACTTAAAACCAAAGTGGCACTATTTATAGATCATATCTCGCATTGTTTTGAAAATAGCACAGGGCAATGCTAGTGGACCTCATATACATATTCAACAACAATTATAGACTTCTTGCTGCATTTATCTATTCCAAAGAGTTTTATTTCTGATGACCTATTTTAAAAATCTAGCTTCCTCGGAAGGAGGAAGTAGGATCACGCCAAGATGATCTTTTTATTGTAGAAAATATTACGCTTTTCAGATTTCAATTACTAGGGAAAATAATGATGTCATGAATAATATGGCCATTTTTGGTTAAAGAAAACCATTGAATTACTGTGATTAATTGATAAATAATGAGACCAATTTCAATAAATCCCTCAAAAAATACAGTCTTTGCTGTATGCCAACAGGGCCTTAGTGATTGGGAGGAAGGAAGGAGAGGGAGGGAAGAAGGGAAGAAGGAAAACGAGAAAGAAGGAAAAAGAAAAGAAATGCATTGTTTTCAGTTATCTAAGGGAATATTTTTGAGTCTTTGGTCACAGAGGTATAGAATATTAGGAACATATAAGGGACCCAACAAATGATCTGGTTCAACTTTTTCATTTTATAAGGGGGAATAAAACAAGGTTCTGAAAAATTAAGTGACATGCCCAAGAATTCATCCTTAGTGAATGGCAAAGTCGAAATAGGAATACACAGCACATAACCAATTTCTTAAAAAATAGATACACAAGAAAAAATACCAAGTTATAAATAATTAGTATAGTCTGATCTCATATTAGCAATTTTGAGACTGGCACACATTTTTTAAAAATACATAAACAAGCTCTTCTTTAACAATCAGAAAATTAGCATTGTTTCTTTTTACTTCCTGAACTCCTTTCATCCCAATTCCCCCAGAATTTTACCCTAATATAAATTTTTTACCCTAATGAAGTGTCTGTGTTAAAAAGGCTTTTATTAATCACCTTATCATGTCTCTCAAACAAAAATCCTTATATGGATTTTATTTTTTTATTCCCTCTAAGTTAAAAGCACAGTTCTGTAGTTATCATAATTATTATTATTATACCAGTAGTTAAAACTATAAATATATTAAATATTTTTGATAATTACCAGCATTTAAGTAGAAGTTTTCAGAAATTGATGAGGATTGATGAGGATTTATTTTTCCATTAGTTCATGTGCTTATGGAAGAATATTATATCTAAAATGGGACAGATTATCACTTCTAGTGCTGTTTTTCATTTTTATATATGTAAGCATAAAGTTGCCTTATGCACAAAAATAGTGTAGGAATAGAAAGACTTTATGTCAACATCACCCAATTCTTTAAACATCTTTCAAATTAGATGCCAAAAACAAGAGTGATTTATTATCTGAAATTATTTTTAAAGACTTATCACCTAACAGTTCGATTAGGTCCTCATTTAGTTTTGTTGAAAGCTATAAACTAGAAAGAGTTTTATTACACAGACATCAGAGTCTCGATCTCTTAAACTATACCAAAAAGGCTTTATCAAAAATCAGCAAGTAACTATTAATTATACCTTTTACTCTTTTACCCAGTGGCACTTCATATAAACCAATATACTCAGTAAAAATTGGAAAATTGTTTTCAACATCTGTGCAAATGCAGTATTTTTTATAAAATGTCTTTCATTGTGTGTTTGAAATATACTTGTCAAAATCTTATAGGTTTCATTTATTGAATGTATGGAAAAATGTCATATAACCTAATTGACAAAGCCAGCCTTCACTGTCAGACTTATCAGTTTGTAAGACACAGTTTAAGACTTATTTTCCGTCAGAAAAAATCTGATTTTATTTTTCAATGTAAGTATATGTGTTAATGTCTGTTTTAAGGAATAATATAAAAAACACTGAGAAGTAAATTATAGAATCTGTGTTGTACAATATATTTCCCAAAGCAGTCAAGATTAAAATGATACAGGAGCGCCTGGGTGGCTCAGTTGGTTGAGTGACTGACTCTTGATTTAGGTTCAGGTCATGATCTCAGAGTTGTGGGATTGAGCCCCAAGTCCGGCTCCATGCTCAGCAGGGAGTCCTCTTGAGGATTCTTTCTCTCTCTCTCCCTCTGCCCCTCCCCCTGCTCATGTTCGTTCTTTCTCTCTCTCTCTAAAATAAATAAATAAATCTTTTTTTAAAGATTAAAATGATACAGATCTAATATAACTAATTTTACATTAATTAAAACAAAGTAATGCATTTTTATTACCTTATTTGCAGTAATGCAATGTAGTATCCAGCTAAAACCAGAAGTTATTGGTGAAGCAAGACCTATGAAAGTAGGTATTATATTCTTTAAGAAATGTACATATGCATAATTTGAATTCTGATATTAACTTTTTTAACACAATTGAAAGCATGCTTAAAAATCAGAGATAAAGTCATTAATTGCATTAGACATCACAACCAAACTTTTCTTATGGTTTAATAAAAGATAAAGGTATATACTTATTAGAGTAATTAAAACAATTCCTCACTGTTTTGTTTCTCATTCATTTCATATATAGCCCCATTGTAAGTAGAGTGACTACCCTGGGCAATTGCTTTCAAAACACTGGCTTGCTTCCTTTCAGTTGGTGATCTGCAATTGACCTACACGGACCTAGCAGAAGGGAAAGAGAGAACTTGAATAAGGGTGCCAGAAGGATTTCTAACTAGGCCTGGAAGTGATGTACATTACTGCTGCTCATATTCCTTTGGAAGGAACCCAATCTAACTGCAGGGGAGAATGGGAAATGTGGTTTTCCTACACACTAAGGAAGAGGAAACCCAGTTGATGAGCATATAACCAGTCTCTGTCACATAGCTAATAACTAATTGGTCCAGCAGCTAGCAAATTCATGTGTTGTTATTGGGAGGTAATACAAATTAAATAATTCAGAAGAGTAAACAAAACGGGAATTGACTATAATCAGAATAAATATCCCATGATCTGATTTGATAAAATAGGTTTAACTACTACTTTATTGGATGATATATAACTAATCTGTGAGAAATCTTGTAAAAATTTTATCTGTGAGTGTTAACCAATGTCTCTTTTAAAAGTTGGTATTTCTAAAAAACATTTCAGTTACACACTTAGAAATAATCAGCATTGCTACCACTACCGTTCAGGCTATTTGGAGGTGCTTTTCTTTCCAGCTAAAGACAAGTGCCAAGATGAGTATTTTTTAGATAGCTGAAAAGAATTGCTTACATTTGTAAAAAAGCTTTTTTTTTTTAAGATTTTATTTATTTATTTGACAGAGAGAGACACAGCGAGAGAGGGAACACAAGCAGGGGGAGTAGGAGAGGGAGAAGAGGGCTTCCCGCTGAGCGGGGAGCCCGATGCGGGGCGATGCGTGGTGATGCGGGGTGATGCGGGGTGATGCGGGGCTCGATCCCAGGACCCTGGGATCATGACCTGAGCCAAAGGCAAACACTTAACAACTGAGCCACCCAGGTGCCCCAGGCTTTTTTTTTTTTTTTTTTTTTGGTAAGCTCTTTTCTTTGCTATCATAGAACTCACTCCCAAGAGCATCGCATTCTTTGATAGTAGTCCCAAAAAAAGCCAGAGACAGTCACCCCACTGCTCATTCTAATTTAATTCAGAGTATCCCAACACTGGCCAAAATACTCTGGTTCCAGAGCAACACCTTGCTCTTAATAGAAATATGTATAAGAAAGACAAGCATCAGGCAGGTTTCTATGTGCTTTAAGTGTTCAAGGAGACTTCCCCAAAACCAGCAATTTGAATTGTTCTTTTGTTGGGCAACCAGGAGATTTTTTACTCCTTGGAACAACGCACTGTAAAGTAGGTTAGACTTTAGTGAAGGGAGAGGTGAGAATGCAGAATGTTTGCTCAGGAAAAAGGAAAGAGTACGTTGAAGTAAGAGGAAAAAATAGGTAGGGCGTTAGAGTTAAAAGTTTGTGACACTAGGCAAGGTCAACAGACCTTTCTGAATCTGATGCTTCTTAAATACCAGCTTCTCTCTGTGCCAGCCTGGCACGTAGAAGATACCCAGTAAATGGTAGTTATTAGTCAATCGAACAGGAGAGACCAGTGTTGAAAAGTAATATGAGAGCCATCTTGCCCCACCTAACAAATATGATCTCTTCCTCTCCTAAGGGAGAGAATCCTCAGATTTTATACACATCTCGTATTTACTTCTAGATTTTAAACTCTTCTGAGATTACAGGACCTGTACTTTACTCATTTTATAAACCTCTCAGCCCTAAGGACTGTTCTTGCACCTAATGGGAAAAGGGAAAAGGACTTAGGACTGAATCAACAGTCCTGGGTCTTCTACGATACAGGCACTCCCCGCCTCCACCCCCCACCCCCCCACACACACACTTTTTGAAAGTTCACATTTTTTTAAAAGATTTTATTTATTTATTTATTTGAGAGAAAGAGAGAGAGAACACACGAGCAGGGGGAGGGGCATAGGGAGACGGAGAAGCAGACTCCCAGCTGAGCAGGGAGCCCGATGCAGAGGCTGGGGGCGGGGCTCGGTCCCAAGACCCTGGGATCATGACCAGAGCTGAAGGCTGCCGCTTAACCCACTGAGCCACCCAGGTGTCCCCTGAAAGTTCACATTTTGCCGTTTCCCTTTTACAAAAGAAATCCAAAGAGGATTTTTACTGTCCTGAGAAAAAACGAAAACAGCGTTCAGCATTTGTTTCAGAGCTAGTCGTTACGGGGGCAACATGGGCCCCAGCGATGACAGTGGCGCCACCAAGTTCCTTCTCCAGGAACTGCACTCCGCGCCTCAGGATCCAGCCGCCATACCTTTGAACTCTCTTGTCCATGAGCATTTGTGCTTCATCTAGATTTATTTCGTGCATTTGTTAGCTGTATCCTAAGGTATCAGAAAAGCCTAGGAGAGGTTGTTTTTTGGGTCTGGGAACCCTCACAAAATTTTACATATGAATTAATGGTAATTGTATCTATGCTTTATGCCATTTGGCTCAGGAGAGGTTTCGTAGGAAGGCTCTACTTTCAGATAGCAGGGAAAACCAGTAGTTCGTATTAGATGTTTGATGAAGAAGAGCTAAACAAATAGGGGGATGATGAGAGTGAGTAAGAAAAACTGGCTCTCCAAAAAGAACTCATAAAATAACACAAGAAATAGGGCCCAGACCACAGAAGTCATTCAAAATTCTCATGAATTCTAAGCGGAAGGAAATTTATTAGTAGAGTGTCTATGTTTTAATTCTGAACTTGATTAACAATAATTCTGATTCCCACTTGGGATATATAATTTGTGAAACAGTTAAAAAAAACAAACAAACCAAAAACCTTTCAAATGAGTGGATATTTAAGGGAAATTTGTGGGAGTGTTTGGGACATAATCGGAAATGAGTAGTTTTCTTTCAGTTTTCCTGATTGTTCATTGTGGAGCAATAAGTAACTAGGCAGATAAGTACCAAACAGATAATTTGGTACAAAAAGAAACATCTATATTCATGACTAAGTTTAGCATCTCTAACCACTTCTTGCCAAGACATCTTCACATTATCCAGCATGGGGGTCAGCTAGTGACTATGCCAGTTTAACAGCCAAGAGTATCAGTTTCCTTTGCTAAAAATATTTCAACTCAAATCATCTTGGCAGATAATGATACCAAAATAAAAAGTCTTTGTTCAGTAAAGTGACCAAATTTTAGGAGACTGAATAGAGGCAGAAAAGACATAATAGCTGCATTACCTTGGGCAAGTTACTAATTGAGCCTCAGTCTTTCAGCATAAAAATGATATTTTTAATACAAGTCCATAATCTCTACTCCACAATTCCAAAATAGGTTAAAGCAAAAACTCTCTGAAACCCACAACTATGTTTGTAAGTCTGGCACCAGCACGATTTGGCAGCAAAGCCCACTGTGGACAAACATGAAGCTTCAATTATGTCTCAGCACTCCTGTTCGTCATACACACCCTCTGCTGTTTGCTGACACTTTGTGACTTGGGGATTAACTTTACTGTGAAAATGCCCAAAAGTGTTAAAGACATGCCTATGGGTAATAGTGAGAAGAAGAAAAGGAAGCATCAGTCTTTATGCATAGCTCAGAAAGTGGAGTTATTACAGAAGATTGATGGCAGCAGGTCTGTGAGACATCTTCCTGAAGAATATGCTGTGGAAACGACCACCATCTGTGACTTCAAGAGACAGAAAGATAAGCTGTTGAAATTGTGTAGTGACAGTCATAACCAAGACTTGATGAAAAATAGAAAAACATTGCAGAAGGCCAAAAACAAAGATCTTGACCATGTGTTGATTGAACGGATTCAACAAGAAAGAAGTAACGATATGCCACTGACTGGTTTGTTGGTCGTGAAACAAGCTAGAATATGCCATGAAGAACTGAGCATTGAAAGTGTGAATATTCAGAAGGCTGGCTGCAGAAATTTAAGAAGTGTCATGGTATCATGTATCTTAAAATATGTGAAAAAGCTCCTACTGATTACAAAACCATTGATGAATTTGCTAAGATAATATCTGATTAAAACCTTAGCCCTGAACAAATTGACAATGCTGATGAAATAGCTCTGTCCTGGTGCTATTTTCCTAGAGAAAACCTTAACAATGGCTGACAAGAGGGCACCAATTGATTTTAAGGATGCCAAGAAAGGTTGACTATTGGGTGTGCTAATGCTGCAGGCACACACAAGATGAAATCAGCAGTGACTGGGAAAAACCTATATCCAAGGTATTTAAAAGGTGTGTGCAAGGACACCTGAGTGACTTGGTTGGTTAAGCATCTGCCTTCGGCTCAGGTCATGATCCCAGAGTCCTGGGATCGAGCCCTGCGTTGGGCTGGGCTCCCTGCCCAGCAGGGAGCCTGCTTCTCCCTCTCCCTCTGCTGCTCCCCCTGCTTGTGTTCTCTCACTCGCTCTCTGTCAAATAAATAAAATAAAATAAAATAAAAAACTCATTATTGCCAAAAGTTTATCCACCAAAAGTAAGTTAGAAGAAGTTGGAAGTTCCAACTTGGAAGTTCCAATAAGTTGGAAGAAGCTGACACTGAAGAAATGCTGAACACTGATAATGATGAACCCATCGTGCATT
Organism: Eumetopias jubatus; assembly: GCF_037043125.1. Taxonomy (NCBI): domain Eukaryota; kingdom Metazoa; phylum Chordata; class Mammalia; order Carnivora; family Otariidae; genus Eumetopias; species Eumetopias jubatus. Next base: position 38,026,585 of record NW_028274823.1, read on the forward strand.
CTTTCAGTGATGGGGAAATTGCTGAGATGGTGTTAAGTACAGATAAGTATGAAGATAGTAGTAATAATGATAATGATTACATGAGCGCCAGTGAAAAAAATCTCCAAAGAGCATATGGTGAAAATGTGTGACTGATTAATTGCTAGCCTTGAACAATGTGCATCTGTCAGTGAGCAAGAGATCATGGCAGTTTATTCAATTAGAGAGAAACTGCTTAGACCGAAACCTACGTTTAGGAGACCAGTGACACTGGGGAAAGTCTGTAGAAAGTCCCCTTGTGGTAATGCCTCTTTGTCACTTGAGAATCCCATCTGTGGCTCATCCTCAGATGTCCAGCCCCAGCCTGGTTTCACAGATAATACTAACCCCTTCTTTAAGATTCTCAAACAACCAGAAGTGATGAGTATTTCTTGCCTGTGTTATAGGTTAGTTTTCATCAATATAAATTTAAAGTTTTACTAAAAAATATTTATCATAAGCGACAAAAGAAATAAGAAGCTTAAGTACTTATGGTCTATATTTATCCTGCTATTCCATTTACCCAATAAATTTATTTACCAACAAATTTCATTTGCCAATAAATTTATTTATGTAAATAAATTATAACATTATTTATGGACTTTATTCCACTTGTGAGAATTTTCATACATTTCTCTGTAGAAATACTGTGTTCCATAACCATTTAGAATGTTACAAAGTTAGTAGTATATGCACCATATTCCAAATTTCTTTTTAAATTCCAAAAAATTCCCATTTCCAAAACACATCTGGTCCCAGGATTTTGGATAAGAGAATGTGGGCCTGTAATACCTACCTTAGAGATTTGTTGTGAAGACCCAATAAGATAATTAATATAAAATGCTGGCACAGAGTAAATGTTCATTAAACAGAGTAATTGCTGTTACTGCTATTCCATTCCCCTACTCTTTTTTAAAATTTTTTATTGTTATGTTAATCACCATACATTACATCATTCATTTTTGATATAGTGTTCCATGATTCATTGTTTGTGCATAACACCCAGTGCTCCATGCAGAACGTGCCCTCTTTAATACCCATCACCAGGCTAACCCATCCTCCCACACCACCCCCCTCAGTTTGTTTTTCAGAGTCCCTCGTCTCTCATGGTTCGTCTCCCCCTCCGACCCATTCCCCTACTCTTAAAAGGAAAATGTAGGACAAGGTCTTTTTGAAGTTAATAAGTTGACCTTGCATGGGTAATAATAAGCATTTTTCAAATTTTATCACCCTAAGAGATCCTTTGGCAATATGCCGCTGATATGGACCAGAGTATCTCGTAAATCTTCATCCAAGAGATCGAAGCATTTCCCAAATTGGAGGATAGAAAAATGTTCTGCTACAACAAGCTACACTGTGGTTTATAAAATACATATACCTATCACCAGTTAGCCTTTATTTTATTCGACAAAGAAACATAATTGCTTATCTGCCTGCTAACCATTTCCTCAGCTCCCTCTGCTATAAACACCCCATAAACAATGATTTAATCTTCCTTGTGAGCAAGGATTTATTCTTAATCCTCTGTGTACACCCTCAGCTGCTGTTGTAAAACCTTGAACATAGCTGAATAAATAAAACTGGCATTCTGTTTTACAAGTAAAGTTTGCTTTATGAATTTGTAGTGTCTATGAGATTTATTGCTTTCATTATAAAAGGCATATAATAACTACATAGAATATATGGAAAATATTACTTATACTTTATAAAAAGAAAATAGATTCTTACAACCAGTGATAATCACTCTTAATGTTTGTGTCCTTTCAAAGCTATCTATTGTCCTAAACTGTGAACCTTGTGAGAGTAGGAACCGTGTGCATTCATTCTTGTGCTCCATTTTACGCTCTGCACCTCCCAGCAGCAGGTATTTAACAGATTTAAAGAAAACCCACATATTCAAGGACCACGCTATATCCATGGTGGGGGTGGCAGGGTTTGTGAGGCGGTTTGGCCATGTTATTTTTAATTAACACTATATTGGGAGCATTTTCCCATATCTGTCCTATTTGATCCCACCAAATCTGATTTCCTACTCATTCAGCTTATCCTCTTTACTTCTGGGACTTGCTACTCCCCAGCCCTGGGACACATTATCCTGCAGCCCCTCTGCCTGACCAGCCTTCCTTTCCCTCTTGTCTTCACAGCTCTTCCATCACAACTGCGCCTCTTATTTCCCATTAGCTCATGGCCCAGCTCTCTCCTAGCTGCTCTTGCCATCATGTGAACCCATTTATAACCTGACTGGCGATTGCTTCCCATTCTCCACTGAGCATGGCTGTTGGATGGGGGTGAGCTAAAGCTGTGCAGGAGAGGCCTGAAATGGAGAGAGAATCTCAGTGGGGAGGCAAACAGCAGCAACTCCATCCTTGGGTAGAGAGGAGAAGGGTGGGCTCTCTGTCCTCAGTATTGTCTAATCTTATAGGATTAGTCACCAAAACAGGTGTGAACTGAGAAACGCCTGGAGTCACTGTTCTGCCCAGGAAATCTCAGCCAGGCACACGATTAATTAATACAGAAGCCACCAGAAGACAATAAACTGTGTATTGTGAGCCAGACCTTAGGAACTAGGCTTATGTAATTAAATTTGTGGACCCTATTCCTATGTCAGGCTTTTTCTGTCGTTGTTACAAAATTCTAATGAAAGATCGTATTCTCCTTCCTCTCCCAAATAATATGCTTCACATTAGCTGTTAATTTATCTAGGGATAGTAAGAAAAAATATCATCTATCTTTAGCTTTCTAAAATGTTACCCTCAAGAGGCTAGGTGTGATCTGAGGTTTTTTTGTGTTTCTCTTCATTCTAAGCAGCATTCATGGGTCCTTTCATTGGGAGTTTCATGTCTTTCATTGACAATGAGATATTTCATCCTTCTATTTTTCTTTAGTGTTTCCTCTCCTCCATTCCTTCTATTCTCTCCTTCTGGAACTCCTTTTTGATTTTCTTCAAACGTTTGGTGATTCTTGGTTGTGTCATGTTTGCATTTTCAATTGCCTGTTAGACTGCCTACATGTCTGCGTACTTACCTGTTTATTGTTTTCTGCTTCCTGCGGTTCTTGGGAAGAGGTAGGACACACTGCCAGACTGGGTAGATCATTAGCAATTTCTCTGGGCCTGGGAACTCCCGTTTTCTTTTGGGGTACATATGCCTCTTGGGTACTACCCTGCTGGTAATGCCCAAGTGGTCCTTTTCACAGGAATTGTCTTTTCTGTTTGCTGCATTGCACAGGTGGAAGGAGGAACTTGATTGTTCCTTCTGCTGTAATGTTACTCAGATCACACTAACTGTTGGATTGGGACTGTCTCCTGCTCCCCATATCCACTTTCCCCAAGCTTGGAGCAATACTGAAGCCTCTCTCATGATTTATAGGTGTCCTCTTCATTAAGGTTGGACAGTGGTTCCCTCCTTCTGTGTCATCCCAATTCTACTTTCTGTCTTTCAGCAGTTCCCCCAGAATTTTTGGTTCATTTAGAGTAATTCATCTTGTAAGTCAGCATCATCTTCAGATATTATACATATTGACATATATACTTTATATATAACATATATATTGACATATATACTTTAGTTTTAGGGTTTAGTCCAGGAAAGGAAGTCTAAAGAACATGTGTTTGTTTTTACTGCCATCTGGATCCAGCATCGTTGTGGAAGTTCTCAAACATGTTTAACAGACATACTACACTTCAGATAAAATCATTTGTAGAGGATCAATATATTAAGCAGGTAAAAGCAAAACTCATCTAGTTGAAGTAGAGAAAGTGACTGTGAATATGAACTCACTGGAATCCCTTTCACTCTCCACTGCAGCTCCTGAACCTTCCAGGGAATCTTGCAACTCTGCAGAACAGTTTAAAAACCACTGACATGATTTATAGTCAGAGGTGTCTGACCTGTAATAGGTTCTTAATAAATGGTAGCCATCATTATTACTACTATTAAAAACCTTGCCTCTCGACCTTCCCCAGTCCCAGGCCTTCCAGAAGTCCTGGTACTAACTTCTACCATTTGTACTGGCAGTCCCATCTTGGCGAGAAAAAAGTAAAAAAAAAACTATTTCAGAGAATCAGCAGCAAGTGAGCACCCAGTAAATATGTGTTAAGTGTTCTCCCGGGCCTCACATTTTAACCTTGCTTAATCCCCTCAATGACCTATGAGGCAAGTGTTTTGATCTCCAGGACCTGATGAAGAAATAGAGGCTCAGACACACGTAGAAGGATACATACGATACCAAATATGTAAGAAGTGTCCATTTATTTTATTTTTTTCAATTTAATTCAAACCAGCTCCTAGCACAATTCCACTGCAGTGTCAGGAAATGACATCTAAACCGTTCAGGGGCTTTCCTCGCAGGTTTCTGGATCGTGGCCCATGTACCAAAGCATGGAGAGGGCCTGTCCTCTCTTCCGTCTTTCATGTGCACAAGAATCTGGTAGATGCCTGTTTTCTGTACCAGAAAAGTTTCCTCTGGATTGGGACATGCCATGGCTCTGTGTGATGTAGGATGTCGAGGATCTTTGAGAGGCTGGGGCGCCAGTCCCTAGGATTCAGTATTTCAAGATACACCTCACTGCACAGCCATCCTCCCTGAGCACTGGCTTCCTCCTCCAGCCTCTGCACTGAGCGCAAGCAGATCTCTCTGGAAGAGACCTCTTTCCCCCCAAACACCCTTTTTTTAGTGACAGGGAGGTATTTGTCCCTTCCTTCCCATTGCCCTCAAAGAGTCTCCATTTCTCCTCTCCTCCTAAGGACACCTGGCAGAATCTAGCAGAATTTGAACTTCTATAAAAGAAAAGCTGCTCCAGACTTCCTGGCCTTGGGCAGTAGCTGGCAACTGTCGTCATTCCATGCGATCATGTCTTCGTCTACGGCACAGCTGCTGAGGGGCCTGACGGGTCTCACCCAGAGGCTCCCGGTGCAGCGTGCCCAGATCCATTCCAAGCCTCCGCGGGAGGAGCTCGGGACCATGGATGCTGCCGTCAGGCTCACCTCCTGCTTCCTGTGTTTCCTCCTGCCATCGGACTGGGTCCTGTCGCATCTGGAGAGCTACAAGAAGTGGGAGTGAAGGGGGCTGTCCTGTCCCTCACCCTGTGACCTGACCACCCCTGGCCTCTCTTGATCATGCCTGCTGCATCCCTGGCTGGTCTTCCCAGGATCATGTCCTTCGATTACAATGACCTCTTCTGCAGTCATGACCTCTCCATTTCTCCATGGTGACATCCTGGGACCACATATATTGGTTTATAAGGCCCTACTCGGTAGGGCCCTCCTTGTAACAATAAAGTCTATTTAGACCTTGAAAAAAAGGAAAAAGAGAGAAAAGCTGCTCCGTGGAAATGTCTGCTTCCCTTGTGCAAAAAAACGCTGAGGCAAGAAAATACCAAGAGTCTTCTTAGCAAGGGAGTGGTGAGCACAGGATATGGAGAATATGAAAAATTGATTCTCAGTGAATATTCCTGCCGCAAAAATTGGGTAACTGAACAATCCAAAGCACACAGCAGTAAGAGACAGAACTGGTTTTCACATCCCGTTCAATAGAACACATGTGTACTCCTGGTGCGGCAAGGCAGGCGCCCAGGGCAGGGGAGAACGACAGCCGCAGATTCCAGCTGAGAGTGGCCCCCTGGCTACTCTGACGGAGATCGCCAGGGGACGAGATCCTGCGACATGAGTCTTAACAGAGATGGGTTGGCAATCCAAACCCACACCTATCTCACCCACAGAGGGACATTCCATCATCTTACACTGATAAACACCGTGTGTCCTGAGGATAGAATCCAAATTATTCTAATCTTGGAATTTCCATATGGTTTATGCTTATGTAAAGCTGTGCTTGCCAGAAACACAGTGACAGTACTGTGTCAGTGACAGTGACAGTGACAGTACAAAGAGCATTTAAATGGAACAAACCTAGGCAGCTTCGAAAACAGTAATACATGCATTAGGTAAGGGAGAAGTAAACGAAATGACTTTGTACACATGGGTGTGCTTTCAGGAGATTCTTGAATTATATTCCTTTGAACAATAATTCCATTTTTCTAGATGGAAGACTTACTTTAATCCTGTTTCAACCAAGAATTTTATTTTGTTCTAAATTAATTTACTTGTGATTTTTTATTACTCAGAAATCGATTTTTTAATGGCTAAGGAGTTAAATCACTGAGAAAACAGCCCCTGAGTTTTGGATCTATCTTGATTTTTATATTTACAGTAGAATTTTTATATTGACCTCAACTGTCAAAAACACGTTAAAAATAAAAAAGTGAGGATGGGGGAGGTGGCATGAGCCCTTTGAACAGCCAAAATAGGGTTTGTAACATTCAGGTTTTCATAAGTGAGACCCTTGGATCCACAATCTTTGTGGTTACCACAGTTCTGAACATCTCAGACTAAACATCTTAAACATGTCATATAAATTATGGAAAAAATTCAAGAAGACTGAAAGTACAAAGAAAAACTCTTCTGAAGATCTATCGCCCAAAGAATACCACTGTTCACGCTTTCATCTCTTTCTTTTGGGGTGTTGTCTACATATGTTTCACACTTCCACCATCCTTACTTTTGCCTGTTTCTTCCGCAGTCATGGGCTACTGTTGCATTCTCTTTTTTGCTTACTGTTTTTTTTTTCAAGATTTTATTTATTTATTTATTTGAGAGAGCCAGCACAAGTGGGGGGAGGGGCAAAGGGACAAGCAGACTCCCTGCTGAGCAGGAAGCCAGACACAGAGCTCTATCCCAGGACCCTGAGATCATGACCTGAGCTGAAGAGAGATGCTTAACCATCTGAGCCACCCAGGCACCCCTGCTTTCTTTTTTTTTTAAGATTTATTCATTTATTTTAGAAAGAGAGTGTGTGTATGAGTGTGTGCACATGCAAGTGGGGAGAGGGGCAGTGGGAGAGAATCCAAGCAGAGTCCCCACTGAGCTTGGATCCCCCTGCAAGGCTCAATCTCATGACCCGGGTGATCATGACCTGAGCTGAAATCAGGAGTCGGGCACTTAACCACCTGAGCTACCAGGTATATAGCTTTCTTTTTCTATAAATTTGACTTTAGATAACTCGTATAAATAGAATTCTACAATATTTGTCTTTTCGTGACTGGCTCATTTCACTTAGTATAATGTCCTCAAGGTCCATCTATGTTGTAGCTTGTGACAGGGATCTCCTTCGTTTTTAAGGCTGAATAATATTCCTTTATATATATATATATATAGACTATTTTTATTCATCCATCCATTGGTGGACATTTGGGTTACTTCTACCTCTTGGTTATTGTGAATAGTGAACAGAGATGTGCAAATATCTCTTTGAGACCCTGCTTTCAAATCCTTTGCAAGGATTGTGGGGTCATATGATGGTTCTATTTTTAATTTTTTGAGAAGCCTCCACACTATTTTCCACAGTGGTATAACCCGTTTTTTTAAATAGAAGAAATGGCAAAGAAATATTCTGTTTGTAGAGGGTCATGTTGGACCAACACCCTAGATTCACAAGGGGCAGGAATTCACTTCCCCAGCTTCCATTGTCTCCATTCCTTTTCCTAACAAAGCCCTGATTTGGGTCAGGTGTTCACTCTTCCTTCAGAAGTTTCAGTGGAATTTGACCTTATCCTCCGCTTTGAAATGTATCTTTCTTACTCTAAATCCCTCTTGGGAATCCGACTACCTTGCCGTTGAATAGTTTAGGAACTCAGACTTAAGTCACGCACAGTACAGCTTTCCCTTGAGGAGAGTTATTGGTAGAGGAGCAGGTAGGTGACCTAAGGTGGATCGGATTGCAGGGAGAGCTTTCTGTAGTATGACTGGGTGAAAGGTTTTCTTTTTCTTCTGTAGAATATGAACAAAGAAACATTATGTCCCCATTGGCTCCTGTAGATCATTTATTAACAATGAGAGTCCTAGTCTGGAGACAAAATTGATACACAAAGGAAGACTAAACCAAGAGAATATCAAATAAATGGAGTGGAGCCCTCATGGCTTTGGGCCTGGAACCTTCTGAGCTCTGGACTGCCTGAGCTAAACTCCGTCACTGTTTAAGCTAGTTTGAACTGGATTTTTTTGTACCTGGCAGCCCACAGCATCTTACCTGATATAATGGTCTATGCTGTTCAGCAAACTTTGGAGAAAACTTTGAGAATCAACTATCTATCTCACAGCTCTGAGGTCTAACAACTGCTTCTGTTGCGATTCCTCTTTATACATTGGCTGGTCCCACAACCAACCTGGGGACGTCATGCCTCAGCACATTTGAAAAGTCTGACAGAAGGTTTCCATTGTGTTGCTGAGAGTTAGGTGAGGAAAGGGGTTATCCCTCCTACCAGGAGATGGCCTGTGACAAGATCTAATGTAGAGGAGGAGAGGTTGTACCTTGATAGTAGCTTTAGAGTACCTGCAGGTATACTGCTGGCCCATAATGTTCTCTTATGTGAAGGGGGGGGAATGCCCTTCCCAAGACACTTTACTTCCATATGATGATAAACTGTCATAATACAGTAATTTTGTTAGCACAAAACATTTTTCTTTCATTTGCCAGAAAATTGTCATAATGAATATACAAATGTATGCTATCTAGGGTGTAAATAGCTCTCTCTTAGACCTGGCACCATTGAGCATGGCACCATCTGGACAAAGGAACGTGACCGCCTATTAGAGACAGAACACAGAATGCAGAACAGATGAGATAGCTGGTGGAGATGTACTTACAGTCCATTTACTTTTAGTTCAGACATGATTTTGATGGGTAAACAACTTTTAACAAGGAAACTGCGGAGATAAGGCTTTTTTAAAACTTTTTATTTTAAAATAATTTCAGACTTACAAAAAAGGTGCCAAAGGAAAAAAAAAAACAAAAACAAAACCAACAACTCATCACTGAAAAGTGAAAATCACTTCTCATGTATCCTTCACCCAGCTTCACAACTTACATAAAGATAATACGATTAAAGGGGTGCCTGGGTGGCTCAGTCAGTTAAGTGTCTGCCTTCAGATCAGGTCATGATCCCAGAGTCCTGGGAGGGAGCCCCACGTCGGGCTCCCTGCTCGGCGGGGAGCCCTGCTTCTCCCTCTCCTTCTGCCTGCCGCTCCTCCTGCTTGTGCTCGCTCTCTCTCTCTATCAAATAAATAAATAAATAAATGTTTTAAAAAGTATAATTATGAAAATCAGGCAATTAACTTTGATATCATACTATTAACTAATATACAGATCTTACTCAAATGTTACTAATTGTCACACAAAGGTTTTCTGTTTTTTTATGGTCCTGGATCCAATCCAGAATCACACATTGCATTTAGTTCTCATGTTTTCTTATATTCTTATATATTCTCGTATTTCTTTTCTCATATTTTCTTCAATCTAATGTAGTTCCTCAGTGTTTCTTTGTCTTTTATGACATTGACACTTTTGGAGAGTACTGGCCAGTTATTTTGTAGAATGACCTTCAAGTTGAGTATACCTAATGTCCTCATGATTAAATTCAGGTTATACGTTTTTGGCAAGAATACCACAGAAGTGATGCTGTGCCCTTCTCAGTACATCATTTCAGGAGTCACATGATGTTTAGATGTTAAGTTTCATTACATGCTTGTGGTGCTTTGTGCCTGGTTTCTCCACTATAAAGTTACTCCTACTCTCTTTATAGTTAATAAATATCTTGTGTTGAGATACTTTGAAAATATGCATATATCCTGTTTCTTATCAAACTTTGTCCCACTAATTTTCCACCTGTTGATAATTCTTACCTACAGCAATTATTAGTGTCATATTGGCCAAATGGTGAGATCAAGATCTCAGCTTTAAAATTAAGTTTGGAAAGACTCCCCAGAAGTAGGTGAGAAACGTCTTGCAATCTGAAAGAATAATCTACTGACTAAGAGCAGGAGTTTTGCAGTCAGACAGATCCAAACTCAAATATTGGTTCCACTGGATATCAGCTGTGTGATTCTAAGCAAATTAACTTCTCTGAGCATCAGTTCCCTTATTGGTAAAATAAAGATTATGGAGTCTACTCTATAGAGTTTTTGTAGTGAATATAATAAATATAAAGCACTTTGCACAGTGTCTGTCACATGATAAATGCTCAGTAAAATTTAGCTATTATTATAATGATAATGATTATTGTTATGGTGATGAAGAGGCTCAGGACAAATCTTTCCCAAAAAGCCACTTTAGCAGGCAGACTGTTTTGAGCTGAAGGCAATTATGACCTTGTAGGCTCAGGGTGCCCAAGTGCCTCAGTGGTTAAGCATATGCCTTCAGCTCAGGTCATGATCCCGGAGCCCCAGGATCCCAGGATTGAGCCCCACATCAGGCTCCCTGCTCAGCGGTGATCTGCTTCTCCAACTGACCCTCCCCCTTCTCGTGCTCTGTCTCTCAAATAAATTAATAAAATCTTAAAAAAAAAAAAGACCTTGTGGCTCAAGAGAAACTTTTGCCCCTCTTTTAACCATGTAGAAGAATCTTAAATTAGGTATCTTTCCCAGAATAAAAGTTATTAGCAGAGACAAATTTTATTTGAATGTGCCATCTATATGGCAAGGCAAACATCTAATATGGATGAAATCATTCCTATCATAGAGAAGAAACAGTACAATCAAAAACACTTCGGGGGCACCTGGGTGGCTCAGTCGTTAAGCGTCTGCCTTCGGCTCAGGTCATGATCCCAGGGTGCTGGGATCGAGCCCCGCATCGGGCTCCCTGCTCGGCGGGAAGCCTGCTTCTCCCTCTCCCACTCCCCCTGCTTGTGTTCCTGCTCTCGCTGTCCCTGTCTCTGTCAGATGAATAAATAAAATCTTTAAAAAAAAAAAACAAAAACATTTCGGGTGCCTGGGTGGCTCAGTTGGTTAAGCAACTACCTTCAGCTCAGGTCATGATCCTGGAGTCCTGGGATCGAGTCCTGCAATGGGCTCCCTGCTCAGTGGGGAGTCTGCTTCTCCCTCTGACCCTCCCCCCCGCTCATGTGCTCTCTCTCTCTCTCATTCTCGCTCTCTCAAATAAATAAAATCTTTAAAAAAACAAACAAACAAACAAAAAAACATTTCACAATGCTTCCTGATCAGGGAAAGGAATGCCTGTTCTATGGCTTTGGACCAGCATTGACTTTACATCTTTCATTTTTTCCCTTTCCAAATGGGACACTGAGGTTATTTGTCTCTGTTTGCTACTGCGTATTTGAGGATGAGAAAGGAGCAGAGGACAGATAGCTCTTCTTCTTAGCTTATAAATTACTCAACCAAAAAGAACCACATGTGTACCAGATGGAGATGCCTGAACATCTCCCAATGCTTTTAGCTGGATTCGGTGACTTTGGATAATGTTCTCAGGGGTAGGGTGGGGAGGAATTTATTCTATATGTGGGAGGAAAGTGCAGGGGAAATTTATTGGCCAGAGGGCAAATTGTGACAGACTGACCATGTACTTTCCAAGCTCATTTCTTTTTCCTCCTAGGCACTAAGTTAAACTACATTTCTCAGCCTCTCCTACAATTAGATGGGGGCCACCTGCTTGAGTTCTGGCCAATGAGATGTGGGCAAAGTTGCTATATGATACTCCTAGGCCTAGTCCATAAAACATTCCCCACAATCCTCTATAATCTTTTTTGTCCCTCATCTGCAAGCCTGATGTCAACATCTAGGGCAATACTAGGTTCCTAAAAGACTGCACAGAGCAGAAACCCCCAGCTAACCACATTGAACTCTTTGTGAGCAACAGATAATTGTATTAAGTCACTGAGATTTTGGAATTATTTATTACAGAAACTAGTGTTAATTATGCTGACTAATTTATCATGCTGTTACACAACAAATGGTCAGCTAAATGTTTATTCAGAGATTCCAGACCTATTAAATGCATTATTTCAGTTAGATGATTGTAGACCAGTCAATTTGATAAATAAATTTTAATTTTCTAAAGGTTGCCTTTTGGCCACAAATATACCCACCCATAATGGAATAACGGATGTTGTGTCTGAATGGGCCTGAGGAGCGGGCTACAAAGGGATGCCAAATGATGTGGGGTAAGCCTTAAAGTGAGTAAAGCCTAGGTCCAATCCCAAGTCCAAGATCCCAGACGGTCTATCATCCAAAGTCCAAACAGGGGAAGAGAAACCATCCTGGGTGTTTAGAAGACAGACCCCGTGGTGAGGGAAAGAGAAAGAGGCGGAGAGACTAATTCCAAGACAGTGAGGCAATGCAGACGTTAGCAACGGCATTAAGCTGCCACCAGCCTTCAACTGTAGAATGCAGGGAGAAGGTGGCTTAGTCGGAGCCCAGGGGTTAAGATCATCAGCAGAAGAGACCATCAAAGCAGACACATCCCCATAGGTGCTGGAGAGCTTGGAAGAGGGGCAGCAGCTTTGGAGAGCCACCCAAGGATAGGAGAGGGAGATTCTACCGTTCTGACACCAGTGCCTCCCACTGACTACCTGCCAGCTGGAAGGCAAGTGACCCGAGGGCCTGAGAAAAACAACCTTACAGGAGCCAGTCCTCCTGTCTTACTGAGCAGGGTAGGCAGACCACAGCAAAGGATCTGAGCACACAAATGCGTAGGACATCCAGAAACTGGGAAAAATGGGAAGAGATGTAGAACACTCTATTCTCAATAAAATCAAAGCTCATGGGTTAGAGCAACTTAAAAGAGCATTGTAATCAAAGGTGGGACATTTTTAAATGTTCTTGCTTCTCAGAGATTCTATTCTAGTTGTTGTGATTTAAGTTATCACTTTTTCATTTTTATTCTAGGTCATGGAAGAGCCAGCATTTGGGGGAACTTTTATTCTTATGTCCAAATATGTAATCTAGTCAGATGTAGCTTCTTTCTCCGTCAGTTCTTGTAAGCAAATTTGATTAAGCATCAGAAAACTGCAGAAGTGGAAGCTGGGACAAAGTCTGGCTCTGCTACTTAGCAGCTCTGTGATAATGAGCCGACCACTTAATTGACTCCTGCAGGTCTATTTTCCTCATCTCTCAAGTGGACACAAGAATACTTTCTTACTTATCTCATTGGCTTATTGGAATAATCATAGTTTTTGTTCATTTACGTTGGTTGGTTGGTTGGTTGGTTGGTTGGTTGGTTTTAATGAGACGATGTATGTGAAATACTGTTATACAGAAAAGTATGATATAATGTTGGAACATTATACATATTAACATGTCTCCCAATCTGTCTCCCTACCATTCCATCCCTTATTTTGAGGATCAGCTTTACTGAGATGTACATTAAATATATCCAATTTCATCAAGGTAAGTATACAATTCAATGAGTTTTGACCGATGTATATAGCTATGTAACCACGACCACAATCATGATACAGAATATATCCATTGCCCCCAAAATTATCCCTAGTGCCCTTTTGCACTTTTATACTTTGAGTCAATACATACCCAAGAGAAATGAAAACATACGTCCACACAAAAATTTGTATGAGGGCGCCTGGGTGGCTCAGTTGGTTAAGCGACTGCCTTTGGCTCAGGTCATGATCCTGGAGTCCCGGGATCGAGTCCTACATCGGGCTCCCTGCTCAGCAGGGAGTCTGCTTCTCCGTCAGACCCTCTTCCCTCTCGTGCTCTCTATCTCTCATTCTCTCTCTCTCTCAAATAAATAAATAAAATCTTTAAAAAAAATTTGTATGAAAGTGTTCATAGTAGCATTATTCCTAATAGCCCCAAAGTGGAAACAACCCAAATGTCTATTAACTAATGAATGGATAAGTAAAATATGCCATGTCCATGCAGTGGAATATTGTTCAGCCACAAAAAGAAATGGACTGATGCATGCTACGACATGGATGAACCTTGAAAATATTATGTTAAGCAAAAGAAACCAGTCACAAAGATCACACATTGTATGATTTCGTTATGTGAAATGTCCAGAATAGGCAAATCTGTAGAGATAGAAAGCAGATTAGTGTTTGAGTGGGACCAGGGGTTAAGGGGACATGGAGAGTATTTGCAAATAGGTATGGGTTTCTTTGCGGGGTGGTAAAAATGTTCTAAAATTGATTTTGGTGATCGTTGCACAATTCTGTGGATATATTAAAAACCATTCAATTGTATCCTTTAAATGGGTGAATTGTATGGAATATAATTATATCTCCATTATGTTCTTACCAAAAAGCTCATTCAGGAATTAAAGGAAATCCAAAACAAAGGCAAAATTTCAACCACAATATTTCATTATGATTTTTGTTTACTATTTTTCTTCAAAGTTAAAAAGAGCATTTCTATAAATTAAAACAAAGGAAGATACCATCCACAATCTTAATATCCTAAGAAAGCAAACTATTTTATTTCTTGTCCCTTCCTCACCTCATCTTTGAGTATGTTTACTTGGTTTATAGTCATCAGTGGTACAGACAGGACGAGTAGCTTGCTTTCATCAGTTCATATTACATCATGAACATTTTTCCATCTTGCTACATGGTCTTCCTTGTGATCATTTTGAAAAATATATGTCATTCCACCTAACTGACCACATTCCTCCATCCACTCAGACACCCATGCCAGAAACCTGAGCTACACCTATGTTGTTCCTGCCACTACTCTAGTGCAGAACAGTGTACTCTTTTGCCTAAATTACTGCAAAGGTTTTCTAACTGGTACCCTGGCTTTTTGGTGGTCTTCTAGCAATCCATCCTCCACACAGCAGCCAGGCCTAAGACTGGTGTCTTCAGTGACGCCCAACCAACTATGTATTAGACCCCAAACCACGCCAATGGTTCACAAAGCCCTTCAGGTTTGGGCTGTTGCCTGCATTTTCTGCCTCATTACCCACCCACCCCCATCCCCTTCCCCAATCCATATTCCCTCTGTTCATTGAAATGCACACAGGACTTGGGGTTTACTCTGCCCAGAATAACTCACCCAGCACTCCTCCCCTCTCTTCTCCATTCTGCAAACTCCTACTCATCCTCTAAGCCTTGGCATAAACATTGCTTCCTCCAAGGAGCATCTCCCATTCTCCCTGGAAGGAGGGAGGTGCTCCCACTTCCATACTCCTAGATACCTTTGTACATATCTCCATTTTATACTGTACTTCCGTGCATGCTCCATGCTTACCTCTCTCCCCAGAGTAGGAATTATGCTCTCTTCAGCTTGTTACTTCCAGCACTCCAGCATCTGGCACATAGTACATCCCAGGAAATGTTATTTCAATAATGCAAACATTATTATGTGCTAATTCAGCACTATTTCCAGGCTGTATTCAAATCACTTTTCACATATTATCTTATTTAATCCTGCAAACAAACCTTATAAGGTTAAGTACTATTGTTTTTACCATTTTAAAGATGAGAAAACTGAAAAGGTTAAATAACTTGCCCCAAATCATTACACAACTAGTAAGTGGTAGGATCAGGATTTGAACTTAGGCAGTGTAATTCCATGCTCCTGATCACTACACTGTACTACCCCTTGAAGAAATAAACATTCCTTTATTGTCATATTCATAGGTTACTTGTAATCTACATATCCCTCCCTCTCTCCATCTCTCTCTCTCTGATATAGATGGCACTGTAAAACAAAATGGTATATATAGCTTATTTTCCTTTTTTGAATTTGGCTCAAGATAAATCCCTATGAGTAGAATTGAAAGATGCATTACAAGATGAGGACATTTGGGGTGCCTGGGTGGCTCAGTTGGTTAAGTGGCTGACTCTTGATTTCAGCTTAGGTCTTTTTTTTTTTTTAAGGTTTTATTTATTTATTTATTTGTCAGAGAGAGAGAGAGAGCATGAGCAGGGGGAGCAGCAGAGGGAGAAGCAGGCTCCCTGCCCAGTAAGGAGCCCGATGTGGGGCTCGATCCCAGGACCCGGGGATCGTGACCTGAGCCGAAGGCAGACGCTTAACCGACTGAGCCACCCAGGCGCCCCTATACTTGATCTTTAAAAAAAAAAAAAAAAAAAGAGGACATTTTCTTGGATCTTCATGTGTCCAATAACAACTTTACTTATTATGACATAGCTGGTGCTAAAGAGGTGAAAGTTTCAAGGCCATCAGCCATCCCAGCTGATACAGGATCTGGCAGATGGGGTCAGGTACTGAAGATGGCTGCCGGACAAGTGCAAGAAGGGGGAACCTGGTAGCACTCAGCCTTGGCTGGGAGCTGGCCTAACTTCACAATACAACCTCTGATCTAATTTTAGGATGAAAGAATGGAAAACACTTCTATGTTGCTTCTTCTCAAAAAAATGTATAAACATGAAGGACTTAGTGGCCAAATTATAGCACCTTCTCAATGGCATTCTCAATGGCATTCTTTCATGCCACAAAGTAGGTTAAACTTAGCAGTATGAATTTACATTTTTGAAGTTAGCCACCACAGAAGTCTGATTACCCTGAGACTCTGTGCTATGAGGCAGGCCAAGCTAGCCCAGCAGAGATATCCTGCAGAGAGAGAGAGTAAATGGCCAGCCAGCCCAAGCTGCTCCAGCCATTCCAACCTAGGTGCCAGACATGGAAATGAAGGAGCTACCTTGGGACATTTCAGCTCCAGCAGACACTGTGTGGAGAAAAACGGAGGAAACAAACTGCAACCAGAATTCAGGCCTCAGATATATGGCCCCAGTTAAACCATCCCACCATCTATAGCCATTTGAGCCACCGCAGCCACCCAGGCTTCATGAAATAGACAAGCTATTTCCCCTGAGTGCAGTCCGAATCCCAGATCCGCAAAATCAGGAGCATAACAAATGCTGCCTAATACTGCTAAACAAACCAACAAAACCTTTTTTTTTTAATCCACCATGGAATTTGAAAAAGGTATTTGAATGAGAAATGCTGGCTGAAAATAAGTGCTATTCCTACCCTAGCTGCTGACTTGGCTCCTATGTAAAAAGCAGTTGCTCACCGTTGCCATTGATTTGATCCAAAGTCGTGTGTGTAACCTCTACAGAGCAGCAGCAGGGATAGCTGGGGAAGTCTTATCTGACCGAGTTTTCTTCCTCTGCTTTAACTCCAGAGGACCAGGGGTGACCTGGGGAAGCTGGTGCTCCTCCAGACTGCCAGAGGGCACTCCAGCCACTGTGCTACCTCAGCCTCCCTGATAGAGTCGGGAAAACTCTGGCTTTAAAGGTAACCCAATCCAGGATCAAATCCCAGCTCCACTGCCTAAACCAGTTGTATAATTCTCAGCAACTTAATGAACTTGGAGGCACTGGATTTTCTCCTCTTTTAAATGAGGACGATAACACCTCATTTAGTAAGTGTGTTGTTAGGGTTCAATGAGCCTTACTTATCTGACATTTCATCATAATGATAGCTAATGCTTACGGAGCAACAAAAATGACTTTAAATTCCTTATCACCATCCTTAAGTGGTCGCTCAATACCTGACAATTTCAGAATAAATTGAAAATATTGCGCTATTTCACATTCACATCCTCCTCTCTCGAACCTCCCCCAGACCCTTGCTCCCCTCATTCTAAGCTGACTTCGCCTTAGGTTTCACTGATAAAAGAGAAGGAAACTACCTCACCTTTCAGTCACCAAATCTAGACTTCTCCCTGCATCTGCATTCATGCCTCCTTTCCTCTTTCTTTCTTTCTTTTTTTTTGTTTTAAGATTTTAAATATTTATTTGACAGAGAGAGAGACAGCGAGAGAGGGAACACAAGCAGGGGGAGTGGCAGAGGGAGAAGCAGGCTTCCCGCCAAGCGGGGAACCGATGCGGGGCTCGATCCCAGGACCCTGGGGTCATGACCTGAGCCGAAGGCAGTCGCTTAACCAACTGAGCCACCCAGGCGCCCCTCCTTTCCTCTTTCCACAGTGGAGGAGGGCCCTTCCTCCTATTAAAGGCCTGTCCTTCCATTTGTGTTCTAAATCCCATCCTCTTTCCCCCTCTCCACTGATCATTCTGTCGGCATTCAAACAGGCTCCACTATCTCTCATCTTTGGAAACCTTACTTTGACACCTGAACTCCCTCCAGGTATTGCCCTGTTTCTCAGCTCCCTTTCTGGCCAACTCTCAAAGGAGTTTCTACAGACGGCCTCTCTTGCTCCATCACCTCTTCCCTCACCGGCTCACCCAGATTTGGATTCCAGTTCTACCACTCCTCTGACGTTTTTGTCGGGGTCACCGGTGACTTTCTTCTTGTCAACAGCAATGTCCACTTTACTCTTTTCTTCTCCACTTCTCAGCAGCAGCAGGCTCACTTGGACTTCTTGAAATACTCTTCTCTCTTAATTTCAGAGAAACCATAACCTCCTGGCTTTCCTCCTCTTTTGTGAAGGTCTCCATCCTCAGTCTCCTTTCCTTTCTCAACACCATGTGTAAATGTTGATGTTTCTCAAGATTTGATCCTGGCTCCTGTTTTCTTTTATTCCGACATATTTCCCTAGATGACCTCATCCACCACCAACTTTAAATACGATATTATGCTGATGCTTTCAAATGTGTACCTATAGTTCAGGCCTCTCTTATCACCTCCAGACTCACAAAGCTGCCTGCCTAGTTCATGCAACTACTTTGAAGTTTAC
Organism: Eumetopias jubatus; assembly: GCF_037043125.1. Lineage (NCBI taxonomy): Eukaryota > Metazoa > Chordata > Mammalia > Carnivora > Otariidae > Eumetopias > Eumetopias jubatus. The sequence goes on from NW_028274823.1 coordinate 38,045,065, forward strand.
CTCTCCTGGTTCCACTCTCTTGCTACAATCAGAAAACCAGGTGTTATCCTAGACCACCTGCTAAGATATTAGCAGCTTTTGATGATTAATGTCTAAACCTACTAATTCATTAGGTTATAAAATGTTGATATTTTAATTCTATCATTCTTTCTTCATGTATTGGTTGGAATACTTTTATAAAGAGAAACCCCCTCTATTATTGCGTTCCACAATGGATACAGACGATAAAGGAAAAGTAAATACTGGATTCTTCTCTTTAGTTTGCTAGTTTTTCAAATAATGAATTGATTCACTAGCATCCTCCAATGATGGCCACTAACAGATCTTTTTTTTAAAAAATGTTTTTATGAACTTATAGATTTAAACATATTTGATGTATTTTAATACTTTGCAGTTATCATCCAATTGATGATCCAATTTGATGCTCAAATTGTCCCATCCTTTGGCCTTTGGGAGTGTCCTCACATTGGTTCACCATTTCCTTTTCTATTAGAAAAACTAAAGCTTTCCTGAAACATCACTTGGCCAGTTTCAACTTCTAGCTCACTGGCCAGAGTTATATCACATGGCCAACCTGAGCTGGATGATGATAGTGGATGAAGTTTGGTCAATCACCATCTGTTCAAAGAGGCTTCCCCTGGTGCCCCATCTAAAGACTGAATCCCCTATTATTCTGCAGAACTCTATCTTGTTCGCTTCCTTTACACTACCAACCGTAAACTCTAGTTATTTTATTTGTTCACTTGTTAAGGTCTGACTGTTTCACTGGATTGTAAGCTTCATGACATTTTCCCTAGGACAATACCTGCAGATGTTCATGGAAGATACTCAGTAAATATTTGTTGAATAAATAAATAAATGAGGTAGACACAACTATTATCTCCATTGTATACAATGCCATCCGATATAGTAGCTGCTAGCCACATGTTGCTATTTTAATTTAATTAGTATACCTACTATGGAAAACAATGTGAAAGTTCTTCAAAAAATTAAAAACAGAACTACCATACGATCCAGCAACCCCACTTCTGGGTATGTATCCAAAGGAATCAGAATCGGGATCTTAAAGAGCTATCTGCACCCCCATACTCACTGTAGTACTCCTCACAGTTGCTAAGACATTAAAACAACTGAAACATACATTGACAGTTAAAAGGATTAAAAGATGTTATATATAAATACAATGGAATATTATTCAGGCTTATAAAAAAGGAAATCTTGCCATTTGCAACAACATGAATGAACCTAGAAGACATCGTACTAAGTGAAATAAACCAGGCACAGAAGGACAAATACTACATGGTACCACTTATATAAGGAACCTAAAAAAGTCAAACTCATATAAGCAGAGAATAGAATGGTGATTGCCAGGAGCCAGAAGGAGAGGGAAATGGGGAAGTTTTAATCAAAGGGTACAAAATTTCAGATATGGAAGGTTAAGTATTAAGAGATCTAAGACAGACAGGATAATGCCTATAGTGAATAGTACTGTATTGTATACTTAAGAGTTTGCTAAGAAGGTAGTTCTTATGTTAAGTGTTCTTATCACATAAAATATAATAATAACAATAGAGTAATAATAAAATAAAGAGGGCAGAAGGAAACTTTTGCAGGTGATGGATAAGTTTATGGCATAGGTTATGGTAATGGTTTCTTGGTATATACTTATCTCCATATTCATCAAGATATATAAATGAAGGAGGGGGCGGAGCAAGATGGCAGAGGAGTAGGAGACCTGGATTTCGTCTGGTCTCAGGAATTCAGCTGGATAGGAATCAAACCATTCTGAACACCTACAAACTCAACAGGAGATCAAAGAAAAGAATAGCAACAACTCCCTGAACAGAAAAGCCACCACTTTCTGGAAGGTAAGATGTGCGGAGAAGTGGATCTGAGGCGATATTCGGGAGGATAGACGGCGGGGGAGGGGGCCTCTGTCGGCCGCTTCTGGCAAGTGATAGAGCCGCGGAGCACAAAATTGGAACTTTTAGAAGTCGGCTCCGCGGGGCGCCTGGGTGGCTCAGATGGTTAAGCGTCTGCCTTCAGCTCAGGTCATGATCCCAGAGTCCTGGGATCGGGTCCCGCATCGGGCTCCCTGCTCCTTGGGAGCCTGCTTCTCCCTTGCCTCTCTCTCTCTCTCTCTCTCTCTCTGTCTCTCATGAATAAATAAATAAAATCTTTAAAAAAAAAAAAAAAGAAGTCGGCTCCGCTGAGGGACGTCGCTCCAGTGGCTAAGCAGGGGGTGGAACCCTCGCGGGCCAGTGTGGTCTCAGGACCCTCGGGGTCACAGAAAGACCGGGGGTGCCTGAGTGTGGCAGAGCTCCCAGGTATCAGAGCGGGGAAGCTGGCTGCAGAGACGGAGCCGAGGCGCGGCCTCTCAGCTCGGGGTTGCCATAAACTGTGATCCGCGGCCCAGTCGGGCCACTGCTCCTCCAGCAGGTACCCAACAAGCGGCAGATCCCGGGAGACTCCCTTTCCTCCCCCGGGAGGAGCGGCGCGGGAGCGCACCGCAGGGATCTGCTGGGTTTGGAGACTCCACACCAAGTTGGGTGCCAGAGATAGAAACGCTTGGTCACCCGCTGGGTGAGCATGGAGTGTGGCCGGAGACTGGGGGAGACGGGAGTGACTGACTGCTTTTCTCTGGGGGTGCACTGAGGAGCGGGGCCCCGAGTTCTCGGCTTCTCCGGGGCGGAGATTGGAGGCCACCATTTTCACTCTCATCCTCCAAAGCTGTACCGAGAGCTTGCAGGGAACAAAACCTACAGAGAGCAAACCCGAGCAGATTACTTAGCCCAGACCGGCAAGTGCGGGGCAATTCCGCCGCTGGCAAAGACATTTGGGAACCACGGAAACAGGCCCCTCCCCCAGAAGATCAGCGCGAACAGCCAGCCAAGACCAAGTTTACCGATCAAGGAGAATAGGAGAACTCCAGCGCTAGGGGAATACTGCACATAGAATCCATGGCTTTTTTACCATGATTCTTTAGTCTTTCAAAGTTAATTTTTTTAACTGTCTTGTATTTTTTGAATTTTTCTTTTTCCCTTTTTCAACCAACATCTTATCAATCCCTTTTTTATTTTATTTTTTTAAAGATTTTTATTTATTTATTTGAGAGAGAGAGAATGAGAGAGAGAGAGAGAGAGAGCAAAAGAGGGGGGAGGGTCAGAGGGAGAAGCAGACTCCCTGCTAAGCAGGGAGCCCGATGTGGGACTCGATCCTGGGACTCCAGGATCATGACCTGAGCCCAAGGTAGTCGCTTAACCAACTGAGCCAGGCAGGTGCCCATAATCCCCTTTTAAAAAAAAAAAATGATTTTTCATTTTTAGAGTCATATTCTATCTCTTCATAGTAGTTACCCTTATTTTTGGCATATATATATATATATATATATATATATATATATATATATATATAAGTTGTTCTCCCTTTAAAATTTTGAGATACTGTTTCTTCTAACAGATCAAAATATACCCTAAATCTCTAGTGTATGCCTTTGTTCTAGTCTCCTGTCTGATCACATTCTCTCCCCCCCTTTTTTTCTTTCTTTCTGTTTTTTTAATCCTCTTCTTTCTTTATTAAAACTTCTTATCTTATCAATTCCTTTTATAAAATTTTTTATAATTTTCATTCTTACAGTCATATTCCATCCTTTCATCGTATCAGCCCTTATTTTGTACATATATAAGTCTTTCTTTAAAATTTTGGGAGGCACTTTCTTCTAACAGACCAAAATGCACCCAAAATCTAGTGTGTGGCCCTGATCTATGCACCAGCCTGATCATATTTGATCATATTCTTTTTTTTTGTTTTGTTCTGTTTTTGTTTGTTTTTATCTTTTTCTTTTTCTTTTTTTCCCTCTTTCTTTTTTCTTTCTTTCCCTTTCTTTTCCCCTGGTTTTGGGTCTTTTTTTTAATTTTTTTTAAGATTTTATTTATTTACTTCACAGGGAGAGACACAGCAAGAGAGCACAAGCAGGAGGAGTGAGAGAGGGAACATAAACAGGGGGAGTGAGAGAGGGAGAAGCATGCTTCCTGCTGAGCAGCGAGCCCGATGTGGGGCTCAATCCCAGGACCCTGGGACCATGACCTGAGCCGAAGGCAGACGCTTAACGACTGAGCCACCCACGCGCCCCTTCCCCTGGTTTCAGCTCTTTTCTGATTTGTTTAGAGTATATTTTCTGGGGACATTGTTACCCTGTGAGCATTTTGTTCTCTCATTCATCTATTCTCCTCTGGACAAAATGACAAAACAGAAAAAATCACTTCAACAAAAAGAACAAGAGGTAGTACCGTCTGCCAGAGACCTACTCAATACGGACATTAGTACGATGTCGGACCTAGAGTTCAGAATCATGATTTTAAAGATACTAGCTGGGATTGAAAAAAGCATGGGAGTTATTAGAGAAATCTTTCTGGAGAAATAAAAGAACTAAAACCTAACCAAGTCAAAATCAAAAAGGCTATTAATGAGGTGCAATCAAAAATGGGGGCACTAACTGCTAGGATAAATGAGGCAGAAGAGAGAATCGGTGATATAGAAGACCAAATGATGGAAAATAAAAAAGCTGAGAAAAAGAGAGATAAACAACTACTGGATCACGAGGGCAAAATTCGAGAGATAAGCGATACCGTAAGATGAAACAACATTAGAATAATTGGGATCCCAGAAGAAGAAGAAAGAGAGAGAGGGAGAGAAGGTATATTGGAGCAAATTATAGCAGAGTACTTCCCTAATGTGGGGAAGAAAACAGGCATTAAAATCCAGGAGGCACAGAGAGCCCCTCTCAAAATCAATAAGAATAGGTCAACACCCCGACATCTAATAGTAAAACTTACAAGTCTCAGAGACAAAGAGAAAATTTTGAAAGCACCTCAGGAGAAGAGATATGTAACCTATAATGGTAGAAACTTGAGATTGGCAACAGACCTATCCACAGAGACCTGGCAGGCCAGAAAGGACTGGCATGATATATTCAGAGCACTAAATGAGAAAAATATGCAGCCAAGAATACTATATCCAGCTAGGCTGTCATTGAAAATAGAAGGAGAGATAAAAAGCTTCCAGGACAAACAAAACCTAAAGGAATTTGCAACCATGAAACCAGTCCTCCAAGAAATATTGAAAGGGGTCCTCTAAGCAAAGAGAGAGCCTAAAGCAGCATACACCAGAAAGGAACACAGACAATATACCGTCACAGTCACCTGAGGCAATACAATGGCACTAAATTCGTATCTTTCAATAGTTACCCTGAATGTAAGTGGGCTAAATGTCCCAATCAAAAGACACAGGCTATCAGATTGGATTAGAAAACAAGACCCATCGATATGCTGTCTGCAAGAGACTCATTTTAGACCCAAAGACACCCCCACATTGAAAGTGAGGGGGTGGAAAACCATTTACCATGCTAATGGACACCAAAAGAAAGCTAGGGTGGCAATCCTTATATCAGACAAATTAGATTTTAAACCAAAGACTGTAATAAGAGGAGGAAGGACACTATATCCTACTTGAAGGGTCTATCCAACAAGAAGATCTAACAATTGTAAATATCTATGCCCCTAACGTGGGAGCAGCCAATTATATAAGGCAATTAATAACAAAAGCAAAGAAACACATTGACAACAATACAATAATAGTGGGGGACTTTAACACCCCCCTCACTGAAATGGACAGATCATCTAAGCAAAAGATCAACAAGGAAATAAAGACTTTAAATGACACACTGGACCAAATGGACTTCACAGACATATTCAGAACATTCCATCCCAAAGCAACGGAACACACATTCTTCTCTAGTGCCCATGGAACATACTGCAGAATAGATCACATCCTAGGTCACAAATCAGGTCTCAACCGGTACCAAAAGATTGGGATTATTCCCTGCATATTTTCGGACCACAGTGCTTTGAAACTAGAATTCAATCACAAGAGGAAAGTCAGAAAGAACTCAAATACATGGAGGCTAAAGAGCATCCTACTAAAGAATGAATGGGTCATCCAGGAAATTAAAGAAATATTAAAAAAATTCATGGAAACCAATGAAAATGAAAACACAACTGTTCAAAATATTTGGGATACAGCAAAGGCAGTCCTGAGAGGAAAGTATATAGCAATACAAGCCTTTCTCAAGAAAGAAGAAAGGTCTCAAATACACAACCTAACCCTACACCTAAAGGAGCTAGAGAAAAAACAGCAAATAAAGCCTAAACCCAGCAGGAGAAGAGAAATAATAAAGATCAGAGCAGAAATCAATGAACTAGAAACCAAAAGAACAGTAGAACAGATCAACGAAACTAGGAGTTGGTTCTTTGAAAGAATCAAAAAGATTGATAAACCCCTGGCCAGACTTATCAAAAAGAAAAGATCAATGACCCAAATCAACAAAATCATGAATGAAAAGGAGAGATCACAACCAACACCAAAGAAATACAAACGATTATAAGGACATATTATGAGCAACCCCATATGCCAGCAAATTAGATAACCTGGAAGAAATGAATGCATTCCTAGAGATGTATCAACTACCAAAACTGAACCAGGAAGAAATAGAAAACCTGAACAGACCTCTAACCACTAAGGAAACTGAAGCAGTCATCAAAAATCTCCCAACAAACAAAAGCCCAGGGCCAGATGGCTTCCCAGGGGAATTCTACCAAACATTTAAAGAAGAATTAATACCTATTCTCCTGAAACTGTTCCAAAAAACAGAAATGGAAGGAAAACTTCCAAACTCGTTTTATGAGGCCGCCATGACCTTGATCCCAAAACCAGACAAAGACCCCATCAAAAAGGAGAATTACAGACCCATATCCTTGATGAACACGGATACAAAAATTCTCACCAAAATACTAACCAATAGGATCCAACAGTACATTAAAAGGATTATTCACCACGACCAAGTGGTATTTATCCCTGCACTGCAAGTTTGGTTCAACATCCACAAATCAATCAACGTGATACAATATATTAACAAAAGAAAGAATAAGAATCATATGATCCTCTCAATAGATGCAGAAAAGCATTTGACAAAGTACAGCATCCTTTCTTGGTCAAAACTCTTCAGAGTATAGGGATAGAGAGTACATATCTCAATATCATAAAAGCCATCTATGAAAAACCTACAGCCAATATCATTCTCAATGGGAAAAACTGAGAGCTTTCCCCCTGAGGTCAGGAACTCAGCAGGGATGTCCACTATCACCACTGCTATTCAACATAGTATTAGAAGTCCTAGCCACAGCCATCAGACAACAAAAAGAAATCAAAGGCATCCAAATTGGCAAAGTCAAACTCTCACTGTTTGCAGATGATGTGACACTTTATGTGGAAAACCTAAAAGACTCCACCCCAAAACTGCTAGAACTCATACAGGAATTCAGTAAAGTGGCAGGATCTAAAATCAATGCACAGAAATCAATGGCATTCCTATACACAAACACAAGACAGAAGAGAGACAAATTAAGGAGTCGATCCCATTTACAATTGCGCCCAAAACCATAAGATACCTAGGAATAAATTTAACCAAAGAGGCAAAGGATCTGTACTCAGAAAACTATAAAATACTCATGAAAGAGATTGAGGAAGACACAAAGAAATGGAAAAACGTTCCATGTTCATGGATTGGAAGAACAAACATGGTGAAGATGTCAGTGCTACCTAGAGCAATCTACACTTTCAAAGCAATCCCCATCAAAATACCATCCACTTTTTTCAAAGAAATGGAACAAATAATCCTAAAATTTGTATGGAACTAGAAAAGACCCCGAATAGCCAGAGGAATGTTGAAAAAGAAAAGCAAAGCTGGCGGCATCACAATTCCGGACTTCCAGCTCTATTACAAAGCTGTCATCATCAAGACAGTGTGGTACTGGCACAAAAGCAGACACATAGATCAATGGAACAGAATAGAGAGCCCAGAAATGGACCCTCAACTCTATGGTCAACTCATCTTTGACAAAGCAGGAAAGAATGTCCAAAAAAGACAGTCTCTTCAACAAATGGTGTTGGGAAAATTGGACAGCCACATGCAGAAGAATGAAACTGGACCATTTCCTTACATCACACACAAATATAGACTCCAAATGGTTGAAAGACCTAAACGTGAGACAGGAGTCCATCAAAATCCTAAAGGAGAACACAGGCAGCAATCTCTTCAACCTCAGCCGCAGCAACTTCTTCCTAGAAACATGGCCAAAGGCAAGGGAAGCCAGGGCAAAAATGAACTATTGGGATTTCATCAAGATAAAAAGCTTTTGCACAGCAAAAGAAACAGTCCACAAAACCAAGAGACAACCGACAGAATGGGAGAAAATATTTGCAAATGACATATCAGATAAAGGGCTAGTATCCAAAATCTATAAAGAACTTATCAAACTCAACACCCAAAGAACAAATAATCCAATCAAGAAATGGGCAGAAGACATGAACAGACATTTCTCCAAAGAAGACATCCAAATGGCCAACAGACACATGAAAAAGTGCTCAACATCGCTCGGCATCAGGGAAATCCAAATCAAAACCTCAATGAGATACCACCTCACACCGGTCAGAATGGCTAAAATTAACAAGTCAGGAAACGACAGATGTTGGCGGGGATGCGGAGAAAGGGGAACCCTCCTACACTGTTGGTGGCAATGCAAGCTGGTGCAGCCACTCTGGAAAACAGTATGAAGTTTCCTCAAAAAGTTGAAAATAGAGCTACCCTACGATCCCGCAGTTGCACTACTGGGTATTTACCCCAGAGATACAAATGTAGGGATCCGAAGGGGTACGTGCACCCCGATGTTTATAGCAGCAATGTCCACAATAGCCAAACTGTGGAAAGAGCCAAGATGTCCATCGACAGATGAATGGATAAAGAAGATGTGGTATATATATATACAATGGAATATTATGCAGCCATCAAAAGGAATGAGAGCTTGCCATTTGCAAGGATGTGGATAGAACTGGAGGGTGTTATGCTGAGTGAAATAAGTCAATCAGAGAAAGACATGTATCATATGACCTCACTGATAGGAGATATTCTTAATCTCAGGAAACAAATTGAGGGTTGCTGGAGTGGTGGGGGGGTGGGAGGGATGGGGTGGCTGGGTGATAGACATTGGGGAGGGTATGTGCTATGGTGAGCGCTGTGAATTGTGCAAGACTGTTGAATCACAGATCTGTACCTCTGAAACAAATAATGCAATATATGTTAAGGAAAAAAAAAGAAGAAGAAGATAGCAGGAGAGGAAGAATGAAGCGGGGGGAAATCAGAGGGGGAGACGAACCATGAGAGATGATGGACTCTGAAAAACAAACTGAGGGTTCTAGAGGGGAGGGGGATGGGTGGATGGGTTAGCCTGGTGATGGGTATTAAAGAGGGCATATTCTGTGTGGAGCACTGGGTGTTATATACAAACAATGAATCATGGAACACTACATCAAAAACTAATGATGTAATGTATGGTGATTAACAATAAAACAATTTAAAGAAAAAAGATATATAAATGAAGTATATACAGTTTTCTGTATGTCAATCATTCCTCAGTAAAGTGGTTTAAAAAATAAATAAAAAATGCAAACTAATTTAAATTTAATTTAAAATCCAGTTTCTTAGTCACATTAACCACATAATAAGTACTCGAAAACCACACGTGACTAGTGACTAGTGACTACCACCATGTAGAGATAGAGTGCATTAACTTGATCTCAGAATTCTATTGGAAAGTGCTGGATAGAAGAAGAAACTGGCTGAGAGGTAAATTAGCCAAGGTCACACAGCTACTAAGAGGAGGACTTGGGATTCAAACCTGTGTCTGAGTGGCTTCAGAGGTAGAACTCAACACCATAACATAGTCATCACTATTATTACTTGCTTAGTCCTGCCTTCAATTTCAGTCCCTCTGAAGGAATTTACAGAGAGCTTCAAGCCTGGCTAGCTCACAGAGTGACCAACTGTCCTAATTTGCCTGGGCCTGGAGGTATTCCCAGGATGCAGAAAAGTTCTGGGCAAACCATTGTTAAAAAACAAAATTCAACCAAGTAAATTTGAAGATCCAATTGGCTTTATTAAGCAATTCATGATTTGGGCAGCATCCCCTCTAGCAAATAGAAAGGGAGTTCTGTGGAGTATACAAAATGGAAAGTTTCTGGGGCGCCTGGGTGGCTCAGTTGTTAAGCATCTGCCTTCGGCTCAGGTCATGATCCCAGTGTCCTAGGATTGAGCCCTGCGTCAGGCTCCCTGCCCAGCAGAGAGCCTACTTCTCCCTCTCCCACTCCCCCTGCTTGTGTTCCCTCTCTCGCTGTCAAATAAATAAATAAAATCTTAAAAAAAAAAAAAAAGAAGTTGTTAGCAAAAAGAAAAGGTCACCTTCCCGTAGGGGGAAGGCCAGGGGGTCTCATTGAGTGGATTACCTCATCTTTTTCTTTTTTTTTTTTTTTTTTGGCTAACTTCACCTTTCTGTGGGGAAGTGAGAGCGTCCATATGACAGATTACTTCGTTGGTGCTGACCAGAAAATTCCTGACTGACTGGTTAAGACTACAGTTCCAGGTTGAGACTGAGGCTGAATATGCAGTTAGGTTAGGTGTGAAGCCCTGGTTTGATGACTTGGTCTAGCATAAGTGACTCCATTTGGGGTCTGTGGTTCTCTTCTCTTTCCTTCCTTCCTGCCTTTTTTTCTTTCTTTCTTTCTTTCTTTCTCTTTCTTTTTTCTTTCCTTTCTTTCTTTCTTTCTTTCTTTCTTTCTTTCTTTCTTTCTTTCTTTCTTTCTTTCTTTCTTTCTTTCTTTTCTTTCTTTTTCTTTCTTTCTTTCTTTCAGTAGGCTCTATGCCCAACATGAGGCTTGAACTCACAACCCTGAGATCAAGATTTGCACTGAGCCAGCCAGATACCCCCTGTGGTTTTCTTTGAACACCATACTACCTATTTATCAAAATTCTCTATTGAGATTTATGGCAGGTAAATAGATGGGCTCACTCAACTCCATTTCAACACCTTGTAATATGCCATAGTGCATGCTAGAAGTGAGAAAATTGAAGACTTTATTTCCCAGACTCCCTTAGACCTTGGGTCCAATACATAGTCTAGCTCTAGCCAAGCAGATGCACTTGGGCAGCGTCTGGAAGGCCAGAATGAAAAGGAAGCTGCATTTCTGCTGTTTTATGTGCTGGGCAGTACAGTGGCAGCAAAGGTTCCAGTGTCTCATCTTGGATGTCATAGACTTGGAGAGACAGAACATAGGCATGCATTTTGCAGGTGTAGATTCAGCCTGAGCCAGTCAGTCCTGGTCCCGGCAGGAGGAGCAGTGACTTCCTGATTTCTTGGTTTACCATTGTACCAGAAGTAGCAGCTCCCATATCACAGTTCCCTGAGTAAGCTGATTCTGTGGTGGAATGCTGGGAGTCATTACTGGGAACGCAGCCTGGAGGCTGCTCCTACAGCCTTTCCCATGATTATCTACCCAGTTCACTGTATTAATTCATTTTATGCTGAAACACATTCAAATGACTTTTATTTTTTGCAGAAGAAGAACCTTCACTATTCAGCAGGGATTTCCTCTGGAAAATAGGGAGGCTGTAAAACAAATCTGAGTGTCCTGAATGCTGAGACCCTAATATAAAACTCTCCCTACCGCTGCTATCATTCTCAAAGGAAAGTGCATATACCCTAATCACCAGCATCTCCCAAATACTGGAACTTTGGTTATGGTGAAATGTCTACACGCACACACACACACACACACACACACGCACACACACACGCACACACACATTTTTCTTCCATATGCTGGAATGTTGTTCCGAATCTCTTTACATGACAGTTCGCATCTTAATCTCTCAAGCTCCAGGTACCAGCATCAATTGTGGCTTCCTCAACTTCCCCCATCTAAACTGCCCCCCCTTCCAGTTATTCTCTTTCACAACATTTTGTTTAATTTTTACATTACTTAGCACAATCTGTATTTATTTATTTGCTTGTTTATTTTCTGTATTCCCCTGTCCCCACCCCCGTCCCCACCCCCCACCCTGAAGAATGTATGCTCCGTGACGGAAGGGACTTTTTTTCGCATTATTCATCACTGTAACCTAATTACTTAGCACAGTAGCTTGCAAGTACTACATGGTAGCATCATTTAAAAATACTTGTTGAATAAATACAAAATAGAGATTGTTATAGCTAGGGAATTTTTTAAAAGGGAAAAAGGCTCTTTTGTAAACAAGATTAATCTAGACTGCAAAGAAATAATGAGAAATAAAGGGACACAACAATTGTGATGAAAGGCAACCCTGTGCGGGTAGTGGAGTCTGACAGCAGACATTTGCAACCATGGCGTGAACTCTAGGCAATGAGAGACACACTGCCTTTTGGGAGGCACCGTGGGTGAGTTATGAAGTGTTCAGGTTCTAGAGCCACCCAAATGTGAGTTTAATTGTCAGTTCTACATTTCTGCTGTGTGCTTTTGGGTAAATTAATGGGCTTCTCTCGATTTTGTTCCCTCATCTGGAATATGAGGAGAATAATAGTACCCAACTCACATGCCTTCTGTGCTAAGCAAAAGAAAAGATGATACTTATGTGCTTAGTAGAGTGTATGGCCTGTGAGGAGGACTCAATAAATGTTAGATAATAAGACTATTATAATTTTGTTAAACCCAGCTCCATTCCCGAAATTATGCCCAATACTTGGGGTCACTCCGATTATAGCCTATTACATTTCTAGCAGCCACACCCTATCCCCCTTCACCAAATCATAATTAGTAGGTATTCAAAAAAATTAGTGACTGACAGGAAGATTGTTCACGTGGGGTGTGTTCCATTCTTGGCTACACAGTTATTACCGGTGGTGCTGATGCTATATTTTTCCATCTCTGTTGACCAAAAACAGGCAACAAGAGTATTGGGTGGAGGGGCGCCTGGGTGGTTCAGTTGGTTAAGCATCTGCCTTTGGCTCGGGTCATGATCCCAGGGTCCTAGGATCGAGTCCCGCATCGGCGGGGGGGAGGGTCCCTGCTCAGCGGGGAGTCTGCTTCTCCCCCTCCCTCTGCTGCTCCCCCTGCATGTGCCCTCTCTGTCAAATAAATACATAAAATCTTTAAAAAAAAGAAAGAAAGAGTATTGGGTGGAAAATACTCCATCATCAGAGAGAAGAGCAACCAATATAAAAGAACAGTAAAGAGAGAAGGATTGGCCTAAACCTTTCCAGTGATGCATTTCAGTGAATAATTTTCCTTACATTTGGTTTCTCCAGTTGAGAGGGACAAGGACAAATCATTCTTTCATTCAGCAAGTATTTATGAAGTGCTTACCAAATTTATGATGTAGAAAGAATAGGCTAGGAATACCTCCTCTGCATTCACCCTAACCTTAGTTATCTTCTATTCAATATTTAGAATTCAGCACAGGGGCGCCTGGCTGGCTCAGTCAGTAGAGCGAACGAGTCTTGATCTCAGGGTCATGAGTTCAAACCCCATGATGGGCATAGAGCTGACATGAAAAAAAAGTAGAATTCAGCTCAAATACCATTTCCTCTGCTAAAGCTTCAGACTAGGCCACCACGGCGGTGGTAGGTGTCCTTATGGCACTGGCAGTCTTACTTTTTCCAACTTGTCAGAATGTACTTATGCCTTTGCTTTTTGGGTGATTATGTGCTTACTGCATGTCTTTTCTGTAATCTACACAAGGGCAGGGACTTTGGTTTTGGTCAAGAATGTATCCCTGGAACTTAGCTTGGTGTCTACTCTATAGTAGCTGCTCAATTCTGAAGAAAGGAAAAGATCTAGGCCCTGATGAAGGGGTCATCAGAAACTCACTCTAACACTATTAATTCACCAGGGTAGGGTTTTGGTTTTTTATTTTTAAGATTTTATTTATTTATTTGAGAAAGAGAGAGAGCATGAGTGGGGAGGGGGTCAGAGGGACAAGCAGACTCCTCGCTGAGTGGGGCTTGATCCCAGGACCCTGAGATCATGACCTGAGCCAAAGTCAGATGCTTAACTAACTGAGCCACCAGGCGCCCTGACACCAGGACAGTTTTGGCTTGTTTCTGGTGGCCTCTGACTCCCCAAAGCAGCTCTGCTCCCTAGGGCCCTGAAAAAGCAGTATGAAAATCACTGTCATCGAAAATAGTGCTATACTCCAAAATCGTCTCTTATATCTCTTGTATGAGATGGCCTCATGGCGAATCTCTAAGCAAGGCACCAACACCTATAACAAAAGCAAAAATGAAATAAAGAAGTTCATCTTGGCTCAATGTTATTCTGGCAGCTAAAGTTCTAATAATTCTTTTTAAAGATTTTATTTTTTTAAGTAATCTCTACACCCAACACGGGGCTTGAGCTCACAACCTCAAGATCAAGAGTCGCATGCTCCAATGACTGTGCCAGCCAGGCACCCCCAGTAATTCTTTTTACACTAAGTCTTGAAGTGTACCTTATTTCCATGCTCACACTGTAGCATCAATGTGATAATTACTTGGATGAAAACTTGAGCATGTTTGACTGTATCTCCATTTTGGCAAATAGCTAGAATTTCCGCAGTGATAACATATAATGATGGCATGGCAGGCAGGTTTTATGTTTGTCTTAAAAAAATAACCAGTCTTACTTAGAGTAACTAAACGCTAGGTTACAAATCCACATTGCTGACCTCCCTCTTTTTCTGGAAAGAAGCCTTTCCCTAAGTCCCGCAGACCTTCCCCATGTTTCATTGGCCACTCCAAAGTCAATCACAGACAGAGGCCAATCAGGATTGCTCTCCTGAATCTCAGCCCACCTCCTCAGGGAAGCTTGTGGCCCCTGCTCACCCATACCTGGGCCTCTCCTCCCTTTCCACTCCTGAGGCCTCAGTTCCTTCCCCTGTACCAGGAGGGAACTGCATTCTCCGATGATTCCACACACATTTTTTTCAGCTCCCATTTGAGCTTGGCACTGTCTTGTGTCCTGGGGATTCAAAGATGGGAGCCCCTACGATTGGTTTGGGAGGCTGAGAGCTGTCAGAAGTGCTTCAGGGACCAGGTATATAACACATAGGTGTAAATGCAGCCTACTTCCTTTCTTGCCTTTGTTGTTGTTGTTGTTGTACAACACAATGATTTAATATTTGTATATATTGCAAAATGATCGTAAGTCTAATTAACAGGGATGCCTGGGTGGCTCAGTCATTAAACGTCTGCCTTCGGCTTAGGTCATGATCCCAGAGTCCTGGGATCGAGTCCTGCATTGGGCTCCTTGCTCAGTGGGGAGCCTGCTTCTTCCTCTGCATGCCTCTCCCCCTGCTTGTGCCCTCTCTCTCTGACAAATAAATAAATAAAATCTTTAAAGAAAAAAAAAGTCTAATTAACATCCATCACCACACATAGTTACAAATTGTTTTTCTTGGGACGAGAACTTTTAAGATCCACTCTCCTAGCAACTTTTAAATATACAACACAGCACTATTAACTATAGTCACCATGTTGTACATTACATCCCCATGACTTATTTACTTTATAACTGGAAGTTTGTACATCTTGACCACCCTCACCCCTTCTGCACTACCTCCAATCACCAATCTGTTCTCTGTATCTATGAGTTCTGTTTCTGTTTTTATTTTTTAGATTGCACGTAGAAGTGGGATCCTAAAGTATCTGTCTTCTCTGTCTGACTTATTTTACTTAGCATAATGCCCTCAAGGTCTAGCCAAGTTGTCACAAATGGCAAGATGTCTTTCTTTTTAATGGCTGGATAATATTCCATTGTATATATGTACCATGTAGCCTACTTGCTTTCGAATCCAAACCTTCAATTTACAACACCCAGGTGGTCAAAAAGAACACATCTTGGATGAGAGGGGGATTTGGTTTCTTTTTTTTCTTTTCTTTTTTTTTTTTAATTTTATTTATTTATTTGGGAGAGTGAGTGAGAGAGAGCAGGGTGGGGAGGGAGTAGGGAGAGGGAGAGTCGGACTCCCCGCTGAGCAGGGAGCCCAACGTGGGGCTCCATCCCAGGGTCCTGGGATCATGACCTGAGCTGAAGGCAGATGCTTAACCGACTTAGCCACCCAGGCGCCCCGGGTTTTGGTTTCTTGTTTGCCCATCCTTGAGGAGACAAAAAAAAAAAAATTTCTTGTTTTACAATAAAATGTGATAAGTGTGAATTGGACTGTGATAGGCAGAGAGTGGTATGGCTTACACCAGAGGGGCACGCCCCCAGCCTGGGCGGAGCTGCTGGGAAAGCCTTCGGGGAGCTGTACCTGGGGTCTCATAGGAGCACCGGGTGTAAGCGTGAGTAGCAGGAGATAAAGGCTGAGGCAGGCCGCGTATGAAGGACGTGGATGAGCCCCGTTAGAGAGTTTAGAATATTAAGAATTGTTGGGCATCCATGAAGGAATTTAGGTACAAAAATGTCAGGGTCAGATCTATATTTTTAAAGGATCATCCTTTTTAAAGTGTAAGATCCAGAGAGAATATAGGTAGAAGGTCATTCTCCTTTTCTGCATATTTTATCTTGCGTGTTGAAACCACCACTTTGCCAGCTGCCCAAACGAAACAGAAATCATCCTAGCCTTAACCTCTCCCTCACCTTCCAAATGGCCACCAAGTCCTATGGATTCTACCCTTAAAAAATTCTTGACTCTACCCTATGCTCTCATTCCAACTGCTATGTCCTTCACTCAGACCCTCATCACCCCTTATATGAACTTTTCCAATAGCCTTCTCTCTGATCCCCCTAAATAAGGACCTCCTCCCCCAGTCTGTTCTCTAAGCAGCTACCAGAGATCCTTCCAGAATTCAAATCTTGTAGTTTTTCTATAGCCTAAATCTTTTTAACAGTTTCCCGTGGCCCTCGGGAAGAAGTTCAAGCTCTTTCCTACTGGCAGAAAGCCATCTGAGATTTGGACCCATCGAACATTTTCAGCTCCAAGCACTCACCTCCTCCCTTGCTAAGCTGTCCTTCAGCCTTGTTGACCTCCTGGCAGATTCCCAAACAGGCCAGAAGGTTTCAAACCCACCCACAGAGTCTCCATTTCCCTCCTTCTGAATGAATTTTTTTCAACCTTCCCCAAAGAAATCCCATTATTATTCAAAATTCAGTTTAAGGGTTATTTCCTCCCTGAAGCCAGTGTTACCCTCCATCTTAGCATACCTCCCTGCTCTCTTCTCCCCTGAGCTCTCTCTCTGGCATCCTCCAGAGTTACTCCCCTGGCAGAGGTGATACTTGGCTTTGTTCATTGTTTCTCCAATCAAGGAGCATCTACATCATAATCTCATTTTTTAAAAAGTTTTTTGCTAAAAAACAAAAACAAAAACAGTTTTTTTGCTATTGTTTTGCTTCTTTAATTTTAAAAAATACTTATCATAGCGCCCGGGTGGCTCAGTTGGTTGGACGACCAACTCTTGGTTTCAGCTCAGGTTGTGATCTTGGGGTCATGGGATCGCCCTGCAGGGGCTCCGTGATTAGCGGGGAGTCTGCTTGAGGTTGTTTCCCTCTGCTTCTCCCCCTCTCCTCCTTTGCTCCTCCTCCCTCCCACTCTCTCTTTCAAATAAATAAACAAATCTTTTTAAAAAATAAAATACATAAAAAATACTTACCATCACCATGCAGACTCCTGTGCTCCAAACCAGTGCCATGGACCTGGGCCCAGAATCTGCTCTTAAAAAAATCCCCTAGATTACTGGCAATGTTCGTTTCTTGATCAGGTGCTAATTACACAGAGTGTTTATATGCGCAAAATTCACAGAGCCCTATCCTTAGGATATGCATACATTTCTGTATGCATGTTATTTTCATGAAGAGTTAAAAAGTAAAAACTCCCTAGGTTATTTTTGTGTACACTGATAGAGAACCATAGACTTATCTCTCTTGCTATGAACTGTAAACCCCTCAAGGGCAGTGAAGAAAGTATCTATTTTGTCTCTATATTCCCACCATCTGTTTTAGTGCCTACAACATAGTACACACTGAATGAATGACTAATACATCAATGAATGAATGAATGAATAAAGGGAGAGAAGTGGCTTGTGGGTTCCTCTTTCCCTCACTCTTCCAAACATTTGTTCCATTCCCCTGCTGGAGCACATGAGAGCTCATACCTCAAAGTTACATTTCCAAGAGACTTCCTCTCTACCACATGCCTGATGTGACTGATCCAGGGCACCAGCCTGACAAGGACAGGAGCAAGGAAGCAGGTGGAGGACATTCTGTCCCAGTACCAGTACTTTTGCCCTGCCTGGGTCGGAGCCACCTGGCTCAGGCCTTCCTCATCATGCCCAGGAGTCAAGCTGGAGAAAGTATGTCCTTGGAGATACTGCATTGCTAAAGCTCCCACTTGCATATTGGATATAAACTGCTTCCTAAACTACTTAGCTCAAGTTATGTGAGAATTTGAAAACTATATCTTTGACTATTTGGGAATAACAATGGAGATTTTTTTTTAGCAAATTTACAATAGAAAGTGAGAGACATCCTGGGTAAAATATCATGCAAGTCATTTATTCAGTCACAGATGATTACCAAAAGTTTCCTAAGGATACATTGAGGAACAAGAGTCACCTGCCTTAATGGAGATCACAGTGTGTGTGTGTGTGTGTGTGTGTGTGTGTGTGTGTGTGTGTGTTGGGGGGGAGGTAGAGACCAACAGTCAAATAGTAATACTGAAGAGGACTTCCACTCCCTTCATTTTGACCTCAAACTTTATTACTGATTAAGTTCTTCTTTCCAGTTTTCCAGTTTATCTCTTAAGTCAGGCTAAAGACCCTGTGGGCAAAGCATCCCCTGATGGGAACCAAAACTACTCAAGCAGTAAGGACTGCCCTGAGCCAGCAAGGCCTGCATGATTGACCCCAAGATGACCTGATCAACCTGACCTTGACTGCCCAGCTGCATTTACCCACTGACCCTTGTCCCACATTTTCCTTATATAAACCTGGAAGTATTTCTTTGAGACATTAGTCCAAGGTCTTACCAGTGTTGGCCTCACTGAAATATATCCCTTTCTTGTTTTACCACTGCTCGACTCTCTGCCTTTGGATTTTTGTCAGCGGCAAGTGGCCAGACCTGGTCTGTTTGGGACCCCCTGAGCTAGGGGCTCTTGCACCCCTGGGCCCCTCCCCCTGCCTCCGTTAACACTATTTAGCTTTTTCATAGCAGTTATGATGTGCTGGGCACTTTGCATATGTTAATTAATTTCATCATTGTAACAACTCAGTGATGTCCTGTTATTATCCCCATTGACAAATAAGGGAACAGAGGCATTGTAGAGTCCCAGACTGGTAGAGTCATGAAGATACAGTGTAGGGAGTAGAAACACCTGATCTAGTCCTAAGGGTCAGAGAAGATTTCTCCACATAGACGAGGTTGAAACAGAGGTCTGAGGATTGAGTCAGAATCTAGTGGACAAAGAGGTCTGGGGGAAGAGCATTTCAGGCAATGGAAATAACAGGTGCAAAGGGATAATAATTTGAGGAATTGGCAGGCTGCCCGACAGCAGGAGCACAAGCAGGAGAGGAAGGCAGGAGCCGTAGTACCCAACTTTGTTTGTTTGTTTTTCCTCTATGTCTCAAATAGTATGATAAGGTCAGGGATAGAAGATGTAGGGCTTAGCCCTAGTTTTGCTCTTAATAACCTCAGCCATCTCTCTGTGACTCATTCCTTATCTGCAAAAATGAGTGGTTGGACCAGAGTTCTCCAGTGGCCCCTGATGTGGGAAACAAAGGCAGAAGGAAATGTAGATAAAATTAAATGTCCTTATAACCCGCAGTCCATTGACAAATACTTGAGGCAGGCAGAGTATAACCCTCCTCCAGGAAGCTCCCAACTGTCTTAATATGAATGCCTTGCTGGAGGGAAAAACAACCTTGGTTTGACTACAGCAAGCTCCCCCCCCAAAATCCGGTGAGTTTTCTTTAACATATGAAAGTCCTTTTGGATCTTCCCTTATCTTTACTCCCCCCCCCAAAGTATATAACCAGCCACCCCTCACAATCCCGGGGCAGCAGCATCTCTTTCTGCCCATGGCTCCTGTCCCTGTGCTTTAATAAAACCCCACCATTTTGCACCGAAGACATGTCAAGAATTCTCTCTTGGCTGTTGGCTCCAGACCCCACCAAACCTCACCTATATTCAAAAACATCAGCCCCTATGGTTCCAAAGCCGTGGTTCTGGGTAGGGCTCTCCTGGAAGCAATTGCCCATCCGGGCTGCCGAAGGCACCGAGTCCCAGGGGCTTGGCAACCCAGCAGCCCAGCCCGCACTTGCTAGCCTCTGACTTCTCTGCAGATTCAGTCCATACAAACGATGGAGAACATCGCACGTAATAAATCACACTGTAAATATGGCTGTGAGCATGGTTTGCTCCCCTCACTTGAAGGGTGGACTGCTAATAATAACAATGTAATTAAAATAACTACCTCTTTGAAGCATTTACTGTGTGCTAGGATTGTACCAGCTACTTCAGGTAGATTTCTCGCAACAGTTCCTTGTGAGATTCAAAAGCTGAGGCCTCAAGGGATTACATAACTTTGGGAAGGTCCTCACCACCCAAATTTTTCCTGCCTACTGAGCATCTCCAGTCCTGTTTTCTATTGCCACGTGTGTTAACTCGAGCAATTTTCCATGGGTTTGCTCAGCGGCTGAGTTGGAATTCGAACCCAGCTCTGACTCCAAAGTTTATGGTGTTGACCACCCTGCCATGCTGCCTTTCCTTCTTAAAACACAGGCAACTCCTTACTCTATAAATAGGATGACATTGTCTCTTGAAGTCCTTTCTGGGTGAGGAAAGTGCTTTTTATAGCTTGGGACTGCTTCTGTTTACTTGGTCTCTTCCAGCACCGGTTAATCCCGTGTGCAGCTGTGTCCTTCACTGTCCTTACACTGTATTCCTCGGTTTCCTCCCTGCAAAGACAACTCCAGGGAACCACATGGTATCTGCATGTGGGCCAGTAAAGAAATTTCACTCCCTTCGCTTCCCAAATCGGCCTACCTTTCTATAAATAATCGTTCTCCTCCCTCCGCTCAGGCCTGTGAGTAGTTTGGTCACTTAACCAAATACACGCACACTCACAAAGCAAGGAGAGGAGGGGTGTTGGAGGTGACACCGTGAATGACCTTGCAAAGGTGTCTAGCCCACTGCGGGCAGGATTAGCAAACCTGAAACCTCTACAAATATTTGTGTGCCTCCGTATTCCTCCCTGCCTGCTCCTCTAGCGCCAGCCTCGCCCAGTCCCCTCTCGGCTGCTCCGAGATACAAAGCCCAACCCGCCCATCTCTTTGCAAACCCTGAGAACTTCAGTCCCCATGTTGAAACTCGTCGGTGGCGGTGGCGGGCAGCACTGGGCATGCTCAGTAGCGGGGACAGGTCTGGGAGGCAAGGAAGCCGCGTTTGAAGTCGCGCGGCCCCGGTATCAGGAGGAGGCGGGTTGCCGGGGCCACGGCTGGGGGATCCGCGGGGATCTCCGATTCCGCGCCGGGAGCCGGCATGCTCCCGGCCGGCGCGGCGGGGCGGGCGCGCGGGGGGGAAAGCGCTGAGGAGCGGGGGGAGCCGGTGGGAGAAGGGGAGGAGCGCCGGGCTCGCCATCCCCCGGCGCCTGCTCTGCGGCTGCTGAATCGGAAACCGCAGGGAGGATCCGGGGAAATAAAGACGCCCGAGAATGACCTCCAGCGAGGCCGCCTGAGCCGGGGCCCGCGCGCCGCCGCACCAGCCCCCGGCATGGGCGACCGGGGCGGGCGGCCGGAGCACTCGGCCACGCACGCCCCGGGGGCCCCCGCCGACGCCGGCGCTGCCACCGTGAACGGGCTGCTGCACAACGGCTTCCACCCGCCGCCAGTCCAGCCGCCGCGCCTCTGCAGCCGGGGCCCCGCGGGCGGTGGCGACGCGGCGCCCCAGCGCCTCCCGCTCTTGCCAGAGCTCCAGCCGCAGCCACCGCCCCCTCAGCACGACTCCCCGGCCAAGAAATGCCGGCTGCGGAGGAGAATGGACTCTGGGAGAAAGAACAGGCCGCGTAAGTCCCATTGCGAGGGGAGCGCTGGCGCGAGGCAGGCGCATCCCGCGGGCCCAGCACCCGGGAGCGGCGGTGCAGGCACCGCAGCGCGCCCGGTGCGCCTCAGCGCCCGCTGTCGGGGAGTGTACGGAGGGGACTCCCGGGACTGATTCTTTCCCCAGGGGCGCCCAAGCACTAAAGATCGCTGCCTGAGCCTCACTCTTGTTTGCTTCGGTCTGTAGAATGGGCCGATTGAATGCGGATCCTGCGCTGCTCCTTCGGTCACGACTCTAAAAAAGGCTAGCGCACCGCCCGCCTTTCTAATTTGTTGATGGGAAAATGCACGTGTGAGAACATTTCTCGGGGTCCGGGAGTAGGGGTAGAACTGGAGGGACAACCGGAGCCGCCCTCTCCCTTCTCCTTGCCCCTTTTCCTTCTCAGAGTTCGTCTTTCTGGGGCTAGCGCTCAGTCAGCCACCTTGTCCTTTGAATTGCAGAGTAGCCGCCAGTACCTCGGGTCTGTTGGCAAGCGCCAGCCCTGGAGGCGTGGAGTTTGACAACCCCCCAAAAATCACAGCCTATTAAATGCTTTTTCTTCGCAGCCAATGAGAGGACCTGTTGGCCGCGACACACCCACTGATACCATGTGGGCCGGAACTATGTGGACCAATGAAAATTGGAGGTGGAGTTTTGTTTTTTTTTTCCGGGAATTGGGGTTGTAGAGTTGAGGGTTTCTAATGGTGTGTGTGGCGTAAAAGCTGAAATGCGTTATTTCACAATCTAAAGCTTGTATATGATATTAGTCTATAAAGAGTACCTTCCCCGCAGGACATTGTGAGATGTAAATTTGTAGATCGAGTTTACAACAGGTTTTTCCTATCTGAGCCGAACCTCATTCAACTGGTTACCTCTTTCTGGGTGTCTTTAATGAAGCTTATAAATGGCAAAAAGCAAAGTAAGTAGAATGCATTACTAATTAGTGATTGCATTCAACACCACTTGCATATGTCTGATACTGAGAAATTGCTAGTATAGGTTTTGGATATATCTGTAAAAACTTGATATTTGGCAAACTTTTTTGTTTCTTTGTTTAGACTCTTAGTTTTTCTGTGCCCAGTTAAAATCTCTGAGACTTTAGGAAGTATCGGTATGGGACGTGACTCTGATACTTGTATTTTGTAGATATGAAATGTTTAGATTGAAAGTTAGAAGTCTTGTCTGGAACTTGGAAGCCACACAGCAGATTTGGCAATGGTTCTAAGGAGGACATCTACTTAGCACTTGAATTTGTATTTATTTTTGTTTTTGAGACTTGTTAGAAAATTACTTTCTTTATGGACTTAATATTGATTACTTATGATTTGTTAACCTGTTTTACTTCTTTCAAAACCACATTTTAGTTATTTCTCTGATCTGTGTGTACAAATTGTATGACAGTTTGCAATGTAAATTGATAAAATACATTGAAAGAGAACTGTATTGAGTTTTTGGGTATTAGAGCTAGCTTAAATGGTCTATGAGAGCATAACACCTTTTGAAGTAATTTTTGAGGAATTTAAAGTACACTCTTAATAATAGATTGGAAGCATAGAAAAGACAAATTTGAGCCTTAATTTGAGCTTGCAAACCCACAGAGATTATTATCTTAGAATACAAGAAAATATAACTGTATGCCTGTATGTTTGGTGTCAGAAATTAAAGTGGTTTGTATTTTTCCAAAAATAGAAACCTTAGTTATCTTAAATTCTTAAGTTATCTTAAATTCAGTGACCAGGACACTTACCTATGAACTTTTAAAAGGGATTCATCCAAGTGCGCGTGGGTGGCTCAGTTGGTTAAGCGACTGCCTTCAGCTCAGGTCATGATCCCGGGGTCCTGGGATTGAGCCCCACATTGGGCTCCCTGCTGGGGGGGGAGCTGCTTCTCCCTGCTAGTGCTCTCCTGCTCTCTCAGTTCTGTCAAATAAATAAATGAAATCCTTTAAAAAAAAAAAAAGTAGGGCGCCTGGGTGGCTCAGTTGGTTAAGCGACTGCCTTCGGCTCAGGTCATGATCCTGGAGTCCAGGGATGAGTCCTGCATCGGGCTCCCTGCTCAGCAGGGAGTCTGCTTCTCCCTCTGACCCTCTTCTCCCTCTGACCCTCTTCCCTCTCGTGCTCTCTATCTCTCATTCTCTCTCTCTCAAATAAATAAAATCTTAAAAAAAAAAGTAAAAGGGATTCATCCAAACTGACTTTTCATTATCCTACCATGTTTTCTTTTCTCAAATTTGAATGAACATTTCTGAAATAAATTTTACGTGTTCTGAGTCACATCTGCTGTATTCACTACCAAAATTCCTCAGTGAAAACTAGGTTTAATATCTTTACACCTTGCCTAGGTATCTTTTAGGTGTCTTTTTAATGTTTAGGTATCTTTTTATAAAAAAAGATATTGTTCAATCAGTTCATATTTAGGTTTTCTAATCCACTTAGAGTTAAGTATATCCTTATTTTTTAATGACTGATAGATTTTTTTTTAAGATTTAATTTATTTATTTGACAGAGAGAGAGAGAGCACAAGCAGAGGGAACAGCAGAAGGAGAGGAAGAAGCAGGCTCCCCCCCGAGCAGGGAGCCCAATGCGGGGCTCCATCCCAGGACCCTAGGATCATGACCGGAGCTGAGGGCAGACACTTAACCATCTGAGCCACCCAGGCATCCCTGACTGATAGATTTTATGTGAGCAACTATAACAAAGAGTTTTGGGTGCTTTAAATAAAATGTAAGAGTATGTTGGGGATTGAAGCATCAAAGCTAGGCAAATAATTCCTACTCACAAGTTTACAACATCAGACACCTGAGTCTACTACCTAAACTAGAGGTGTGTTAAAGACAGCCAGATCTCACTTCTCTCAGATAAGCATCTGGAATGCTTATGTGAGTAGGTGTGTTTCTGTTTGGTAATATCGAGGTTAGAGTGCAATACATAAAATACTTGATGTTTAAAAACAATGAGTGAAATGAAACAAACAATTCAGTAGTTTGTAATTGTTTTAAAAATGAAATCTCAGTGCAGGGACTCTTCACAAGCTTGTAATCTAAACACCAGACCAGTGGCAGGTTGATTTTGCTAAAGCAGGAGAGAGGAACATTGTCCGCTGTTCATCAAAAGTACTGTCACCTCACTACTTGTCGTTGGAAGGCTTTTCTAAGACTAACCGCTTCATCGAACTTCCTTCATTACCTGACTTCCCTCAACTACTCAGCAGCTCTGTGACCTCAACCAAGTTACTAGCTCTCATCTTGAGATGCTTGAGTTGGCTAGGTGATCTTCCAGTGTGGTTTCTTGTACCTTTCAAATTCTCACACTTCAGAGCTGATATGTCTTTCCACGTGACTTATGGTTTGGGGTTTTTGTTTGTTTGTTTGTTTGCCTTGTGCTGATTGTTTCATGTGTGTTATTTGTCTTATCTCCTCAATTAAGTTGGAAGTCTGATTATATATAGGTGATATAGTTTTTTTCTCTTATGCCTTGCTCCTTGGGGACATGAACACTTGATCGAGGTCACGGAGAAAAGGTACAAGTCACATCTCTACCTCACTGAGGTAGCCATGTCCATCCATAAGAAAGACTTTGGCAAAAGTCCTACAGTGGAATTTCCATGAAGTATCAACTGGGAGATTCCTTTGGCCTGCTCCTTGGTGCTTTGATTCTTCGAAGTACATGTAAGTAGCACCTTATGGAGTCAGCGCATTTCCCAAATATTCTGAAACATTCTAACAGTCCTAATAAAATGCTGTGAGGACCTAATGTGTTATAAATGGTCCCCGCATTGGGCTCCCTGCTCGGCGGGAAGCCCGCCTCCCCCTCTCCCACTCCCCCTGCTTGTGTTCCTGCTCTCGCTGTGTCTCTCTCTGTCAAATAAATACATAAATAAATACAATCTTTAAAAAAATAAATAAATAAATAAATGGTGTAGCCATTCATACCCAGGAGGGCACGAATTTGAAATGCAGCTGGATGGCCTGAGGCCGGTTATTTCCACCTTCCTGCTTCAGTTCCAGTATGATGAGGTGGAGATAATCATACTACCTCGCTGGGTTGATGTGTGGATTAAATGAGATAATGTACAATAAGAACTTAGATTCCTGCTTGACACATAGCAGTTATTCAGCAAAGGCCAGCTGTCATCACCCACATACAGAATCCTGTCCACTGTTAATCCATAGAATAGGACAACAAAGCTGGCAGAGGACAACCTCAGACTGACTTAGTTAAAAAAAAAAAAATACAAGCTCAGAATAAGAAAGACCAAAATGTTTTATTTGATTAGCTGTAACACTCTCAGTCCTACAATGATTTTTTTTTTTTACCCTTCCCCAATAAAAATAGTGGATAATACAAACACATAGGGAAAAAAAGCAGTTAAAAAGTACTCACAGTCTCATTGCTCAGAGAAAACTATGGTACATGTTTAAAATGTACCATATTTTACAGGTAATTTTGGATCATACTGAGATAAGGTTTTGATAACTTTTATTTAAAAATAAAATTTTATCATAAGCATTTAGCAAACATCATTTTTAATGGTGCATTGTATTCCCAATATTCCATTATATGGATATACCAGAATTTATTTAACATTTCTCTCCTCACTTTAGGCTGTAGCGGGAGTCTCTATATCATAAACATCGCTGCAGCAACAACTTCCTACATAACTCTTTCTTAAGTTGTTTTTTGTATGTTTGGTTTTTAAAAATGTATTTATTTAGAGAGAGAAAGAGAGCACACATGCATCGGCGAGCGGGAGGAGAGGGCAGGGAAGAGAGGGAGCGAGAGAGAATCTCAAGTCAACTCCCCGCTGAGCAGGAGCCTGACTTGAGGCTCCATCTCACCATCCAGAGACCATGACCTGAGCAGAAAACAAGAGTCCAATGCTCAACTGACTGGGCCACCTAGGAGCCCCTTAAGTTATTTTTGTTGAGATTGGTGAATACATTCTTTTTGGAGGTGGAACAGAAATGGCACAAGGTAGTATTTAGATGTTGCCTTGAGATACTGGATATTTTAGACCCCAGGACACTGTTAGATAAGCCACCCTAGTGGGGGCAAGAAAAGATGCCAAGGGGATTGTTGGAGTCACCGAACACTGTGCTGCAGAAAGGCAAATATTTGGGCATCATCAGAAGGCCGGGGGATGAGCGCTGCCCTCTCCGTTCCCTCTTCTGTTGTGCTGCAACAAGCAGGAATAAGGACTGGATCAGCGCTGGCAGCCTCCTGTGGGGTGGGGGTGGGAAGTTCTGGCTTCTCAAATCATTTAGATAGAACACTACTAGCAGAAAATGGGTGAGAGTTCATTATGCACAGAACATACTCATGGGTACAAACCGGAGAAACCTAAGTCTGTTACCAGTTTTAGATAGCCACCGTTGTGAAAGTAAGAGGTGTCGATTTTTTTTTTAAGATTTTATTTATTTATTTGAGAGAGAGAGAATGAGAGATAGAGAGCATGAGAGGAAGAGGGTCAGAGGGAGAAGCGGACTCCCCGCCGAGCAGGGAGCCCGATGTGGGACTCGATCTCGGGACTCCAGGATCATGACCTGAGCCGAAGGCAGTCGCTTAACCAACTGAGCCACCCAGGCGCCCCAAGAGGTGTCTATTTTCTAAATATTGGGGTATTTAGCTTTGGCATTTGTGCTTTCTACTACCTCTGAATCAGGCTAATTAGAAAAGCCAGGATAAAAAGATAATAGGTAGAATTTTCTGGTTGTATCTGCATAGAATGTAGATATATGCACTTTAAAAAAAAAACAGACAACAACAACCATATTCAGTGCTTCTAGATGGATGGGAAGCATTGCAAATTCAAGAACAAAAGAGAAATGGAAAGCAAGGGCTCATTATACTATTGCTACCTTCTGGGACATGGTCAGATTCCCAAGTTTGTCAATGAAATTATGAGTTGTGCAATGCACATTTGAACTGAAGATTAAGAATTGAAGGCCCAGGGGCTCCTGGGTGGCTCTATCATTAGGCGTCTGCCTTTGGCTTGGGTCGTGATCCCGGGGTCCTGGGGTCGAGCCCCGCATCGGGCTTCCTGCTCAGCGGGAAGCCTGCTTCTCCCTCTGCCTGCCGCTCCCCCTGCTTGTGCTCGCTCTCACATGTTCTTTCTCTCAAATAAATAAATAAAACATTTAAAATAAAAAAGAATTGAAGGCCCAAGTGTCCAGCATTGAAGAGGTTAAGTCAGGTATCAGGATCTTTTAGACACATGAACACTTTTCCTCAAAAGACCAGTAAATGAATTTCAACATTAATGCGAAGCATATTTGTTTGGCACGGTAACCAAAGTTGGAAAGAGTACTGCTAATTTTTAGCATGTGGAACGCTTACCAAGTGAATAAAACAAAAAGCCATCGTGGTTTTGGAAACAGAATTAGTAGGGAAACAAAGGAGTCATGGTTTTAACTGACAGGTTTTGGGGTTTGGTTTGGTTTTGTGATAGCTTGGCTTGTGTATGTGTGTGTGGTTTTAATACAAGTCAAATGCCATGAAAGTAAAAATAAGCCAAGGTTTGACTTCTATGATATTTAATTACATGCGTTTTAGCTTTAATAGGTAAGTCAGTATTCACCTTGGGATGGCAGTATTCTGATTCAGATATGGAAACTGTTCAGTGTACCGAACGTGGTGCACAGAATTTCTAAGTAGATCTTTTCTCTGGATAGTGCAGCTGTCAAGCTTGGTATCTCATTACTTAATTCATGCCATCTCTTAGATGCTTAGAGCTGGCTAATCACACGTGTGTGTGTGTGCGTGTGTGTGTGTGTGTGTGTGTGTGTGTGTGTTCGTATTCTCCGTCAATTCGAAGGGGTAAGGTAATGTTACTTTAAGAGGCTGTTCCATCAAAATAATGATCTGGACCTCTAGCAGATTTCCCTATAGTTTGGAAAGAGGATGGGAAAACTCATGACAATAGTGAGTGCTTAACAGTAGTCACTTTGATTGAGTAATCAGAGTAGCTGTTATTGAGCAACGGCTATATCCCTGTGTTTTTATGAAAGTATGCAAATTACCAACCCCACTCTTCCATCAGATGAGGAAAGAGAGGCTCAGAGAGATGAAGTATCCTGCCCGAAGACCTGTAGTCAGTGAATGGCAGGACCAAAATTCAGACCCAGGTCTAAGTCCATTGACAGCTAGCTGGCTGTCTTTTCTGCCACAATAAACCTACCATTTATGTCAGGAAAAGAAGTGTGTTCTGTAAAATTCTCAGAAGAGATAAGTATATGCAGTGTGTACACCTTTGGCAAAAAGCTGATCCGTGTGTCTGTGGAAGTAACAGTGGCCAGCATTACGGGGCACTTACTATGCGCAGACCCTGAGCTAAACACTTTACATGGATTATCTGAACAAACACTCCTAGCACCCTATGAGATGGGTACTGCTATGGACTTGTGTCCCCCAAGGCTCATATATTGACTTCTAACCCCCAAGGTGATGGTATTTGGAGGTAAGGCCTTTGGGAGGTGATTAGGTCATGAGGGTAGAGCCACTGGGATTAGTGTCCTTAGAAAAGAGACCTCAGAAGGCTAGCCGCCTCCCCTGCCCCTCCATCCCTGCTTCTGCCTTGTGAGGTTATAGCCAAAAGCCATCTAGGAGGCAGCCTCTCACCAGACACCGAATCCACCAGCACCTTGATCTTGGACTCCAGAACTGTGAGAAAGAAATTTCTGTTGTTTATAAGATACTCAGACAGTGGTAATAAGACAGATCCTATCATGATCTTCCTTCTTCAGGTGAAGAAACTGAGGGAGGGCACAAGGGCTCTGGGTAAAACCGTCAGAGTTCAGATTTTGACTCTGCTGGGCTAGACTCAGGACCGTAGAGGGCTCTCGGAAAGTGTGAGTAGTGTTCTGTAGTGGAAAGAGCTTTAGAGCCACCAGACCTAAATTTAGAGTCTCCCTGCACTGTGGGTTTTTTTTGTTGTTTTTGTTTTTTAAAGACTTATTTATTTTAGATAGAGAAAGAGAGTGGGGGGAGAGGGGCAGAGAGTTTTAAACAGACTCCGCACTGAGCGCAGAGCCCGACGTGGGGCTCGATCCCAGGACCCTGAGATCATGACCTGAGCCAAAACCAAGAGTCGGGCACTCAACTGACTGTGCCCCCCAGGTGCCCCAGCACTGTTTAATAACAGTGTAGCCTTAAGGTGAGATCCTCAACTTCTGGGACTGTTTCTTGAATAGAGATAATGGGGCCCATCTTATTAGTTGTGGGGACCAAATGTGGAAAATGTAGATAAGTGTAGAATAGAATGACTGGACCCTGGTGTGTGCACAGTAAAAGACGTTTTGCTATTAACACCAGCAACTCTTAATAAAGGTCATCACTTAATATTAATATTATTGCTGTTATTTAGTCACAGAGGCTTTCAAAACTTTGTGAAATCTCAGAATTTCCATCTTGCCTGGACTAAGACTGGGCCTGGGTTTCCGGGTGTCTTCCAAACTGACCTGACATCACATCCTGCGTGGAAGCTCCCCTAACTCCCTCTGACGTTTCTAGAAGCAGGACACGTGGCCTGTGTCACAATTCAGTGAGCTCATTGTCACTTTCATAAGTTGCCCCATTGCAGCTCCTGAAATGGAGCACAGTGTGCCCTGTCTGAGGGTGATGTTGGCAACTTTGTGACTAAGAAGACTGTCATTTATTTTACTGCTAATCTAGTGCCAGGACAAAGTGACTTTTTAAAAAAGGAAGTTTCTTCCTTTGATCTTTACGGTTTGATACCTCAGCCCTTGCGTGAGGCAGACAATGCACAAAAAAGATAAGAAGGATTAGAAAAGTGAGCGCTTGGCCTTTGTAAAAGCTGCATGAATCGGACAAGGCTTCAGAATTCAGAACAGCTGCGTGGAGTTCTTAGGCCTTCTTTTTAATGTGCAGCCTGGCAAACTTTGTTCTGGCAGATGAGGAGATGGATATTTCTGGGCACTTGTTGCCTTTAAGACTAGCACATGAACCTTCTGGGGCACCCGGCCTTGTCTCCATGCTGAATCGGGGCCACGGGGCCTTTAGCTTGTGCCTCTGGACAGTGTGAGCCTACACGAACCTCTGGGAGTGGGGACCAGCCTGGACGGTGTCGGTTACTAGGAATCATCTGGGGCTTCTGGACAAACAATTCCTTTACAGCCTGAGGCAGGAGGTCCAGGAGTGAGAGAGGCAGGGGTGAACTTGTGTGACCTCAAGCTTGATGTGGGTCAGCAGTGTGATGAGGCTTCCGGCAGAACGTAAGCACTCAAATGTTAGCTATTATGGGTGGTGGTGTTAGATGCCCTTCCTTCCTCCCAGTAGTCAAATCAGACTCCCGTAACTTCTACCTTGACCATCATTTTGTCCAATCTCTCTTCTACGTGACTGCTCACTAGATATTTAAAGACAGCTATTTTATCTTGACTTTTCCTTGGGGTCCTACCCTCAGAGAAACCAAGACCCACGGACTCACCTGCCAGACTCCATCATCCATGCGATTCAGTACTGGTTGTAATGGGTTGCCAACAGTAGTAAAGCTTAGACAGACGATGGCCTCCTGGGGTTGTCATGAAGGGGACTAGGTAAGTACTGACCTGGGTGACCTTGAACACTGAGATTTAACAAGGCTATGGGTCCCACAGGGGCTAACCAGTTTTTATCCCTGGGCTAGACTTTACATGTGATACTTGGCTTCACATGATTCCAAGCTGGAGTATAGACTGAAGCCAGTTGCCTGGCTTGATTTTACTCAAATACTATGGCATTTCCAAAGTCACTAAACTCTGTGTGTATGAATCAGAAGACTTGAACATAGTTGAGGCTGTCTGCTTACTCTTCATACTTTCCCAACTACCAATGTTTGATGAAAAACATCTAAAGACATGCTGTGTATTTAGGGAAAGGAAGGTAATATCTGTTTGGTCAAGGAGATACCACATCTTCTTATCTTTTATGGAAGGTTTTTACTATAAGGAAGTGGCCCAAATGTGATTTATTCTTTGGAGTGACTGCATAAGAGATCATCAACACTTTTTTTTTTCTCAAAGATTTTATTTATTTTTTTGAGAGAGAGAGAGCATGAATGGGGGAGAGGAGCAGAGAGAGAGCGAGAAGCAGACTCCCCACTGAGCAGGGAGCCCGACATGGCGCTCGATCCCAGGACCCTGTGATCACAACCTGAGCGGAAGGCAGATGCCTAACTGAGCCACGCGGGTGCCCCTAACATCAACCCTTTTAAAGAGTGGTGGGGGTATCATGAATAATTATGCCAGGACCACAGGCATAAACTGGGATTATCCGGGACAAACCACGAGGAGTCCCCTTGATGTGCTGGTGCCGGCTCCTACAGGCTCTGAGAGCTGGCTGTACACATTACTTCCTAACTCTGCATTCAATGTCCTTAAGTCAGTAGCTTGAAATTGGCTACAGTGGGTGTATTTATACTGTGGAGATTAGTGAAGAGTAAAAATCAAGGCTTTATTTTTAGAGAGCCAGTTGCTAAACATTTACCAGTACACCACTGACTAGAAAACAGGTCATGGGTCACGCAGAGGAAAGTCCCAGAGAGCATCAGTAATACCAGCTGAATTATTAAGGCATTTGAGTCAGAAGGGGAGGAAAAGGTCAACATGTCCTCTGCTAAGTAGGACAATGCCAGAAGATGGGGAGTTAGACAAAGGAGCTTCATTCTCAGGAAAGCAAGTGTTCTACAAATATTTGAGGGCCCGCTATGATGTAAGGGTAAAATTTAGAATTGCATTGTTATCTGCCTCCCTTTCTCCTTTTTAAATTCCTACCCCAAATGCAGTTGGGTTCAGTGCTGGATCACCCAGTAGGTAGAACAAGCAGGTGTTAATGTACCAGCAATGCAGCAGGAGAACTAAGGAAAGAAGAAAACAGTATACGTGACTTTATGTATACAGATATGTATCCATGCATGCACCAAAGTGTTAATCACAGGGAAATCATAACTTCGGGCTTCTTTATACTCATTTTATGATTCCCTATTGTTTTTATTTTGAATGACTTCAATTGTTTTGAGCTACATGGTCATTACACGTGGATTGGGAAACACCAACATTTCTTCTGTAAATAGGTGTTAAGTCCAGCCCCGATGAGCCTTGCACCTGTCCAGGGCGATTTAAAGTTAATTTACTGTTGGTGAAACGGCAGGGTGGAGTTGCCGGCGTATCTTCGTTTCAGGTTTCTGATGAGAGCGGACAAGTTGAAATTTGTCCCAGCCAAGAGGAAGGAGCTTGGCATGTTTGTTTCCACAAGCAGGATCCTTGGGGCAAAAAAAGGGACTTCCCCAGTTCGATCCCGTTTGAGTTTTACTCATGCTCCACTGTCCTCTCACTGTCTTGTAGGAATATTTGGAGAGTGTTGGGGATTTTAAAGAAATCTTTTTATCTAGGAAAATTTCAAACATTATACAAAACCAACGTGTATATCCAAGAAGCGCTAATCACTCATTGTTCAGCCTGTCCATTCAAGTCCTATCCTTTTTTATCTGTAACAACCAAACCTCCCCTTTCAAACTGGATGATTTGCAGCAAATCTCAGATACATCATTTCGATGGTAAATATTTTCATATGTATTTCTAAAAGGTAAGAACCCCTTTTAAAAACATAACCCTTATCTGTTAATTGCTGAAAAAATTTAACAGTGTGTTATTTTCCGTTGAACTATAATATTTTATGGTGCACAGTTAGAGGAATAAATTCAGTTATCTAACCACAGATAAAATTGTTGCATCCTGTTTGTTGCCAGGTAGATGAAAATTTGACATTGTGTTTCCTGGAAGGATTCAGTTTGCCGGGGTGGGGTGGATTTTGTTTGTTTGTTTTGCCAGTGCCTGTTATTGTTTGTTTATGATTAATTTTTAACCATTTCTTCATGGTGTGAGACTTGAAACTTCATTCTTGTAATGCGCCCAAAATGTGCTTGGGGATCACCCCAGACTCACTGGCTTAGAAGTGACTTGTATTTCACCTCCTATGTAGTTTTTGTCTTGAGATTGAGAGTTTGAGAACACTATTAAAAGAATTCCACCCTTCTTTCCTCTGCAGCCACTCGGGTGAGAGCATGCAAGCTAGCACTCATCCTGAACACACATAGGAAGTAGGACTGGGCTCAGGCTGGAGGCCTGGAGGGACTGTATTCAAGGTTGAACCTGGGCGGGGGCGCGCCTGGGTGGCTCAGTCGTTAAGCGTCTGCCTTCAGCTCAGGTCATGACCCCAGGGTCCTGGGATGGAGCCCTGCATTGGGCTCCCTGCTCGGGGGGGAAGCCTGCTTCTCCCTCTCCCACTCCCCCTGCTTGTGTTCCCTCACTCGCTGTGTGTCTCTCTGTCAAATAAAGAAAATCTTTAAAAAAAAAAAAAAAGGTTGAACCTGGGGTTTAGAGGAGGTTCCCAGGAGGGGTATTGCTGAAATTTGTGCGGTTTGCCATTCCAGACAATCTTTAGACCGATGCCCCTGCATTTCAAATTACTCACAAAAACAAAGGAAAAGATCCTGAATCTATTTAGTATCACTCTTGTTTGTCAAGCATTCCTGGGGATCAAACCGGTTGAAACATCAGTGAATTCTTACCTCTGTAACTGCCAGGACTGGCTTACTCTTGTCAGTATTAGGAGTTTTTCAGTTTTATGAAAAACGTGCTTCAGATGCACTTTATACATTTTTGTCTTCTTTGACAGAATACTATCATGTGATATTTTCTAGTAATTTAGGGACATTACTAATATCTGTTTTTATACTGGGTTGTGTAAGTAATGGTGTACAAATGGTTGCACCTTTGTCTTTTAGTCGGTGGATATTTGTTATGCATCAGCTATGTGCAGGATGGAACTTTTTAAAAAGGGTCCAAATATTTCATTCAAAATTCTTTAAAAATACTTTTGTCTTTTTAAAAGCTGTGGTTAAAATCATGTTGGAAACCACCTAACTAATGTTTGGGTGAGTTCCTTAACTTCTCATCCTCGGTTCTGTCATTTTTGCCTATTGCATTGGGTTAGGAGAATTAAATCAGATATTGCATGTAAAGCTCCTAGCGCAGAACTCGGCACATAGTAAGCCCTTAATGTTAGTTGGAACAGAGCTGCTGCTGGATTAACCCATTTTTTGTAGACCTTGGAATAAGCTCCTGAATTCTTATAAACTGACCATTGATTGGCAAGTTGGTAGCTCTGAAGTCTTTTAAAAAGTTTGGCCTGTGCACGTATGTCCACATAAAATTGCACAGGCCAATATACCACTTTAGTACAAGTGTACTACACTCAATTCAATTTTAGGCAAGGCTTAGTTTTTGCTTGGGAAATGCTTCACTCTGGCATAGGTCAGTTATATAATAACAAGTAAATGAATAACCTGTCCAGTTTAGAGCTTTAACGCTCACTCTAAAGTTTAGATGCTTTTGTTTGATTTTTATGTTTGTTACGAGCAAAAGGAGGAGTTGTTAGTTATTTCCAGTGTTCAGCTTTTTGTGAAACATTTTCAGTAAATCTTTCCAAGTTACTGAATCTGTTTTGATTCCAGAAATCCCCGGATTGCAAGGAAAGCTGTTCAAAAAACAGTTAGAATTTGCACCTACTCTCTGTGAGTCAAACTTTTCTCCATCTTGTGTAATCCATACAAAGTACAAAAATAAATTGGATGCTGAAGTTGATGAGACTACAGCTATCGTCTATAAGTGACAACTGTCTAGCCTTTACAGTCATCAAAACAGCGTTGTTTTTGTAGATGAACTTTACATTAAATGTGTAATGCATTTTGTAAAGTAAACCAATGTAAAGATGTTGCTTTTATCTCTTTCATATGTGAAGTCCAGAGTTCAGATGTAATAAATTTCCACTGCTAAGTTGTTTGGAAAATATTACCTTGATGGGGAAGGGCACTCTGTCCCCAAACTAAATGGCACTAGATAAATAAAATATTTTGGGGTGCCGGGTGGCTCAGATGGTTAAGTGTCTGCCTTCAGCTCAGGTCATGATCCCAGGGTCCTGGGATCGAGTCCCGCATCGGGCTCCCTGCTAGGCGTGGAGCCTGCTTCTCCCTCTTCCTCTGCCTTTCTCTCTCTCTGTCTCTCATGAATAAATAAATAAAATCTTTGAAATATTTTGAATACTCATATTTTTAAAGTTGCAACCTCTTTTCCAACTAGATATTACATTTAGCTGTGCCTTTGATAAAAATTTTTATAGTAAAAGAAAACATTTATTACTAATGACAGTGATCGTCACTTCTGGAAACTTGCCAGCGATGAGCCAGAAGGCAGCTGAGAACCTGGAAGGAAGCAAACACTTATGAGCCACCCAAATCACTCTTTGGTGTGATTAAACGTTGGAAAGTAGATAAAATTGGAGATGCTTTTGCATCTTGCATTCAGAGTACTTCCTGTGCTCTCTCTGAGTCTATTTACTCTTACCAAAGGCACAGTTTTTAACAGACTTGATTTTCTGGTTTCTCTGCATTCATATCCAGCAGGTTTGGGATAGACATACCGCAGTAACATTGATAGCAAGAAATTAACAGCATTAGCCCAAAAGCAAGACAGAGAAAGCTAAAATAGAGACAAAAGAATACTCAAGTCATAGTAGCCTGGGAGGCACAGATTCATGTGGTTCCTGAGGGCATCAGTCTATAATGGGCACAAATATTGATTCTCATATGCCCGTCAGTCATCAGGAAGAGCTAAATTTTTTTTACTGTTTATTTTCTTTAAAAATATGGGGAAGTGGGTCATGCATTTTAGAAAGATTTTCTTCAAAAACAATTATAACTTGGCAGTTATATTTTATTTATTTTTTAAAAGATTTTACTTATTTATGTGTGTGAGAGAGAGAGCGCACAAGCAGGGAGGGAGGGGCAGAGGGAGAGGGAGAAACAGACGCCCCGTTGAGCAGGGAGCCCACCTCGGGGCTCAATCCCAGGACCCCGGGATCATGACCTAAGCCGAAGGCAGTCGTTTAACTGACTGAGCCACCCAGGCACCCCAATTTGGCATTTATATTTTAAAAAGTTATCTATAAAATGAAGGGATTAGGCCAGAGCTTCATATATGCATAAAATCTGCTTTATTAAGATATAATTCATATGCAATTCACCCATTTAAAGTGTGCAATTAGGTGGTTTGTAGCGTTTTCACAGAGTGCAACCATTACCACAGTCAGTTTTAGAACACTCCGTAGGCCCCCACCCTGAAAATTTATTGGCGGTCACTCCTTTTTGCCCCACAACTCCCAACGCCAGGCAACCACTAATATTTCTGCCTCTTACAGATTTACCTATTGTAAAGTGGACATTTCATATGTTGGAGTCATACAATAGGTGGTCTCTTGTGATTGGTTCCTTTCACTTAGCATAGTGTTTTCAACGTTCATCTATGTCTTAGTGCATATCAGCATTTCATTCCTTTTTATTGCCAAATAATACTTCATTGCCTGGAGATAGCATAGGTTATTGATCCATTCATCAGTTGGTGGACATTCAGGTTGTTTCCACTTTCTGGCTATTATGAGTCTGCTATGAACATTCATGTACTACTTTTTATGTGGACATGTGTCCATTTCTCTTAGGTGTGTACCTGAGAGTGAATTTGCTAAATCATATACTAGCTTACGTTTAACCTCCTGCAGAACTGTCAGACTGTTTTCCAAAGTGACTGCACTACTTTATATTCCCACCAACAGTGTGAGAGGGCTCCCAATTTCTCCACATCCTCACCAACACTTGGCATTTTCCATTTTTTAAATTACAGCCACTCTAGTGGGTTCGAAGTGGTATCTCGTTGTGATTTTGATGCGCATTTCCCTCAAAGTGCTCTTACGTCTCTCCAACACTCACATCCTGTGGTTTTAAACTTTTTTGTAGGTTTGAGTGTCATCTCGTTTAATGATAAGGTTCTTGAATGGCTAGGAAGTCTTAAGCTTAACTTTCCGATGGTTATTGTGCCTAAGAGGGAACCCTGCTTAGAGCTGCCATTCATAAATAGTAAAGGATTGTTTTAAATGGTGTCTGGTCCTAAGACAATGTGGATTTCACTCATAGCAGAGTTTTCACTCTTTCCTGATTGTTCTTGATTAACGATCAGTCCTTGCAGACTGGAATGTTAAGTGCCAAAAGGGGCAAGTTTACGGCCGTATCCCAGCTCTGTGCCACAGTGCCTCTCACTGTCATAAATACCTGTTCATGAATCAGTGGATCCATCAGCATGTAGTTGCTCTCAGATTATTTGAAGAGGGGCTTGTGATCTCTTCTTTCTTTCAGCTTGCAATGCCATGTGAGCAGTTGGCATATCTTTCCTCAGTCCCCACTCAGCTCGACTTTAAAGATTTGCCAGACTTTCACAGTCAAGCTAAAGTGCATGAACAAAGCCCATTTCTGGTAAACCTTTTGTTCTGCCCGGTGGTGCCACCTAGCCCGGCAGTTCTCCCTGAAGCCTCCAATTAACCACTCCCTGGTATTGAATTGTCGGTAGCATCCCCGGAGTAAGTACGTATGCTCTGGTGGCTTATCAAGACAGAAAGCTAAACCTCTTGGTGGTTTAAACTGGGATTTGTTTAAGCAGGTAATGAGATTGCCATCTTGAGCTTCAGTGCAGGGCATTAGATAGCTGGAGGAACCATTCTTGGGTGGACGCTCTGGTTAGTTCTGGGTTCTGAAATGATCACGTTGGAAATAATCACACAGGGCCACCTTACTCTTGTCCCTTGGTACATCTCTACAGGATCTTCTTTTTAGTCAAGGGACTGTATTTCTGATGATGAAGGTGGTGTTATTAAAGCCGAGGACCACATGCAAGGTTGATACTTACCTCCTGTTGCCTCTATATGGGGCAGAACAAACAGCTTCTTGGTGAGAAATAGGGACAATGACCTTAACTGTCTGTAATTGCCCCCCCTCCGGAGACCCTTCCTTACCTTGACAATGTGACTATGGACTGGGACACAGTTTTCATCTGCCTGTCATTTCTCCTCCTTAGGACCTAGTACAGAAATCCAGGGCTTGATTGTGAGGATGACAGGAATAGAATGAGCTCGGTGGTCGCTAGAGTGACATCCCTCCTTCTGCTCTGATTTTCTCTCGTAAGAGCGGCAGGGAGAGGCTCCAGGACCTTGGGAAAGAAACCACGCCTCACTGAACTGCTCAGGGACTTGAGGAAGATGCTCAAGGAAAAGTGTTTTTCACCTCATGGGTTTGACATTTTGGCTCCCCTCATATGTAGCTTCATCTTGCCCCTGCTTCCTCCTGGCCAGGTTCAAGCTAAGAATACATTTATGGGTAACACCAGAATGGCGCCCTGCAAGACCTGTTGTTGTTTTTTTTCCTCTCTCATTCTCTCAAATCTTAACCTAAAAAAAAAATAACACAGCTTTTATGTTGGTGTTTCTGTTTGTTGTTCAGATTTCATGTGGTTGTCTGTGTCAAGGTCGGCCACATGGGTTGCAAATCAAAGAACATCTTCCTGCCTGACCTAAATACACCAGTACTGTGTCGTGAGCTAACTTCTTTACCAAGGAATGCATCGTTACCTTTGACATGGGATCACTGGGAGAGAGAAGCACATTGACGAAACTTAATCATATGTGGAACGTTTCTAAACCCATGAGCATGGGTTTAGTCGTGGGTGGATGATACCTGGAAATTCAAAAGCTGTGTTTAAAATTTAAAAATCACCTGCGGCGCTCATGGTATAAATTGTCCATTAATAATTTAATTAACAAGCAATTAGATGTGTTCAGGTCCCTTTGGGGAATGGGAACGTCTGCCAGGTCATTGCCAGGTACTACCCCAGTGGCCCGCCTCAGAGCTCTCTCACAGTTAAAAGCAAGAGCAACCCATTCAAACTTTGATTTCTCACTTTTAAGTTGTGCTCTAGCTTCTTACAGCATTCGTTTTGATTCAACTAGAACAGCAGTTTTGAACTTGACCAGTGAGAATTACAGCCGCCTCCCGCCCTCACCCCCTGGAAAACATTTTCCATTTTCTCCAGTCCCGCTGCATCCCAGTCTCTGGGCCATGGCCTGGGAGCCCATATTTTTAACAAGTACCTTCGGCAGTTTTTATAATGAGGCAAAGTTGAGAAAGCATGTGGTTGAATATAGCTTGTCCTTTTTAAAAATAAATGTCATTAAAACTTGGACTTTAAATTTAGTTGCAACTAAATACTCAAATTGAAGTTGCTTTAAGGAAATACAATTGTAAACAAACCATAGCTACCCAGTTCAAATTGCAAATGCAAAGCAGACTGCAGGCCGGTGTCTTGTCAGTTCTAACCTGTGACTGGGTGAGGCGCAGAATGTAAACAGAGGCGAACTGCCCTGGACCCCCAGCGCTCGACCTTGATGTGCTCCTTCCTCCCTATGAAATTCAAAGCTATAGCTTTTAACTCCGTTGGTATAAAGACAAATGTGTTAATAGGACATATTACAACATTGTCTTTGACCTGAAAGTTTGTATGTTTTCTTCTAATTTTAAAAGAAATTACAATATTTTCACCAGTGCCCAAAAAGGTCACAGGCCCTAGGCACTGAGTCTATTGCGTGTAGCTGAGCGGAACTGGTGAAATCCAGGTGTTAGTTCTGGGGCTGATGTGATGATATTTCTGCCGGCCTCAGAAGTTCTGAAAGGAATCCTCGCTACTTGCTTTTTTTCTCTCATATATGAGAATATGATCAGCCTTTCTTTTTTTTTTTTGATCAGCCTTTTTGTTCCCGTCCCGGTCCCCATGAGAGGGAAAAAGCTGACAGCACTCAGAGGCTATGCCAGTGGCAGGAGGGTTATTGTCACACGGGGATGTGTGGCCTTTCCCACGGTGATCCTTTCCCGCAGAGGATCATTCTGCGCCTCACCCAGTCACAGGTTAGAACTGACAAGACACCGGACTGCAGTCTGCTTTGCATTTGCAATTTGAACTGGGTAGCTATGGTTTGTTTACAATTGTATTTCCTTACCTCTGCCCCGTAAGTGCTTCTTGAATGGCCAAGTTTAACCTACAAGGTTTCGCCCTGACGGTAGTGCAGGAGGGTAAATCAGGACTCTTCCTTCCCTCAATTCCCACCAGTCAAGTGTCTAACCGACGAAACAGCTTTGTTCTTGGGGGTCAGGTGTGCCTTGTCATTGATAGCTTGTGTCTAGTGGATTTCAATAAGAGGCCTGACATGAGCAGGGTGTTGCTTGAGCAGGGAAGGGGCTGTGGGGCTGGGGAATGCAGGCACCTGGTTCCCGTGGGCAGGAGTGCAGATCTGAGGTCAGCTCCCTGAAGCAAAGGTAAAATAATTTTTTTCTTTTGCATCGTTACAGTGAAGTTTTTGATTGAGAATTCTAAAATAACTCAGATTATTGGGCACCTGGGTGGCCCAGTCAGTTAGGCATCTGACCGGCTCAGGTCATGATCTCAGGGTCCTGGGATGGAGCTTAGAGCCCTGCGTCGGCCTCCCTGCTAAGCAGGAGTCTGCTTCTTGCCCTCTCCCCCAACCTTTCTCCCCCTCCCCCCCTGCTCGTGCTGTCTCTCTCTCTCAAATAAATAAATAAAATCTTTATACATAAATAAATAAATAAAATAACTTTGATTATGAAGATTAAATGTGTTATTGTAAGCAATTGAAAAGCATCATCAGAAAAGCCAGAAGGAGAAAAAAATTACCCTAACCCACGACCCAGAGATAACAGCTATTAACATTTCCACCTAAAGTTTCTAGTCTTGTATTCTGTGCACAAATAGCTATTTAATTTTTATACAAAATTGTAATCATGTACAGGGTACCATTGAACCACCTGCCCTTTTCACCTAACAACATATAATGAACATTCTCCTCACATCATTAAATGCCATCCTACAAAATGATTTTAATGGG
Organism: Eumetopias jubatus; assembly: GCF_037043125.1. Taxonomy (NCBI): domain Eukaryota; kingdom Metazoa; phylum Chordata; class Mammalia; order Carnivora; family Otariidae; genus Eumetopias; species Eumetopias jubatus. The sequence continues at coordinate 38,086,863 of NW_028274823.1, forward strand.
GGTATTTTGTTCCTTTGTGTTAATGGGTGATCATTTATTTAACCCACTCTGTATGTTTGGACAATAATTAATTTTCTCACTCTTGATAGTAAAAGTTCAGTGATTTTTTTTTTAAGATAAATTTTTGAATGCATGCATAGTTATTTCTTTAGGGTACAGTGGAACTGATACATTAAAGAATATAGAAGGAACCTGGAGCTTTTTTAACAGGTCTTTCCAAAAAGCCCATGTTTCCATTCCCACCAGTGCTCTGTAAGTGCTTGTGTCCTTGCCCCCTTGCCAACACTGGGGAATGCCATGTGACTAAAATGCAAACGAAGAGAACCTGGTGTGCGTTAATTTGAAAGAGAGCATGACTCAAGTTTCTTCACATAGAATATTTAATGTTTAGCAGATTGCTCTGTGTGCAATAATTATGGGTTCCTCTACAGTGTTACCGAAACCCTTTTATTAAATTTTACATTTACCACTTTCTTCAAGGTCCTTAAATAGCTCTTAGGTTTTCAGCTCTTATGTTTTACGCAGTTAAAAGTATCGTTTTGGAGGGCTCTGTGTGTGTGTGTGTGTGTGTGTGTGTGTGTGTGTGTGTGTGTGTTGAGGATGATGGGATATGAGAAGTAGACAGAACCTCGGTGATCGGTGAGCCCACTTCCAGCTTACAGCTTAGTCAATGGCTCAAGGAAGAAACTTGCCCACGACCATCCTATCTGTCCGGATGCTGTCACTGCAAGTGACAAGCTGCTCAACTCAGACAAACCTTGCAAAATGGGGAGCTTACTGGCTCATGAAACTGAAAATGGGTCCAAACTACTGGGACTGACCTTGGGCAATCCTTGATCTTTCTAAGCCATAATTTTCTTATCTGTAAACAGGATGTTGGACTTGACCTAAGGTCCCTTTCACCTCTTAAAGTTAAATGTTTCTATGAATATATTAGCAAAGACTGCATTATACTACCAGCTAAATTTAGACATGGTGAAGGGAAGGCTAGTCCTCAGAGAACTAATTTTTTTTTAAAGATTTTATTTATTTATTTGACAGAGAGACAGAGAGAGAGGGAACACAAGCAGGGGGAGTGGGAGAGGGAGAAGCAGGCTTCCCGCCGAGCAGGGATCCCGATGCGGGGCTCGATCCCAGGACCCTGAGATGGTGACCTGAGCTGAAGGCAGTCGATTAACCAACTGAGCCACCCAGGTGCCCCAAGAACTAATTTTTTAAGAAATACAATTCTATTACACACTCAGATCTAAGTTAACAAAGTTTGGGTTTTTTTTAACATGTAGAGGTCCTTAGGCAACTTAAACATAACAGTATTCATGTAGCGTAAAAACATCAGTGCTTTTTTTTTTTAATTTTATTTATTTGAGAGCGAGCACACGCACGAGCAGGGTGGAAGGGCAGAAGAAGAAGCAGGCTCCCTGTTCAGTGGGGGCCCAACTCAAGGCTCAATCCCAGGATCCCAGGACCCCAGCATCATGACCTGAGCCGAAGGCAGACACTTAACCACCTGAGCCACCCAGGGGCCCCAAAATATCAGTGCTTTAAAAGTCTTTTTTTTCCTATTGATTATACAAACCTCAAATGTCTTTTCTACCCATTCGTTAGCTCAACAAATCTATTTGTGGGGCACCTGGGTGGCTCAGTCCATTAAGTGCCCGACTCTTGATTTCAGCTCAGGTCATATCTCAGGGTCCTGGAATCGAGCCCCGAGTTCGGCTCCACGCTAAGCACAGAGTCTGTTTGTCCCTCTCCCCCTGCTCTTTCCCCCACTTGCACGTTCTCTCAAATAAATAAATAAAATCTTTTTTAAAAAATCTATTTGCAAGTAGTGGGAAAAGAAATTCAATCCCACTGTTCCCCATTCACAATGATTTCAACAAATTCCAGCTTGGTGGAACCTCGAGAGATGTGTTAAACTGTGCAGGACAGCAACTGCTTGCTGAGTGAGACCTGTGCCCAGAGGCGCTAATCTTAAACACAGGAAGAAATACTAGTATTAGTGAACTTTGCCTCACCAGGAACACCTTAAAGCTCTGGCTGGTTGTTCAAAAGGAGGAGGTTTTCTACTGTCAGGCTCCCTTAGCCCTTTAAAATTGTTTCTTTGGTAGGAAATCTTTTCTGCATTGTGGTTGTTGGGGGTTCTTTTTGGTCTTTGCTCATTGATGCTATTTGGAGTTCACTGTGTAACCCTTGAAATTTACTGCAGGAAGCACGGGTGCCTCTCAGAGACTATTCTGGTGTTCCAGAAAGGTCTTTAAGAAACAGGCTTTGTTTTAAAGCCATCGACTACCAATAAAAATTTAAATATCTCCATCACAGTATTTGGAATACAGATTCATTTCACGGTTTTAAATTACTACCAGATAGCCAATCCTGGTTTGTGTTTGGAGAAATTTTTAGACAGAAATACATGCAACTGGACCTACATATCTTTTTATTAATGCTCAGCTACCACATGTTTATCAGTGATACTGGAAGTCCCTGGATCTCCAGATCCCTGGATCTGGTCCTGCAGGAGAGGGAGGGTTCCAGGGGAAAAAATACCCAGATTTTGATGGAGGGTATATTAGTCAGGATAGGCAAGTCATCTGCATAAAAACCGTCAAATCTCAGTTCCTTAAAACAACAAAGGTTTATTTCTCATTCACACTATAAACCCATTGAGGGGGTGGCTGGGGGCTCCATTCTGGCTCATCCTCACTCTGACCCAGATGACCCAGATGATGCCAAGTCATTATCTTGGATTTTGCTGTTCATGGTAACAGAGAAAGAGTTCTGAAGGGTCTCACCCCAGCCATAAGTTCTCTTGCCTAGAAGTGACATACACCATGTCCATGTACATTCACTGACCGGATTAGGCATGTTGCCCAGCTCGATTATAAAATGGCCAGGAGCCGCAGTCTGACCCCATGGGCTGGAAGGAAGAGAACCAGAACTATTTGGCCAGCAGCACTAGTGACTACCACAGTTTACTCCTCTGATTACCAGATAATTGCCTTGCTCTCCCAACTGCAGGCGAAATATAGGCATTCTCATCCCAAAGTAGACAACCCCAAAGCCTCACCCAGTCATGGCATCTGGATGATGTGCAGGGGGATCTAAATTAGGGGGTGATACAAAGTGGTTTCGACATCAACTCTGGATGTATGTCCTCTTGAGCTAGAGACTTCTGAACTAAAAGAGGGCAATTACCTGCTGTGTCCCCTCCCCCACATTGTATATTAAATAATGGTGAAAGAAAGATTGGAAAACCCAGTATACATTCCTATTCAGAAAGGAGGTGGATGGGAGACCTCCATTATTGGTCCTCAGTCGCTCTAAAGCGCTGAAGCAATTCTGAAATGCATCTGGGCTCCATGACTTGTAGGTAGAGGATGTTCCTTTGGGGTCTTGATTGTTCTTTCGGAAAGGGGCTCCCCAATCCATTGCTCTCTTCAGGCCTTGGCTTTTTCCAATAACCTCCTGGATCACAACTAAGGTGAGACTGAAGAATATGCCCTTTGTAGGAGCTGAGCCACTTTCTCAGCTGACTTTAGAGGGTTGGGGGCTCAGGCGTTCTCTGGCAGTACAACTCTTTGTAAAGGGAAGTAAGTTTCCTATCTAACTCTAGTTTATTTCCATATGCCAAGCCCTCAGTCCTTGGCATACTTACCTTCACTGGATGCCTTTGTAGTTTTGCTTCCAACATTTCTTTATTGACTTAATTGATGATACTTTGAACCTCTCAGCCTCTGGTGGGGAAGCCACACTTCTGGTCTCTTTTTCCCTGGGGTATTCTAATTGAAAGAATTAAGTAAGAAGGGGCACCCGAGTGGCTCAGTCGTTAAGCGTCTGCCTTCGGCTCAGGTCATGATCCCAGAGTCCTGGGATCGAGCCCCGCATCGGGCTCCCTGCTCGGCGGGAGGCCTGCTTCTCCCTCTGCCACTCCCCCTGCTTGTGTTCCCTCTCTCTCTCGAGAGAGAGGTCAAATAAATAAAATCTTAAAAAAAGAAAAAAAGAATTAACTAAGAAGCCATGACCTTAACTGCATCTTTACTTGGAGACTTTGTAACCCTTTCAAAGTATTAAGAGTGAGTGTGATAGCCTATTCTCTTCCTTTGAACCTTACCCTCACCCCACAGCTAAGTGCTAATTGTCCTCTCTCATGCAAAGCCTTTCTCCTTTCTCATTTTTCATTGTTTATCTGTTGGGGAAGAGAAGCAGCTACTTTTTCCAACCCTGCAAGTCTGACCTGACGGACCCTATTCCCTCTTCTTGTTTGTAAATGAGTCAGTTACTTTCTGGGTGCACTTTTTTTTTTAATGGTAAATTCCTTTTTATTTTTTTAATTTAAATTCAATTAATTAACATATAGTGTATTGTTCATTTTCAGAGGTAGAGTTCAGTGATTCATCAGTTGCATATAACACCCAGTGTTCTTTACATCACGTGCCCTCCTTAATGCCCATCCCCCAGCTACCCCATCCCCCAACCCCCCTCCCCTCCAGCAATCCTCAGTTTGTTTCTCGGTGCACCTTTTAAAACGCAGCCAACAGGGTGCCTGGCTGGCTCGGTCAGTAGCGCATGCAACCCTTTATCCCAGGGTTGTAAGTTCAAGCCCCAAGTCAAGTGTGGAGCCTACTTTTACAAAAATAAATAAATAAATAAAAATTAAAAAATAAAATGCAGCCGACAGTAACCAACACATGCTACTAACATTTGACTTTCAGTCTCTTTCACAGTGTCTACTAATTTTTTAGGTATGTTATCTGCCTTTCAAGTTATCGTACATGATGGTTTTATCAAATGCTTTACCAGCCTCCAAAATCCGTTTCCTCCCTCCCTGCTGCCTGACCTTTTTTGTTGCTGTTGAAGTCACTCCATTTCAAGTAGCAGTCAGCTTAGGGTCTGCTGCAGTAACGGATGATACCCAAGTCTGGGTGGTTTAAAGAACAAAGGTTCATTTCGTGCTCATGCTGTATGTACATTGAAGACCAGCTACGTCCTCACTCCAGGACCTAAGCTGACAGATCAGCCAACATCTGGAATATTCCCGTTGCTGTGGGAAAGCGCTGGAGGGTCTCATGCATTAAATGTTCCAGCCGGGGAGTGACAACCTATATGTCACTGGCTCACCATTAAAGCAGTTTTCCTTCAGCATTTTTGGGCTCCATCTATCTTGAGACATATAAATCTAGTTGGTTCTCACAGCTATATCGTATTCCATCATGTAAGTATATTACATTTTATTTACATATTGATGGGTGTCTACGTTGTTACCAGTTTTCATTGTTAAAAATTACCACAGTGAACATCTTTGTGTATGTTTCCTGGTGCACATGTGCCAGACTTTCTTTGGAAAATAGTTCCTTTTGTTCTTTGTTATTATGATGATTCTTTATAATATGCTAAGAGAAGGTGGACCTAAAGTCCACTACTTATCTGTAGCCCCTTGTTTGATAAATGTTGGCTTCTCATTTATACACATCTCACTATGGTAGAAACCATCTTGAATGAGTAAATCAGTTGTTTGTGAAAGTCTTCTTGTGCACTTTAAGCCTTGTCTCCTGCTGAACATCTTTGATGAATATTCTAGAAATTCTTAAAAAATTACATCTGGTTGAAGAAGGAGTAGAGGGTGAATGCAGACATTCTGTATCTAGACCCAGCATCACTCCTGACAAACACAGAACAGAATCTTATCAGTGGCTCAGCTGAATTTATCAAAGTAGTTGGATAGGCTGGATTGAAGAAGACATGAGTCATGGATGATAGCTGCACCGGGACGTTCTTCCTTCCCCTTGTCTTTTATCTCCGTCCATGGCTTATGGTTAGGAAGTGTAAGCTTTGGGTAGACCTTGATGTCAGAAAGATGAATAAAACTGTGCATTCAAAAATCTGATAGTTTCTATAAAAGCATTAAAATGTGAATAGAGAAGCTTTGCGCAGTGGCAGTATCGTAGCCAATGAGGTTTATCCGAGGCGCGATTATTGCTAATTAAAATGTGAATAGAAGAGCATTTATTTTTTTCATGAGGGTAAGAAAGGAACATAGGTAAGTGAAAGCAGTTTCTATTGCCATTTAAACTAATGCAGTTTTCCGATCTTTATTCCCTTTTACCTTAAGCAAAACTACCGATATAACTGCATTTTCAGAACTCTACACTTTTCCCCACTGTTTTCTGAGTTGCCAACAAAAGCTTTGAAATGAGCAGGAGGTGAAGCAGGAAAGACAGCAGGATTTTAAATAACTTATGAAATGTTTAGGTGTCCCTGTCACGTTTTTAAAAGTGAGAACGCTTTGCAGTCGCTTGTACTTACCAATGGCCAACCAAATAAAAAGCCATGGAGGGACTCTTCATTTCCAAGGGCTGGTGACAGCTGTGGCTGGGTGAATACTAGATTTCGACTACAGAACTAGATTATTTTCTGGGTTTCACACAGCTTGTTCTGTCCATTCTGTGCTGGGATGTCTCCTGTTTTCCATTGTCGCTGAATTCCTCTTTTGTTTGTTTGTTTGTTTATATATTTATTTATTTATTTTACTTCTGCATGTACTGAGTGATCTGAGTGTAGACTTTTCTCCATCCCCTCCCCTAATTTCTAGCCTCCACTCATACAGCCTGTCCATCCTGCCACCTGCTAAAGATATTAACAGCCTGGAGGGATAGCCTTCTCTATCTTTCAGCAAGCTCACGTAATCATAAACATAGGGGTCTTCCTTCCACCTGCTTTCCTTCTTTCCTGCCTTCCTTCCCTCCTTTTCTTTTTTTTTCAAACCAAATAGGGTAAATAAATTATTTGCACTTCTTGGCATCTTTTACTTTTCTCATTAACAGAAGCTTAGGGCTCTCAGGCAACTGATAAGATCTCATTCATTCTTTTCAATGACTGCCCGATATTCCATGGTTTGGAAACAATAAACTTTGTTGAACAGTTTTCCTGTTGCAGGGCATGCACTTTGTTTTCAGGTTTTTGTTTTTGTGTTGTGTTTTTTTTTTTTAAGTTTTTATTCATTTAAGTATTCTCTACACCCAGTGTGGGTCTGGAACTCATGAATCAAGAGTCACAAGGTCTTCTGACTAAGCCAGCCAGGTGCCCCTGTTTTTGTTTTTTTTTAATTTGGCCACTGTAAATGGTGCTACAAATGAACATTCTTTTTTTTTCCCTTTTTTATTTAAATTCAATTTAGTTAACATATAGTGTATTATTAGTTCCAGGGGTAGAGTTTTGTGATTGTTAGTTGCATATAACACCCAGTGCTCATTACATCAAGTGCTTTCCTTTAATGCTTATCACCCGGTTACCCCATCCCCCCCCCACCCACCATCCCCTCCAGCAAACCCTCAGTTTGTTCCCTAGAGTTAAGAGTCTCTTGTGGTTTGCCTCCCTCTCTGCTTTTTTTTTTTTAAAGATTTCATATTTTTATTCATGAGAGACAGGGAGAGAGAGAGGCAGAGGCAGAGAGAGAGGCAGGCTCCCCACAGAGCAGGGAGCCCGACGCGGGGCTCGATCCCAGGACCCCGGGATCATGACCTGAGATCATGACCTGAGCCGAAAGCAGACGCCCAACCATCTGAGCCACCCAGGCGCCCTTCCCTCTCTGCTTTTATCTTATTTTATTTTTCCTTCCCTTCCCCTATGTTCATCCGTTTTGTTTCTTAAATTCCACATATGAGTGAAATCATGGTATTTGTCTTTCTCTGACTGACTTATTTCGCTTAGCATAATACCCTCTAGTTCCATTCATGTTGTTGCAAATGGCAAGATTTCATTCTTTCTGATGGCTGAGTAGTATTCCATTGTGTGTGTGTGTGTGTGTGTGTGTGTATATATCCACACATCTATATCTACCTATCTATATATATATACACATTATATATACACACAGCACATCTTCTTTATCTATTCACCTGTCGATGGACATCTGGACTCTTTCCATATTTTGGCGGTTATGAAATTGCTGCTATAAACATTGGGGTGCATGTGCTCATTCGAATCACTGTGTTTTTATCCTTCGGATAAATACCTAGTAGTGCAATTGCTGGGTCGTATGCAATGAACATTCTTATACCTATCCTCAAATACTGGCGCTTTTTAAATATGGTCCAGGAGAGGGATTAGCTGAGTTAAAAATGTATGTGTACTTTTGATTTTAAGAGGTGTTGCTAGAGTTCTTCCAAATGATTAGCCTAACAATGTTCCAGAATACCCTTCCCCCATCCTGTCCAGCAGTAGGTGTCTTTCCTACTATGATAAGAATGGATTATACCTGCAACACTGATTGCATAGCCCAGGCACCTGTTGACATGCCATAAAGTATTTCAGTGGAGATTAAAACTAGGGCTCTGGTCAGCCCACATGATTGGGGGTGGTTGTGATTTTTTTTCTACTCCTGAAAGAATCTGTAGAAGTTTATAGTAGGGAGAGAAGTGGAGACCATTCTACTGCAATCCATTCCTTTCACAGATAAGGGAATTGAGATCCAGAGAGGTGGAGGGAGTGACCGCGAGCTAGTTACCGACTGCTGTTTATGGAAAGCAGCTGCAAATCCTGATTTGAGGTTTGACCTATTAGCTACACCATGGGCCATGCTGACTGTGAGTTTTAGAGAAGGGACCAAGAAATGTCATCTGTGAGTTGAACTGACTGGTAGGGGTGAACTATTTCCAGTTTTCTATTATCTCCTGCTAGGACAAGCAAGCTTCCCAACCTGCCCTGGTCTGTGTGGGATTTGCTTTGCCATCTTCCACAATTATAATAGGACATTTGTGACCTTGGTCTTGTTAGTGGAATCTGCTGCTCTTAATCTTTGGGGAGTTTGGTGCTTTATTTTTCTATATTTGTTCAGAGTTAGTGCTTCCAAGGGTGGAGCTGCTGGCTTGGATTACAGCTCAAAGGACAGCAGTGAAGCACTGGAGGAAACATTGCACGCACAGGGATGGCTTCCTGCTATGTACCTCTCCCCCCACCCTCCCCAACTTCCCGATGGAGAGGGCTGAACAGGAGGGCAGCCCAGAAAAAAAACTGGAGGTCTGGAGGTCTCCCTCGTGTTCCTGGCCATGTAATCTCGGGGTGGGACAATGCACAACTTGACTAGGGCTCATAGGGATATTCTCCAGGGCTGAATAAAATAAGCTTCTTGAAAGAAGTCATTTGAGCTCCCTGTATCTTTAAACTCAGCTTTAATATTACAGTTTCAGATTTAGCCTGTGGAGTCTGCCGAGGGAAATGAAAAGGGAGCCCCCAGATTTTGCAGCCTCATTTGGGTCTGCTCAGTGTTCACTGCAGAGCATCTGACAGCACAACATTAACTTTCCAGGTCGCCTCTAAATGAAGTCGGCCTGTTCAGGGAGCTCACCCTGTCCTTTTAATAACAAGAAAAATTATGATGATGGAGATTTATTTTGTTATAGATAAACATCTCGAGCAGATTTTATATATATATTTCATATATATATATATATATATATATAATGTACACATACATGCATGCACACATGTTGTCCCCTAAAGGCATGCCTTCGTGTTGCAGACCTGGTCAGGAGCTGTGCCTGTTGGTGGGCTTGCCTGTCAGAGGCCATGGTTCTTCTGGTTTAGCAGTTCCCAAGGCTGCAGATTGGGACCACTAGGGAACTTTCAGAAAATAGTCATGCCCAGGTTGCAGCCCTGAATTAAATCAGAACCTGTGGAAGAGGAGAGGAGAGTCGGGATGCTGAAGGCGATTCTAGCCCACAGCTGGGTTGAGGACTCCTTAGCCGGCCATTCTGAGGCAAAGAGAGGGTCTCTGCTTCATGAAGAAAGAAATGAGCTATGACAGGAGCTGTTCTCTTTAGAGTTACGCTACCGTAGGGTCATCGTCTCTCATAACCCACTCACTTCGTCCTTCCTGCTTATTCTGTAGATTAAAGCAGCAGACTCACGTCTTGTAGAGTCAGCTTGTGGAGGCAAAAATTGAATGCTGTAACAGTTGTCATTGAAAAGTGCCCAAGGAGTGTGCCATGTGGGTTAGAGACCAACACGTCTCGTGGTACACCTAGCATAGCCAGTTTTTTCCCCCTGGCGTTGAAATAGATCGGTTGTTTCTTTGGCCAAGATTCTGATAAAATCGTTAGCATTTGGGAGCATGGTGTATGCAAAAATAGATCTTTAAGGATTGGAATTGTACCCAGCTTGGGAAGATACTCGAGCCCTAAGAAGCCCTGGGAATTGAGACGGGCCTAGGGGACTGCAAAGTCCTGTTTCTCTTCTCAGGCTCAGTCCTGAGTCAGACCCTGAGTGGAGTATGGGCAGAGTCATGGGCACCATTTAAATGGTGAATTTCGCCTTGCCTGTGTCTTCTTTTAGGCACATAGAGTTGAAGGTAGGGGCATTGGATGTTAAATGCACATGCAGATGTGACACCACTGCATTTCATTATCGGATATCCAGAAATTGAGCATCTCTTTAAATGCAGAGAATTCAACAGTACTATCTTTCTGTCCTCTAGCGTTCCCCTGGTTTGGCATGGATATCGGTGGAACACTGGTTAAATTGGTCTACTTTGAACCAAAGGATATTACAGCCGAAGAGGAACAAGAGGAGGTGGAGAACCTGAAGAGCATCAGGAAGTATTTGACTTCTAACACGGCTTACGGGAAAACCGGGATCCGAGATGTCCACCTAGAACTGAAAAATTTGACCATGTGTGGGCGCAAAGGGAACCTGCACTTCATCCGCTTCCCCAGCTGTGCGATGCACAGGTTCATCCAGATGGGCAGCGAGAAGAACTTCTCCAGCCTTCACACCACTCTCTGCGCCACGGGAGGCGGGGCTTTCAAGTTCGAAAAGGACTTCAGAATGGTATGTCAGCTCTGTGCTTTGTACAAAACAACCAAACCGCCTCTCAGAGAAGGAAAGAAAGCCTCTCCCGTGTCCATAACCACGGCTTCTCGTGTGGAAGAGCTAGACTGCTAGCCTTGGGACTCTGGACAGGTTCACTTCACCTCTCTGTGCCTCAGTTCCCGCCTGTGTCTGGATAGTTTGTACCTCATAGTATTGTTCCATGCAGGGTTAAGTGAGAAAATATGTACCTGGCTTTTAGTAAATGCTCATAAGTATTAGCTATCATCATCATTCTTTTAACAGCTATGTGTTCCAATTTCCCCATCTCTACAGTCAAGATAATCTCTCTACTGTCTGGCTTCAACACACAGGGAATAAAATGAGAATAAAGTGCAATAAAAGATGTAGAAAATAAAGAGAAAAGAAGGTTAGCTAGGTTCAACTGAAGTGACTGGGTATTAGAGAAGAAAGGGTTGGAAGATTTGGGGGTTAGTCTTGCCAGAAAGTTGAAAATATAGTGAGGTAAATCGTAAAATACACTTTTTCAAAGCCTGGAGTGCAAATTACTGCATTCTATCATGGAACCAGTGTATCCAGTCTTGCCCTAAAGTCTAGCATTAATGAATAAATTAAAGAATCAATACATTATTCGTGGTATTTAATAAAGCTGTAAATACAAATTTTATTTGTATCATCAGAAGTAACATCATTTATCCCATGGGAGTGTACTAAGTAGTTTCCAGGAGAGCTGGCAACGGAGTCCTAGTGACTCTAGAGTGAGACTGACAATAGCAGGTTTTGGCTTTTTCTTCTCGGTCCCCTTTCCCGACATATCCATGGAATTTGATGCTGCCTCTCACCTGAGTGATCCATGGCATCTTTTTCCCGCCAAAGGGGCCCAATGACCAAAGAGTTTTGAAACTGAAAAGGCTGAGATCCAGGGGCATGAAAATTAAAATTTGAGCTCCTGGTTGGAAAAGCATTGAACCTGAATTCTAGCATTGAACTAGCTGGATGACTTTGGGTGAGACATTCCCCCCCTGGAGCCCCCAGTCTTATCATCGGCAAAAAGGTGGCAGTAAAGTGCAGAGGGGAGGGAGAAGTTCTAGACCACCAGAACCTGAAGTCACCTTTGGAGACCAGGAAGTACAGCATTCTAGTGCGACATGGATTAAGAAACTAAAGCTAAGGAGGGATTAAGGGGCTCTAGCAGTGCCTCCTAGTAAGAGCGGGGTCTCAGCTCAGTTCTGACTCAGAAGAATATGCTGACCCAGCCCTAGTGCTGAGAACTCCCCAGGTCACCCTATCTGGACATCTCCACTAGGGAGCCTCAAGAACCCAGGTGACCCGGGGAATTTATGCAACATCCCTCAAGGCTTCCGTTCCTCCTCGGGGTAATGTACGTTTTGGGAAAAAGTTACTCAATATATGTTGGCTGTGAGCAAGTGTGTTTCTCAAGGTTCTGAACTGAGAAAGGTCATATTTTATAATAACCAAGATAAAGAAGCCTCTACTTCTTCAGGCAGGCTGCTGGAGCCTAATGAATAGTTTGGAGAGGGAGCAAGTCCGGAGTATTTGCCAAACAGCCTGGCTAGCTAGGGGCATACATCCATAAAAGAAAGGAAAAGGGCTGCCTTCTGTTTCCACGCTCAGTCTCAGGCAAAATGAAGACAGAATTGATCTCTTCCCGTAGCCTGTCTGTCAGTGCGCTAAGTGATGTGCCCCTTATCCTTCCAAAGTGCGCGACGATGGATAGGTCTTCTCATCCACTTTTCTAGGCCTTCATTCACTCACCCAACAAGGATTTATTGCGCTCCTTCTGTGCGCCAAGTACTGTTAGGAACAAAACAAAGCCCCTGCCCTCCAGGAGCTTATATTCTAGTGTGGAGAGATGGTCAGGAATTAAATAAGCAAATGAGTATAGAAATACAGACTATACCACCATATCCTATGTGTGTGTACATATATATGATATATGTTATGGAAATGGGGGGGGGAAGCAAGGCAAAGGGGATAGGAAGGGTTGGGAGAGTTTTAGTGTGATGAGGTAACATTGGACCAGGAACCAGAAGTAATGAAGTAAATAAAGCAGGCCAGTATCCCAGGAAGGGTGTTTTAGGCAGAGGGAACAGCAAGTGCTAAAACCCTTAGGTGTGCTGAATCCAAGCTCTTCCCTCTTCCCCTTTCCAGAATAGAAAATTGAAACCTGGTTATAAATGATTAATATTTACTACTGTATATATTAAGCAATCTGACAAAATAAAGCAGTGCATATTCTATATATATTTATGTATATAAATATATATATACTAATATATATATTTTTTAAAGTCCTGTCATTGTTATTGTATAAAATCACTGTTTTTGGTATAATACAGCTTTGCAGAAGTGTATTTTAAAAACCTAAGTAATTAGAGCTGACTAAAAGGCATTTAGCAGACCCTAAATAGTTTGTAATTGCTGTATCTAATGACTATATCTTTTTCACTTATAGTGAATATATTTAATGCTCAGATAATGTCAACTAGTCGTCATCCAGTTTTGAATATGCAAGAGCTATAAACCATGAGACAAGCATTAAGTTAGACTCCTGTGTAGAAGACTTTCAACTGAACAAAGCTACAGTTCTTGTTTTCTTTTTCTTTCCCTCTCTTTTCGTTTCCTTTCCTTTTCTTTCTTTTCCTCTCTTCCTTCCTTGTTTCCTCTTTGCTTCTTTTAACATTTAGGATCACTTAAACTTCTGACTGGCAAAAATTAGCCTTCTGAATTAATGATACACCAAAATGGACACAAAAGAAAAACCTAATCTAACTACAAATGGTCTAAGAAAGTGATAAGCCAATGAGGAATCCCACCATTGAAGAAAGTGATCCTCAAGGGGAAGACTTGTCTATCCCCTGTCTCTATTCTGTGAGTTTTGTTTTTGAAGAACCCACCAGAATATTTTATGTACTAAATCTAATATTTTCATCCACAACTACACTTCCTAACTTCAACAGGAGTATTCTTTAAAATGCAAAGTACTCTAATAGAGAGTGCACAGGGAAAAAAATCACCCTTTTTCTCCACCTAATTCTTCATTATAATAGATACTTTTCCCTGTGAGTTTTGTTCAGTCTAAGACTAACTTTAACTAGAAGTTAGAAGTGACTCTTTCAGTTACCTTTCAAAAAAGACCTATCCTCTAACAAACAGGTTGTAACAATAATCTTATTTGGTTGACATGAGATTTAGGGAACAGAAAAGGATCTTCTGGTGGCCTTATTATATTTTTCTCAAGGTGTGAGAACTCAAGAGTTGGCCTTTCTTAAGCCAGAAATCGCTAAGGAAACAATCTAAAAAAGTTAAAAATAGTGGGAAAATTATCAGGAGGAGGGAGGGCAGTTGTGGATATGTGAAATTCTAAATCTAAGTGGACCATTCAAGAACATTTATTAGCTTGGTTCCTATTATGAATCCGGGGACTGACTCGTGGTATGGTGGCAGCATGAGGTTTGGTAGACAATGTCATTCTCCACTTGGGTCTGGCTTGACTCTTGACCGCTGGTCTGTGGCCTCTTTATCATTGGGTGCAGGGAGGAAGAAGCCATCTTTGAGGTCTTGTTATATTTCTCACTCAGAGAATATGTTTGAAATTCATCTCTCTCAGGTCTTCTAGGTCCCCTTTGGGAAGAGAAAAGAGCCCTGAGTGAAATTTGTAATTCAGAATCAACTATTTTATAGGAAAATTATTCTCTGTTTAGTAAGATAACCTTTTCTGCCACTTCCAATATGATTTACGGAGCCAGTGTCCTCAAAAGCACCTGGGAAAGTGTAAGGTATCCTGCAGATATGTATTTTATTCATTTCTGAAATACAGTTTGGTGACTTATTTCTCAATTACAGGGGTGTAATATAACTGGTTTGGGGCAGGTCCATAGAATGCCCTCATAGGAGTAGCTATGGAATCTCTTGGGATGGCTTTTTACCAGATTTATCTGTTTAACTCTTTAATTAGTATTTTTGACAGACTGAGCTGAAGCACATACGGACAACCTTTTACAGTTGTATCCTGAACATGCCTTGTGTTTAGGATCCATCTTTTTTTCTAATATTAGCATACCAGAATCACTGAATTCCCTCTACAAATTAGTCTTCAGTGTGGAAATAGTGTTTTGACTAGTGGACTAGCGTATTTCAACTTGAGATAAGAAGAGCCAAGTTATTTTACTTCTCACAAAATTAGAACCCATGTGTATAGTTCTTTACAGTGTCCAGAACACTTTCACACAGGTGTCTCATTTGATTCTTGAAGGTAGCCCTGTGAGTTAGCTAGGGCAGATGCTTTTAGGGGTACTATGTGACCTTACCCAGTGTCTGTTCTCACTGGGGTCATAGACTCATCCCAGTTCTTCAACGCCTACTACTGTGTGGTCTGAGGACCGGCAGCATCAGCATCACCTAGGATACTGTTAGAAATACAGTCAGAAGCTCTGGGAGTGGATCCCAGCCATCTGTGTTTCAACAAGCCCTCTGAGTGATTCTGATGAGAACCCCACTGCACCCACACACTTGCTTGAGTGACTTTAGTACTAGGCACAACCATGTGAGTTCATCATAGTTGTAGTTTGAAACTTTTTTCTACTCTGCTTCTTCCCCTACGTGCTAGCCTTGGGATCCGTGATAGGTCACTTAACCCACTGACCCCTGGTGATATATTTCATCTGCAAAATGGGTCATAATAATAATAATAGCTTCCTTGCCTGAAGTCCTACAGATGAGATCCATATAGTTTTTTATTAGCTTCCATTATTTACACAGAGTTTGTCTGAGTCTTAGGACAAGCTGGGGTTTGTTGGTTTTATATTTGGGGAGTGATTTAAGCTTAATGATTTAGGAATTGGCAGAACCCATATTTTCTAAAAGTGCTAAGGAGACTGACAAGCAGTGGGGTGCTGGGGCCAGTTCCTACCGGCTTGAGAGAGCCCATTGTGTGCATGCCTTCCCAGCTCTGTGTTTAGTGACATCATGTTGGTAGCTTGAAATTAGCCATCGTGGGGGCGATTATACCACAGAAATTGGTAAATGCTATAAACCAGGGCTTTTGCTCCCAGAGGGCTGGTTGCTAAACATTTACCAGAACACCTTGGTTACACGGTTATGTTCACATGAGCTATAACTTCATCTGCATGCTGAATCTGATATTTCAGATCTGTCATCATTTAGGACCCATCATAGAGATCAGCATTAGCATATATATAAAATTAATAGGATGGAAGTGAGCATCAGCTTACAGATATGTTTGGTTGGCCTGCAATATTTACAAAAAAAAAATTAAAAAGCTGTCAGCTAATTAATTACGTTGAGTCCTCATTATGACATGGCAACAATGGGCTGCAGGTGAATTGCAAATATCTATGTATTGTCCTCTGTGTGTGTTCTGTTACATTACATTTAGCCCAGGGCTTCACTCTTTTATGTTTTCTTACTGTCTCCTGTAGGCATTTGCATTCGCTGCCCCTGACAGAAAGAAAGCTAGGCCCAGAAAAAGAGTGTTTTTCCATAGCTAGGCTCTGAGCGTGCTGAATGTTCCACTGAGTCCATTCAGTCGTATTTACAAACCACAGAGTGTGAGAAGTAATTCCCACCTTGTTCTGAATTTCAGATGGCCCCTGTGACTCTCCAAGTTATGATTTGACTCATTGCTTACATTTGGGAGCCTGGACTTTTCTCTGGCTGGTGAAGACTTTTAAGGGAGGTCTCTATAGGTCTCAGTGAAAGTGACGAATGTTTCTGTTTCCCTGTTTGGGAATGCATGACCCAGGTGTCAGAAATATCTATCCTTCAGTAAAACAGATAACAGAGATGTTTGATAGCTGCTGGCACTTTATTTGAAACTGAATTTGATGAGAAAGTTGAGATAACAGTGTTTCCTTTCAGATCAAAGTTGTGTGTGCTTAGTTTATTTGCCTTGATAGGTTTTTCTTTTTCCACAGCATAGGTTCAGTGGACACAGTGTGTCTCTGTCTGCGTTTGTGATGTTGGCCCTGGGCATGAGCTGTTGATATTGTTGATGGACCCCTGATTAATTTTTAAGCAGTTTAACCTATGGTCCCACAACTGGCTGATGAAATTTCTACTTTTCAGTTTGGTTTGATCCAAGAAGTGGTAACTTTCCCTGTCCCACTTAACAGATGTTTGTTAAGCAATTATTACGGGCCAGGCCTTGGAGCATGGTGCTCAGGGGCACCTGATGAACCAGAAAACCAGCCAGAATGTGATTAGTGCTGTAAGTGGAAGAGGTTAATAGGGCTGAGGAATGGAGAGGACAAAAACAGCATTTACACGGTTGTGTCTCACTACCATCTTTCAGGTCTCCAGGTAGTTCTATACCTAAAGTATTACCTGCTTAAAACATGTGTAATTACTTGCTTCTCACCCAAACTTTTCACTCGGTAAAAAACGAAACGTTTGGAATCATTTATGAGATAGATTTACTTTATCAGCTAGTGTCATTTAGGATGATGGTTTCCGGGGACCTCCTTTCTACTTGCTAGATGGTATGCTGTCCGATTCATGATTCACTGAATAGAGCCAATTAGATCTTTAAAGTAAAAAAACAAACAAACCCAGAATGATTGTTTCTTTGTATCAAGAAAACTTGTACCACCTTGCTGGTAACCTATTCAAACTAATTCTGCTCTATACGTATAGATTTAGTGGAGTGCGTTGAATGGGAGATTCAGATGAGTGATATGAAGTCAAGAGTATTCTTCCAGCTCTTAACTTTTGTTGCAAATATGTGTGTATTTTTGGCAAAATATCTAAGTATAGTACTTGTTTAGGTTGTTTCCAGATCCCAGAAGCGATATACATTATGAAAACAAGAGAAGAACAGCGAGTCACTGGGAGCTTTTTGCTAGTTGTATCACGTAGGGAAAGTTATTTAAGCTCTGCAAGCCTTAACCATAAAACAAGGATAAATCATCTACTTAGAGGATTTTGTGAGAATTAAATGATTTACTACAAGTTCTTGGCGTGTAATGAATAACAAATACTAGCTATTATTTTCTTAAAGATATTTCTTTAGAAGTTTAAGTTAGATCTTACAAATTATCTTCCTTCGTTGGCTTTGTGTCGTGTTGGTGATTATTAGATTTATTATTATTATTTTGTTGTTGTTGTTCATGGGAAATGATCATCAACCCAGACATCTGGATCAGCAATAATTCTCCTCTCAGGGACCATGAATTAAACTTTTAAGGATGCAAAGTGGCCACTCTCACCTAAGGCTGCCCCACAGCCAACTCATCCACATTTACTTTTTTTCCCCCTATACCTGGGAGAATGGGAGTTTTTGTCCCACAGGAGCATGAAAAGACACTTTGGGACCACACCTGCTATTCATGAAAGAGCCAACATGTTTTGAGCCCTTTGTACATATATTATTATCATGAAATCTCTACAACAACACTGTGCAGTGGATAATATCCCCATTTTACAGAGAGGCAACTGAGACTTCTCAAGTTAAATAACTTGCCCCACATCCCTCAGTTAAGTGCTAGAGCTAGAATTCAAAGCCAGGTCTATCTAACTGCAAAGCCCAGGCCTGGGAAGAGGAGAGTTGGGTTTTGTGGTCCCAAAGGTCATTGCCCCCAGATCCCAGGCTCACCATGCCTCGCTCGGGACCTCATGTGTGGGCAAGTGTGGGGTTCTTCCTGCTTTCAGAACGTTCTCCCTCTCCTCCCCCTGCAGGAGAGCACTGGTCTTAGTGATACGCTGAATTGGTTTCCTGTGGCTGCCCTAACCAATGACCACAAACGCAGTGGCTTAGAACAACAGAAATGTATTCAGTCATAGTTCTAGAGGTGACCAAAATCAAGGTGTTGGCAGGACCACACCTCCTTCTGAGTCTCTCAGATTCCATTTGCCTCTTCCAGCATCTGGTGGCTGTGGGCACACCTTGGCCTGTGGTGGAGTACTCCAGTCTCTGCCTTTGTCCTCACAGGGCCTTCTCCTCTGCCCATCAGATCTTTCCTGTGTGTCTCATAAGGAAGCTTGTCAGTGAATTTAGGGTCCATGCAGATAACCCAGGATGTTCTCTTCATCTCAGGATCCTTAACTTAATCACATCTTGCAAAGACCCTTTTCAAAATCAGGTAACATTCACAGGTCCTAAAAATTAGGACCTGGTCATACCTCTCCGGGGCCACCAATTCAACCCATTACACATGCTCCTGGATGCTCTTCCAGCAACGAGGCAACTTCCTGGCCTTCAGTTCCCACTGTGGGCAGACATGAGGTCTGACAAAGGCTGCTTTTCTCTCAGAGCCACTAATGATCCACAGAGTTTCACAACTTGGAGTTTTAAAGATGTTTTCATGCTTTTACAGTTAATGACACATGTTCAGTCCAGCTAAAAGCCCCTGGGGCTCCCCCTGAGGTGATCATAGCCTCTCTCACGAGGTTTTGTTCTCTTTCAGATTGCTGACCTGCAGCTCCATAAACTGGATGAACTGGACTGTCTGATTCAGGGCCTGCTTTACGTTGACTCCGTTGGCTTCAACGGCAAGCCGGAATGTTACTATTTTGAAAATCCCACAAATCCTGAATTGTGTCAAAAAAAGCCGTACTGCCTTGATAACCCATACCCTATGTTGCTGGTGAACATGGGCTCAGGGGTCAGCATTCTAGCAGTGTACTCCAAGGACAACTATAAAAGAGTTACAGGGACCAGGTAAACACGGTTTCTACTAGGAGAACCTTTCTGTAACTAAACCCAGGCCTCTTCCTTGAAGACCAGTTTATACAAAGGTTATGTGTATCGAACACATTTTTCAAAGGAAAGATCTTTCAAAGAAAGATCTTACCCTTCTCAGCCAACCAAAAAAGATTTCTTGCATGATATGTTAAAATAATAGGAGGGTAATTTATGTAAAGGGTCATAAAACCTAGTCCTTAGCCTGCTGGAAACTGATCAGGTTGAGGGAAGAAGGATCGCACACACCACAGCAAAAGGCAGTACGTGGTAAGTGCCAAATGAATGGTGGGGACAGGAAGAAGATAGAATCCAGAAGTAAGGATGCTTGGGATGGTCAGAGAGGGCTTCGGAAGAAACCTTCCTTTGGAATTTCCTTGGTGCTTAGCACAGGCTGAATTGCTTGACATAATCCATCATTCCAACCAGTAAACCAAACTGAGTTTACAAAAAGTGTTTTTTTACCCTCAGTTGGATGTTCCACCTGAATGCTGGAATAGTCGGCACACCTCACAAGGAATTTTGGAGTGCCCCGGACAGGAAACCAGCCTGCAAGTGCCGCTGGGCAGAGTGCCTTGTTCTTCAGCGCACAAGCGCCCCAAGGGCAGATGTGCTCAGCTTCCTGTTCGTTGCGATTTGGCATTGGGCAAAGAATGCGGGGTCAGAAATCATTGAGAAATTCTAGTGTAAACGCAATTTAAAAAGTTTTTCTTACTTCCAAGTGAAGGATTTGGTATGAGGTGTTTCTCCCGCTTATGAGACCACAGAACCTGTTTTTGGAGGAGTAATTTAAGGAACGAGTGCCATGTGGCATGTGCTTTTGGACATGATATTGAAACCATTGTTTTTAAAAGATGAAGATATGTAACGTTTCTGGGCCTCAGTGTCCTTGTTTGTGCCATGCAGGGGGTTGTTTCTTGGATAGGTTCTTTGGGCATTTCCAGCGCTGAAATTCTGCAGCACTCCTCGTCCATTAGGAGAGGAGCATTAGTTTTTCTCCCGTCTATCCATGACCTGTGACAGGTCTGCATCAGTCCGTGACTCCACTGGGGAAGGGAAGATTGAGCCCCCCAGGGGATTTGGCAATGTCTTGGAGACTTTTTTTTTTGGCCGTCATAATTGGAGGTGGGGTGCAACTGGCAATTAGTGGTTAAAGATCAGGGGTACTGCTAAATAGCCTACCATGCACAGGGCGGCTCCCCAACAACAACAAAAGTACTGACCCTCAAAAGTCAATAGAGTACTGCCGTTGAGAAACCCCAGTGGGGGGGGGGGGGGCACACGCGCGCGCACGCGCACTCACACACATTCTCACTGAATCCTGCCTGTGTTCAGAATATAGGATGTTAACTGCCCCTAGGCATACCTTTTCTCACTGAGCATACAGAAACTCAGCTTACTTGCTCACAGAAGAGTCACAGCTGACCCATGGCTTTATGAGGACTGTCAGGAGCATCAAAGACAAATGAATATTTCAACCAAGCTGGTTTTATCTTAGAAAGTGATCGCCTCATTAAAGTACAATTTTGAAGAAACCTCAGACTTCCTCCCAGGAGTCATTGAATTGACAGAGCGAGTCCCAAGGTAACAACAAGCTAACCACTGTCCTCAATTAGAGATATTTATCATTTCGTTGATTAACACTTAGCGAATTCATGAATCACAATCACAGTTCTATTTTCTCAAACTTGGAAGTTCCAAGACTCTGGATCATCTTCTTTAACAGCAGCTAATGAGCTCATTGTGGTGTTTGGCTTCTGTTACATGTGTAATCATGCTCATAAATTCCAGTTATTGGTAAATGCCCATTAATGACCAGTGTTTTGCAATCTTCAACAAATCCTGTCTGGATGCCCAAGTTCTCCTGCGAGTGCTTTTCAACCAGTAGTTTTGGAAACGTGCTATAGCAGACCGAAGGTTAATGGAGAGCTCTTCTGGGGGCTGCCACAGGCAGGGGAAGGGAAGGAAACGTCTATTCATTGGGCTGCAGCCCCTCTGGTCCAGAGTTGGTCTGCCAAAGGCTTCTTTTGATCCAAGTTACAAAACCACGGATATAAACTATGACGGTGAGCCGCGAACATGAGTGTGCAGAACACACTTTGGGAATCACTGATCTAAGCAAACGGCCTCCACTTTAAGTTGGCTACTGTTATTGTGAACTGAGAGGTATAACTCCGGGGTTTTTGTTATCAGGCTGTGCCCTAGCTTCTCCTCGGACATTTCTATTTTTAGGAAGCCACAGCATTACAGGAGATCAGTTCTCTTTTAAACAGATGATTTTAAATGGTTTGTGTGATTTGTAGAAGCCAAAGGAAAAGGAGGACTTTGCAACCAGCATTGTTGCAATGTGCAGATGATTAAAAGAGGAATGTAAAGAATTTTGAACCTTCGGTGAAAGGAGTAGTACAGCTCATCTCATTGTTTCGGAATCTCTTTGAAGAGCACAAGCACTCAGTAATTGAAGGTTTCTTCTACTTTCCCCTAAAGTCCCTCACTACAAGGTTGTTGGGTTTTTCAAAAAATAATGATGCTATTCAACAGCTGTCTCTGGCCATATGTTTTTGTCTCCGATTTGCTGAGGGTCTTACTGTGTCTGCTGCAACAAACAGATGTGTCTGGTTGTGAGCGAGAGCACCACATTGATTAAATTACTGGTTAGCGGGTTGAGGATATGAATAAAGTGCTCTTCTGCGACTGCATTCTTTCCTCCTGCCTGCAGTGTGCCGCCCAGACAAATGCATGCTCGCTTTCCCCATGCAGCCCCGATGCGTTGTCTGCAGTCGCCGGTCATCTTCCAGTCGCACAAAGCACTTCCGTCCTCACTCATACCAACACATCAGCTGATGAATTGCCTTCTTTCTAAGTCAGCCAGTGTCTCCCGTTGCCTGTGCTTGGAGTAGGCTATTGAATGCCTTGATGAATATGAATTCCTGATGTTCAAAGAGACCTTATTAGTGTGGATGAAAGCAGCTAGACGGGTGAGAAAAAGCTTAAAAATATACAGAGACAAATGCCGAGGGCACGCAAACCAAGATTGTTCCCTTTAAAATACACAAGCTTTGTAGGGCAGACTGAACCTGACAACGTGCATGACACACTGTGTTAAATGTAAATAAAGATAAGCTTTCCTAGAGGAATTTCAACATCTCTACCGTGACTGAGCTGTCAAGGTGGTCATGTCCGTGGAGCTCTTGAGCTCCTCCTGGTACCGCACCTTGGCTTTGGGTAGCTGCCGCCGGTGGCGCCTAGCTACCAAATTTTCCACCTGGAGCTATCCTTTCCATCAAGTCTGTATTTTTGTGACAATCACTACTTTAGAACTATTACATACCACTTTAGGTGTAATTTAAAGAATTGTGTGCCCGTCTACAATCTGGCACCTTCTTGTTAACAGTTACTGACATGAAATATAATTTCCCCTGAAGTTTCTTTCTTCAAATTTAAATTCAAAATAACCTCAATTTCAACTTGGATTTTCTCTCAGAATGGAAATCCAGGGGCTCGCAGCTCTTGGAGCTTGAGAACAAACTGATGTGAGCAATTGACTCTTCTGCATATGCTCGTCTGCATCTGCTCATGGTAAATAGAGTAAAGCCCACGGCTGCGTCCATACTGCCAGGAGGCCACTGGTGGTAGCTTTACTCTCAGTCTCCTTTCCGTCACATAACTGTGATATTCATACGCAACTAAATTCATTCTCACCTACCATAATTAACTTCTGTCTAAAAAGACTATTTTAAGGGAATTTTCCCCAAAGTGACTGAAAGCTTTTTAAAACATAGTTGAGCATTGAAACCGTTTTATGACCTTTGTTACTATTTTTGACTATTGGATAGTAAGTAAAATATTAATAACCTTTTCCATAGTCTACAGAAAAAAAAAAAACCCAGTGTGTGAGCAATCAGTGGTTTCCTTCTAGAAATTTCTGAGAAGTTTCAATGAGATTATGTCTGCTAGAGGATCGAGGTCAAGGTAAAAGATAGAGGCTCTGGACTGGCTGTTCCTAGCAGCCCTGGGTCAGTCTGGCTCTGCATTGTGAACTTCATGTATATGTGGGTTCTTTTTCCAAGTATTTGTATTCAGCTACGTTTTTTTTTCATAGCAGTTATTTCTCTGGTTATTTGCTGCTTTCAGACCACCCAAATAAGAGAGATCCTGAATTTGGCCCCATTTTATAGGTGAGAAGACTGAATGAGGTACTTAGTTTAGCAGCTAGCTGAAGGTCTCACAACGGAAATCAGTGAGAGTCTTTCTCTGGTTTTGTTCTTAAATTCAAGGGCAAGTTTTCCTTGATGTTCCTTTTTAGTCTCTGCCCTTTTTTAAAAAAAAATCCAATCTACCCTAAGACTGTGCTGCACCCTACACTTTAATTCAAGTGCCCCTTTGTTTTTCTTCTCCTGTTTTTATTAACCCATATTAGTGATCTTGATGTAGTTGGGGACTTGGATGGGCATATCATAAAGTAAAATTTAAAAATAAACCTTATTGTTCCTTCAGTCTTGGAGGTGGAACATTCCTAGGCCTATGTTGCTTGCTGACTGGTTGTGAGACCTTTGAAGAAGCTCTGGAAATGGCAGCTAAAGGCGACAGCACCAATGTTGATAAGCTGGTGAAGGACATTTACGGAGGAGACTATGAACGATTTGGCCTTCAAGGATCTGCTGTAGCATCAAGGTAGAGACGAAGTAGCTAGGAGCAGTAGCGTGTGAACAAGGCAACCTCTCCACCCTGGCCATTCACTTAACTGTTTTTAAAATGTCAACCCACCAGCCTGGTGCAAGTATCTATGGTTATTGGAGCTCAGACTTGATCTCCCACCCTTTATGAAGCATTGAAATGTTTAGCCCCTGATGCTTGTACTTAAAATAGGGCAGCTTTGAAAGAAGGTTCTGGAATACTGCAACAGTTTCCCCTGTTCCATTCTTGTCAATATATCTAGAGAGCATTAAAAAAATTTTTTTCCCATTAATAGCCATGCTACTTTGCCCCTATTAAAAAAAAAAGGGGCAACCAGCCATTCATATTGTAATCCTGTCTGCTTGTAAAACATGGTAGCCAAATCAGGTCATTTAAATTTTAACAGAGTTATTCATAAAGCTTTCCACAGTACTTTGGTGGAAGCGTGGGGCCTGCCTAAGGATGATTTTGAATACTCTCGCTAATATTTCCAACATAGCTTTGGCAACATGATGAGTAAGGAAAAGCGAGATTCCATCAGCAAGGAAGACCTCGCCCGAGCCACACTGGTCACCATCACCAACAACATTGGCTCCATTGCTCGGATGTGTGCATTGAATGAGGTAAGGCCTTAATCCAGAGGAAGCCTTGTGTCATTCATACACATCATCTTTAGCCATGCAAAACTGTTGACCCTTACAAAATGATAGATCCTTGGGAAACCTGCCCTTTGTCCTAGTCACATCTTGTAGAACATGAGGGGTGTGTTTGGGGGAATGGAGTAGAATATGTATCTTATTTTAAGTAGGCACTGGATAATAAATAATAATCCATCCAACCACAGAGTCCAGGTAAAATCACAACACATGCTATAGACTCTGACCGTCATTATTACCACCCATCTACCAAAGTGTGAGGGAAAGCTTGGCGCATCCTTGCAAATAATTGCCGGTAAAACGCTCCACTTGCAATATTCGATATTCTCTCTGCTTTCAGCTTCTTTACAGTGTTGCCTTGTGGCATGGAGTTCAAGCAGCATTGTACAGGGCTATCAAAGCATAGAGAGCTTGCTACAGCTGAGGCCAGCCAGAGCCCCAGGCACAAGAAGGGGTGGAGCTGGTGACAAAGCTTTGTGAACGTGTTTTGAAACACTGCAAAATTCCTCTGGGAAACTAGAACCCTTTTCTGGAACAGAAGACATGTAAAGTACAACAGCTCTCACTGAGTTGTGTTAGGAAGACAAGAAAGGGGTTGAGACAGGCAACAGGTAATAGAAGGGTTAAAGAAGCATAGTCTCCTCAGTAATAGAGTTTTTAAAAATATAATTTTAATAGAAACACAGAAGAGGTCAAACCCGAAGTGTGTAGCCAGCTTGGATTTTCACACACACACCTGTGTAGCCATCACTTGGCTCAAGAAATAGAACATTACAGGTTCTGCAGAAACCACCTCCTGTCCCATCCTGGTCGAGCAGTGGGGGCTTAAACAGGGCAAGAGGCGATCTTGATGGTGGGCAGTGCCAGTCCTGCCTTGGACCTCTGGGGTTACGAGAGAAACACGCTCCTTTACAACGTTGAGTAGAATATCTCTCTGGTCTGTGGCTCAGGGTCACCACTTTTTATGTCCCCGTGTGAGATGGAGTTCAAATGCAAGGCTGAAATGCAAAGAAAAAATGTATCCCAGACATGTGCCTTTCAAAGTCCACTTCGGTCACAGGACTCATTTTAACAGAGGATTTATTTTTTGACATTAACCTTTCAAGGGAGTTTTTCCAAGTAGCCAAACAAGGCCTGACTAATGTGTGTATTGTGGGCTGTCCTCGTGCACTCTCAAAGGTCAATGAGCCCCAACGTCCCCTGCCCCACAGAGTGGTAGATACACTTTCCCCTGCTTTCCACAGACCTTGAGTGAGCCAGCAGGGGGCCTTTTTACAATGATCATATTCACTTTAGGGGGATGGCAACGGATTTTATTTTTCACTTTTGATTTCAATTTCAATACCATATATTGTTGGAGTATAGCAAAAACGGTAGTTTGAAAGTATGACCAGTGAGAGGAATCACCGATCACTTCCGGCAAGGGCTTCACTGGCTGGCGTCCTGCCAGCGCATGCTCCCTGTGGGCACACCCGGAAGTGGCGGCCATTCTCCTGTGAGAGTCAAAACGCAAGCTTCAGTCATTGCTAAGGGCACTGGACTGGCTGAGTGGAGAGTCCTTGAGCTCCCCTGTTGCATAGAGAGACACCACATTTACTGACTCTTAAGATTTTTTTTTTTTAACTGTGATTATTGGAATCCTGTAAAATGCTTCTCCATCAACACTGAATTTTTTATTCAGTTTTGAGTAGAAAATACAAACACGTAATACAGAGTTCTAAAGACACCAGAAGGATGTGCAGGGAAGTGGGTAACTGTTTGCACCTGTCCTACAATGTTAGCCTTACTCAAGGTAGCCAATGTTTTTCACTTTTGGCATCTTATTCTGTATTGTCTGCAATATAGCAGAAACATATCCTTCCAGGCAGCAAACTCTATATCACATTCTTGCTTTTTAAACAATTTTATGAGATATAGTCACATCTCATACAATTCACCCTCTACGTATTATTTTATGTCTTGCTTCGGTTGTGTATCAACCTTTTATTATGAAAATTGGTAAATATACATAAAAGAGCACAATAGTATGAAGAACCTCCTTATAGCTGTTAACCCGAATCAACAGTTAACAAAACTGTGCCACACATGCTTTATCTGTTTTCTTTTTCCTCCTCCCTCTGCCTCTGTCTCTTCCTCCTTCTCTTCTTCTCTTTTTTACTAACGTATTCGAAAGCAAATCCCAGAGGTTATATCAGTCTACCTTACATACTTCAATATGTACTTCTGGAAACATTGCCTCATGCTTTTTTACATGATAATACATGCGAGTGTTATATTTTCCCTACTTCAATGTTATTTTTAAAAAAGAATTCTGTCGTTTCTTCTAGTCTTTTTTTCCTTTATTCTTTCTTTTTTTCTTCTCTTCCTTCCTTCCTTCCTTCCTTCCTTCCTTCCTTCCTTCCTTCCTTCCTTTCTTTCTTTCTTTCTTTATCTCTCTCTCTTTCTCTCTCTCTCTCTTTCTTTCTTTCTTTCTCTCTTTCTCTCTCTCTTTCTTTCTTTCTTTCTTTCTCTCTTTCTTTCTTTCTTTCTCTCTTTCTTTCTTTCTTTCTCTCTTTCTTTCTCTCTTTCTTTCTCTCTTTCTTTCTCTCTTTCTCTCTTTCTTTCTCTCTTTCTCTCTTTCTCTCTTTCTTTCTTTCTTTCTCTCTTTCTTTCTCTCTTTCTCTCTCTCTTTCTTTCTTTCTTTCTTTCTTTCTCTCTTTCTCTCTTTCTCTCTCTCTTTCTTTCTTTCTTTCTTTCTTTCTCTCTCTCTCTCTTTCTTTCTTTCTTTCTTTCTTTCTTTCTTTCTTTCTCTCTCTCTTTCTTTCTTTCTTTCTTTCTTTCTTTCTTTCTCTCTTTCTCTCTTTCTCTCTTTCTCTCTTTCTCTCTTTCTCTCTCTCTCTCTCTCTCTCTCTCTCTCTCTCTTTCTCTCTTTCTCTCTTTCTCTCTTCTCTCTTTCTCTCTTTCTCTCTTTCTCTCTTTCTCTCTTTCTCTCTTTCTCTCTTTCTCTCTTTCTTTCTTTCTTTCTTTCTTTCCCCCACAGTCATATCTTTGACCCACCTGGAATTTATTTGAAATAAAGAATGTCCATCAGCTTTTATTGCATTCTATTCCTTCTGGCTCATTACCAGACTGATGCAGGCCTGGGGCTTTGAGGAAGTCCTACATTGGACTCCCTTGTTTTAGGGGGAAAAGGTAAAACTCCTAAATTTAATTAAATTCTTCTTTAATCTGAGTTCCTCTTGAGTGTTTCTTGTCACATCTCAGTCTGGGCAGTTTGTAGCTACCGTTCTTATTTGTGGAAACTTATTAAAACCACCTCCCAGGGGCGTCTGGGTGGCTCAGTTGGTTAAACCGCTGCCTTCAGCTCAGGTCATGATCCCAGGATCCTGGGATTGAGCCCCACATCGGGCTCCCTGCTCATGCAGGAAGCCTGCTTCTCCCTCTGCCTGCCGCTCCCCCTGCTTGTGCTCTCTCCCTCTCTTTCTCTCTCTCTCTTGCTATCTCTCTCTGTGTGTCACATAAATAAATAAAATCTTTAAAAAAAATAAAACCACTTCCCACACCTCCACCCATAGAAAATATTCACAGTAGTTAATGGGCTTATCAATTTACATTGTCAAAACTTGAGACAGTTAAGAGGCCATATTCCTAGATCCTGATGACTCTTGATAGACTGAACAGAAAAGAATGCCAGCTTCTGGGACTCCCTTCCTTTGGCATAAGTGACCATAGCAACTGGCTCTGTGAGTGAGTGGGTGGTAGACAGGCTGAGCTCAGTGTTGTGTGTGTGCAGAATGCAAACCCATATCCATGTCAACAAAAGTATAGACGTATTTTTCGTTACCATATTTCAACCCACATGTTGACCAAACAGGATTGTCCATCATATAGCCCAAGGATAGAGACTGGGAATTGTTTCTTTTTGAATTCTGGTGTTTGGCATAGAGCAAACTGAGCAAACTTGTTAGTTGAATAGCCCATGCCATGGCCATTTTATTTATGAGTTGGTTATAATAGTTTATAGTTGGAAGTTGGGGGAATTGAAAGGAATGCAAAGGCAAATTTAGCTGAACTTGAACTCCAGTTAAAATTTTATATGTGTGTTGGTAGCTGAATTTCATGTCAGGCCTAAGTCAATCTGACATAACACTTGCAAATAAGCCCAATATAAGTCTCTGCCTCACCCAGCCAGAATCTCACCCTTTTGTTCTTTGGAATGCACTGTGAAGTTTGTTCGACTTCATCTTGGAAATGCTGAAATAATTTCACTTAAGAAACAAATTGACTCTGCAAAGTCCTGGGAGTACAGTGAAGTATGGAACATTGGGTCTTTACTAAGTGCTATTTTTATACCATTATTTAATTGTTCCTTAACTTTTTTTTTCCAGAATATTGACAGAGTTGTGTTTGTTGGGAACTTTCTCAGAATCAATATGGTCTCCATGAAGCTGCTAGCATATGCAATGGATTTTTGGTCCAAAGGACAGCTAAAAGCTCTGTTTTTGGAACATGAGGTAGGTCAAGTCTGCATGGACTTAGCTGTCCTACATGGAGTGTATTTGGCTTTGTCTAACTGCGGAGTGAGTCCCTCAGTTTTAAAATTGGTCAAGTAGAGGGGCGCCTGGGTGGCTCAGTCGTTAAGCGTCTGCCTTCGGCTCAGGTCATGATCCCAGGGTCCGGGGTTCAGGCCCTGCATGGGGCTCCCTGCTCAGCAGGAAGCCTGCTTCTCCCTCTCTCACTCCCCCTGCTTGTATTCCCTCTCTTGCTGCTTCTCTCTCTGTCAGATAAATAAATGAAATCTTAAAAAATTTTTTAATTTAAAAAAAAATCAGCCAAAATGGGTAATCATTAAAAAATATCTCTCTACTTTAACCATTTTAACATAAAACATAAATGTTCATTCACTCATCAATTTCTTTGATGTAGGACCAAGGCCCATTTTTGACCATGGGTTCTGCTGTTATCCTTTTTTTCATAATCCACAAATATTATATGCCTTCTTTGATTTCTGATTTATTTCTTTAAAATGGATCAAGAGATTAAAGATACCTATGAAGCGCTCTGGTTGCATAATGCTTCTAGATTTTTCCCTCAACCATTCCTGTGTATCGGGATCCACCTAAGTAGAGAGTAATGGTTTGTGACTGCCTTTTTCAATCTTTTTTGAGAATTTAACTGGATTTTCATATAAGTGACCAATTTATTTCGTACTCTTTTTATTGGTTTAGGTATTAACTTAGATTATGACATTAACATAAAACTGTCATAAACAAATCTGAGGATAAACACAGCTGACTCTTGGCAAGCAGACAACTGCACTGGTGAGAACAGAAGTGCGGGGGTTGCTCAGAGGAGCCTGGTGGCCCAGAGAGGCTGGTATCCTTAGGCATTAGCAGCCTGTCTGCAGAGGATATGAACATCAGTTAATTGAGAGAGTCCCTTCTGTCAAGTTTCTACAATCCTATAAATCAGATTTCTAAGAGTAGGTGAGGGACCTTTCTCTTCCCTACCGCCTCTGCCACCTTCTTTAAAATCAGTACTGTAGAGAGCAACTGTTTGTTTATCAGGGCAGGTTCCTAATCCCTGGCGTGTATTGTAGTAGAAAAAAACTTTGAGAGAACTAGTATCACAAACTTGTAATGAGTAACTACTCTGGCATTTTTCTCATCTTCAAACCAAATTATTTATCTGAAAAGCTGCCCATGTATTTACAAGTTATTTAGAGTTTCCTAGGCCCATGTTTTGTTTTCTTAATGCAGATAAGACAATAGGAATTTAAATACTAAATAGTTAAGGCCCAGTGATAGAACTTAATACTAAAGAAAGCCTGTTTTTTTTAAGCAGGCTTAAAGCATGGAGTCATAGAACTTTTGGGGGGTGAGGGGAATGGAGTCCCAGAATTTTCACCTCCCCTCCCCCCAACCAGAGCACCTCACTTTTTACCTACTTATTTATCGTTTCCATGTAAGATTTTGTTTGAAAAAGGAAAAGGTACCTCAGCTTTTAAAAAGCAGTTAAAATGAAAAAAGAAAAACCACTGTTCCAGTTCAGCTAGGGTTGCCATATTAGTGATTAAAAATACAGAACACAGGGGCGCCTGGGTGGCTCAGTCGTTAAGCGTCTGCCTTCGGTTCAGGTCATGATCCCAGGGTCCTGGGATCGAGCCCCGCATCGGGGTCCCTGCTCGGCGGGGAGCCTGCTTCTCCCTCTCCCTCTCCCCCTGCTTGTGTTCCCTCTCTCGCTGTGTCTCTCTCTGTCAAATAAATAAATAAAATCTTTAAAAAAAAAAATACAGGACACAGTTATTTTATCTGGCATTTATCTATATTTTATCTGGCAAGCCTAAATCCAGATTCTCTTCAACTAAGGCAGAAAACAAACTCTGGGAGCCATCAGGGATTAAAAACCATCCACGAGGTCACATGGGGAGTTAGTTGGTATAAAATAGGGAGTGAGATCCAACATTTTGGGGAAACTCACTTCCGTAGGTAAAAACACAGTCACCTACATTAACTTGTACAATCCTAGGCCTCTGTGGACTGTGGCTTGGCTTTGTTATGCACGTGTCATAACTCGGTCTTTATAGCCAATAAAAGTGGAGCGTTTTTATAGCCCCTTGTAAAGATCTCTCAGAAAGGGCTCTGCATTCTTAAATTCTGTCTGGCTTAGGCAAGCCTTCCTGGAGGATACTGTGGAGAGAGAACTTTTGGGAGGCGCTTGTGGGGCAGTTTTCCTGCCCTGCCTCAGGAGTCCTCACTGACGGAGTCTCATTCATTCAACTAACAGGATTGAGAAGTCATCAGCCAAGCAGTGAAGACACAGCCTCTTGACTGACTAGGAGTCTTTAGACAATGACTCTACCTCTCCATCTTTGTTTTAGCTTTTGTAACGTAGGGTGATAATAATATTTGTCTCATAAGGTTATTGTGAAGATTAAATAAATTCATGTAAAGTGCTTAGAACAATTTTTAGCATATAATGAGGCCTCAAGAAATGTTAGCTGGCAGCAGCCAAAGCAGAGATCCTATCACATAACTGCCAGTACTGGCACGCAGCCACCCATTTGGGTTGGTGACTCTTGAGTCAGGCAACAGGCGTGGAGTCTCAGACCTTTTGGAAACCAAGTTCTCTAAACATTTTTATTTTTCAGTTCCTTTCACTTTCACAAAAACATGGGCTTTTATTTTACAGATGAGCAAAGTGCAGCTCCGGCTGATTTAGATGCCTTTTCGAGATCTGCTGAGGGAAGCTTTAAGTTCTCACCTGTGAGATACAACTTTGAAGTCAGACAGATTTGGGGTTGAGCCCTGGCACAAGTGTGTAACCCTGAAAGGGAAATTTACTTTATTACCTTCCATTTCTCATCAGTGAAATGGGGTTCATAGTATGAATTTTGCCATGGCACAGATTAAAATGCAATCATTGTAATTCTAACAATTCCAGCATTCGTGTAGCACACACTGAGTGCCAGGCATTTCCCTAAGCGCTTTATTTACAGCCGTTAACTTATTTAAGATAGAAAAACAGGTATATCTAATAAATATTATGACTATTATTCTATGGTGCATGGCAGAGTTCAGCTTTTAGGGTTTTTTTTACCTACAACAGTAGGGAGCAGCTTTCCTAGAATTATTAAACACAGTAAGCATTTGGCTGTTTGGAGATCATCATGTGCAAGTTTTCCTGTTGCTTTTGTAGGGTTACTTCGGGGCTGTTGGGGCGCTGCTGGAACTGTTCAAGATGACTGATGACCAGTAGTGATGACCAGTGGATGGAAGAACCTTCTGTGAAAACAGAGAACTGAGAGTTGCCGCCGGAGGAGGTAGATGCCGCTGTGGGACGGAAGCCAAGCCATTATGGCAGATGAACCTGCTGGATTTGTAAATAATTTAAAATCCTTCTAACTGATCTTTTACTCCTGGGTTTTGAGCTGATGATTCAAAATGGGGAATACAAGAGTTTTTCTGTACACTGTATTTTTAAAAAAAAAAAAAACATTTGTGCAGCGAGGCCAAACCTACGAATTTTATGCATTAACCTTGAAAAGTTGTATGATGTGTAGGAAGGACCTGAAATGTAAGTGCTGTTTATTTTTCTTCTGGGGTTTACTGATCAGTGTGGTAATTTTAACTTCATTTAGCAATTACTCTAGGAGATTCTACCTTTACTTATATTCTTCATGACGTTTCATGATTTGCTGTTGGTTTCAAATGAAACTACAAATCTGGCATGTTTTACTGTGAACACAATTTTGTTTGTTTGTTTATATGCCTTTTGTTGTCTTGTTGGTTTTTTTTTTCTGTTGGAGTCTCTTATGGAGAAAGAGAGTCCTTCCCCCTGTTTCTGTCCTCAAATGACTCCCTCTCCCCCCCCATACCTTTCTTTAACCTAATTGTTCATATCAATCAAGGTGCTGACCAACTCGATACAAAGTTAAGCACGAGATTGAAAGCTCTCGAAAGTGCCCTTGATGAGAAAACTCTGAAAGTGTTCATGAATTTTATGAGTCAGGCGAAAGTTGAAAATGTTATGCAATTTTGTCTTAACCCTTACGAATATGCAATGTTTTGTTGGATTTATTTTCTGTTAGGTTATATTAAATTGAAATGTTTCTCTGATGAAATGTCCTCACTCATGCCCAGCCTATGAGTGGCAGCAAATCCTTATGCAGGACTTTGGAACTTCCCAGGTAAAGTCTCCCACTAGATTAACTATTCACATTGGGAGATGGGGGGAGAAGTCATGGGTTGAGGTGTCAGGTAATAATACCTATTTGTTTTGTACACGTATGTACATAGGAGCTTTGTAACAAGGCATCTTAAATAATAACATTTTTTCATTTGAAATATTTCAAACTGAAAACTGTATTTCAATCCCAGTTTCTAATATTAAAAAAAAACATGATACTGATCTCTCTATACATATTTTTTTTCTTTTTTGAAAGATGTCATTGGAACCGATGGGTAACTTTCAAATGAGAGTCTTGTACAAATATTGAAACGCATGAGGTCTAATGATTTAGAACTGATTAATCTTTTGAATTGAGCATATTGTTGAAAGGGATTTTTCAAGGCAGTGCAATTCCTCCATGATGAATCTTTCCTTTTCTGCCTCCTGAGCACCATCTTTAATTGCCATATCTTCAAGTCTTGAAGAACGTGATGTTAACTGAAGTGTTCACTTGTCTGGTTGAAATAAAGCCTGTTTCTGTTGTGATGTTTTTAGTGTATATGTTATTTTCATTTCTTAATCTTCATGTCCATATTATCTGCTTTTGTACCATAAAATGAATGTGTTGTATTTTTGCTACCCTACATTTCATAATTTGAGGCTTTCCTATAAGGGTGTCTTCAACTGAAGCTGTAACTCTATGCAGAGATTTTTTTTAAAATAGCTTTATTGTTCTTATACAACTGACTCATTGCCAAAATATTATTACTATATTTGGTAATTCAAAAAATTTTTCAAAATTTGGTCATCACAAATACATTTTATTAACTTCCACCTGGCTTAAAAAAATTCAAAGATGTTCTTGAAAAAGATAAGTGTAAAAATGTACATATGATCTACATTAGTGCCTTTTTTGACTATTCCCTTCTATCAGTACTACTCTCCTCTGTCAGGTAATCGTAGACCTTGGATTATGGTTCTGCAAAAGAAATCAGGGCAAGTTAATGTAATTATATAATTTTTTAATTATCTGGAATCACTTGATCTTTCATTGCAAATGTGTAAGACATTGGTTTAGCTGAGGAAATCAATTCTTCCACTATACAAATATCAGTAAATGTTGGCTACCTATTGCCAGCCTTTTTTTATAATGAGAAACTTATAGCCTGAGGATTTTTACATTCACTTGAATCATAGGGACTTTCCTTTGGCTCAACATTAAGAAGAAACTTGACAAGACTAAAGAATTTTTATCTTGAACTTGTGAATTCAAGATGGTCAGGTAGTCTAGAGCATGGCTTTTGATTGTGAGACAGCTTCAGTGTGGATCTCACTCAGCCATTGCCTACCTGTGTGGGCAAGCCACTAACCCTCTCTCTAAACCCTAGCTTCCTCATTCATAAAATAGAGCAAACAGTTTTCACCTCCATATTTAAAGAGCTTGGCACAAAGGCTGGCAAATAGTAAATGGTAGCTACTGGGAAAAGAAAAATAGATGTCTTAAACTAACGTGTGAAATCAGTGATAACTAACCTTCTAGAATGTGGGGAACCTATTTTAACACAGGGATACAGATCTCCCTATGCTAGTACATGTCCACAGCTCTGTGTCCACAATTCCAAAATTCCAAACTCTTAAAATGTAGCCTTACAGTCACTTGACAGAAAAAGCTGACTTGAGCAGTATTTATCATACTCTGTAGGATTCTTCGCATGTTTTGCTGCAAAGCTACTAATGTGTTTGATGACGGGGTACTGCCCCAGACCCTACTAGGGGTGTTAAGGAGTGAACAATTCTGAATTTTGAAAGAAATCTGGTCCCAAGAATTTTAGATAAAGGGATTGGGGAGGTTATGGTTGTATTCTTCAGGTTAGGTAGTATATATGGGTTCAGAGTCCCTTTGTTGGTAACTGTTGTTACAGGTAATTTATGCT
Organism: Eumetopias jubatus; assembly: GCF_037043125.1. NCBI lineage: Eukaryota > Metazoa > Chordata > Mammalia > Carnivora > Otariidae > Eumetopias > Eumetopias jubatus. The sequence goes on from NW_028274823.1 coordinate 38,122,319, forward strand.
TGACATCATCTGGTCATACAAGGAATAAGAAGTTACTTTGTGCCAGGAAGGAGCTGAGGAAAACGAGAGGATTTGGCTATAACTCCTGCTGTTCAGCAAGGGAGACAGGTCTCAAACCAGTTCAGGTTATAAAGTATCACGGGTGTCATTCATTCATTCACCAATATGTACAGCAGTGAACAAAACAAAGACCCATCCTCACAGAGCTTACATTCTAGAAGGAAGACAGATAATCATGAAGTAGATCATGCTAGGTCAGTACTACAAGGAGAAAATGAGGTAAGGTAAAGGGCTAGAGAGGAGGTAGTTGTAGTTAGAAAGTGGAAGGGAAGAAACTTCTTTGGTAGAGTGGTCAAAGACAACTTCTCCTACAAGAGGAGACATTTGAGCAGTCCGATGAAGTTGGGAGCACACCTGGGAGAACATTTTTTACTCCTGGCAAATGAGAATGAAGGTTTTGAGGAACTGCAAGAATTCCAGTGTGTGTGGAGTAAACAATGGGAAGAGTGACGGGAAATGCAGTTTGGGGAGTAGCCATGGGCCAGGCCCAATATGAGGTCTGTATGTGAGGGTAGAGGCTGCACATGAAGGAGGAATTGGTCACTTCTCCTGGAGGAGAGGGCTCAAGAAGTTTCCATAGAGTCTTAACCAATGAGTGGAGACCACCAAGTGGGCCTGGAGATGGGGGCTTCCCAAGCAGAGAGAGCAGGGTGAGAGAGGCATTGAGAGAAGAAACAGTAGTCAGGTTATTCAGGGAATTAGAAGCTGTTTGCATCTGCTGGAGCCTTGGTTAGTGAGAGCAAAACCAGATACCGGGAGAGAGGAAACCAGCCAGATTATGGAAGGACTCATATTCCATGCTAAAGATTCTGGTGTTTTCTGTAGTCAATGCAGAGCCATCAAAGGGTTTCAAGTAAAGTGAAGCTAGAATTAATCTGGCTTCAAAGTGATAATAGAGCAAAATGTCCTACTGAGATTAATGAGCAAACCAGTTATTGTGCTTTTGAATACATAACACCATTTTTATTATCATGTTTACTTTAGTTCCTCTATTGTGTCCAACCTCATACAGCAGCTGCTTAGTGGACCACATTTCTCTATAACTAAGGGGGTTATATAAGGTCTTGAGAATTTTCCCACAGGACCAAGGCTGCTAATAGCTAAAGCCCTGCTATGATTCTATTTAGTGACTAGGAAGATTTCAACATCAATGATCACTATTAACTCTATCCCTTGCCAGAATTGTTTGGAGTGAAGGCCCTTTTCCTCCCAGTGATCCGATGACCCCAAATTTGTGAGAAAAATTGAATTAATGCACATTTTCTACTGGGTCTACCAGGTGCTCGTGATTCACTCTTCACCAATTTAATTTTTACTAAATGCTTATGATCTGGGAGGCATTGATTGGGTAACTTTTGGGAGACATTCAGTCGTAGGACAGCAAAATCCCTCCTTCCATCGGGCTTCCATCCTCATGAGGACATGAGCCAACAAATAAACAGGAAAATAGCAGTTAGTGATCAGTGCTGTGAAGGGAAGAAACAGGGTGATGTGGCAGAGAGGAAACCAAGGGACTTCCTTAGTAAGCTGGGCGTGAGATAAAAATATGAAATCATGGCCTCAGCATTTGAGGAATGACCCTCAGGTGTTTCTTGCTTTCACTCATTACTACCTCCTCAATGAAAATGAAGGATGTTTTTGGGAAAGAGTCTGAGAGCTAATTCATTTTCTTTTTATTTTACTTAGAATATTTAATTTAGTTCCCGTATGAATTTAAAATCGTATGTTACGTGAAACAATAGATTAATTTAATAATGCCCCCTTTGTACTACTCCCTTATTTCACAAAACAGTATTATTTAAGCTGTTCACTTGAATCTTTATTGTCAATGCCTTTGTCGTGGCCAGAGTCATTTCGTGGTTTCCAGAGCACACCAAGTCTGACACACAGCACTTTTTGAATCTACTTACGATATTGACACTGGATTTTTTTTTTTAACCAAGCCAGGAGCTTCCTGCAATGACCTCAATTATTTGTTTCATTTTCCAAAAGGTGTTATATTGGTGATGCCACAGTGTAACCATTTATGTAGTGCCTTTTATGGTCAACTTTAAAAGGTTAGTTTATAAGTATTCATCACTTGCGATACAAAAATAAAAGAAAATTTGTATTAAAAGTCTTTGCCTCTTTTTATGCTCACTCTATCAGGTAAACCCCAAACATTCCAAACTAGAATTAATTGAGGTGATTTCAGTTAATGATGTCACCAAAGAATTCTCAACCAGTCTGCAGTTAGAATTCATCTTCTTACATTTAAGTATTTTTTTAAAATTTCACTAAGTTTTATATGCATATAATCTAAAAAGTTAAATAGTTCCAGAAGACTATGAAAAAAGTAGCAGTACCCATGTTTTCTTTTTTGTTTTTTTCCCTTCTTTCTCTTTACACTTTATTCATGACACATGGTACTTTCTCAGGTGTAAAGACAAAGCCAAGGGCAGGAAAAGGGTACTTGGACATGTCAGACCACCAGGGTTGTAGCTAAGACTCATAGCCACAGGGACTGTCTTGGTTGGAGGATTTTGGAGAGGGGTATGCTCAGCATTCCAACCAATGATGCCTAGATGTATTTTTATCAAGAACTCATTTTCAACATTGGCTGCTGGTCTTGTTTTATTTCACTATTCTGAGCAAAGCAGCTTCCCAGAGTAAAGTGTAGGGTGATGAGGGGAAAGGTTTGAGTAGCTGTATGTCCAAAAATTTCTAAAAATATACGTATTTTTAGATTTTATTTATTTATTTGACAGAGAGAGACACAGCAAGAGAGGGAACACAAGCAGGGGAAGTGGGAGAGGGAGAAGCAGGGTTCCTGCCAAGCAGGGAGCCCGATGCGGGGTTCGATCCCAGGACCCTGGGATCATGACCTGAGCCGAAGGCAGATGCTTAATGACTGAGCCACCCAGGCGCCTCACTAAGAATATTTTTATTCTACGCTCATACCCAATTGATAGTTTGGCAAAGTATAGAATTTTAGATTAGATATTTTTGTTCAGAATTCTGAAGGCATAGCCCTATTATTGCCAAGCTTCCAGTGCTGCTGTGAGAAGGCCTGATGCCCATTCTGGTTCCCGATCTTCGTATGTGACTATTTTACCCCTCTTTTCTGGAAGCTTTTAGAAACTTTTCAACTTCTGGTGTCAGCCCTAACAGGTAAAGAGCTTGCAATTCATCACTGCCATCCTTATAAGAAAAAAGCTGGGGCACCTGGGTGGCTCAGTCTGTTACCCATCTGCCTTTGGCTCGGGTTGTGATCCCGGGGTCCTGGGATCGAGCCCCACGTTGGGCTCCTTGCTCAGCTTGTTCCCTCTCCCTCTGCTGCTCACCACCCCCCCACTCATGCTCTCTCTCTCTCTCTCTCTCTAACAAATAAATGAATAAAATTTAAAAAAAAAGAAAAAACTAAACAAACTGAAAACCAATGACTTTTCTTGGACCTATCAGAGAATCGAGGTCATAGGGCAAACTGCCACACTGAAATTTGAAGAGACAATAAATACAGAAAATCACAGCTGAGGGGCGCCTGGGTGGCTCAGTCCATTAAGCCTCTGCCTTTGGCTCAGATCATGATCTCAGGGTCCTGGGATCGAGTCCCACATCAGGCTCTCTGCTCAGCGGGGAACCTGCTTCTCCTACTCCTTCTGCTTCTCCCCCTGCTTGTGCCCTCTTTCTCTCTGTCAAATAAATAAATTAAATAAATAAATAATCTAAGAAAGGAAGAAAGAGAAAGAATCACAGCTGAAATCAATTTACCTACCACCCATAAGCTGGTAGGAACACTTAAATGGCAATTTTGACAAACTGGTGGAGGCTGAGTGCGGACTAACATATAAGTGAGAAATTCCTGGGGACCTGCCATCTTAGGGAGGGTCTTCACACTTCATGGGTTGTACCTCTAGGAATCCCACCTGCTTCTCATGGTGAAGAGCCAAGAAAAATTATCCTGTGTCTCTGGCAGGGGGAGAAGTAAAAGTAACCATTTTGAAATACATCTAGAGGGCTCTCCATGAAAAGGGCTGCTTTCCAGGGGACAGGATTTTATCAGAGACTTATCTCACCCCATGGGGCTGGGAGGAGGAAATTACCTAACTTCAGCTTCCTCTTGCATCCCTATCTCAACCAAGGCTAGTGGAGGGGGAGGGGTTGTTGGAGAAGAAGAGGGGAAAACATACATCTGAGGAAACAGGAATGCTGGGAAACACTTGAGACTACAGCCCAGGGACACAGGCCCACCGAAAGAAAGACAAATTTCATCTTAAGATTATGGATGCTTCCCCTCCTCATATTCTACCACCACATCAACACAGCTTCAGTATAATAACAGTGGATTGCAGCTGAAAGGGAGCTGTAAGGTGCATATTCTATTTAAGAAAAACTTATTAGGGAAACTCAAAGACAATAGAGAGTTAAAAACAAGGACCCAAGAGGAATTTGAAGCCTCTGGTACTTACAGCTACAGCAAACATTAAACGCAGCCCAACTCCTAGCCAGATTCACAAAAACCTCACATTAAAAGCCATCTTACCTCAGTTTCTATTACTTAATACATCCTGTGTAGCTTTCAGTAAAAGATTATATGACATGCTGAGAGGCAAGGAAAAACAGTCTGAAGAGACCAACCAAGCATCTCTCCAATATGACATAGATTTTGGAATTCCCAACAAGGGAATTCAATGTGAATATGATTAATATATTAAGGACTTTAATGGAAAAAGAACAATAACTGGCAATATTAACAGAGAGATGGAAGAATCTAATGAGGAATCAAAAGGAAATCCTAGAAATTAAAAATGTTGCAACAGAAATGAAGAATGCCTTTGATAGGCTCATCAGCAGACCAAACATGGCGAAGGAAAGAATAAGTGAGCTTGAAGATATGTCAATAAAACTTCTAAACTGAAATTCAAACAGAAAACAGAATAAGAAAGATAGCACAGAATGCCCAAGACCTGTGGCACATTTCAAACAGTATAACATACACATACTTAGAATGCCAGAAGAGAAGAGAGAATGGAGAAGAAGAAATATTTGAAGTAATAACGGTTGAGAATTTTCCAAAATTAATGACAAATACCAAACCACAGATCCAGGAAGCTTGATAATTTAAGCAGGATGAATACCAAAAAAATCTACGCCTGGGTAAATCCTATTCAAACTGCAGAAAATCAAAGACAAAGAGAAAACTTTGAAAGAAACTAGGAGTTGGGGGGACTGTACATATTGGGGAACAAAGCTAGGACTTACAGTGGACTTCTGCTCAGAGACCACACAAGTGATAAGAGAATAGGTTAAAAATATTTAAACTACTGAAAGAAACTTCTCTGTATCACCAGGATTTTGAAAATGTGTAATGATAGGCCTTAGTGTGAATGTATTTTCATTGACTAAACTGGTTCCATAATGGATTCCTTCAAACTAGAAATCTGTATCCTTCACCCCTGAGAAATTTTTTTATATTATTTTTTGGTAATTCCATCCCCTCTCTGACCTGTCTTTCAGGAACTACTCCTGTTTGCATGTTGGACTTCCTGTACTGGTTGTCTAATTTTCCTATTGTTTTTCTTCTATTTTTCATCTTAATCTTTTTGCTCCATTTCAACTTTATCTTCCAGCTCTTCTATGGAGTTATTATTGCTACTATTTCTACCATGATGCTGGAGTTCCCAAGAGCTCTTTTCATACTCTGATTTTTTGGTGGCCTATATTTTATTTCTCAAAAGATACATTGTCCTTTATGTTTTTACGTCTCTGAATAATCTCTCTTCCAAGTTGCTTTTTTCTGTGTTTTGGTCTCTGTCTTTCATTTTAGAGGTTTTCCCTAGATGTCTTGTGATCCTCCGCTGTGTGACAAGAAGTTGATTGAAACTTTAATTACAGGGTGGAACTTGTTGATTGGACTTTACTGTAAGGTGATCTGGCTCAGCCAATTCTTTGGAGAGCCCCGCTGTCAGTATCTTTGGATCTTTTCTCTGGGATTGGTGATATCCTTCAGAGAAAGTGCGTCCCATCTCTTCTCTGGAGCTATAAGCTTGACTGCAGCATTCTGGGAGTGGAGCTGAGGGAGGAATCTGAACTTGCAGAATAAGAGGCAATGATGTACTCTGGAGCCACCTGCTGTATGAGTTTAGGCAAGTTAACTTCTCTGTGATTCACTTTCCTCAACTGTTAAATGCAAACAAAATGTGTTAGGAGGATTAAAACAGTTAATATATGTAAAGTGTTGTAGTGAGCTTGAAGATATGTCAATAAAGCCCCATCAAGTGATGGGTCCTTAAAAATAGTTGTCATTTCAGAGTCTCTTCTAAGACTCCCTGAAAATTACCTCATAAGAATTTAGGCAAAGATATATTATCAAGTGAGAAAAAAAATTTTATAATTAAAAATAAAATAATAACATAACCCCCAACTACATGAAGCAAAAATGGGTAGAATTGAAGAGAGAAATAGAAAATTCAACAACAGTTGGAGATTTCAATATCCCTCTTCCCATAGTGCACAGAACAATTAAAAGATCAGCAAGGGGCGCCTGGGTGGCTCAGTTGGTTAAGCGACTGCCTTCGGCTCAGGTCATGATCCTGGAGTCCCGGGATCGAGTCCCGCATCGGGCTCCCTGCTCAGTGAGGAGCCTGCTTCTCCCTCTAACCCTCCCCCCTCTCATGTACTCTCTCTCTCTCTCTCATTCTCACTCTCTCAAAATAAATAAATAAATCTTTAAAAAAAAAAAAGATCAGCAAGAAAATAGAAGACCTGAACAACACTATAAACCAAGCAGACTTAACAGACATCTATAAAACACAGGAAGACACTGTTAAGACACAGCAGCAGAATGCACCTTCTCCTTCGGAACACATGAAGCCATCTCCAGGATGGACCACATGCTAGGCCATTCATCCAGCCTTATTAAGTTTAAAAATATTGAAATCATTCTAGTTATGTTCTCTGATGACAGTGAAGTTAAATTAGATATCAATCATAAAAGAAATTTGGGGAATTCACAAATACATGAAAATTAATACACTCCTAAACAATCAATGCATCAAAGAAAAAATTACAAAGGAACTCAGAAAATGCTTTGAGATCAATGACAATGGCAATACAACATGTCAAAACTTTATTACAGGCAGTTGAAGTTGTGCTTAGGGGGATATTTATGGCTGTAAATGTCTGTAAAAGGGTGAAGTATGGATGTCTACGATGACATGGACAAACTTCGAAAATATTATGCAGAGTGAAAGAAGACAGTCACAAAAGACCATATATTGTATGATTCCATTTATATAAAATGTCCAAAATAGGCAAATCTATAGAGACAGAAAGTAGATTAGTGGTTTCCTAGGGCTAGGGATTTGGGAGAAATGAAGAGTTGCTGCTAACAAATATGAGGGTTCTTTTCCTGGGTGATGAAAAATTGATTGAGGTGATGGTTGTACAACTCAACTAGAAATCTTTGAGTTATACACTTTTTTTTAAGATTTATTTATTTATTTGGGAAAGAGCGAGAGCAAACACAAGTGGAGGGCAGGACAGAGGGAGAGGGAGAATCTCAAGCAGACTCCCCACTGAGCATGGAGCCTGACATGGGACTTAATCCCACAACCCATGAGATCAAATGACCTGAGCCAAAAACAACCAGCTCAACCAACTGAGCCATCAAGGTGTCCCAAGTTATATACTTTAAATGGGCATATGAATTATATTTCAGTAAAACCATTTTTCAAAAGCAAGTTAAATTTAAAGATTGAAAAAAGTCCTTTGAATATTGGACAAAAGTGAAAATATGTATGTTAATAATTGGATGGTTTTTTTTAACTTAACTGGCGTCATTTTTAATTTTGTAACAGTCTACTGTTGTTTTGCTTTTTCGCCTTCTTTTCCCTGTACATTTCCTGAATGATCACATTTTTAGACACAATCGCCAAGTGCATTTAGTCAAATTTGTGTGGCCCAAAGTTGACGTGGTGACAGTAGGGACCCTGCGATATAAAGACACATAGCCTCAGCCCCAGTTGCATAAATTGCTAGGTGTTTGTTTGTTTGTTAAACAAATGGATTTCCTTTTTAATTTTTGCAGTTGCAGCTTAAGGAGAGTTTTAAATTTGCCCTCAGGTCATAAACCAACATGAAAAAAATTGGACCTTTTTTAATATATTGCACTTTCTCTTCTCTCTTCTTGTCCCTCCTTCACTCCGTTCAATGAGATTTCTGTTGCTATTTTAGCCAGTTCAGCATCTGAAGAATTTATGCCATTTGGCTGCCATGACATGGCCAACGAATTATGTCTATTTTAGCACATGCTGTAAGTGAGACAGGTGGATCTTGTGTGTCTTTAAGAGATCTTCTTGTGTATCTTTAAGAGATACCTAAATTTTACTTTTAAAGAAAACTATAAATTCTAAAATAATTGTTTTCCATTAACTACTCAAGTTTATTTACCCTGACATAGTAAATATGTTTTCATAGTACGTTCTCAGACTGTGTTTTCTAGACTGTTTTCTAGCATTTATGTTGTGTGTGTGTGTGTGTGTGTGTGTGTGTGTGTTGTATATGTGGTGTATGCGGAAAGAGACCCCAAGTTAATCACACAAGTAATGGATTTGGAGTTTATATTAAAACTGTAATTTTGGCAGAGTATATTTTTAAATTAGATATTTGAATAGTTTGTCAAGTGACACATTATTTTAACTATAGACCAAGAGTGCTTTTGTATTGAGCTCCAGAAGTGTGTGGGTTGAAATTAGGCAAGTTAAAACAGGAATAGTTTTAAGCATTCTCCTTTGGAGTTTGATTACTATTTATATTGGATTGATAAATTTTCACTCCTGTCTATCTGTTTGTGTGCCAGTGTCAACATTGAATTTATCAAATAGTTATTTGTGCCATGTTTAGCCAGGCAAAGCGGAGTGGAGAAAGGAGGCAATTATCTGTAGATCCTACCCACATAACTTACAGCAACTTTGGCAAAAATTGTTTGGTTGTCCAGAACAATTGAGTTTTGTTGGCTCTGCCCTGAACATTTAGTGGATTACACAATTCTTCCTGTCCTTTAGCCTGCGTCTATGGTCCAAGTCCGACCTCCATTGTTTCGGCAGTCACAGTGATGATGGTGAATTAAGCATGAGGTCTGTGTGGGCACAATCAGGCTATAAGGATCTCTGTCCATTATAAAGCTTGTTCTCAGAGAACCCTAAGGGCCATTTCATCTGTGGCATCATCTGTTTTGGTGGCCATTGAGAAAGATGGCTACCAAGAAGTAGCCTCACTTGGATATAAGAAATTAACCTTTTTGAAAGGGTAGATGGCATTTAGATGGGTTTTAAAAAGGAAACACCAAACTGCCTAGTTTTGGGATGCTGAGCAAATTCTAAATATGCTGGCATGCAAACTCTAAGATCTAGAGACTTATAAACTCATTAAATAATGTTAATTACTGATTAATTACTACTCATGTTCCAATGTCAGCCTGTACTCATTGATTCAGTGCTGCAAAAGAGCTTTAGTGGATGCAGTAAGTCTTGCCTTTCAACGCAGAAGTGAACTTTGATCACTCAAATGGTAAATTGCAAAACTATGCTAAAGGCCTTGCCCAAAGCAAGGTTACCAAGTATGAGAAGGGGAATTTAGGCTTTCCACTGTCATTCTAATTTAAAAATTCCTAAATAAATGCTAAGCAACTGTTTAAAAATATCCCTCAGGAAGGTGCCAGATCATGAGCCTTCTCTGAACTCCCTTAAACTCTTGCAAGGTTCTGACCTGGCACCAAATGAAGAGGGAGGGCTTGGAACAGAGATGATCTTTAAAACACCCTCCAAACCTGAGCTTCTGTGATTCGGAGCACGGGGCACTGGAACTGCCCTTTACAAAGCTATCGCGTGGGAATAAAAGGTGTTTACAAGGAAAAGCATTCCTAACAATGACAGCACTGACAGATGAAGCCTTCCGTGTGCTTGGCGCTCCTGCACCCTCCTTGAATCCATCCAGACAGTGAAGGAGGTGGGAGTTCCTACCTTCATTTACCAGGAGAAAAGACCAAGGCTCGAAGAGAAGAGGTAAAGGAACACGCCCCTGATCTCGTGCCAATAATCAAGAATCCTGAAAATTCCTTTTGGGGAAACTCAAGGTTTCTTTGGGTATGAATGATCCAGACGTTTGCTTCCATTCTCCAAAAGGGATTGTGTATAGAGGTTAAGGCCTGACCGTGTAACTATCCCTCCTACAGTTCATCTCATTGAAATTTCTTCACAGTTTCACATTGTCTGACACAGTGATGATGGTGAATTAAGGCCTGACCGTGTAACTATCCCTCCTACAGTTCATCTCATTGAAATTTCTTCACAATTTCACATTGGCTGGTCTGAGGTCCTGGCTCAGGTGCCTTCCTACCTTGTTGTTCAGTTAATATTAACATCTTCCATTTGACCTTCTCTCTTTTTACCTTCTTCAGACTTCCATCACGTTCTCCACCAAAAGTGATGCCGGACCTGTATGTACTAGAGTACTTATAAAAGAAACAACAGGGACACCTGGGTGGCTCTCTTAGCTGGCAGTTACTCTGCTTCAGACCGAAGTTCACCTTGGGCGAGCCAGTACCCTCTCTCCAGCTATGGCAGCGACAAAAGACATCTCCACAAGGTCAGCCTGCACTCAGTACCACTATCGTCTCTGAAGACTCAAATGTTTTCCATGTTCTAAGCCCTCTGCAAACACCCTGGAAATTTTAAGGACAAATTGTGTGGAAACCTAAAGATTCCATTTTTTCCAAAAAGACCGTTGTCCTGAACAGCAAAGGCAGTGTCGTAGTCTAATTATTTTAGGCTGTGGGAAAACATCAACCACCTCTTGCAATCATGTGGTCCTTCTTCACCCAGGGATCCTCCAGATTTTCTCCAACAACAGCAAGAAAAATTATGACCAAAAACTCAGCTTTCTAACAGAGAGCATGTTTGTAAAGTTCGCATGACAGAAGTTAGGCGAATTCCTGTTTGTTAATCACCATTCCACAAAAGGACTATTAAATGCAACAAGTATTTATTAATCACTTCTCGTGAGTCAGGCGCTGAGTTTAGTCCTAAAGCTCATCTCCGGGTTGGCACAATCCAAAGATTGAGAGATATTTTTCCATTTCCTCCAAATTTAAACATAAAAGTAATTGAAATTCATTGCTTCTTTTTTTTAAATAAGTAAGCCACTGTGGAAGACAGTATGGAGGTTCCTCAAAAAATTAAAAATAGAACTACCATATGATCCAGTAATCCTACTACTGGGTATTTACTCAAAGAATATGAAAACACTAATTCGAAAGGATACATGCCCCTCTATGTTTTTTGCAGCATTATTTACAATGGCCAAATTATGGAAGCAGCCCAAGTGTCCATCAATAGATGAACTGATAAAAAAGATGTATTATATATATATATATATATACGATAGAATATTATTCAGCCATAAAAAAGATGAAATCTTGCCATTTGCAATGACACGGATAGAACTAAAGAGTATAGTACAAAGCAAAGTAAGTCAGTCAGGAAAACACAAATGCCATATGATTTCACTCCAATATGGAATTTAAGAAACAAAACAAATGAACAAAGTTAACAACAACAACAAAAAAGACAGAGACAAACCAAAAAAAAAAAAAAACCCAAAAACAAAAAACAAAAACAGACTATAGAGAACAAACTGATGGTTACCAGAGGGGAGGTAAGTGGGGGGATGGGTGAAGCAGGGAAGGGCATTAAGAGGACACAGGTTGATGAGCACTGAGTAATGTATAAAACTGCTGAATCACTATATTGTACACTTGAAACTCATATAACACTGTTAACTGCCCTGGAATTAAAATAAAATTAAGAATTAAAAATAAAATGAAAATAAGTAGTGCTCTCCATGAATTGAGAAAAGGAGAGGGGTTGTTTTAAATTCTTCAGGCTCTGGAATGCCAAATTCCCAAATGACTGCAAATCACTTATTCATTTGTTATTTAGGTACTTTTACCAAACTCTTAATTTCTAGGACATCCTGAAACCATGTTACTTTGAAAAAAAACTGTACTATATTAAATTAAAGATTATTAAAATAAACATATTGTCTTCAACTCTTACTATGAAATTGCTAAAATTTTTCTCCCCAGGTTTTTTAATTTATCTACAACTAGCGACATGTGTTGTTTTTTTTTCTCATTGAGGTGAGGTGATAATGAAATGAAAATATCAAGAAAATAAAGCCTACTTTTTGTTTTTAGTCTGTAAATGTATGCTGTATTATTCTGAAGCATAAGTTGCATCATTTTGAAAGCTTAAGCTATATGAAATCATTTCACAGCAAAGACATATATGTGTATCTACATCTAGGTCTACGGAGCTCTTTCCTGGACTTACAGTGTGAGTTTATAGATTGCTATCATATCTTATCATTAATAAACATTTACATTATATTAAAAATTTTATTCAAAGTCAGCTTTCTTTAATTGTTGCATTTCATGCAATTATGACCTCCTAAAGCTTCCTTGTTGCACTTCAATCAAGAGTTAACAGACGGGATACAAACTCCCAAATGATTTTTGACATGAGTCAATTACATCACTGAAGCCAAGCCTCATTGTTCTTTAGAAACCCTCCCCTTCCCGCTAAGTAGAGGCATTTGTTAAGGATTTTGAGGCACATATTCTGCTTCCCGAAATTTCTCTCTCCCTCCCTCTCTCCCTCTCTTTCTGTCTCACTAGCTTTTTTGTTTGTTTCTTCTCTCTCCCCTCCATTTCTTTATTTCCAATAATACTTTCCTGAAGGTACTGATACAGAGAATGGGGTATAAGACAGAGACCACTTCTTTCCAAAAAGGTTCAAGTTGGTATTTTATTCAAAGGTAGAGACTATAAAGAACGTTCTAATCATAGGACTATACCACATTTTGCTGTTTAAATCAAATCGGGGTTACGCTGGTGATTAATACACATTGACTAAAAAAGTCAACTGGCATGATTACGGAAGACAAACTTTTCTGTTTTAGTGAAGAAACAGAATAAGCATATAATTGACCTTGACATTCTATTCTACTGGAAAAGGCTTTCTAGCCTTTAAAAAAAAAATCCTTTCGCTTAGCGTAATACCCTCTAGTTCCATCCACATTGTTGCAAATATGCAAACAATGAATCATGGAACACTACATCAAAAACTAATGATGAAATGTATGGTGATTAACATAACAATAAAATAAAATTTAAAAAATCTTTATACTTCTGCTACACATTGAATTTGGAAGCTTATGCTTTAAAAATATGCTATTAGTAAAAGTTCATCTTGGCAACTGGTTCACATATTTATTGAAGAATACGCAGCACTTGCGTCACTCCTGATTGAAAACAGATGGTGGCAGGACACTGGCACTGTGTGTGAATCACCCAAGTAGTCTGAATTTCCTTAACATTTTGCTGCTTTGAAGTTTGAGAAGACATAATTTACCCTCTTTTACTCTGTCCTTTGGAGCTCAGAGAAGGTTTGGAATGCCAGCTCGGAAATGATGACTGTGAAGGTGTGTACAACTGCTCAGGGGGGTGAGGGGAAGTGGCCAATACCCTCAGGACGTTGGCCCCACAACCTCCTCTCCCCGTCCCGCACCGCCCCCGCACCCCCCCACCGTCCCCTGTCCCCTTCTGGCTCACTCACTCTGTTCTCTTGTGGGGACATTATCTTCAGCTTTTGGGTCTTTGGATGTTTAGGAAAGATTTCAGTTTCCTCATCAGAGAAGAGTAAGCACAGGATAGAGGACTGTATAAAGGCAAAATACGTGTTGCCACCATTTCTCTCCACACCTCAGCCATGAAACACCAAAAAGTCCTAATCTTGCTAGAATCTTAATGACTCTAGGGTTCGGCACTGAGTCGGGCACAGAGTAAGTCCTCAGTAAATCTTGCACAAGTGAGTCCTTCCTCCAGTTAGATTTTCCTCAGCTTTTTTGGGCTCCCTGGTAATTTTTGTTCTTTGTTCAACATTCCTTCTCCATCCATTCAACCAAAAGGTATTTCCCAAGAGCCTTCTAAGTTCCTGTGACAATGCAAGGAATTTGACAAGTATTTGGCCTAGACATTTGATTTCTACCCACAAGATTTTATTATAAAAATACACATCATCCAATTTTTCTTTTTTTTTTAAGATTTTATTTATTTATTTGTCAGAGACAGCACAAGTAGGAGGAGCAGCAGGCTCCCCGCTGAGCCAGGAGTCCGATGCAGGACTCTATCCCAGGACCCTGGGATTGTGACCTGAGCTGAAGGCGGGTGCTTAACCAACTGAGCCACCCGGCATCCCAACATCATTCAATTTTTCAAGCATTTTTCTATTTAGTATTGAGTGGTTTTCTACAATACAAGATACTTGTTTTGCTAATGAGGCCAAGAACCATCTAGATGTCTCAGTCAAGTGTTAAACGTCTGCTTAAATGTGTGGTCTGTGATAAAGCCATTAATGAGCTTAGGAATCACTAGTGAGACTTGGTAGAATGCAGATTTCTTGGCCCTATCTGCACAGATGTCAATTAACTTGTCAGGAAAGGAACTGGGCCGTCAGTATGGCTTAACTCTCCCTAAATGATTCTAAATGTGAAATCAAGGTTGAGAGCCATTGGATTCAAGGCAGCAAAGAATACTGAAGGTAAGTACTCATAATATCTTAGCATCAATAGACATTAGTGAGAGCTTCTGGCTGTAGAACACTCTGTGAGGTGAAGGCAACTAGTCAAAGTTTTTCTGAGCGGAAGGATGATGTGCTCCAAAGCATGTTTCTTTTGGGATGCCTGGGTGGCTCAGTTGATTAAGCATCCGACTCTTGATTTTGGCTCAGATCGTGATCTCAGGGTCATGGGATTGAGCCCCGTGTTGGGTTCTGCACTGGGTGTGGAGCCTGCTTAAGATTCTCTCTCTCCCTCTCCCTCTGCCCCTTCCCTTGCTCTCTCCCTCTCTCTAAAAAAATAATAATAAAAATTAAAACTACATTTTCATAAATAAATAAACAAACCATGGTTCCTTTTGGTTTTGTTTTGCCAATTTAAAAATTATAAAAGCAGGAGTCCCGGCTGGCTCAGTCAGTAGAGCCTGTGACCCTTGATCTCAGGGTTGTGAGTTCAAGTCCTGTGTTGGGTATAGAGATTACTTTTAAAAATAATTTTAAAAAATAATAATTGTTAAAAATTGTAAAAGTAACAAAACCTCCTTGTGACAATTCAGTAACACATCAAATCGGAGTTCCACCTTACCCCTCTTCACCCTCCATCTCCCCAGAAGGAAGCACTCATGGCAATTTGGTCTATACGTTTCCAATTGCTTTTCTATTCATTTGCATGTATATGTACTTGTGGAAATATGTGATCTTAATCCTACAGATTGGTTATGGATATATACTTGTATATTAGAAATATAAAAACATGCATGGGGGGGCGCACCTGGGTGGAGTCCCAGGATTGAGCCTCACGTCGGGCTCCCATGTCAGCAAGGAATCTGCTTCTCCCTCTGCCCCTCACCCCTCTCATGCTCTCTCTCTCTCTTACTCTTTCTCTCTCTCAAGTAAATCAATAAAATCTTTAAAAAAATAACATGAAGTTCAAGGTAAGTTTATGAGGGGAGAGAGGCATAGATGAACATGAGGTGGTTTCATATGTTGAGAAATAAGCTGGGTTTGGGGGAGAGTGGCTTTTATGTTATTACCTATACTTCTCTGAATGTATGAAATATAAATCCGTGCTTTTATTGTATGTTGAAATTCATGTTTAGATATATTTTTATTTCAGAACACCTTTTTTAAAAAGATTTTATTTATTTATTTGAGAGAGAGAGAGAGCATGAGCAGAGGCGAGAGGGAGAAGCAGACTCCCCACTGAGCAAGGGGCCTGACACGGGACTCGATCCCAGGACCCTGGGATCATGACCTGCGCCGAAGGCAGACGCTTAACTGACTGAGCCACCCAGGCACCCTGGAACAGCTTTAGATTTAGAGAAAATAAAATGGGAAGATAGTGCAGGACTCCCATATATATAGTGTCCTGGTTTTCTCTCTGTTAACATCTTACATTAGCAGGATATGTTTGTTACAATTAATGAACCTATATTATTAACTAATACTTTATTCAGAGTTGATAGTTTTACTTAATGTTCTTTTTCTGTTCCAGGAGCATATCCAGGATACTACCTTACATTTTGTTATCATGTCTTCTTAGGCTCTTCTTGGTTGGGACAGATTCCTTGTTTTTGATGACCTTGACAGTTTTAAGTACTGGACAAGCATTATGTAGAATCTCCTTTGGTTGGGATTTGTCTGGTGTTTTCCCATGATCGAGCTGGGGTGATGGATTTGGGGAAGACCGCAGAGGTAAATTGCCATTCTTATCACATTATATCACATTATATCAACATGACATTTTATCAACATGACATCACTAATGAGGTTGGCCTCGGTCACCTGGCTCATTGTTAACAGTCTTGGATTAACAGTGGTGTTATTTCTATTTGTTTTCAGTTACACCTAATGTTAGGCATCATGAAAGATACCTTATTGAGTAAGATCATGAATCAAGACTTATATTGTTCTTAATTTATACTAGGATATTACCACCTCTAACTTTAGCAGAGGACATCTATCAGGAGCTGTTATAGCTTAAAGTGTGTGTGTGTGTGTGTGTGTGTGTGTGTGTGTGTGTGTGTGTGTGTGTGTGTGTGTGTTAAGATTTTATTTATTTGAGAGAGAGAGAACACATGAGTTGGGGGGAGGGGCAGAGGGATCATGACCTGAGCCGACTGCAGACACTTAACTGACTGAGCCACCCAGGTGCCCCGGTAAATTGCTTTTTAAAAACAGCTTTATTGAGGGCGCCTGGGTAGCTCAGTCAGTTAAGCATCTGCTTTGGGCTCAGGTCATGATCCCAGGGTCCTGGGATGGAGTCCCACATCGGGCTCCCTGCTCAGTGGGGAGCCTGCTTCTCCCTCTTCTGCTCCCCCTGCTTCTGCATGCTCTCTCTCTCTCTGTCAAATAAATAAATAAAATCTTTTAAAAAAATCTTAAAATAAAAACAGCTTTATTGAGACATAATTTACCAACCATACAATTTGCCCATTTAAAGTGTGCAATTCAGTGGGTGCCTGCCTGGCTCAGTTGGAAGAACATTCGACTCATGATCTTGGAGTCATGAGTTCGGGCACCATGTCAGTGGTAGAGATTACTTAAATAAATAAGTATAGATAAATAAAAAAGTGTGCGATTCAATGGCTTTTAGTATAATCACAGAGTTGTGTGACCGTTATCACAGTCAATTTTAGAACATTTTCATCACACCCCCTCAAAAACCCATACTATCAACAGTCACTCCCCATTTGTCTCCAACCCTTCTCCTAAGCTCTAGGTAACTGCTAGTTTACTTTCTATCTCTGTAGAGCTGCCCATTCTGGACATTTCGTATAAATGGAACGACGTAACACGTGGTAGTGTGACTGGCTTTCACGTAACATACTGTTTTCAGGATTTGTCCATGTTGTGCCATGATATGATATAGTATTTCATTTTTGTTGTTGTTGCTGAATAATATTCCATTGTATGGATGTACCACCTTTTGTTGATCATTATATGATAAACATTTGGGTTCTTTTCACTTTTCCATTATGGTGGATAATGCCGCCATAGACATTCTTGTACAAGTTTTTTTTTTTTTAAGATTTTATTTATTTATTTGACACACACACACACAGAGAAAGAGAGTACAAGCAGGGGAAGCAGCAGGGAGAGGGAAAAACAGGATCCCACCGAGCAGGGAGCCTGATGCGGGACTCGATCCCAGGACCCTGGGGTCATGACCTAAGCTGAAGACAGATGCTTAACCAACTGAGCCACCCAGGCGCCCCTCTTGTTCAAGTTTTTGTGTGTTCCTGTGCTTTTAAGTTACCAACACTATATACCTGTATTATTCTGTGCTATTCTGTATTCTAGCTGTCACATCCATGGCAATTCTACCATAGGCTTAAGCTATTTTAGCTTTGAATGCGTTTATGACTATTTACTTGTTGAAACATTCTGTATTATAAATTACTGTCTTTTTGTTCCTTTGCATTAATTTTAGGGTATTATATAGGGTATTCAGGTTGATTCTTTTAAAATTCTGTTAGGTAAGTTACCTCCAAGAATCTTATTTCAGGATGGCCAAAAGGGCATTACAATATATTCCTTATTAGGAAGGGGTGTTGGATTTAATAAGATTGGGAACACTGGTCCTTTTCTTTCTCCTAATCAGACTCAGGGATTCCTTACCCTGAGCACCCCTGTATATATTGTCACTAGAGCAAATCATGTGACCATATGATCATTGTTAACAGATTAGTTCTTCAAAGACTATGAGCCCTTTGTGAGCAAGAATATTCTTTTATTTTAATTTTATATTTCCAAGGTTTGGACAGTTTCTGGCACTCAGTAAATATTTGCTGCATGACAAATAATGGGGAATAAATGAGATGACCACCCAAAGGCAGCAAGGCAGAAAAAATTCTAGGTGGGAAGAAGGAATGACTATTGTGTGCTGACATCCAAGTCCGGGCTCTGCTCCCTCACTTATAATCTAATTCTCTAAGTCGGCCTGCTCACATCTGGGCTCTGAATCCATCAGGTGGAACTCCCCCAAGCCACCACCCTTCACCATCACCTGCCCCAGCTCTGGCTGGCCAGGACTCCACAGACTGCCCCTCCACCTCTCAGCAATGTGGTGTAGTGGGAGTTCATTTCCAGCCAATGGCCTTGTGCCCTCTAGGTGAGTGCTGCCTTTCGGGATATTAGTGCCTGGATCTCACTGCTAAAACAGGCATCAGCGAGATGCGCACTGCTGCATTTGCTGGGCTTGATGGCAGCATGTTTAAATTAAAGCTGAGGTTCTCCGCACCTGTGTGTTGGTTTCCATCAAGCTCCAGCTCTGGAAACTTTCCCAGGGGTCTTTGCTGCATGGAGCCCTGCCTCACCCGCCCCCTGAAGTGTTGTGCCCTACTCCCATTGACGAGAGCAGTCATCTTTCCTCTCCCTTGTGCCACTTATTACATTCCACATTCTACTATTGTTATTTGAATGTACGATGCTTCACCACTAAATTGTAACTTTTAAGGATAGAAACTGGGTTACACACCTTCACATTCTCATAGCACCTAGAGCATTGCCTCAGCCCACAAATGACAGGACAAATATGGTTTATTATAAGTTTTGTGTAAATACAGCTATTACAAATTAATATGTTTCATACATGTATTTTATTAAAAATATGTCTTAATGAAGTGAAATTCACATAACAAAATTAACCATTTTTTTAAAGATTTTATTTATTTATTTGACAGCGAGAGACACAGCGAGAGAGGGAACACAAGCAGGGGGAGTGGCAGAGGGAGAAGCAGGCTTCCCGCTGAGCAGGGAGCCCGATGCGGGACTCGATCCCAGGACCCTGGGACCATGACCTGAGCCGAAGGGAGACGCTTAACATCTGAGCCACCCAGGCGCCCCAAAATTAATCATTTTAAAGCAAGCAATTCAGTGACATTTAGTACACTCCCCACCGTATGCATCAACTATCTTGTTCCAAAACATCTTCATCACCCCAAAGGAAAACCCTCTGCCTACTGTGGGATTACTCCCCATTCTTTCTTTCCCCTAGCCCCAGGCAGGCACTCATCTGTTTTCTGTCTCCATGGATTTACCTATTCTGGATATTTCCTATAAATGCATACAGTATGTGGCCTTTAGTGTCTGGGTTCTTTCACTTACCACAACGTTTTCAAGATTCATCCATGATGTAGCACTTATCAGTATTTCATTCCTTTTTATGGCTGAATAAATTCTGTATATTTTATTTGCAATTTATTGCAGGTACCTGATATTACCACTAGATGGCACTACTTTCCTAGGAATTTCCTGGTGGTGGTTCCTACAAGTTAGTAAAATTATCAAAACAGAAATTATATTCTGGACTGCTTTCATTGCAAAGCCTGATGAATTAGCTATTATGGGTGCTCTGACAGTATATAATACAAAATGTTACGGATCTAGCCATTATATGTTATTATAAGCAACAGTGGCTTCCACCAAAGTAGATACTACTTTCCAGATCTGTTTAAAGTATCTGTTTCCTATTGAATTATCATAACATAAACCTTTTTATTAAGCTGTCAATGAATAATAATGTCTCTGTCAAGAGTGGAATAACAAAATACTCTAGAGAAGTTTGTAATATCATTGTAAAATCTGCATGATATTTGGCTTGGTTTAGACTCTGGCTCTACCTATTAACTAAAGGATCATGAGCAAAACTTACGTACTTAATCTCCCAGAAAGAAATGAAAGTAAATTAACACCTTCTTTCAGGGGTTTATGAGTATCAGATGAAATTCATCTGTGAAAATGCCCCCCATCTGGGAAGCATTATGCTAATTGTTACTAATTTTGGAAGATTTAAAAATTCACACATCAGTATTTACATCACGCATGAAAATGTTACTCTTTTTCGGGTAGTGTAATTAAGCTCAGAGCTTATCAAGAATTTTAAGAATTTGGGGGCGCCTGGCTGGTTCAGTCGGTAGAGCGTGTGATTTTTTTGATCTCAGTGTCCTGAGTTCGAGCCCCATGCTAGGCGTAGAGATTACTTAAAAAAAAAAAAGGAATTTTAGCAATTTAAAAAGCAATTCTATTTGAGCATTTCTCTGAGACTACCATCAGAAAGAGTGGTTTGAGAAAATTCTATGAGGTAACTACAGCAATTTTAAGTGACCTCTGTACTGGAAATTCCCAGTGTGTTTAGTTTGTTGAGATGAGGTAACTTTGACTTGACTAACAATATTTCTTAGTGCGAGAAGCATTTGCCCTATCGGGTGATAACAGTTCAAAGCTTCTTTCTACCCTTAGTTTAGTGCCCAACAGAGTTTGACATACAACAAGCCTTAAGTATATAATGGTAAACAAATAAATGAGTTCTAGTCCCTATATTTCTCCCTTATTTGACCAGGAGTCTTTCTTTCTCTCTCTTCCTTTCTTTTCTTTTCTTTCTCTCTTTCCTTCCTTCCTTCCCTCCTTCTTTCCTTCCCTCCCTACCTCCCTCTTTCTCTCCTTCTTGATTTTAAAGTAATCTCTACACCCAACGTGGGGCTGGAACTCACAACCCTGAGATCAAGATGCTCTACCAACTGAGCCAGCCGGGCACCCGGACTACGAATTTCTTTAAGGTAACAAGCGTTTTATTTATCGGATTCTCATGACCAAATAGTGCCTGGCCTTCAAATAAAAAAATAAAATGAACAAACACGAAGTGTTTATTGAATGCATAAGTGAATAGATAAGTACATTAGTACTAAAATGCATAAAATACAAGTTTAAAACCGTTATGTTTTTAAATTATTAAAGGTCTATTTCAAAGTTAGAAATTCTCCCCTAGTTGATCTAGTGGCTTAGTTAAAAGCTACACAAGCAGTTAACATCTATAATCATCTTTTGACAGATAAAACCAAAGCAAGCCAGTGGTGTTCATAGGTAGGTTTGCAAGTGATTCATGTGACCTAAATTTCTTAAAATGTAAGTAATGCGGAGTTCTTTGCATGTGTAGGAAACACTGGGATCTTGAAAGCAGACTGGGTGGAGGTGTGGGGCAAATGGATTCAATGAGATTAAATCCACACAAAGTATTCAACTCCGAACAGGGCTCAGAGCACCTTTGTGCTAATTAGGTAAGCACCTCTCTGGGCGGATGCAGCTCAGCGGGCCCCCAGGGTGGCAAGCCGAGGGGGAATTGGATTTCTGTCCTCAGGCTTCTTTGGTGGGGGGCAACCTTGCACAATGAACAACCTGTAGAGCTATTTTTAGAGGCCCCAGGGCTAGCTATGGTCATTAAGAGATGGCATGACCGAGCAGTCAGCCGGGGTCCCCCATTTTACCAGTGGATGGTTAGGAACAGAGTAATCTTTCCATGCCCTGGTTGCTGACTTGTAAAGTGAGACAATATTACTACTCACCTTACTGGGTTCTTTTGCAGAGGAAATGAGCGAATGCTGCCCCCTGCTCTTTTAGGACTGCTGGTTTATTCTGACCTCAGATGAGGTGGTTTTCTCAGTTCTTCCTCTGAGATGATTATTTATGAGTACTTTCCCAAACACAGCAGCATTCTGAAGCATATTCTCCTGCATCTCTTAACATTTGCTGTCACCTCCACCTTCCTTATCAGGAATATACCTGTTTTGGAATGGCAAGGAATACAAACAAACACAGGATTTCTTGGAGAGCATTCTCCTGGATTTTGAATAGCAAAATTTCTTATCGTAGACTTAAAACACCGAGTAGACTTCATTTTCTAGAGTAGTTTTAGGTTCACAGCAAAATTGAGAGGAAAATGCAAGGAATTCCCACATCCCCCTCCCCCCGCAACAGCCCCCTCCACTCTCAATATGGCGCCCCAGAGAGCTACATTCGTTGCAGCTGATGAACCGACATTGACACATCATTGTTCACCAGAGTCCACGGTTTACATTTGGGTTCCCTCTTGATGGTATACCTTCTATGGGCTTGGACCAATGTATAATGACATCTATGTATCATTATAGTTTCATACAGAACAAAAAAAATCCCCCGTGCTTTACCTACTCGTCTCTCCCTCCCCTGAGCTCCTGGCTACCACTGATCTTTTAACCATTTCTACAATTTTGTCTTTTCCAGAATGTCATATAGTTGGAATCATATAGCATGTAGCCGCTCTGGACTTCCTTTCTTCATTTAGCATTCAGATACCTTTCTTCTACCTTCCTTGTCATGCTTGATAGTTCATTTGTGTTTAGTGCAGAATAATATTCCATCATATGGATGAACCACAGTGTATGTACCCATTCGCCTACTGAAAGGCATCTCGTTTTGGCAACTATGAATAAAGCTAAGGAGCATTCATGTGCAGGTTTTGTGTGGACGTAAGTTTCCAATTCCTTTGGGTAAGAACCAAGGAATGTGATTGCTGGATTGTATGGTACTAGCATGTTTCGTTTTTTAAGAAACCATCAAACTCTCTTCCAAATGGTTATGTCATTTTGCATTCCCACCACCAGTGAACGAGACTTCTTTTTGCTCGACATCCTCACCAGCATCTGGAGTTAGTGTTTTGGATTTTAACCATTCTAACAGGTGTGTAATGGTAACTCATTGTTGTTCTAATTTGCAATCGCTTAAGGATGTATGATTTTGATGATCTTTTCATATGCTTATTTGCCATCTGTATATCTTCTTTGGTGATGTGTCTGTTCTGGTCTTTTGCCCAATTTTAACTGGATTCATTTTCTTATTGGGTTTCATCATGAGTTTTTGGTTTTTTTTTTAAGTTGTGGAGACTTTAGTAAATGCAGAAAAGCACAGGGGGAAAAAATAGAAATTTCTATAGCTTAGAAATAACCAGAACACTGTTTTATACACTTTGGACTTGTTATCTCTGTACATATATAAATATTGTTATATACAGTACATAAAAAATGAGGATAACACTCAATAATGAGAGAAACGCCAGATTCGCCCATGTTCCCCCGACGCATCCACACCTTCTGTAGGATCCGTTGTCTTCATGTCCTCATGTCACCTCAGTTCCACATGCTCCTCCTATATTCCTCGGGGTAAACTATGACAACATCTTCACAAAGACTGAGTGATTGGCAGGCGGCCTTCCATCTTCCTTCCTTAAAAACCACAGTGATGTCAAGCAATGTAAATACAGTATGGAAAGTTGTTCTATAAATCTCTTATGGATGATACTTATTTCTCAAGGAGTTTGGAAAATTATACCAAATGCAGTTCCTAATCCACATGTGTCCAATTTACAGCTTGGTGTCATTTTGGGTTTAGATAAATCTGGATTCAAATCCTGGCTCTGGGTGGTAGAATGTAACCTGTCTCATTTTATCTTTCTTACAATTAAAGGTAAGATAAAGGTAAGAATCATAATATCTAATTTGTAGGATTGCTGGAAGATAATGAATAATGACCAATGATAATGTGCCTAATTCAGTTCAACACCTGGCACCTAGTGCCCCTTCACAATTGGTAGTGAGCACTATAGGCCAGTATGCAAGCAAGTGCTACAGTCTGAGTTGGTATTATTAAAATGAGTGATTACTGGGGCGCCTGGGTGGCTCAGTCAGTTAAGCATCTGCCTTCAGCTCAGGTCATGATCCCAGGGTCCTGGGATCGAGTCCTGCATCGGGCTCCTTGCTCAGCAGGGAACCTACTTGTCCCTCTCCCTCTTCCTGCCACTCCCCCTGCTCGTGCTCTCTCTCTCTCTCTGACAAGTAAATAAATAAAATCTTAAAAAAAAGTAAAATTAAAAATGAGTGATAACTGATATTATATATTCATTCAACAAACATTGTCTATCTTAATGATCTGTTATGACCATATGGGTATTTATGCATTGAAGATATTGAAAGGAAAAAAGAGAGAAAGCTTCTTGCTCTGGAAAAGCTTGTTTTCTAGCGTGTCAGGCAAATAAATAAGCCACCAGCTAGGACACAGGGATGGAAGGGGGACAGGACAGAGCGGTGCACAAGGTGTCAAGGTATCCTGAAGGGATGCTTGCCTAATCAGGGTGGGGGAGGCTTTCCAGGGCAGGCCACCATGAAGTTTGACTTGATGTGTGAAGGAGTCAGCCTAGATAAGCAAAGAAGGCACGGAAGGCTGAGTGAATACAATCTATTTGCAGAACAGTAAATGGCTGTGTACAAGGGAGTAACGTTGCTTGGGCAGCCGTAGGAGATGAATCCAAGAGGTAATTTCAGCCGACATCATTATCTGGCGTATACTTTGCCTTGGCCTGACCCCACCTCATTCCCTACAACTCCCTCGCTGTTCCAATCCCGCTGGCCTCCTTGCTTTTCCTCCAAGACACCAAACACACTCCAAACTTCCGGGTCTGTTCCTTTGTCGCAGGCTCCTTTGGAATGTTCTCCCTGCAGATAGGCACAGGCCCACTCCCTCATCTCCTTCCGGTTTCTGCCTAAGTGCCACTTCCCCGACCATCCTGTCAGTCATTTTCCCTGTGCTGTCCCCCTCCATGGCACTCATTACCCCCTGACATACTGTATACTTTACTTGTCATTTGTCTGTTGCTTATCTCTGTTGCTCTACCCCCAGGGATGGGAACAGAGCCCGACCTATGCCAGGCAACTCACATATTTTATTTTTAAATGAGTGCCACATGATTGCTGTTAATTTGAAGTTATGGCAATACATCTCATTGAATGATACTTTTGT
Organism: Eumetopias jubatus; assembly: GCF_037043125.1. Classification (NCBI taxonomy): domain Eukaryota; kingdom Metazoa; phylum Chordata; class Mammalia; order Carnivora; family Otariidae; genus Eumetopias; species Eumetopias jubatus. The sequence goes on from NW_028274823.1 coordinate 38,147,641, forward strand.
TCATGTTTGTACATTTGTTTTTGCTGTATAGTCATGTAGAAGCTAAAGACATACGGAGCTCTTACCTAACCTTTTCCTATGTACTGAAGCAGCCAGCACTATGATCAAAATAATTTAAGTTGCTCCTAGAAGATGCTCAACATCACTCATCATCAGGGAAATACAAATCAAAACCACAACAAGATACCACCTAACACCAGTCAGAATGGCTAAAATTAATGTAGAAAACAACAGGTGTTGGCGAGGATGTGGAGAAAGGGGGACTCTCGTGCACTGTTGGTGGGAATGCAAATTGGTGCAGCCACTCTGGAAAACAGTATGGAGGTTCCTCAAAAAGTTAAAAAGTAGAACTATCCTACCATCCAGCAATTGCACTACTAGGTATTTACCCAAAGAATACAGAAATATTAATTCAAAAGGGCCCATGCACCCTCATGTTTATAGCGGCATTGTCTACAATAGCCAAATTATGGAACCAGCCCAAATGAACATTGACTGTGAATGGATAAAGATGTGGCATAGATATACAATGGAATATTACTCAGCCATCAAAAAGAATGAAATCTTGCCATTTGCAAAGATGTGGATGGAGCTAGAGAATATTATGCTAAGTGAAATAGAGAAAGACAAATACCATATGACTTGACTCATATGTGGAATTTAAGAAACAAAAGAAATGAGCAAAGAGGGGGAAAAAAGAGAGAGGGGCAAACCAAGAAACAGACTCTTAACTATAGAGAACACACTGATGGTTACCAGAGGGGAGGTGGGCGGGAGTGGGGGCATGGGGGAAATAGGTGATGGAAATTAAGGAGTGCACTTGTGGTGATGAGAACCTGGTGTTGTATGGAAGTGTCAAATCACTATATTGTACACCTGAAACTAATATAACACAGTATGTTAACTAACTGGAATTTATTTTTTTAAAGAATTTTTTAAAGATTTTATTTATTTATTTGACAGAGACAGAGTGAGAACACAAGGTGGGAGACAGAGGGAGAGGGAGAAGCAGGCTGAGCAGGGAACCTGATGCATGGCTCAATCCCAGGACCTGGGATCATGACCTGAACTGAAGGCAGACACCCAACCGACTGAGCCACTTAGGCGCCCCAACTAACTGGAATGTAAATAAAAACTTTAAAAAAGAATTTAAGTTGATCCTGGGAAGTGGTGATGGAGAAATCTGTGAGAATTTTTTTATTCCTTTAAAAGGAGTTCACATTCCTCATATTTAGGGAACACTTATAGTATCTTGGGTTGTATATGTTTTTTTTTTCTCAGTTCGTAAGGAATATAAGAGTTAAACATCAAACATCTTAGTATCACCACCTACAAGCTCTCTGTTCTTGTGAAAATTATTTATCTGCGAACTACCTGTCCATAGTTTTTGAGAGGATTAGATGAGATAATGCATGAGGAGTGTTTAGCACAGCACCTGAGCATAGAAGGCTCTCGGTAAATTGAGTTATGTTATGCTAATTATCTTAGGAGGTGGGAAATAAAGCTGAATCATTTTCAAAGAACGATATCCTTTCCTCCAGAATATGTATTTGAAATACAAATTCCATATGTATTTGAAAGATGAACATTTCCGCCACGAGATCTCCGGAGCTGTGTGGGTTTTGCTCATTATCGCTCGCTAGCCCCTTGCCCTATGCCTGGTTTGCCAAAGGGTTGACGGTCTCTCAGGTGTCGGCGTGGAAAGGCCATGTAAGTTCCAGCAGTGAACACAAGGGGGTAGTGTTGTGCCGCTTTAGCCCCACCCTGGCTCTGTTCAGAAAACTTGCTTGAGGAAAATGCAAGTTTTAAGCCTACTTTTAGTCAAGGAAGCAAGTTCTTCATTTCTTTAAGGCTCAGGCTCTCGGTTTTTGCTTCATTACTGCCTGGATTATACCTATTCTTTCCATAGAAATTAAAGTAAAATCTAAAAGCTTGACCGTGTTTGTACCCAAGACTTAATAGAGAGTTTAAACGACAAAATATTTAAATCAAAGCAATTTAAACTGGTTATCCCTCTCTATTGGGTGACATAAAATATAATGGTATTGCAATTAAGGTGATTATCTTGGCCCTCTGAAACACTAATTTGCTCGGTTAATCATTGTGGACACTTTCCAAAGGTAATTGCTAACCCTGAATACTTCATTCTACAAATATTTACTGAGTGCCTTCTAGGTGCTAGGGATTTTTTCTGGTTTCTGGGGAATTAAGTGAGGAAGACAGATAATAATTGTATCTTTGTGTTTAGCCTGGGGGATATTCTGTCAGGACAGGGAGGGAAGGATGTACCTGCTTGCAGAGGCTCAACACCCTTGAAAGAATATCTTAGAAATATCTAGATGTATTTAGAGGGACAGGATTTAGACATTATCTTGTGGAAATTCAGATGCCTAGAGGGGCCAGATAGTATAAATACATAAAATGGGCCAGGTGGGAACTGGCATTAAATGAAGAGCAGCATCCAATTTAAAGACCACTCCCCCCCCATCAGCTCCAGCTAGAATTTTCTTCTCTCTCTCTCTCTCTCTTTTTTTACAACCAAAATCCCCCTCCCCTCAGCACACACACCCTTTTCCTCGGGTCACCTAACAGAAAGAACAGCTCTCAGAAGGGTGGATTCCGAGAACCCGGGAACAGGGCGTGCACACCATCATCTTCAGATGCTACAGAAGAGGAATGAGCTGGGCAAGCTGGGCCTTCCTATTTGCGAATGTGAGAAGCAAGCGAGACGTGGAAGGGAGTCGCCAAGGCCAGAATTTTCCAGGGAATTCAGATTTGGATTTTGCAAAAGAAACCACGAATCTGGACTTTCATGGGAAATCTTCCAATTTTAGAAGGGTGCCTATGAATGAAATTTTTTTTAATGCTGTGAGGGCCAATCCGGGAGCTCAGCTGAGAGCTAAATTTGCCTCATTGCCCGGTAGTTTAATCTCTAACCCAATTCAATCCTCTAATTTCAAGGAGCAAATAACAGACTCAGAAATTAATGACTTGCCCAACATCCCTATTCTTTCCATTCAGTATTAAAACGTGAAAAAAGTCAAGGAAATGCCTGACAACTATGGGAGAACGCCTGTCAATTTTAAATAAGTTGGGCTTGAAAGGAGCCATGCTACTTGGCAATGTTGGTGCTGCGACGATGCCAGAGTGTGATCTATCCTAACAACGAACGTAGTCCGTAAGGTGGAAAATGATGATTATCGCCGAGGGGCCAGTCTGAAAGCAAAAGATGCACTCCAATGGTTGCCATGGGTTCCAGTGGGCACCCTGATGGTGCTGTCAGACGTGACATGAGCACAGCCACGTATGGGAAGCCAGCTGACAGGTAACATATCGAGAAATTCTGGGTAAGTTGGCCGTTGTATGATTTCACAAAACAATAAGAGAAGTGCATATGGATTTTACTATTAAATTAAGAAAGAAAGCTCCGTATCACACAGGAAACACAAGGACCATGTGGGTCTGGTGAGGAGCTCAAATGACCGAGGGGATGAAGAAACATTCAAGAGAAGGCAACTGGGGCTTCAAATTCTGGGGCCATTTCCAATGCATTAGGGGGTTGTTTCATGGAAACGGGAACTAAAAATATTTTGGTACCATTCAAGAAAGTTCCATTTTTTTTATTGTTCACTCCACATGGCTAATTCTTGTGTCTTGATAATCCGAGGCGAGAGCCAAGTGCTGACGTCATCCTCTAGTTTTGCTAAGTCTTGTTCACCTCCTATTTTTTCTGTTAGGGCAGAGTGGATATCTAAATGCTCACTGTCATATCCCCAGCACGGTTTCTGGCACTCAGAGGGCCCTCAATAACCGTTTGTTTATCCCGGCTGAATCGGCTTAGGTGGAACTGAGAAATCAGAGGTGCTTGGAAAGAACCTTAGAGCTAGTTCTCATGGTCCCTACCCTCTCCCACCCCTCTGAGTTTGATAAAGCTCCCTCCCCTCACACATCCATTTCCATCAGTGATGGGAAACGCAGTGTGTGCTTGCGCCATACTTGGCAAGCAGCCAAATCTAACTGCTCTAGACCCTCCCCAGATGATGATGCTTAACTCCAAAATAGATTGTCATAATGTTCTTGGCCAAATGCCCGTAGTTTTAAAATGAGACTTCATGTGATTCATGGGTTTTAATATAACCATAATAAGTATTATTCACACATGCTGTGTAATCAATTGGCATTCTCCCACAAAGAGCTCTAACTCCTCTTATTTTTTATTGTGATTATCTTTGTACTTACAGATGAACATTAATGAGTCTCTCTTCATAAGGGGCAAAACAAACTTTTAGCATCATGGAAGTTTCCCCGACAACAATGTGATCTAGCTCCACTAGTTTGGAAGAGCAAAAGGCTTGGGAATTTTTTTTTTAATTTTATTTTTAAGTAATGTCCACACCCAACGTGGGGCTCAAACTCACAACCCTGAGATCAAAAGTTGCCCGCTTTACCAAATGAGCCAGCCAGGCATCCTATGGACTTGGGAATTTTAGTCACTGAGATAACTGCAGGATGGCATTTAATTTATGAATGCACACTCACCCCATCCAAAATGAAAGTTTCTAACTTGTCTAAATCAGAGACTTCTGTACCTTGAAAACTTTGGGTCCTTTTATCCATTCATTCAATAATTAAGTTCCTGATATATGCCAGGCACCATGGTAAGCATGATGCCAGAGACACATGGTGAGCATAATGGACAGGCTTCCCGTTCGCATTGAGCTTTTAGTTTAGAACCGAACAAAATGAAAACAAACAGCAACAAAACCTCAAGTTGCAAAAAAAATTATGAAGGAAAAAATATGCTAAGATGGAGAATAATGGAGAATCAGGGAGATTGAGTTTAAATAGAATGGTCTCGGAAGACCTTTGGGGAGATGACACTTAAGCTGAGGACTTTGCAGAACAAGATGCAGAGCTTTCCAGGCAGGAGCAAGAGAAAATGCAAAGGCCTCTTACTTCCTTGGCTTGATGCTGAGAAAAAAAACCCAGCGTGGCCACAGTTATAGCGAGACATGGGATGTGGCACCGGATGATGTGAGGGGTCAGACACACTCACGGGCCATGTTCAGAGGAGCCCGGATTTTGTTTTAGGGCTTTGGGAGCCACAGAGGAGTTTTCAGCTGCAAGGCAATGTGATCTCAAAGTTTTGAGAAAAATGTTCTTGGTGCTCTAATGGGACTGGCCCGGAGGAGGCTAAGAGCAAACACAAGTAGACGGGTTAGGAGGAATAGAAGACCAGGTGGCAGGCTGGGTTGGGGTGTGGGCAGTGCAGGAAACAAGTGAGGCAGATTGGGTGTTATGTTTTGATGAGATCATTGGCAGGACTTGCTGATGGATTGATGGGGGAGGTGAGGGATGGCTTGGCCTGATAAATGGAATGCATGGAATCCCAATATAATAAAACCATAAATAGAGCTGCTCCACTTAAGGAGGAAGAAAAGGCAAAGGGACCGGCTGGGACTGGTCTCCTAGGGTGCCTTCCTCCTTCCCAACCACCCTTGGGTCTCCTTAGGATACCCACGTATGGTTTTCAGTTTTTAGGGTGCTGAGCCACTTGGAAAGCTTGTTAAATACTGGTTCCTATGCGTAGTGTTCCTGGATCAGAGCACTTAGAGCAGATACAGATCGAGATGGTTAATATGGATGTGTCTGCTGATAAGAACTACATAGCCACTGCTTTCAACCAACCTGCAGATTGTTGGGTAGAAATACCTTAAAGCAACTGGCAAGCAGTTTGCTGGCAGACTTCTGGCTCCTTTTTTTTTTTTTTTTAAGATTTTATTTATTTATTTGACAGAGAGAGAGAGACAGCGAGAGAGGGAACACAAGCAGGGGGAGTGGGAGAGGGAGAAGCAGGCTTCCCGCAGAGCAGGGAGCCCGATGCAGGGCTCGATCCCAGGACCCTGGGATCATGACCTGAGCCGAAGGCGGACGCTTAACGACTGAGCCACCCAGGCGCCCCTGGCTCCTTTTTGTAAGCTTTTTCTTTTTTTAAAGGAGCGCAAATTTTTTTTTTTTTTTTTTTTACTTTGTGCTTTTCTATTCTTCACACTCTACTGAAATACAATAGAACCAAAGGCTATTATTTATATTCCTAGAATCTCTACCAGTGGTTCTTCCAGTGGTTGGGATGAATTGTACTTTCTTTTTTTCTTTTCTTTTCTTTTTTTTTTTTTTTGAGGTAGTCTCCACACCCAGCGTGGGGCTTGAACTCACAACCTGAGATCAAGAGTCGCATGCTCTACCGACGGAGCCCGCCAGGTGCCCCTGAATTGTACTTTCTTAACTTGATGATGTTATCATAGCATCATCTATAACCACAAGATCCCTGGTGGTCTAGTGGTTAGGATTCGGTGCTCTCATCTATAACCACAAGAAGTAAGTAATACGGCTGTGTAAATACATGTTTCTGCTGAAGGCAGTAAATACAACAATACTCCATAATGCAGCTTATAGAACGTTGCAAATATACTTACAGCATATAAAAAACTGAAAAGAAACTTACAAAGGATCTGGCCATTGTTTGTTTCCCTTGATGCTTTATTTTGTTGGATTGGCTTTATCCCCATCAAATATGTTCTTCAATTGACACTTGCTGAATTTGTTAAAATGAATAAAGGTGAAGCAGAAACATGCTAATTAAGAAGATCAACACAGAGGGTCAAAAAGGGTAAATCAGCCACAAACAAAGCTGGCTGGTTTTTGTTTTCTGTTGTGTGGTTTTGGTTTTGGTTTTTGCAAATAAGTGTAATCAGTCTCTACCGTGTTTCTGTTGTTAGCAGGTGAGCTGTCCAGCCAGAACCATGCATCCCTCCAAATGACTTAACAGAAGCCGCACGCTCCCATTATCACTCAATTCTTCTCTTGGAAGAGAACGTTTCCGCTCTGCTGGTGTGTATCTCTGTCCCTTCTCTGAATGGTTATCACACTTCTATGACTTCTCTGGTACTTGTTACATCCTGCTTTGCGGTCAGCTGTACATCTTTCTTATCTCCCCTCCTAGACATTGCAGACATTCCCTGAGATCCAGCCCTTGCCCTTCTGCTCTGGTTTCACCTTGGCTTGCTTGCACCGAAGACTTTCAAGCCATATCTCTAATTTTGGCCTTTCCCCTTGGCCCCTGACCTGAATTTCCAACAGCCTGCTGGACATTTCACTCCCGCCTCAAGCTCCACATCTAATATGGAAGAGTTTACCAGCTGCTACCTCCTAACCTCTCTCTCTGTTAATGATCACCATCCTCATGGCTGGAGACAAACACACTCCTCACGTCTCTTCCACTTCGTATCTCATCAGGCACTTTGTCCTATTGATTTTCTCTGCTCTCATCAAAAGGACTTATTTACTCTCTGCCAAATACACCTTGCACTTTCCCTTTGCTAACATTATGACCTGTCATTGCACCTACCAAGACAGCCTTCCTAGCTACTTATTGAAAGGCTCCCAGGAAGAGTGCCAGCCTCGCCTGTAAAGTCGGCCTCCACCTAGGCAGTTCTCTGTCAAGCCTTCCACTTCTGAGTTCTAGCAAGTGTTGACTTCCTTTTTCAAAATGATCATGCTCTTTTCTTTATAGATATAAGGTTGTGGTGCAGGGTTCTCAAAATCTTTTATTGTTACTCAGTTTCTCTCATTTCATGGCTACTACTTGTAAATTCCTTGAAGACAGGAACCACATCTTAAACATTACTGTACTGTGCTTAGTGCCTATACAGACCAGACATTCAAAACTACTGGTGGATTTGTTTGCACAGAATTTGTCTGATGATAGAAATGAAGGAGAGACACCCACTGTGGTTCTGTTTGCAATTTAGTCACTCATTCAATTGACCCACTAACCGCAAATTATTTCTTTTCAAGTACATTGCTCACCACGCATTTTTTCCACCTTGAGTAATTGAAAAGAACAAAATAGCATGATAAAAACTCGGGGAGAAAGGACTTCTGGTAGATATGTTGGCAAAACCGGACCCCTTCATGCTATTGGCAGGTACATACTAGATCTTCCGGCATTGTGAATTTATATTCTTCCTTGGTTAAATGGTGCTGCATGACAAACAACCACAACACCTCAGTAGCTATGACAGCAAGTCTTTATTTTTGTGTGTGAGTGTGTGGGTTGGCTGGGCAGTTCTGCTGATCTGAGCTGTTCTCGGTGGGCTCCCTAGTGCACCTGAAGCCAGCTGTGGGGATAGTAGCCAGTTTTGCTGATCTTGGCTGGGCTCTCCTTGTGTCTGGGGCCTTGGCTCAGGTGGCTGAACTGTGTTCTCCCATCGTCCCGCAGGCTAGCCCAGGCTTGTTCTTGTGGCCATGCAGTGTTGAGAGAGAGAGAGTGCCAGGAGGGGGCATGGCTCCTTAAGACTCAGAAATGGCCCCAGGGCGTCCGGGTGGCTCAGTTGAGTGGTTGCCTTCAGCTCTGATCATGATCTCAGGGTCCTGGGATCAAGCCCCACATTGGGCTCCCTGCTCAGCGAGCAGTCTGCCCCTTTCCACCCCAACTCATTTTCTCTCTCTCTCTCTCAAATAAATAAATGAAATCTTTTTTTAAAAAAAAAAAGAGAGAGAGAGAGAGAGTCAGAAGAGGGCACTGCTATTCCTCTTTCTCACTGGCTAAAACAATCATCAGACTAGCCCTGATTCAAAGGCTGGGGCAACAGGGCTGGGGAAGACACAAATTCATATCACAAAGCGTATTGAAACAGGTGGAGAGAGACAGCTGTTTTTGCATCGAGTCTACTCCAGACTTAGACCAGTTTCCGCAGACCAGCATGGCTTCCTAGTTGCATGATATTGGGCAATTCGTTTAACCACCGTGTAGGGGCTGAAGGCAGGCTGCCCCGAGATGAGCTGCTCTGGTATGAAGATTATTTTGAGCTAAAGGCAATTCTAGACCCTACAGGCTTGAGACACTTTTGCCCCTCTGTTAACTGCATAGAAGAATGTAAATTGGGGGTAGGTGGGGGAGGGTCTTTCCCAGAATAAGGGTTATTGGCAGAGGTAAATTTTATCTACATGACCATCTGTATGGCAGGGCAAACATCGACATACCAAACATCTGCTCTTCTTCTTATTTCCCTGTGACTTGCATTCCTTGTCTCTGAACCTCCAGATCCCTACCCCTTCTCCTCAGTGCAGGAAGACAAATATACCTCATCTTGCCTGTCTTCAGAATTTCCATGTCTGTGTGGATTCCCCAGAAGTACACTAATACATCTGATTTTCTCTTATTAATCTGTCTCATGTCAATTTGATTCTTAGTCCAGCTAGAAGGACCGAGAGAAGGGTACAGGAATTCTTGCTCCCCAAAACTCTGAGCCACTTTCCCTCACTTGGAAAATTGGCACTGTAAGAATGAACGAAAAAACACAGGGCCTGGAGCCCTGGAGGAATTCAGTGAATCCTTCCCACTCTCCCTCCAGCCATGCAGAGGTGGGAAAGAAGTGTATACCAGCTGTGAACATTATGGACATTAAATAATTTTATTTAAATTTAATTTGGAGAACCAAAATGCTAAAACCAAACACATCCTTTGGGAAAAAAATGACACAAAAGTTTCAGCAATAACTTGAAAATTTTTTAATAAATTCACTGGGAAACAAAGCTCAATATTATTAAAATCAGTAGGGCCTTGTTCTACTCAATGGAAGCAAGAAAGGGTAGGTCATGAAGTCTGTGGGCCAGGTCCTGGGGAATTTCTCACCTCCTTTTTTCCATACTCCACATCTGGTTGGGCGCCAAAACCAGTAGCTTTTCTCTCCTCCCCATTCTTTATGGAAACATGCATTTCCATCCAGATGTGTTCCCTGAAGGAGTCTTACCTGGGTCAGAGAACACTCCCATTGCACGCACAGCAGCTCTGAGCCAGGGAGACTGTTGATGTCAGGGAAAAAGGATTGGGTTAAGTCTGAGGCTATCAGATAGACTGAGGCTATCAACCGCTGCCCGTGGTTGCTGACTTTGTTCAGAGTAAATGATTATAAATAGTAATTGAATGAATCTACCGGAGGAAGAACAGCAGAGGTAAACAAACAAGGTAATGCATAGCTACCTTCACTCATTCTGCAAAGATTTCTTGAAATTCCTACTCTGCTAGCATGAGACAGGCTTCCTGCCACCAAAGAGCCCACCCTCTGTGTGCTCAAGGGAGGAGTGTTTATTTTCAGCTACCCCCTATTTTAATTTTTCCCCAGCTTTACTGAGGTATGATTGACAAATAAAAATTGATCTAATGTGCACAACATGATGATGTGATATATACATACATTATGAAATGATTACCACAATCAAGCTAATAAAACATCCATCATGTCAAATTGTTACCTTTCTTGTGTGTGGTGAGAACACTTAAGATCTACTCGCTCAGCAAATTCCAGTATATAATAGAGTACTATCAACTATTGTTGCCACACTGTACATTGGATTCCCAGAGCTTAAGTTTATATAGCAAAAGTTTATATTCATTTCTTCCACCACTGACAATGGCAACCACCGTCCTACTCTCTGCTTCTGTGAGTTTGAATGTTCTAGATTCTACATGGAAGTGAGATCATACAGTAATTTTCTTTCTGTGTCTGGCTTATTTCACATAGCATGACGTCCTCCAGTTTCATCCATGTTGTTCCAAATGGCAGGATCTCATTCCTTTTTTATGGCTGAATAATATTCCATTTTATAAATACATACCACATTTTCTTTATCCATTCTCATTGACAGATGCTTAGGTGGTTTCCATATCTGCCTATTGTGAATAGTTCCATGAACATTTATTAAATCCTCGCTGTGTGTCAGCTTCTGTGCTAGGCACTATAGAAGTATATGTCTCATTTAACTTCTGCAACAGTCCCACAAGGAAGGTGTTCTTATATTGTTTTATAGGTGAAGACGCTGACGTTTTGCATTGGTATGTAACTTGCCCAAGGTCACTCAGCCAGCAAGAGGCGGAGCTGGCTTTGAATTCAGATCTACCTAATAGCAGAGCCTAAATTCTAAATCACTATGGTCTAGAGTTAGATGGGAAGGCTTTAATATGTTTGTTTTATATTTTTATTTTATCTCATTTATTTTTATTAGGACAATTTTCAGAGAAAAAGTTGAAAAATTATACATCTGCTGCTTCCTAGATTCTAGATGAACACTCAACTAAATTGCTTTATCACCTGACTCTCCAACTCTCTCTCTCCCTCCATCCAACCGTTCACATATCTTTTTTTTTTTGATGCCTTTCAAAGGAAGTTATGAACATCAGTAGAAGTTGGAATTTGAATGGAAACTTGAAGGATGTTATCAAGTCTATAAAGGCAGCAGATAAAGACAGAGAGAGAGAGGAAGCAAAAGTCCAGGCATGGGGAAAAGTGTGGGCGAAAGAACAGGGGGCAGGAATGTGCGTGATGACTTGACAGAACAAGAAGGGGGCTATGACACACAGTGACAGGGGGGCGGCGTGATGATGAAGGATGGATAGGAAGGCTGGATGGAAGAGAATTTTGGCCAACCAACAGAGGAGTTTCATTTCAGTGAAAGTAAATAAGGGAAACGGGAACTACCAGAGTTTCCAGCAGAAGGAATATAGGGCATGAACGGTATTGGGAAGGCTAGTTGTCCAGATGGGCAGGAGTAAGGGAATACTAAACTAATGGAAGTCAAGTAATTCTAGTGAGCTATGCATAAGGGAATCGAGTCTGGAGATCAGTAAGAATAGATAGGGAGAGAACAAAATTATTAAGAAAACTTAATGTGAGAAATTTGTTTTATTGTTGCTTAAATTCAAAAACAGTATTTGCTAGGATGGAATAAGAATGTAGAACAACACAATCTAACTTTTTTCTGAAAATGTTTTTCAACTGTGATCTTCAGGAAATACCTCCACTTGACAGAGCTCCATGAATGAGTGGCTATCCATGTTCTGCTGATGTTGACCTGGCCAGGCTCTGTGCTGGCTGCCCTCATGCCCATTGTCCCATGGAATCCTCACAGACCCAGAGAGAATGGCACTTCTGCTCCTCCCAGAATCCTTTTAACCCAAGGTTGCTAACAGGAGGTGATTTTGTCCCTGCCCAGGGGACACGTGGCAATGTCTGCAGACACCTGGGATTGCCATGACCAGAGGGTTATTGCTGGCATCTAATGGTTAAAGACCAGGGATGCTGCTAAACATCTTACAATGCACAGAGCATCCTCACGATGACTTATCAAGTCCAAAATGTAATTAGTGCAGAGAGTGAGAATCTAACCTGATTAGCACAGAGCCTGGGATAAGTAGCTACTTACGACATATTTTTTGAAAGGTACTGTTGGTCTAATTTTATAGATGGGAAACTCAAGGCTTAAGAAATTTCCTAAGTTCATCCTGCCAAGGAAGGGCAAAAATGGGGTTTTTACTTTGGTTTTTTTATTCCAAATTCAGTGTCTTTCAGTTATACCATGACTCCATGAACAAGAAAAAGGGGTTAAAATCATTCCATTGTTTCAAGTCACAGGAAAGGGGAGAATTTTAGCACCAAAGACCAAGGTGGTGATATCAAAGAGGAGAAAATAGAAAGTCTGGGGGGAGGCTAACCACAGAGTGCACTAATAACTTCCGTTCCTGATAGGTTAACATTTGAAGTGATGGGGTGGGGAGATGTTAAATGACAATGTCCACTGAGGATCTGGCGAGAAGCCCTGGAGAGAGGTCAGAACCAGAAAAGCGCTGCCTCTGACAGGCTGGTGTTAACCACAGGCATGACAGGAGGGGCATGGGATACGGGTTAAGAAAAGAGAGCAGAGAATTAGGGACTGAATTCAAAGAGAATGTTCATAAGAAAAGAAATGCTGAAAAAGGAACCGAGGACAACAATAAAGAAAGTGGGATCCCAAAGCTGCCCACAGGTTGTGATTTTATTAAAGAAGCCAGAAGAATAGGAATTTGAGAAGAAGGTCATTCAGAAATCTACATTTCTTGGCATACCAGGAAGAATTTCCCTGTTTCCCATTCCACGTATTGCCCTGATTTGTATAACTGACAGCAGACAATACTCGCATCTTTTTTTAATGCTGTTTGCAATTATTCTGAGACTCTTTATTAGGCATGAAAATAAACTTTCAACTTCTATTTAGGCAAAAGCCTCAAATTGCTGGCCCCAGCCCCCCAGCTTCTGGTAGCTTCCAGTCTGATGTGGACATCTCCAAATATTACTTATCTGGAGAGCCAATGTTCTCATTTCTCTCTGCTGAGTCCACACATCCTTGTTTGACCAAATAACAGGAACAAACAATTCCTTCCATAATGTACCCTAAGGTGTCACACTTCCGAGAATCTCAACTGAAAATTGATTCTCCTGAACTATGGTACAATACGACTTTAGTTAACATACTTCCTATTTATTGGACCCAAATGGTAGGGATTTGAGCAAGTATGCTGAGCCTCCCGGCCAGAACAGTACAGGTAGTGCCCAGCTCTGCGCAGGGAGGAGGAGGGGAGGGGAGGGGTTGGAGCAGAGCTATAAATGGTAGCTGCAGGAGGAAGGCAGCTGAACCACGTCAGCAAAAGTCTATTTAACTAATAATGATGTAACTGTAGGACTATGTCCCCCCAACAACTTTTCTTTACAGCAAAATGACTATCAACGCTTATACTGGTAAGATTTTTTGCACGTTTACTCTATGCAGGGAATTACATTCAGTGCATCCTATGGATTAGCCCATTCGGACCCTCACGAGGACCCAGTAACCTCGGTTTAATGATCAATTCCTCCACCCACCTTAGGACAGCTGAGGTCCTGACGAGGATTTGGAAAAGCTGGAATACTAGGGCTCACTTCTTCATCCAAATCCTGGCCTCTAAGCCACCCTTTCTGTGATGAAGGAAATGTTTTATATGCTGCCCAGTACGGTAGCTACTAGCCACACGCTGGGATGGAGCACTGCCACAGACTAGCACTAAACACAAACACACACAAAAAACCCTGAGTTTTCATGAAAATATAAATGTAAATAGCCACATTTCGCAGCCCTATGGACTGCGCAAATGTAGAACATTTCCACCCTTGAAGGCTGTTCTATGGGGTAACACTGTTTAGGAGAAATGTTGCCTTTTCCCTTTCCTCCCTGGTTGGATTCCAGGGCAAGCAGAAGGACCTTTCTCATCCCCTTCTCAGCTCCTCCAAACCTCCAACCTCTGAGAACGGAGATTCCTCTCCTCTAACCACCTTCCTCTACTCCATGTCCACACAGCCCGTCCGCATGGCATCAGCTTGTGCAACAGCCTTGGGTAGGCAGATGGAAATGACCTTTCCAACTCAGGCACTGCCAGGCAACATTACCCTCCTCCTCCTCAACAATCTGCAATTACTCCGCTCACACAAGACGGAAATCATTCTGCCAGAGCTACAATCATGCAAACTAAATCTGGACATTCCAAGAATCAAAAACAAACACAAAACCCAAACACACAGCATTTAATGAAATAAACAAAGTACATGCTTTGGGCTTTGCTAGAGCCTCTCTGGGAGTGATGACTTCAGTTAGACAGAAGGAAGCCTGTGAGGTTTCTTTCTATTCTCCAAGACTTTTTTCTTTTCAAAACTTCTGGTTGTCCTACGTCATTTAAATGGAGAATGGACCTTATTTGCCACCCAAAACAATGTTCTGAAATGCAAAACTATTCAAGCCTTGAACCTAAAGACCTTCACAGGTGAGTGCTCAGGGCTCGCCAAGGCTCTACGTTTATGAATCCATTTTCAATGCTAATGAATTCTTTTACAAGCCATATTTGCTAATTCTTTTGTGTGTTTTAGACATCGATTCACTAATCATTACTTAGATACAACGCAGAGGTTTTTGCAGTGAAAAAAGGACGTAAATCCAGATTTATAAAGAGCAGGAGGTTAGGGGGAGGCCAAGAAACAAAACAGCCAGTGGGTAAAATGAGGAAGGGCTTTACTAGTCTATTTTTTTAAAAAACCCTGAAGTATTATAGTATGACTGCTGCTTAGTAACTTTGCAGTCCCCTTTTCAAATTTTCCAAGAAATCCAACTCTTACTGAAACTTTGATGTACCACTGACTAAATCACCTAGAGATTCTTGTTAAGATGCAGATTATGATTTAAAGGTGCTGGGGGTGGGCCCCAGAATTCGCATTTCTAGCAAGCTCCCACATGACAACGATGCTGATGAATAGTAAGGGTGTAGACCCCAAGAAGCCGGAATCAGATAGGCAGTTCGGAGAACCTGCTTCTGACGGAGTGGTTTACAGGAACGTTAGCCTAGAATCCGCCTTACGTGGGGTACCTCTGGGCAAACTCAGGAGGCTGCGTCTGTAGGTCATTGAGACCGCCGCCTTTAAGGCAACATCTGAGGAATGGGGACGAACCTCAGCACAATCAACAGCAGTAACGTCTACGGGGGGGGGGGGGGGCGGGGGGGCGTGGTGCATACCCCGCGCCGCACTTTCCTTCCTTGTGTCCTCTCGGCAAACACCTGAAGTGGACTATTATTATTCTCGTTTCACAGGTGAGGAAACTGAGGCTCAGGGACTTAACTTGCTCAAGGTCACAAACTTTTCAGGAGAGTTGGATCCAGGTCCATCTAATTCCCAGAGACGCTTTTAACTAACACTTCGGGGCCTCAGTTTCCTGTGCTGTGACCTGGGAAGCGCTGGCTGGCAGAAGACACGTCCCTGCCAGATACGCCTCAGGGAGTCCTTGAATTCCTTCTCCAGATCTTGCTTGTGGACCCCTGCAGAGAAAAGTTCTTTTGGAGAACACGGGGCCGCCTCTGCTCGCCTAGGTTAGGGGCGCGCACGGCTGATAAGGGTCACGGCGTACTCCCGGGAGGGGAGGGCGGTCGCGGACCGAGCTGGCTGGGCACACTGCCGGCCGACCCATTACATAACCGCGAGGTGTCCCTCCGCCCCCCGCGCCCCTCACCCCGCGCCAAGCCTCGGCACGCAGAGCGGATCCCAGGGACAAACCCCTTTCGGCCACCGCGCGAGCCCACGGCGGAGCTGGCGGGGCGGGGGCTGAACCTGCCGGCGCGTTTCGGAGGCCGGGCGCTGGGCTCCTCCCGGCGACGCTCTCCTCCTCCCGCGCTGCCTGCGGGGCCCCCAGCCCCAGCCCCGCCAGCGCCTCCGCCCCGTGCGCTCCCCGCCCCCTCGGAAGCGCGCACAGCGGCGGCTGGGGCCCGGGAAGGGGCCACGGCTCAGGGAGGCTGCCCGGTGGGTGCGCCCCGGGGGTCATGTCCGCGCGCCAGCGCCCGGGGTACAGCGGTCCACGCGAGGTGAGGACGCGGCGGGGCCCGGCCGGGGCCGGCAGAAAGAGGGGCTGCGCGCCCGGGGCGGGCTGCGGGGCGCGGGCACAGGCCCGGCGGGGCTGCCCCGGGCTCAGCCTCCCGCGGGCGGCTGTCCCTCTCCCCGTTCCCCGGCGGCGTGGGGGCTCAGGGGACCCGGGGCATGCTGCGCTGCGGGGCGGCGGGGCTCTCGGGCTGGGCGTGGTGGAGCTGGCGGAGGGCGCTCGGTGGCTCCCGCGGCCCCCAGAGCCCCCACCCCAACCTGGGTCCCTCGGGGCGCCTGTGGGGGTTCGGTTAGGGGACAGACATGTGCCCCCTCATCCTGTCGGTGTCGGGCCCGCGCTCCAGCGGTTTCTGGGCAGGTGGCTGAAGAAGAAGCGGCTTTGATCTCCATCTCCTGTGCTTTCCAAAGGCAGATTTCCCGGTGTAACAGAGACCGCTTTTCTGCTGGATTGGGCTTTCCGTAACTTTTTTTTTTCTTTCTTAATCTTCTTCTGCCTCAGGTAATAATATTTATTTCTCGCGTATGGTGTGCTAACAACACACCAGCCTTCAAAACCCTCAATTGACTGAACTTAATTTCTCAGCTGTTTCTTGTGCTCAAGGAAGGCCGTGATCCCCGTAGTGCAAACTCAGGGACAAGTGTTGGCAAGCAAAATTTTAAAGCACGATTCCAGTAAGTCCTGGGGCTATTTGGTTAGCCTTCCGTTTTTACAATTCAGCTGTCTGACCATCTTACAACTTTTTTTTTTTTTTTAAATGTTGCGTCAGATGGAACCAGCAGAACACTAGTTAAACCATTCCGTTCTGATGGGACTCTAATTCGTTCATCCTATTCGTTTCTTTGCTGAGAGCTGGGCACTCTGAAGGCGCAGCCGGCTTAACCCAGAGAGATAGACAAGGCCTGACAAATTTAGAAACACACCGTCTCCACAGGTATCTGGGATCACTAGCTTTTAAAATCATCAACGGACCCTCCAGTTTGTCTCGCCCCTCCCCCACGAATGTCATGCCAAACTAGCCTAATGGTGTCTGACCCTCCGAGGTGCCCAACGTCTGTCTGTTAAAGAAATTAATGATGAAAATAAGGAGTAGTAATTAAGTGACGGGATTTGGTCACATAATCACAGGATCTTGGAAATTGAAAAGGGTTTTAGAGATCATCTCTTCAAACCCTTCACCTGGCGGGCCAGGAAGCTCAAATTCCCGATAGCAAGGATTGGCTAAACTCCTACTGTTTACTGGTGATGGAACCAACACCACAATCCAGGCCTTCTCTTTCCCACTTAGTGACGCTTTCCAAGCATATTGCTGCTGGGCATTTTGAACAAAAACGATGGAACTAGAATCACCTATATCATTTTCCTGTTCTTATTTTTTATTTATTTTAACTGGTGGAGTTTTGAAATAAATGAGTGGTTGATTTAGCCAAACCACCTCTGTAGTACAATTAAAAAGATATGAACTCTTAATTTTAAATAATAGTTACATTCTTCTTGAACAGTGATGAATATGCAGATATATCCTAGGTGAACATCCAGAGAAGAAAAGTAATCAAAACGGGTGAACTAAATTTACCCCCATCTCTCCCTGGAATCTCAGCTCCCTATGGTGATTGGTTAGAGTAAAAGGTGTAATGTATGACTTTGGAGCCAACTTGAGAAAAGGAGTTTATATGAGGATCATTTGCATATTGTGATGAACACCATGACCTTATAACAGAGCTAAGAAAGGGACTTTAAGCTGACTTCTTTAGCATTTTATGCCTTGCACATTTTTTATGTATTTCAATTTAGTTCAATTTAATAGAGGTCTTTATTTACCTTCTATATTATATAGTGCCTATCCTGTGCCTGGTGCTGTTCTGGGCATTTGGGATCTATCCGTGAACACAGCAAAAAGATTTGTTCCTATGGAGCTCAAGTTGCATTCATTTATTAGAATGTTTCTGGATTTTGTTTGGCAGATAGAAGAGAATTTTGGTTTTGCCTAAAGTAGGGAAATGAACATAAATATTCCAAATTATCTTCCTTCCAATCCCCTGATCCTGCTGATTTTGTAATCACTGAAAACAAAGAAGGGAATTTAGATGAATTACTTTGACTTCTATGAACTGATACCCTCCTGTACACAAAGAACAGGTCCCACATTTGGTTATTTTATATATTGTTAATTCGGAGTCCCTTGAATTACATTTCCTTTAGTGCAGGGACATCACTGTGGTGGCATTAAACTTAATGAAGCCTGGGGGGATTCGTTTTCTCAATAGCGTTAGTGCACCCGTGGTAGTGTTGCGTCCTGTAATTGTACCAGTGTGCGAGATGTAGCTGCTTATTTATTTATGCAGATGGTGTTCTGCTTTCATTTTTTTCTCACTTTACATGTCGTCCCCCACTCCCCTCCATATTCCTAGGCCTCACAGTGTTGTGACTTCTTGGTAAATCCGTTACCACGGAAGGTTTTATTCAGACATTCCAGTTTTAAGTATTTTCTAATTCCCTCAACTGTTTTTTCTTCAAAACAGCATGGTTTGCAAGCTGAGCCATGTTTATTGTTTTTAACAAAGGCTTATCAAAATGAACTTGGCAGTTTTTCAGGCGTATACAGCCAAAAAAAGTATTCAGTGTGGCTTTTGGTGTTGTTTATGCATTCCTTACCTACCCTATTGCTTTGCTTTTAAAAATCGCTAATTTGGAAGCTATTTGCTTATGAGAACTTTTGTAGGATATCTCAAAACTCACCCATTAAAGTGGTATAACATAATACTTTAATTGAGGAAAAGCCAAATGTACATTTGATGTTGGGAGATGTTGAGTACAAAGATTTTCTCTCTGTCTGTTTTTAATTTATTCTACATCAGAGGACGTCAGCAAGTGTCATGATCTAACAATGTCCTATTTGAAAGTGGTCTCTGTGAAGCACTTGGAGGAGAGTCGTGATTTCTGATGGCTGCTAGGCACCCAGATTCGTTGATTTTCTTCAGTTGCCTTCCACTTCGCCCCATCAGAGGCTCATCTCTCCTTTCCCTCTTCTTTGACTCCACATTGATGAATGGGGTGAGTTGTAGCCAGGTAGGAAGTTACACACCTAAATAAATAAATTATTTAATGTGCTCCTTCTTTACTTAATAAATAAATAACAAATACTTAGTGAACTTCTCCTTATTAAATATTGGTATAAAGATTGTGTTTTGAGCACCTCTTTTTCTGTGCTGATGGCAGCAGGGGATGCAAAGACACAGAACCTGCCTCTGAAATAGCTTTCAGCCTGGTATGGAAAAAAAAGACGTTATATGACTGGCTATCATATGGGTTATGAGCTCCATGAGGTAGATAAGTACTCTGGAAATTAAAGGGGAGGAGAGAACGCATGCAGGCACTGTGAGTAATCAAGATTTAGGGAAGACTTTATAGAAGAGGACATGTTTGGGCTTCTCCTTTATAGACAGGTAGGATGGTAAAGCTTTATAGAAGCAGAGGTGTATATCTATCTTTATAGGAACATATCTCTGCTTTTTTTTTCCAAAGACCTATAGAAGACTTCCTTTTGGGGGCCAGGTATGGCCCCCATTGTATAATGAACCTTGACCATTTCTACACCCTCTGCATGCTTCCCCCTCCATCTTGGATAATGGAGTCCTGACCCACATTAAAACAACTCAGGGTTGGGGCGCCGGGGTGGCTCGGTTGGTTAAGTGGTTGACCCTTGGTTTTGGCTCAAGTCATGATCTTGGGGTGGTGGGGTTGAGCCCCACCTTGAGCCCTGTGTCGGGCTCCCCGCTCAGTGGGGAGTCTGCTTCAGGATTCTCTCTCTCCCTCTTCCCCGACTCTCTCTCTAAAAGAAATGAATAAATCTTGAAAGAAACTCAGGGTTAGCCATTACTCTCCTTGCCTCTGGAACCCCTCCTGGTTGTTGCTCAGAGCACAGAGGCCACTGTGGAAAATAGCTATCGTCACAATCAATTGGTGTATTCTGCTTTTACCAGCTCCGGTGCGTGCTTACGTTAGTATTTGCTCATAGTCTCATTCCACTATTTATTCCACCAGTACTTGCTATTGTGATTTTGCACTTTAATGGAATAGTACATAGAGTGATATAATGTAAATGCCAACCAAAGCATGCTTTTTCTCTAAAAACTAAATTGATTGTCATATAGGCACATAAAAGTAAGTCACTTCTAAAAACAGTGTCAACACGTGCTACAACATAGATGAACCATGAAAACATTATGCGGAGTGAGAGAAGCCGGATGCAAAAGACCACATATTGTGTGATATGTCCACAATAGGCAAATCCACAGAGACCAAAAGTAGATTCGTGGTTGGCCTGGTATGGGGGTAGGGAAAGTTGAGAGTGACTGACGATGGGTACATGGTTTCTTTTTGGGATGATGGCTTTGTTCTAGAATTAGGTGGTGGTGATGGCTTTATAACATGTGAGTACACTAAAAATCACTGAATTGTAGCCTTTAAAATGATTAAAATAGTAAATTTTGTTTCAAACCACCCCCCCCCAAAGACAGTGAAGCTAAAAAGAGCAAGAGCAACATCAACAAACGGGCTACTACCACTTAGATGTGGAATGGACAGCTGTAAAAGATTGTAAAACTCTAATAAAATGAATCTAGAAAGATTTTGCACTCAGGCTTTTCCACCAGAGACTCTAAGGTACAAGTGCTTTTACTGTCTTTGAGAAAATGTGGTAAGGTGATAGACAAAGTGAAAAACACTGATCTAGTGGACCTCTTAGAACTGATCTTCATTTTTGTTGTTGTTATCTTTTTTTAAGATTTTACTTATGTATTTGACAGAGAGCGAGTGTGGACAAGCAGGGGGAGTGGCAGGCGGAGGGAGAAGCAGGCTTCCTGCTGAGCAAGGACCTCGGGATCATGACCCGAGCCAAAGGCAGATGCTTAACCAACTGAGCCACCCAGGCGTCCCAGAACTGATCTTATTTTTAATGACATTTGTTCTTATTTTACTTTTAATAGTAGTGGGAATTCTTACCCACTGTTACCAGTTAGCTGTCCCCAAATGTGTTTTTACTGTTGATTTTTGTATTAAAAGTAGCACTTCCATGGATCTTGACCAGTCTGAACTGTGTTTTGCAGATTTCTGTGGGTTTCAAGGAGTCTCAGGGGATGTTAGGGGCATGGGGACAATGTGGGGAAAGATGTCCTATATCCAGTTTTGGTTCCTTTTGGTGATCTCTTCTGCAACCTGAGCAGGTGTGCTATTCCTGATTTCACATTTTGGGTTTCCAAGTAAGATTTTATCTGAACAAGGGATTTCTTGGTGAAAACAAGTTTGTAAATGATTAGGCCATGTGTTTATAAGTTTCTGCTTCCATTTCTCTGCCAAATTTGGTTTATGTCATTCTGGTAGCTCCTAATTGTTTCAAAATACTACTGTGCACCTGTGTTGAAAAAGCATGGGAAGACATTGGTCTTATTAACTTTCTATCCTCTATGCCTGTGCAGAGAGATAGTCAAATGAGTAGTTAGATATTCTGGGCAAGAAGCATAGATTGGGAGTTATTTGCATAGAGACTCAGTTTAAGTCCTATGTGTATGGAAGTAATCACCCAAGGAGAGTGTTGATAGAGAGACGTGAGGTGGGTCAAAGATAAAATCCTGAGGAATGGCTGTGCTGGGTCAGGTACCCTCTGTACTCACACTTTGGTCAATGACGTTCCCTCTGTAGTTTGCTATTTCCCCACATATGCTCGGGCATAACTGTCAAAAGAATTGGAGCATGAGTGTATATGTGGGTGGGTAGGGGTATGAGGTAGGTAGGGTCAGAGCATAGTCTGTGGGAACCAGCCAAGGAAGCTTTCTCTTTCTTTGAATTACCCTACAGCCTACAAGGCTCCTTCTATATGTGTACCGATGTATAGAATGAGAAGATAAACTTGGGTGTTTGCCTCATGGATTTGGTAGTGAGAGGGCCATTGCGGTATTTTTGACATGCAATGATTTGTTAAGAAGCATTACAGTTTCTTGATTTTTAAAATCCAGACATCCCCCGACCCCATGTCTTCATTCTCCCTTGTGGGACTTGAGTGGTGACTACTGGGTTCTGGGTATGGTCCCAGTGAGACCCCAGGTAAGTCCCCATGCCACAGGGGTCTGAAGCTTTATTTTGTTTCATTGACACAGACCCTGCCTTCAGTGCTGGCCAACTGTTTGGCATATTTGTTACAAGTCTCAGCAGGTAACGGTGTAGTAACATAATTTACAAACTCATAAAAACCCTCTTAGAAAAAGTCAAAGTACCATGGTAAAGAATAAATAAATGCTCATAAGTAAGACGCTGGCAAAAATATTTTACTGAATAGTTAGGGGGTTCTAATGATAAGGGGATTGGTCATTGTATCAAAAACTGAAGCAACACACGTTTTTTTCCTCTCATTTTTACTTCTTTCAGTTGACTTCTTCCACATTCAGAAAAGAAAAATTATAGACAACCGTATATTCTAATTTTATTAGAGATGAAGGTGTAATTAAAATTTTTTGTAAAGATTTTTTATTTATTCATTTGAGACACAGAGATAGAGAGAGAGAGAGAGCATGAGCAGGGGGAGAGCAGAGGGGAGGGAGAAGCAGGCTCCCCGCTGAGCCAGGAGCCCGATGTGGGGCTCGATCCCAGGACCCTGGGATCATGACCTGAGCCGAAGGCAGACGCTTAACCATCTGAGCCACCCAGGCGTCCCTGTAATTAAAATTTCAAATGACATTGGTGGGTACTTGGGTGGCTCGGTTAAACATCTTCACTCACATCTCAGGGTGGTGCGTTCAAACCCTGTGTTGGGCTCCATGCCCAGTGTAGAGCCTACTTAATAAATCAATAAGTAAAACCTTCAAAAATAAAAAGAAATTTCAAATGACATCGAATAGCTGATGCATCCAAACTGGCATCTGAGAATCGTTCTGGCACATTCTGCTTTCTTTATAAATTCTTGCATGATCATATACCTATTTGGCTGCAAATACAGGCTACATTAAGTTAAAGTTTCAGTTTTTTTTTAAAGTTTTAATAGTTTTAAAGTGGGAAGAGACTTTTGAATTAGATGAAATAGAATTAATTACTTTTAAAGCCCCTAATAAAAACATATTGTGATTAAACAATGTTAAAATAACTCAGTGAGTTTACCTCTTCATCAGGCAAATGTTTGCTGAGTACCCAGCATGTGGTAGACACTGTGTCAGGTGCTCAAGGCCCATAGAGAATAGATAGGGTCTTACCCAAAGGCTTACAATCTCCTAGGGGAGGCAGATGTGTGGACAAGTAATCAGGGCATTATGATGAGTCCCTTAAGTGACCACCTGCTTTGGTTCAGAGCCAGAGGGACTAAATGCTGCCTTTGTTGCTCAAGCCATTAAGGAAGTGTAGAAACTCATGAGGTGAACATGCTGAGGAAGGGAATTCTAAGCAGCAGGCACAGTACGTACAAAGTCACTGAGGTGGGGAAGCAGCACTAGACTGAGAGACCTGTGTGGTTCTCCAGGGCAGTTAGGGATGGCTGACCTGCAGGGTGTGTATATGGCCGGATGCCAGATAGGACCAGAAGAACCGGCAGGAGCAAGATCGTGTACTGCACTAAGGAGTTTCAGTTTTGCTTTAGCTGCTAAGAGTACTCCTTGAAGGCTTTTAAACAGAGGAGTGGGGGTGGGACAGGGGCTTTGGTGATAAAATTAGCTTGTGTTTCAAACCTACATCTCTAAATGAGGCTTGAAGAAAGGTCCAGGAGGGTGACAAGCTAGGGGTCTGTTGAAATGGTACAGGTGGGAAGCAAGGTTCATGCTTCATGGTAAGACTTCTGCTTTATTCATATTTATATTCTTGGTGCTTGGTGCCCTATAGGGTATGTGGTGGAGATGTCTGGTAGGCAATTTGATATTCTGGGCAAGCAATCCAAAATGTGGGCATTATCAGCTAATAGGCTCAGTTGAACATGACAGGATTGGATGAACAAGACATAATTGGATGTAATTACCCGAGGAGCATGTAAAGAATGAAGTGTGAAATGGGTCAAAAAATTGTAGAGAATAACTAGGGTGTGTTCATATTATATCCAGGGCACATCTTAGTCATTGTACCCTTCTTTTTCCACTCTAGTTACATGCTGTTCTTTTTCTAGAACAACTGTGAGGGCAGGGACTATGTCTTATTTATGGTGTCACTGCCATTGTTCACAGCTCAAGTCCTGTGTTTGGAAATAATCACCTAAGGAGAGTGTTTATAAAGAGATGTGACATGGGTCAGAGATAAAATCCTTGCACAATTCCAGAAAGCGCCACTCGTATGTCTTAGTAGTTGTGTCTCACTGTGAATGGTGCCTCTCGGAGTTGTGCTTCAGCTGTCCCTACTCAACCGGCCGCAGCAGCTATCATGGTACCCGAGATATGGTGAGTGTTCAGTGTGTTTGCTGAATGGATGAGTAAATGACACAACAGCTAATGAGTGGCCAGAGAAAGAAAGATCTAGCAAAAGAAAGTAAGGTATGGTCTCTAGGGAAAAAGGATAACCGGGGGGGACTCCAGTCATGGAAATGCAAGGAAGAAAGAGTTTCAGTCATGAGAGAGAGTGCCAAATGCTACAGAGAGGTCAATTAATTAGGGATGGCAGAGTCACCACTGCAATTAGGAGTCACTGGTGTCTAAAATAGCTTGAGCGGTGTGTGGGGGAGGCAGGGGGCAAATTCCATTCCACTGAGGTGGGAATGAGAAAAGGGATGAGGAGACAGTCAGTGTAGACAGGTCCTTAAGAGGCTGGGTTTGTGAAGGGAAGAAAGTCACGGGGGACGGCTGGGAAGGCGGCAGGGGTGAAGGGGGTTTTCTTCCCTTGTCTTCAGTTCTCTTCCTTTCTTTCCTCTCTCACATTCCTCCTTCCTGCTTTCAAGGTGACCGATTCTTGAGGAAATGTATAAGCTAAAGGTCTAGGTTCAGAATATAGAATCTAGGAGAGGGGAGGCTAACCTGAGAAATTAAATATGAAAAGAAGCATCTTTCTCTGCCAAAGGAACAAAAGGGATGAAAGATGCATGTGGATAGGAATGGACCGGAGGAATGAACTGAAGGGAAAAAAATGGAATAAAAACAGCTCACATTTTCTCTATAAAGCAGAACTAGCATTTCGGGGGCACTTTTTATGTTCTAAGCATCATTAAAACTACTTTCATATGTTAACTCTCTGAGTTCTAGCAACAGTCATGTGAGGATGGAGTTATTATCCTAATGTTACAAAGCCACGGCGGCCCAAACGGACGAAGCATCTTGCTGAGGTTGAACAGCTGCTCAGGGGCAGGACCAGGATGCCTTTAAAGCTGTTCACCAGCCTGGTACGGGGTACATAGAGGACTTAAGATATTGAAGAAGCAATGTGCAAATGGAACAGTACAACTATTATTGCTGAGTCACTCCAAGCACTTAGTTTGTGTTGGAAATCATAATTGTGCCATTAATTTGCAAGGTTGAGAGATTTGCTCTAGCAAAACTTGCCTTACCAGTTACAGGAAAGGAAATGTTTGAATGGTCTGGATTGATTCAAAAGTGGGGATTGGTGGCTTAGAAGGAGTGGGGGTGTCCGAAAGAGAGCAAGTGATATGATGGAGAAGGAGCTGTAGCCTCTAAAAAGGAGGCAAGTTGAGGGAATGGGAGAAAATGGAGAGGCCAGGCACCTGGGAGCTCAGGGAGGTTGGAAACCAGGTGCAGGAGGAGTTAGGGAATTGTGGAGGATAGAAGGTTGGGGTTTGGGAGGGATACCGACATCTCACAACAACCCTAGATTTCAGAAGTGAGGATTGGCACGGGTGATGATTGGTTGATGGTTTTGGGCGCATGTGGCTGAAATTGAATGGAGGTGATTCTTATGGGATGTGATGAGGTCAAGGTCGAGGCTGAGATTGGCAGAGATGTTGGCACATGTTGACTAGACCCTGTCTCTTGTTGCAGGATGGTGCCCAGTAGCCCTAAGGACTGCTCTGGACTTTAGAAAGCTACAACCCAAGTCTGGTATGGGTCTAGGGAAAGGTACAAAAGGTTAGCTGATCTCAATAGAACATTGTCAAAAAAAAAAAAAAGTTTGGATAGCTTCTATTTTGCACTGTAGTTTTTGAAAAAATAACTTGCAGATATCAGTTGGCAAAACAACAGGTTTCACGAGCAACTTCAGATGCTTTAGCCAAATTGTCTTTGTCAGCCTGGAAAGAAAGGACTGTGCTCTGATGAAACCTCCTTTTCCCTCTTCCGTCTCCCTCCTCTTTCTCTTCTCTGGGAGTGTCCAGCACTCTGTGGGTGGAGAAGCAACTGAGGATCATCAGGCTTCCAGCTGTTGAGCTTTGTTGTGATTTGTGGGGGTGGGGGTCATGGGAGAGGGGCCAGAAACTTGAGTGGGGCTCAGTGTGGTGTCTTTGCTTCTATAGTTAGCCATGTGATGGGAACCAGCAATACACGCTCCCTTTGTACAGCTGTGCATACCACGGTCGGCTTTTCTCTTCTGCCCATTCAGGGTTTCAGGAAATCAAAATGAGATCTGAGGTGAGCTTAGAAACCGCACATGTGAAGATACGGAGCTTGGGCCCAGGGACAGAATGTGTGTCCCAGGCCTACGCAAGTGGCCCATGCAGGTAATGAATCAGGTGGGCTGTTCTGGGGTGTAAGGAACAGAAACTCCAACCTGGACTGGCTTCACTGGTGAGGAAAAGGATTTCTTCATTTAGCAGAATGTCCTGGGCTCTGGCTTTACTTCTCTGTGATTCTCTTGGCTCTGTCCCTACCATGTGTTCTTTTCATTCTCAACCTGATTGCCCTCATGGTCCCCAGATGGCTACGGTTGTTCGAAGGGTCCCATAGAGATAGGAAACATCCAGTGGAGGGGGAGAAGTGGCGTCTTTGTGTCTTCTCAGTAGTGAGTCAATCTTTCCCAGAAGCTTCTGGAAGACTTCCTTGTCCTTGGCAAAGATGGGGTCACTGCCCTTTCCTTAAATCAGTCCATGACTGGCAGGCCCAACAGGCTTGCTGTAATTCTTGATTAACCACTTGGGATGGACTGGATGCTGGGAACCACATCCATGATAGAGAGAAGGCTCGAGGCCATTGTTATAAAATTCCAGGCTTTTCAAGGGGAAGGAGCCTTAGATGGCGGCGGTCAGGCCCCACTCCTGCATTTGCTAGCAGTATGAACTCAGACTCATTAACAACTTTGGTGAGCTTCGGTTTTCTCTGAGAGGATCACCATGGGAGTTGAAAACACTATATAAACTTTAAGGAGCTAATTTTTCACTTAATGATGATGATGATGATGATGATACGATAACAGTTCCATTTACTGAGCACTTACTTGTTCCAGACACTTGTTATAGGCTTTAATGCATTTTCTGTATTGCTCACTAAACACATATTAAGCAACATTACTCAAGGCATTACTCAAGGCATTCTACTAAATGCTTTATTTCTGATCTCTACTAAGCTGCGATCTGGAACAGTAAGG
The DNA here is from genome assembly GCF_037043125.1 of Eumetopias jubatus. NCBI lineage: Eukaryota > Metazoa > Chordata > Mammalia > Carnivora > Otariidae > Eumetopias > Eumetopias jubatus. The sequence continues at coordinate 38,175,391 of NW_028274823.1, forward strand.
CTAGAGACAGAGGAGGTGGTGCTCAGGTTCACCTATGGGTTTCAGGGGTTTTGGCCCATGTGACTGGGTAGAGGCAGTTGGCTGTGGGGCCTCTGCCAATCGCTCTGTTGCCTGCCTCTGATGGTCTTTCGCTAACTAGTGCAGGGCTCACTGCATTAGGGATTTGCAACCCACACGTGTACCGTGCCTTTAGAATACTTGATGCTTTTCTTTTCCCTGTTCCTTTATTTCCCAAATATAAGATTTTTGCATATTTATGCTTTTGAAATAGTAGAGGGATTTACAAATGTTTTTTCAATGCTTGTCTATATTGTCTCACCTGAGCCCCTTGAAGAAGGCAGGCCTGAATTTGCATCTGTATTGAGGCTTAGTGGTCCTGAGGTCCATCAGGTAAAGAAGGTGGGTGGTAGGGGGTGGGGCCGTCTTTTTTTTTTTTCGGTGTTGCAAATTGCCCTGCTTTGCACATCCTTGTGAAGTGAACTTCTCCCACATTTTGGTTTCTATCTGTAAGGTAGTTTCCCTGAAGGAGAATCTTCATCAAAGTGTTTGAAACTTTTTATATGGATTGCCTGATTGGCTCCTGGAAGGTTTTTGAATGGTGAAAAAGACACACTTGCAGTGTTATTTGGGGATTAGGCGTTTTCTCATTCTATGGTGTTTTATCTGCCTGGGATCATAAAATATTTCCAGAAAACCTGAACTGTACTAATACCATCTAACTTACATTTTCCCAGGTCCCCCTTGCAATTATAATAAAAACAGTGTTTCTGTGGCTCAGCCTATGTCATTTCTTCCCCTTAGTTCATAAAGTCCTGGGGAGAAACTAAACTTGTCCATCTTGATTCATCCTTTCCTTAGTGTGAGTTACTGCTCTTGAGGCTTCTTGGTCTGCATGCAAATAAACTCCCCAAAGGTCTATCTTTGATACACATCTGCTTTTTATTCATAGTTCTGGCCCTCATGCTGGGACCTCTACTCTACTCTTAGACAGTATGCAAGGGGCCCCTGGGTGGCTCGGTTGGTCACGCAACTGCCTTCAGCTCAGATCATGATCCCAAGGTCCTGGGATCAAGCCCCACATAGGGCTCCCTGCTCCCAGGGGAGCCTGCTTCTCCCTCTCCCTCTGCCTGCCACTCCCCCTGCTTGTGCTCTCATTCTCTCTCTCTCTCTCTGTCAAATAAATAAATAAAGTCTTAAAAAAGACAGTATGCGAGTAAGTTGATGGGGACAATGAAGTGAGGTTATGCTGGGTTTTTTGCCGATGCAGTACGAATATGGAGTATCTGTTTTGGCGTTGTGGTCAAGTACAAAGACTTGCATTCATATGACTTGACTTCTCACGTAATTCTCTCAACAGTTCCTAAAAAATACTTCTCCCCAACTCTTCCAATCCCACCAGATATATTGATGAATGAAGCTATGTGAGCAATAGAAAGTCAGGGGAAGGAACTGTCACTATTCTTATGTGGATTTTTTAAAAATGGTAGTTAACAACCATAGTGTATACAATACAAATTATATTTGTATTTTGTGCTTCGTACATTTCCTCAGCTAATTTTAGACACAAGTGTGTCAAGTGGGATAATAGGAAAGAGCGAGAGTGGGGCCCTGGAGGGGACCATCAACAGACCACACAGTGTGACAGGACTGGGGGTGGGGGGCACAGAGAGTGCTGTGGCAGCAGCTCAACTGTTTGGGGGAGGGCCCAGTACCACCCCGTGCAGCAGGTAGAAACTGGAGACCCGGAGGCCACTCCTACCAGGTGACATAGCAAGTCAGTGGGAAAGCCTGTATTTCTACCCAGGTCTTTCTACATTCGAGTGGCACCTTCTTTATTTGCTTCTTTTTCCATATTTGAATGTTTCAAAATTGCCTCTAAAATAATCAGACTTTATAGAAGGGAACAAAAGGGCCTACTGTTTCCCCCACTTTCTCTCACATCTTAGGTTTACATTATTTTCTTTAATAAGAGAGTCTTTTTTTTTTAAAGATTTTATTTGCTTATTTGACAGAGAGAGACACAGCGAGAGAGGGAACACAAGCAGGGGGAGTGGGAGAGGGAGAAGCAGGCTTCCCGCGGAGCAGGGAGCCCAATGCGGGGCTCGATCCCAGGACCCTGAGACCACGACCTGAGTCAAAGGCAGATGCTCAACCAATTCAGCCAGCCAGGCGCCCTTACATTATTTTTTAATATTTTAATTCCAGTGTAGTTAACATACAGTGTCATATTAGTTTCAGGTGTACAGTATGGTGATTTGACGCTTCCGTACCTGGTGCTCATCCTCCTGAAGCCTCATCACCTATGCCCCCCATCCCACCACCCCCCTGCCCTCTGGTGACCATCAGTGTGTTCTCTAGAGTTAACAGTCTGTTTCTTAGCTTGCCTCTCCCCTTTTTTCCCCTTGTTCTCCTTTGTTTTGTTTCTTAAATTCTATATGTGAGTGAATCAGGTTTACATTTTATATCATCTCTCCTTTCTACCAATAGGATTTTCTTTTTTTTTTTTAAGATTTTATTTATTTATTTGACAGAGAGAGACACAGCGAGAGAGGGAACACAAGCAGGGGGAGTGGGAGAGGGAGAAGCAGGCTTCCCACGGAGCAGGGAGCCCGATGCGGGGCTCAATCCCAGGACCCTGGGATCATGACCTGAGCCGAAGGCAGACGCTTAATGACTGAGCCACCCAGGCGCCCCTACCAATAGGATTTTCGTTTTGAATTTCTAAAAAATGGCTCTTAAACATTTTTCTTGAATTAGGCCTTGGCAAAAACCGTTTGCCTACCATGGATTCAGAGGTTTCCTGACCCTTGTTGGAAATGTCAGATTGGCCACAAAACTCTTGTAACTTGGACAGAATGTTCACCCAAAAGAAGTGCTACAATTCAAATGGGAAACTACAGTGCCACTTAGTTCCTGTGGGTTTGCTGAACAACATGAGGGGACTTCAAACAATCACTGCCCATTTTCCTGTCCGGCTGGAGTTCAGTTTGGAGAACCTCCCAATGGTGAAGGCTAGGCACTGAGCTAAAATTTCCCTTTCCAGCTTGAATCAACCAATTTGTCCTGATAACAAGTTTAAAGGAGTTTATAATTGAGTAGGAAACAAGGTAGGCATTCACCTTGCCAGGTTAAAGCAGGGTGCTAGGCGAATAACTCGTGCAAACAAGATCACAGAGAGAATACATATATGCCTACAAGAAATCTTAATCAGTTATTTACAGTATCCATTTACAAGTAAATGATCGGTCATGGCACTTATACCAGGGGTTGCAAAATCCCCAGTCTTTGGGAGCTCAAGCGTGAAGTAGCCGAGTTGTGATCTAATAGGGAGGGACCGGGCTCTCGTCAAATTGAGAACATTCTGTCACCATTGGACAGATAACTTCCATTCTGTTTTTAGTGCCAGGGATGCATCAGCTGACAAAACCGACAAAAATCCCTGCCCTCCTGGCGTTTACAGTCTGATTTGTCGCTGCCTTGGAAAACAAATGACCAAGCCAGTTAGCATGATCTGTAGAGCAAAAGCATATCAGTCAGACACACCGGTGTATTGCTGTAATAAATTGCACAGATTCCAACTTTGTTTGTTTTGAGGCCTTTTTCACATAGCCAGTGTTTCCGGGTAAGTGAGAGGACTGTAATTACAATATAAGTTGAGGTGGCTTCTTTTTCGCATTCTGCTGGTTTTGTTGCCTTAATTTGCCAAATAACCTTAATTATGAAATATTGGCCCTACCGGGCAGCCCCTATAAATAAAGCCCCTGGTTTATTTCATTCTAGTTTTGCTGTTTAATGGAAAATAGAGCATTGCGAACAATTCTGTCTGTCCTTGTGCTGACTGTGACGACTAATTGATGATGACTTGGTGCAGATTCTGAGCACCCCAGCGGGCGGGTTCCCTGGCTCGGGGGCTCCGTGGGCTGGGAGCTCCCCCCACCCCTGAGCCCCCGCCCCCACAGAGCAGTGCTCTTGTGGGCCTGCTTTTCTGCCCAGCAGTGGGACTCTGATGAGGTCACTAGAATAACAAGCCTGGGAGCTTGGACCTAGGAAGCCATGTGCCTTTTCTTTGAGCTTCTTGTGGGAAAATGGGGATTGGAAGCACCTGTGACTGCACTTATCTCATTTTCGCAAACAGGATTTCTGCTGGGCCTGCAAAGTGAGGCCAAATTGATAGTTTTGAAGAGAGAAAATGCTGGCCACTGGCAGGGATTAAACTCTTCTGTTCAGCCTTTAGCGCCTGGGAGACTGTCTTTAGCAACTGAACGGGTATTGCGGATGTGAATACTGGTGGCCCGGATTCCTGTCTCAGGAGCTGCTTGGCGTGTGTATGCCCGGAGCTCCTGCCTCTCTTGCACGTCAGGGGCGCTGCGCTGAGCTGGGAGGCAGAGATCTGCCCAGCCAGGGTCTCAGCATTCCCGACCTGGGGCATTTTCTCCTGGAGGGACCTGTGAGTCCTGATGGCCACACGTCTTACAGAAGGGTCTTAGGTGGTCCTAAGTGAATCTGTTCACCCTCAAGGGAACACATCACCCACTGAAATTGCGGCCAAACATCTCATGGGCACCTCTACATCTACACAAAGTCCAGTGGGCACTCTAGGAGCCCAATGTTTGTGTCTCCCCTTCATATGCTGAAGCTCCAACCCACAGTGGGGCGTTATTAGAAGGTTGGGCCTTTGAGGTTCAAGTTTAGATGAGGCTATGAGGGTGGAGCCCCATGATGGGATTAGTGTCCTTAAAGGAAGTGGAAGAGAGAGAAGAGCTGAGGAGAGGCCTTGTGAGCACACAGCCAGAAGGTGGTCCTCTGTAAGCCGTGGAGCGAGCCCTCACCAGCACCCCATGGGCTGGCACTCTGATCCCCCCCTTCCAACTTCCAGAATTGCAGTAAAAAAACTGCCTGTGGTTTCAGCCACCTCAGACTGTGGTATTTTGTTAGGACAGCCCGAGTGGACTAGGGCAGACTCAGTGCCTCTCCTTGGGGTCTTACCTGATCTGTCAGTAGGGGTTGATAATGTTGTTCCTTTCTTTTTTGACCTCTGACCCCGTGCTCGCCTGGATTTACCTTTACCTTTCTCAAGTTCCTTGCAGCCCCTGCTTCTTCTACCCCTCCCTGAAAGGTTAGGATTCCTCAAAGTCCTACTCTCTCTTCTCTTCCGCCCACTGTCAGGACACCTGGCTCCTCTCATTGGGGTCTGCGGACCAACAGAGGCCTCCCTTGCGAGTTTATCAGAAATTTGCCTCTCAGGCCCTATGCCAGACCTGCTGAATCTGAATCTGCCATTAACAGGGGTCGCCCACAGAAGGCCGAAAGGCCCATTCTTCAACATCTCAGTGGCCAGTGGTATGCCCTGACACCAAGTGTAGGTCCCAACACCAGATCTCTCTCCTGGGCTCTAGACCAGTTTATCCAACAGAGCCCTTGGTCTGGCCACTTCAGGGTCCCACAGGGATATCGAACTTTGCTGGTCTAGAGTTTTATTCCTTTTTTTCAAATATGCTCCTCTTCCTTTGGGCAACCAATAGAAGATAGGGGTTCTCCAGAAACTTCTACTTTAGAACTCCCATTTAACCTTGTACTCCTGGTTAAACGGTTTCTTTGGGGTTAGGAGAGCTAACAGCCAGGCAATATGCTCCAGTCTGGCTGACCCATTGTTCAGCTCGCCTCTCCTGACTGATCAGTGCCGCTAATTGCCTTTTGTTAAATATTTTGAATATTGTTCATGGTGTCATGTTCAATTAGTAACTTGTCGAACTTTTTTCCTCTGTAGTAAGTTTGAAAGTACACAGGTACTAAATAAATATTTTAAATTAGTATCATTTATTATATTTGTTATTACCTATAATATATTAAAGGTACTAGCACTTAATAAATATTTTTGATGGTGAGCAAGTAAGAAGTTCTTTGCCTGAAGTGCAAGATTTTCAGCATATTTGTGAATGACCATTGCTGTCCCAAAGGAAGTTTCATTCAGTGTGACCTGATGTGTCACATGATTGAATCCTACAACATCTGTGCAACAACAGAGGATTGGTGACATCAATTATAGCGCACTCATATAAATGCTTTGCAGCTATTAGAATGATCAGAGCACATTTACTAACATTCATGGTATCAAACTAAATGAAAAGAACAAATTACAGAAAAAAATGATTATAGTTTGGGATTTTTTTGAAGTGTGGTGAATATATATAAGGTGCAATTTACCATTTTAACCATTTTAAGAGTACAGTTCTGGGACATTAAGTACATTCGTATTGTTGTGCAACTACCCCCACCATCCATCTCTAGCACTTTTTTTTATCATTTCAAACTGAAACTCCATACCCATTGAACAATAATTCCCCATTCTTTGTCCATCCAGCCCCTGGCAACCACCATTCTTTCTGTTTCTATGAATTTGACTATTCTAAATACCTCACATAAATGGATGCATATAAGATTTGTCCCTTTGTGACTGGCTTATTTCACTTAGCATAATGTTTACAAGGTTCATCCATGCTGAAATGTGTCAGAACTGCCTTCCTTTTTAAGGCTGAATAATATTCCATTGTGTATATATACCACATCTTATATCTTCATTCATCTGGACACTTGAGTTGCTTCTACCTTCTGGCTACTGTGAATAATGCTGCTATGAATATGGATGTATACATATCTGTTTGAATCCCTGCTTTCACTTCTTTTGGGTATACACCCAGCAGTGAAATTGGTCGATCACATGATAATTCTATTTTAAATTTTTTGTAGAACCACTGTATCATTTTCCTATGGAGGCTGCACCATTTTACATCCCCACCAGCAATGCACAAGCGTTCCAGTTTCTCTGCATCCTGGCTAACACTTGTTATTCTCTGGTTTTGTTTTTTTGTTTTTTATGATAATCATTGTGATGGATGTGAAGTCTTAGTTTTGTTTTTAATAAAAAGATGTATTTACAGCGGTGCCTGGGTGGCTCAGTCGTTGAGCATCTGCCTTCAGCTCAGGTCACGATCCCAGGGTCCTGGGATCGAGCCCCGCATCGGGCTCCCTGCTCGGTGGGAAGCCTGCTTCTCCCTCTCCCACTCCCCCTGCTTGTGTTCCTGCTTTCACTATCTCTCTCTCTCTGTCAAATAAATAAATAAAATCTTAAAAAAAAGATATATTTACATACATATATGATATAAAAAACATTTCTTCAAAGGATTTACTCCAAATAAAAGCAGTGCCTTTTGGGTGGCAGGATACAGATGATTTTTATTATTGTCCTTTTGCTCTATTCTCTCCTTTTTCTGCATTAAGGATGTATGATATGTGTATTTAAGAACGCCTGAAGCTTGGTCAAGCCATATGAATTCAGGTGTTGGCAGTAACTCCTGGTTGCCCCTGGCTGTGCAGCCTTCACGTGGGCCTCCTACCTGCTGATTTTGGACTTGGCATCGCCCCTGTCATGGGGCCACTCTTCACGTTGAGGCCGTCCACGGATGCTCCCACACTCGAGGCCTGGCTGCCGCTCGTTCCTTTGCCCAGTGAAGCAGCACCAGGCTCTCTTGGCAGGAAACTATTACAACCAGGTCTCAGCACATGGCTTTCTGGTGCCCTAGACCACCTTCCTCCCCCAGTTGGATTTTTAGCACAAAGAAATCTCCTTTTTGGGTTATGTTTGCTCAGCAAGACTTTGGCTGGTCATCTTAGTTGATTACAAATGAAAGGGAAAGTTACTTTCTTCCTAGTCTGTGAATTATATATTCTGTAATTTTCCAAAGAGTTTCAAGGCTCATTCATCACAAGAGTCTGTGTCGGCTTCAAAAGCAGTAAGGATTGCCTATGTACCAGTTCAGAAAGAGCCAAAAGACATCCTTTCACAGAGCAAACGACTACATTTATGCAAAGAAGAGTTGTCCAGTTTACAATAATATAATTCATTCCTTTCTTTTTTTAATTACTATATTGAGTCATGTGCAGGCTGAAAGGGTGGCTTTTCTGCTTGTTTTTGAAGGATCAGGAGGGCTTGGGGACAGGTGTTAAGGGGAGGCTTCAGCGAAGGCTCTCTGTACTTGGGATTGGGTGTTAATCAATTATCTGTGACTTTTGGTGGGAAACTTTTCTTGATGGTTTTGTTTTGACGTGATGATTCTGGCTGCCTAGTCTGAAGCAAAGTCGAAGAGACTGTGGAACGGTCCAAACTTGAGCTGTGAGCACGGGCACTGGTTTCGTGCACATGGGCAAAAGACTGGTAAGATCTGACGACTAAGGCTGGGGCCTCCGAGACCTGGAAGGAGTTGAAGCTGAGGACAAATCGTGTATCGGGAGGCACAAGAGCAGTTCCACATCCTCATCCTGTTCCTTCTGGAGAAGGCATCACGGTTCCTTTTGTCTCAACGTTTCTTCCTGCGCCCAGATTTCTCACAGACGTCTCAAAAGAGAAGCAGTCGAGGACTTTGGGTTTGGCTTTGGGCCCCCTTCCTCCCTCATTTCCGGCCTCCCAGCTCGCAGGCTCCTCTTCCTCCACGCCTGCCATTGCTTTCTGTTGCCGTAGCCCCACCCGGCACGGGCCTCGGCGGCCCACCTCGCCTGGGGACAGCTGCAGACTCCGCTGCAGGTGCCCTTCCTGCCCACAGTCTGACTGTGGGCCCAGCTTCTCGGGTTGCACTGAGCACCCCCACCCCCGGACCGGCCCCGTGGTTTTCCCAGTGACTGCCTCTGACTCATCCCCTTGTCCCTCTTCCTTCTTTAGGAACGCACTGGCCGGTCCCTCCCGTCTTTCCCCGCAGGGTCCCACCACCTCCTGTCCAGTCTGTTCATCACCATGTGCGTCGGCTCAGAGAAGGCAGCCAGCCATTGGGAGAGGTCCTTCACAGGCTGGGGGGAGGGGGGAGCGGAGGCGGGACTTCACAGGGAGCTGTTATCATTCTAGGTGGTACTGGGATAGCAACTGTGGATGTGAGAGGACATTCCGTTAGCTGTTCGTGAGTTTTCTCCTTACCAAAGTGAGTCACCACCTCATTTTAAAATCTTCAAATAAAAACAAGGCCATGTTTACATAATGAGGTTAATCAAGGACCTACCACTTCTGTAAGACATAGTTAATATAAAAAAGTAATGAAAAAAAAGGCCAGTTACATGAGAAATAAGTCATTTTGACGTATTTGTAATTTAATAAGATTTGTTATTCAAAGAGAGGGTTGCGTTATCCTTTTTTTTTTTTTTTATCCTTTTTAAAGCCTGTTGTTTTGAATGATGTGGGGCTGCTTTTGAGAACATTCACTGGAGAGAAATGAACTCAGTGCTTGTCTGTTTTGACAAGGTATTTCTTACCAAATAGGAACCCCTTGACCCTGACCTCAGATTGTAATTTTGATTGTGGGTAGAACACGCGTTTCCTCTGAGCTTTGCCAGGCCCTGTTGCTTCTCATTTTTTAAATTTTTGCTGCAGAGGTAAGAGAGAGTTGACTGCTGGCTTCTTTGGACAGATGGAGGTCTAATGGATATGAAGTTGGGGAATTCCTGATCCTCTGCCAAATTAATATTTATAAGCATCGTGTTGGTCTCAGTCTGTGGCAACTAATGTGATTTGGCAGCTGGAAACTTGAATGTATGCTCTTTATGGAATGGGCATTGACTTTATTGATGCCTGGCAAATGCATAGCCAAGATGAGTGATGTTTATTTGCTTCTGTAATCCCAAGGGCTCAAGGTACTTGACACATTTTTGATAGCCCTCCAGTGCCTGGCTCTGAAATACTGCAAACCCCTGGGCAAGATGCTGAATTCTCAGGAGCATTGCCTGTCAGCTGGTGAACGTATGCAGGATCCAGTTTTCAGTCGTACCAGAAATATTTCTGTGGGCGTCCCTCCTGTCTGAATTCCAGGATCAGATGGTGATTGTGCGGGCTGTATACTCCCCTCACTCCTCTCATGCAGGGCTTTTCAGCAGTTGTGAATGTGTGAGTAGCCAACCTATATAACTGAAATGAAAAGCACTTGTAAGGATCAAATTGTCTTCTATTTTTGAGACAATCTTTCATTTTCAATAAATATTTGTTGGGGGCTTGCTAAATGTTAAACTTGTTCTAGGTGCTGGGAACCCAGCAGCATTTAAATAAAATAGGCAAGATTCCCTCCCTCATGGAGCTTACAGTTTTGTCATGAAGGCAAATAATAAACAATTAAATTAATGAATGAGACTTCAAATAGTGGTAGCTATAAGGAAATGAAAAAGCCTAATTAGTTAGAGAGTTACTAAGGGGTTAGGGAGCTTAGCGGACATCGTAAATTATTATGGTGGGGAAGGGCTATCTTAGAAAGGGGCATCTGACCTTAGATCTGAATGACAAGAAGGAGCCATCTATGGGAAGATGAGGCATGAAGGGGCTTTCAAGGCATGAAGGGGCAAGTGCAAAGGCCATGAGGCGGAAATGAATTTGGCAAGTTCAGAGAACAGAAAGAAGGCATAGGACGCTACTTCTTCATGACTGAGGGGAGGAGTAGTAGAAGGTAACATTTGAAGATTTGAAAAGGATCATATCATTCAAGGTCTTATGGATTATAAGGAGGTTAGGTTGTAGTCTCAGGGCATGGGGGAAACCATTAGAGAGTTTTAAGCAGGGGAGTGAGATGATCTGATAAATAGTGCTGCCTACTACCCGACTTTGCATTTATAGTCCATAGTCTTTCCTTTTTGTATCCTGACTTTTTAATATATAACATTCTAGAGGTTTTATAAATATTTTATATTATATATGTTTGGTAAAAATGGAGTAGATCATGCTTAGTTTTATAACTTAATTCATTCACATATCTATAGATCTGGAATAACTTTCCTTGTCAGTAATTATACTTCAGCCTATCATATATAAATGAGAGATCATAGCTAATGTAATTAACCTCAGTCAATTGAACTAGTAAATGTTATGGTCTTTCTTTTTACTGGTTATAAAAGTAATGCTTGTTTCTTGTTATATTTTTTGTTTTTGATTTTTTGTTTCTTGCTATATTTTTAAGTACAGAATTAGATAAAATAAAAAATTGTACCTCTTTCTAATTTTATCTTATGTAATCTGAGTGCCCTTATAATTTACAATTTGGAGAGAATAAATACATAGTTAACATGCGTACATAAAGTATGGTTTTGACCTCAATAAGAAAATGTTATTTTATATGTTATTAGAAAGGGTGTCCTTTAATTAAGAGATACATGCTCTTTTTTTTAAGATTTTATTTATTTATTTGAGAGAGAGAGAGGGGAGGGGCAGAGGGAGAGGGAGAAGCAGACTCCCTGCTGAGTGTGGAGCCTGTGGGGCTCGATCCCACAACCCCAAGATCACGACCAGAGCCGAAGTCAGATGCTCAAGCGATTGAATCACCCAGGCACCCCAAGAGAAACATGCTCTTAATGAAATCATTTTGGGTTTTCTTTTTCTTTCTGATGTCTATACCCTTCTAATTCTTAAATCAGTAATGGCACACAGGACAGCAATAGCATGTAGTAGGATGCATGCTAGATTGAGAGTCAGGAGACCTGAATTTCATTCCACTCTGCTTCTAACCAACTGTGTATGCTTGGGGAGACTGGGGCTCCTAGTCTAGGCCCCGATCTAGTGCTTTTTCCCCTGCACCATGTGGAATTCTCCCCCTGCGCTTGTCACTACCCTTGTTGCACTGATGTGCTTTCCAACTTAAGCTGAAAAGACCTGGTCTTTGAGTTTTCAGAAATTTGATACAAAAATGTGATATACAATAGTTTGATTTTGAATAATATACATTTCTTATTAGTATAGTTACATGTTAACTTCTGAATTTCTTTGTTTTTACCTGTGTTCTTTAAGAATACATACATAAAAGCAAAGAAGCTGGATATTCTCCTTGACCCAAGGAGAGCGTGTTTATCGATGTGGCGCATGACCAGATAGGATGATTCTGAATGGACACAGCATGTGGATCTAGTAGTCCCCCTGTATCCTTGGGGGATGCATTCCAAGATCCCCAGCAGATGCCTGAAACCAGGGATAATACTGAACCCTATTTATATTATGCCCCGCTCGTTTTTTTAATTCCAAGAGGTTTTTTTTTTTTTTTTTAAGATTTTATTTATTTATTTGACAGAGAGAGACACAGTGAGAGAGGGAACACAAGCAGGGGGAGGTTTTTTTTAGTTTCTGAATGTTTCTTTATTATAGCCTCCTTTTCCCATTTCATTTATGAGCTGTCTTTTCTTTATGTCTCTGAGGATAATAACTATAGTGGTTTTAAAATTTTTTTCTTTAGGGGCTCCTGGGTGGCTCAGTCGGTTGGGCATCTGCCTTCGGCTCAGGTCATGATCCCAGGGTCCTGGGATCGAGCCCCACATTAGGCTCTCTGCTCAGCTGGGAGCCTGCTTCTCCCTCCCCCTCTGTGACTCCCCCTGCTTGTGCTTTCTCTCTCTCTGTCAAGTAAATAAATAAAAATCTTAAAAAAAATTTTTTTTTCTTTCATGTCCTTGTCTTTTCCTTTTATGCTCTGAATTGTCCTTATTGCCTCTGAGTTCATTACCCCCCCCCCACTCCTGAATCGTCCATGCCAGCTCTTATATTAGAGGCTTTTAGCTGGTGATCTTTGGTTGTCTATTCATTTAGGAATGAGACACTAGGAAGCTGATTAGGAGGGGAGGACTTGTGAATTGTCAGCTGCATTGTGATGAGCAGTTTTGTTGGATTTAGTTCCTGCATCTCCCAAGTGACAATGCCTTTTTTCTCAGTGTGGTCAGTTCCTCCAAGAATATATCTTTGTCTTTTGCCTGGAGGTTAGAAGACTGGCTGCTAGTCAAATGGGGCCAGGGTGTTTTACCATTCAGCATGATTTTTATTTAATCCTCTTGCGTTCATGTGGTGCCCCCCCATTCTAGCTCTATCTGCTGTCTCCAGTAACAGAGTGTGCAGCGTTTCCACAGAATAAAATCTAGTTTTTTTTCCAGAGAGGGGATGGCTAATGGTCTAGGGGGCAAGAACTTTTAAAGACTTTCCATTAATGCTCCATTTTTTTCTTTAAGTTTTTTATTGTTATGTTAATCACCATACATGACATCATTAGTTTTGGATGTAGTGTTCCATGATTCGTTGTTTGTGCATAACACCCAGTGCTCCACGCAGAACGTGCCCTCCTTAATACCCATCACCAGGCTAACCCATCCCCCCACCCTCCTCCCCTCCAGAACCCTCAGTTTGTTTTTCAGGGTCCATCGTGCTCTATTTTTAACCCCATCCCATACTCACTGCCTTTAGAAACCTCTGTTCCTTCATTCCTGACACTGGGATTCTGCAGTTGGCTTACTTCTTACTGTATTCCTTCCATGTTGGATCAAATTCCAGTTCCCTGTGTGCTGCGTTGTATACCGTCTGTCTGTTCACTTCCAGCTTCCCAAACGTGGCTTGCATCTTTTACCTGCTGTCCCTTTCTCTCCTGTGCCCTTTATCTTTGTGGCTTCTTTCTTTTTTATTTCTTCATGATTAGTGGTGTTTTAGGAGAGAGTAGATATAAGCATGCATGTTCAATCTGCTATATTAAATTGGAAGCTGAATGTACCACAACTTATCCAACTGATTGAAAACTTATTCCAGTGTGTTTGCAGTTCTAACTAATGCTGATGTGCCCTTATACAAACATATCTGCGCGTATTGGGGGAGCGTTGCTGTATGACATGCCTAAACTAGAGTTCAGTTAAACTTTTGATAGAGACTGCCTACTATGACTCAAAAAAATTGAATCAACAAATACTATTAACAGTGTGAGATTGAACACATGTTTTTATTCATGAACCATCTCTGTGTCCTCCTTGATCCTTGACTGACAGACTTCTTTGTTGGATGGAAAACATTCTACTTAATAATTTTGGCAGACTTTCATAGTAGAGAAGTGAAAATTTCAATACTAAACATTACTGTATTGTAGTTCGTTCTTCAAGAAAAAAATCATATCGTGTGGGTGGTTAGTTACCCACAGGAATGGAACCAATATGATTACTTGGGTTTTCTTTATTTCTACTATGTTCTTGTGGCTCATAGTACTTCAGTCTCATAGGCTTCCAGAATTTTAAGCACTAAGGGAACTGATGATTGATGTGGTAATCGTCTGCTTTGACAAAATTGCTTTAGTGAGAACCCTTCATTTGTCTGTTTCACGTTATAAATTCATTCTCCCGATTCTTCTACTTCTGACGTGGCTGCTGGCCCATCTGATTATATGAGTGTTTGTGCAAAAGGAGATAACAATGTGTTTGTTTAGGCCTGTAGAACATTGGTAGTATAAGTATGTGGGATGGAGAGCCAACTGAGGAATTTGGAAGAAATTGAGAATTGGGAAGAACCACAGATGGGGAGTTTGACATCTTTGGGTTTGCATCCTGCCTCAGCCACAAATTCCTGCATGATCTTGGAAAATCATCTAGGTTCTGAGCCATGAAGAACAATGATTACGAAAACTAGATATGATTTTTGGGTGCAAGTGACAGAAATCAAATGCAACATGACCAAAAACAAAAAATGAATTCATCGGTATACTTAACAGAGAACCCCAGGGTCAGAGTTTAGACATAGCCGAATTCAAATGTTTACACAATTTCAGAAATATGTATTTCTCTCTCACTCCTTCTCTTTCCTGGGTTGACTTCATTTTAGGTGGGGGTCCCTCCAAGTAGAGATAAAAACAGCTACCAGCAAACTCTATAGATCCATTCTGGGACTTGGGAACCCTGTGTAAAGAAAGCACTCTTTCCCAGTTGTTTCAGCAAATGGCCCATGGCTGACTTTCTAGTCGAGCTTGGCTCACAAGTCTCTGGATAAATCAGTATCTCCAATTGGCCAGGCCTCTCCAAGAGCATGTAGGTTCCCAAGGCATGTGAACTGAGAATGGATAGGATGCCCAAGGAGATCTGCTGTTGCCCAGAGGAAGGGCCATGGGTGCTGGGCAGAAAGAGAAGCAAGAGCTGACCATTACCCTTCTCTGTTTTTCTCACTAGAGGGTTGGAGGCTGAAATATAGTAATATTTTCAATTATAAGCTCCATAGTGCTATATAACCAATGTAAGGTATTCTTTTTATTCCATTTTATGGATACTCAACTATAACTAAGTAGTACAGATTAACCCACACAAATTATTTATAGTTAATTTTTGCAAGTTCTTTTAGGTCTGGTTGGGTTGTCCTCATGCTTGTTCCTAAACTGGTCTCGTCTCAGGCCATATGAGCTGAAAGATAACTTCGAGGGAAGGTCAATAATAACCTTTAGTGGATAGTCTGTGTACATTTATCATCATCTATATAGAGTCTTGTTTAAAATGCCTTGGTCAATGAAATAATGGTCATGACAGATTATTCTGTCTTGGTATATAACAGTTATAGCCAATGAAGATACACACAGTTTTTAAAACAGTGAAATTGATCTTTTGTTTGCTCATAAGTATGACACCAGAAACAAAAGAAGCCAGTGGGAAGACATGGTTATCATGTTAGCACAAAATGTGACAGCATCGTCCAAATAGTCCCTTTTTCTCTTGGTAAGCCATTTTGATATTATCCATGAATTGGTTTAAACTTTTCTTGAATCTGTTTATACTTAAATTGGTATGGCCTCTGGAGATGAGTTCCGTAACTTTTTTGTAGGTCCTATCAATATGCCTCATTTTGTGTAGATGGTATCTGGAATGAGCACTACTTACAGAATGTAATAAAGGTGCAACTTTATTTTTCATCTCCTATTTTGCTTTAGAACTTGTTCAGTGAGGAATAGCCCTCTGCCATCTCTGAATGAAAACCTGGACAGGTACCATGGCTCTCCATTCATTCTTGGGTTATGGGTGGTCCCTTGGTCACCCCAAGTCACAAACACAGTCTTGATTCAGAAATTAGAATAGCTAACTCGTGCAAATAATAAGAACATAGAATTTAATTTAATGCCAATCCTCACCTTCTCCCCCAGGCAGGGCCACTAAAAAGTTGGCTGTTTGGAGTGGGAGAAGGGGGCATGATTCTTTCCCCTTTGCCAGCCTAATGTTTCTTCCTTACTAGGTTGTTGTAATTTTTTTTTTTTTTAGCTCCTCTAGAGCCTGACTCAAGTAGAAGAGGGGATTAGGAGAACAGGGCACAATCTTACACTTGTCACTCTTTATCTGGTGGGTGATGTATGTTTGTTTGTTTTTGGTTCTTGTTTTTTGTTTTTTGGGTTTTGTTGTTGTTGTTGTTGTTGTTGTTGTTTCATTGGTTGGTTGGTGTTTTGCTCAACCCTTCTAGGCCAATACCTGTGAGGCATGTAGTGCTTCTCTTCTGGCTGGTTGCAACCTCCTTGGCTCCTGGTTCTCCAGCAGTTATGGACCTTTGGTTTTAGAGAAGCACCCCACCCCCACCCCAGCAGGAAGCCCACCTGGGCAGGACTGTAATGGCTCCAGACAGCTCTTTCCTCAGCAGGGTCCGTGCCTGACCCAGGGGAAACTCTGCTGCACTTGTTGAGTCATCTTGAGAGAGGGGGGAGTGCCACTCTCCTTTGTGCCAAGGTCAAAGCCGAGTGTCAGCCACTCTTCTGATTCCCTGGGCTTGGAGTCAGATCCCCCTCCATTGTGTTTCAAATGCAGAGTCCCAAGTAGGCCCCCCAATGGTTTCACTGATATCTTACTTTTCCTAAGCTTGAGGCAGGGTGGGGGCATCCCCCCATCTCTAAAAAAAAAAGTTGTCTTTTAAAAAAAATCCTCTTTTTGATTTCCACTCTCTCATCTCTTTTGTATTTTCAAAGCTGGGTAAGGAGCCCAAGAGCTGTGCAATGAGAATTTTGGGGGGGGTAAATTCTGGAGATAGTCATCTAGCCTGTCACAGTAGAATTTCACATTTATTTTACTGGATGTTTCAGATGAGACTTCAACATTAACATACTTGTGGTATGATTAAAAAAAATATATTTGGTCTTTTTCCTGGCCCCTGGCACAGCACTCCTAAAACTCTTGGAATTTCCTGAGTGATAGGAGAATGTCTTTTGTTCTTCATAAGGGACCCCTTTCGAGCATACCTGAGTTTGTGCTAATGAGGTAGCTTAGGGTGGGGCGTCTGGTATCCTCAGGATGGGTCTGGTCACTAGAATATCATGTGATTTGGACTTTCAGCCCTACTCACTGATATCCTGGGAAGGGAGAGAAGTGGGCTGGAGATTAGACTCTAAAACAACTCTTTAACAAGATTTGGAGAGCTTCCAGGTTGTTGAACACATTCACATGCATGCACCTGCCAGGAAGGTGGATCACCCCAACTCCATAGACAGAAGCTCACAACTCAGGACCCTTCTGGACATTGCCCTAAATACCTTTCTATCTGGTGGTTCATCCGTATCCTTTGTAATAAACCAGTAAACATAAATAAAGTGTTTTCCTGAGTTCCGTGAGCCGTTCTAGCAAGTTATCAAACCTGAGGAGGGGGTTGGGGGAACCCCAGTTTCTAGCTGATCGGTCAGGAGTACAGGTGACCCAGAACTTGAGATGGCATCTGGAGTGGGGGCAGTCTTGCAGACTATGCCCTTTAACTTGTGGGATCTGATGCTGACTCTGGGTTGATAGTGTCAGAATTGAAATGTGGACCTGCCATTGTGGAGGATTGTTGGAGAGTTTGAGAATCAGAGAATATTTTCTCATGTATAAGCCACTGCAATCTCTTTTGGACTTCAGGAATTGCCAGCAGGTTCTGAGATATGTTGAAGTCCAGATTCATCATACCTACTCATCATGATTTTGTAATATTCGAGCCCATCAACCTTTGATTTCTTTGCCTGTTGAAGAAGAGTCCTATTTTTAAATTCCTCTTCCTATGAAGACCCTTCATGTCTTGAGACACTGTAGTCATCTACCTCTGACCCTTCTGAAATTGTTGTCTTTTTCTTGGTTTTCAGATGAACAGAGCTGTAGCATTATGGATGCTGATGTTTGATAAAGGGGAATTATATTTTTTAGTTTGTTCCTATTTCCCCTTGATGATGACCAGCAATTATATTGACTCTCTTGATCATAGGAGCGCATTGAACTGAACCTTTCTAGTCAACAATAACTTTTACACCAATGACTAGTCAACAATTACTTTTACACCTTTTTTTCATCATTTCTGAAATAATAAACCTTATTATATGCTCACCTGTTTACATACATGCAATCCAATGTTGACTCAAAAGGAAATATATATCTGAATGATTAATATCATTTTCCTCTTAAAAGCAGCCACAGTAGGAATTTTTAAGGTCAACCTATCACTGTTCACAATATTTTGGAGCCACGTTTTTTGAAACTACTTTAAACCATTAGGATATTCTTTTGAATATCATCCACAGTGGCTATTCACTCTAAGAAAGTGACTGTGATTTTTGGGAACACCAAACATTCACTGGGAGCCACGTCTGGAGTGTGATATTGATGATCACATTGAGCAGTACTGTTTTGGTCAAAATAGTGTGTCTGTAAAAGGATGGGCCTGGTTTCTTTATTTAAATGAAAACAATACCAAGATTAATTTTAAGGGTTTTTTTGACAATGATAATGCCTCTGATATTAATATGCCCACATTTTCTAGAGATGACTATTTAAAAGTAAAAAGCACAATCATTCTTTCTTTCCTCATGAAAGACTCCTTCTGTGAGGCTGTACAGTATCCATGCTGACAGGGATGAAAGCCACACCCTAGTCACTTTTCTGACATGTCCATTTTCATTTTGACTCTTGTCACATCAGAGCTTCTACTTATCCTGATACTGTGCAGAATAATCTCAACCAGACCTTGCTGTCTCTGGGTAAAGCCTGTATCTTGGTTCCCCGTGAGCTCTCTGTGTCCTAGGCCGTAGCCTTCCTCCTTATTTCTTTTATAAGAGGGAGGTGGTCCTTTGGGAATCCATACTGCTCAGAGAAGAAGCATCTCTGGATTTCTAAGGCATCTGGTGGGAAACTGTCACTCTGGTCGGTTGGTTGGTACTCCTATCTGAGGCATATGCATTACAGTGACCAAATTAATTAAAACTAGATTATTTTATTTTATTATTTTTAAAGATATTTATTTATTTATTTATTTATTTATTTATTTATTTATTTATTTGACAGACAGAGAGAGTGCACAAGGAGGGGGAGTGGCAGAGGGAGAAGCAGGCTCCCCGAGGAGCAGAGAGCCCGATGTGGGGCTCGATCCCAAGGCCCCAGGATCATGACCAGAGCGGAAGGCAGCCACCTTACTGACTGAGCCACCCAGGTGTCCCAAAGCTAGATTATTTTAAAACTTCACTGAACCCGTCCCACAGTCTATCAGTTTGAGGGAGAGAGGGTTTCACTGCTAAGCTCTTATTAGCACTTCCATAGGCACAGAATCAATTCGGGAAGGAAAGTGAAATTCTGCTAACCAAAATCATGGTACCATGATGCCGAGCTCCACCAACAATGAAGAGCAGGTACCCAGATCCTCTTCTGAAAGACCACCACGTATGTGAGTCCCTGACCACAGTGCCTGGCCCGTAGATCAATGCTCACAAAACAGTAGTTGTTGCTATTATGATGATATTCATCTACAGAATTAAAATGTTGAGTTGTCTTTTTCTGCCCCACCGTTCTGGGCATTTCCTTTAAATACCCAGTTAGTCAAATGTTATTTCCCCTTAGAGAAGCCTGGTTGCCTTGCCTAGGACGGCCATGCTCGTTAGGAGGAATCTGACCCTTTGTACAGATCGCACAGAGCCCATGGCCTCCTTCCCAGCCAGCCGTGAAGGGGGTCCGTGGTGGCCCCCACCAGCTGTCCGAAGCACTGCCCACTGGCAGTAAAAGAGTCGGCACATCACCCCGTTCTTCCAGATTTCATCCTTGAGTGCCTTTTGCCCTGCAGGGGTCGATTCGCTACCAGCAAGCACACACATCTCTTCTGGAACACTGTGTATTTACTGTTTTCTGACCTAGGACCTTTGACCTACCAACTGCAAAAGTAACTTTTCCTCAGAGTCACATTATCCATATGAGAAGCAAAGCTGAGGAAAAGAGAGATAAGGGATCAAGGAGGCCTCTGTTTCCGTAACACTCATTTCCTTTTCTCTCTGTTTTTAGACTTGTTTCTACCTACGTCATGTCACAGTCACATAATTTACATATGTAAATCACAAATTGCATTTGACTCTGGCTTTGACAATTTTTCTTCCCCAGAAATGATTTTTCTTTTGAATCCTGAGCCTCCTTCTTTGACTGAGGTGAGGGGATGCCCATTTCTCAGTCTTTGTGGACTTTTTCTTTTTTCATATATAGAAGGAAACCGTATGGGGCTCTTACATGCAACCCCAGACACTCCTCGTTGCCAGGCCGTGAGGGGCTGCCCACCAGCCCTGCAAGACACGCATCATCCATCTTTGGAGACCCAAACAGCTCCTTAAGAACTCTTTCAGCTGATGGCCACAAATGCTAGAGATTTCAGCCTCTGCTCTGGTTTACTTAATAAAATGACTCCAAGCTTTTGAATTTTCTGGGTGTTTTCTTTATTTTTTTTATCTTTCTCTCTGTTCTTTATTTCTTTTTGTCTAGGTCATCTCTATTGCTCCTAGACCCATAGCAATGATCTCACCCTTGGTTACAGATCTGTCTGTGATACCATCCCCCCTGCCCTGCACTGTGACTACTGCTTATCATTGGTGGGCCTGAAACCCATAGCTTGTTCATGTAGAATGCACGGTAAAAATACACTGGCCTTTGGAATGTGGACTTCAGCCAATCATCAGCCTTTTTTTGCTGTTCGTAATTGGCTGTGTTTTTAAGAAATGAGAAGTCCAATAAATTGAATTTATATTATTTGACACTCAATTCTCAGTGAGAAATATTGGTTTAACACATGAGTGATTAAGTAGACACAAAGCTATAATTTTCAATCTTATAGATGATTGTTTTGTTGAAATCAAAATGTTTATTTTCTCTGTTCAGATTATTCTTGTTCCAAGATTCTAAAACTATCCAGTATAACTCAAGCCTTTATTTATTCTTATCCTGAAGACGTTAATTCCTTTTCCCCTTGCCCCCAGTGAGGACAATTTTGTCATAGTCAGCATTCTCTCAAAAAGTTTGTCAGGGGTGCCTGGGTGGCTCAGTTATTAAGCGTCTGCCTTCGGCTCAGGTCATGGTCCCAGGGTCCTGGGATCGAGCCCCACATCGGGCTCCCTGCTCCACGGGAAGCCTGCTTCTCCCTCTCCCACTCCCCCTGCTTGTGTTCCCTCTCTTGCTATGTCTCTCTCTGTCAAATAAATAAATAAAATCTTAAAAAGTTTATCAAAGAAGAGGGAATGATATTCTCATGTGAACCTAAAATGCCATATGAATGTCACATTCTCATTCCACCCAGTACAATTGTCCTAAGGTGGACTTTTTCATTCCCTGTTACTTACCCATAAAATATTACAACACTTTCTAAGAGGAAAACAAACTTGAAAATTGTAGTAAAAGACCATGCTGGAATAAATATCTTTATTTTACGCGCACACACACACACACACACACACACACACACACACACACTGTACCACACATATATGAAGAAAAAACAATAAAAACTAAATCCTGTCAATTGAATCTTTCTTTAGACAACCTTAAAATATGATTAGAAAGGTTTTCTTTCCATAGGTAGATTTCTTGTTTTCGCCCTGTTAGGAAGAAAAGACATGAGGGGTGGCCTTTAATTCATGTGTGAGGAGTGGTCCCAAAGCAAAGCCTCCTCAAAATCTTGACAAGTTGGAATAAAGACAGCAAGCATGACAAATATATTCAATGTGAAATGTCACCTCTGTCAACTACATAAGAAAGCCTGTATAAACTGATGGAAAATGGAAAAAAACCGCAAGTCCACACTTAGTTGCAAGTCTGTAAAAATGATTTTATTACTTTTTATAAGAATTCTTGAATCCTCCAAGAAATTCAGAAAAGAGCATTCATAATCCTACTTTCTTCACACAACTGCCTTCTATTTTTGTGCATTGCTTTCTCATCTTGTCTTTATGCATATGTATTTTCTGTAGTTGCACTCATAGCGCATACATTTTGTGTTCTGATTGTGAGTTAGCCCAGCATCAGTGTGGATTTGGTGCCGCTAGAGTCCTCATGACCATCCCTGGGAAGGGTTTTGTTGGAATCCATGGCTGGGATGTGCCATCCGTGTATCTCTTAGGAAAAGTCATCAAAAGGGAAGAGAATGTGGATACAGATATTCGGTGCACAGATAATTGCCTGCAAAGAATTTCGGTGTGCATTTCAGTGTGCACTGCAAAGAAGTGAAAATTGGTTTAAATGGTCAAAAACCATGGTATTTCTTGGAAGTTTTCTTTGTCATTTTCTCTGCCACTCTCTGCCCATTATTGACCTCTTTTGTATTGTCTCTAGATCATAAGAAAAAGTTGACATAGCAATATAAAGTCATTGGGTGTCTCCTGGCCTTTTTTCCCTTTGGTTGCTCTAGGAAGAGAAATATGGGTGCTTTCGTCTATGATGAAGATATTCATTTATTAATAATTTGATAATCGTGTCACTGTTTGAACTAGTAGCTGGCATAAGTTTAACTTAGGTAAGCATGGTTTTGAGTGTGGACTGTGTTAATACAAGAATCTTTAAATAGGAGGGAGGTGCTTTTACATATACTTTGCCCTTTACTCCTCATGAAAGCCCTATTAGAGAGGAACTATGAGCTCAGATGTCCACGGCAGGAGTCTGGGATTCAGAAAGCTAGGCCGTGAGTCAAGGTCATTCATCCAGTGGTTGTCTGAGCTGAGTTTCCAAGCCAGACATGTCTGAGCCACCACAAGTGCACTGTTGTGTGTGCTTAACAACGTAATGCAGTGTTCATACTTGTGGCAGGTTTTTTTTAAAGATTTTTATTTATTCATTTGTCAGAGAGAAAGGGAGCCCAAGCAGGGGGAACAGCAGGCAGAGGGAGAAGCAGGCTCCCCACTGAGCAAGGAGCCCGACATGGGGCTTGGTCCCAGGACCCTGGGATCATGACCTGAGCCAAAGGCAGATGCTTAACTGACTGAGCCACCCAGGCACCCCTCTTTTTTCTTTTAAAAATTTTTTTCTAGCTGGGTTATGTTACTATTTACAACAGCATCATGGCTTAAGGGCCTCTTGTTTTTTTTTTTAATACTTTATTTATTTATTTGACAGAGACACAGCGAGAGAGGGAATAGAAGCAGCATGAGAGGGAGAGGGAGAAGCAGGCTTCCTGCTGAGCAAGGAGCCCGATGTGGGGCCCGATGTGGGGCCCGATGTGGGGCCCGATCCCAGGACCCTGGGATCATGACCTGAGCCGAAGGCAGATGCTTAAAGGCTGAGCCACCCAGGCGCCCCTTAAGGGCCTCTTGTAAGCCTCCTTCTCAGAGAATTCCCCTCTCAGAACATTTTTCATACCCAGCCTCCGAACATACATACTGCTCCAGCGTGAAGTCCCTGGACAGGGAAATGTGATGTCTTCTTTTGCAGTTTATAAAGTTTTACCTGATATAACTGTTACTCTCCCATGCTACCTCGATATAAAAAATTATAATAATCATAGAATATTGAAATCTTAAATTCTTCACCCCTCTCCTAATGTTCACAGAGGCAGTCTATAACAACGAGAGTGATAATAGCTAACATTTATTTGAATGCTTGTGCTGTGGGGAGATCCTATGCTTCGTGATATAATATGGATTACCTCACTTCATTTTCCAGATAACTCCACAAGGCAGGAATGGGGATTTGAAAAGATCAATAAAAAACACTCATCTTTTCCCTAAGTTCAAAACCAATGTAGAGGCAGAAACAGGTATCCAACCAATGAAGATCAAAATGCCACCTTCAGTGCTTATGATACTGAGAATTGGGGAATGAGGCTTAGGACTACCAGCCAAGGAGGATTGCAATACTCTCCCCATAAAAAATACAGATTTACCTAATCACAATCCCTGCCACCCCCAAACAACCACAGGCTGACTTGCAAGGGCACCTGCCCCTATTTCATCTGTAGCATGGAAGACCTGAGAAGGATGAGCCTTCTCTACTAACAGGCAGATCCCAAGTTGGTGGGGGAGGGGGGTAACACAAGGAAGAGAAGGGCTGAACTGACCAAAAGTGCAGCCATATCTGTTTCTCCCAAAGTCACAAATCAGATAACCGCTTTCCTCCTATGGAGAAGCGTCAGCGAGGAGGGCAAGGAAGGCCAGCGGTGCCACATCTACCAAGGTGCCCGACACATGGAATCAATGCAAAGGAGGTCTTTGTCTCCAGGTGGAGGTATTGTCCACGGGTCTGTCCTGCAGATAAGGGAACCGAGGCACTGAGACACTCAATAAGAGCTTGCAGTTTGTGAGTAGCAGAGAAGTCTAAACAGGGTCACTGTCAGGGACGGATGGAGCTGGGCCCGCTGTGGCAGGCTCTGACTCGGGTCAGGTACAAGACAAAGGGAAATTAAAGCGGGAAAGCGGATATGAGAGGCACATGAGCGGAAGTGGTAAGAGTTGGCCTCGCTTGTTATGAGACCTGGGGAATTATCAAGGGGACTCAAGAGTGTTCTAGTATGCCTAGTTGGAAATGCTAAAAGCATTACACACACACACACACACACACACACACACACACACACACACATTTTGTTTCCAGGGGAGAAGAGCCTGTGCTTTTTTTTGGACATGTGAGTTTGAGGCACCTTGTAGGCTCTTGGAAACTTGAGGAAGGTTGGCAGCAGAAATACAGGTGTTGGCATTGTCCCTTTAAAAGTGATTGCTGCCTGAAATTAAGGGAGCACTAAAGCAAGAGCAGCAAAAGAGGAGGTCAGTGTCACAACTGAGTTTTGTATTTGAAATAAGCCAAAAGATTTGAGTTGGTAACCCTCTTGTGATTTGATCTTGTTCAAAGGCAAGCCCACAATGGCTCAGGAATTGACTTCATCTTTCAACCATAGCCCTGGTGCATGACACAAGCTTGCAGCCCACCTTGGTGTGCAGGATGCTTCCATCTGTCCCTCTATGTCCACTGTCCATCCATTTCTCCCCTGGGAGACTGACATGCAGGAGCTGCAGCTCCTGGGTCCCCCTTGGGTCCAGCCACCGAGAGGACTCAGAAGGCGTCAGGAGTGCGAGGCTGGTGTATTTATTTCCTTGGCTCTTTTACTGTCTGATCCTTGTGGCCTGACTGCTTTCCTTTGCCCAAGATTTTCTACGGTTAACTTTATAGAAGGTTCCAATAGTTGCTCTCTCCCTCTGCCCTTCAGGCCCAGAGGTGGTAATATCTTCCACTGTTCCTAGCCCCAGGGGACTCTACTGACCTTTGTTAGAGTTTATGAACACAGCTCACATCTTTATAAATGCCTTTGTTGAGGTCTCCCCAACTTCCTGGCCCCTACTAGGATAAATAATACACCTAATAAACCAGAAGGAATTTATGTTCTCTAAGGCACTAGCCCTACCCTTAATAAACAGAGGGGAGCTTCTAATCTGTGGGGTCTCTGACCTGGAAAGAGACGAGAGAATTAGTACAGGGTGTGCAAATCCACAGTACATGCAACACCGCCCATGAACAGAATAACATCTTACTCAGTTGTCAGGCTTTGTCAAATGTTTGTAAGTGCCTTAGGGTTTTATAAAATAAAATAAAATGTATTTGAAAATACCATGAAATTCATTTTAACAGATGTCTTTAAATATTTTTTTTCAAAAGATTTTATTTATTTCTCAGAGAGAGAGAGCACGAGCAGGGGGAGCTGCAGGCAGAAGGAGAAGGAGGTTCCTTGCTGAGCAGGGACCCGGATGCGGGACTCGATCCCAGGACCCTGGGATCATGACCTGAGCGGAAGGCAGACACTTAACTGACTGAGCCACCCAGGCGCCCCTTTATATATTTTCTTAATCAACAAATAACACTAAAAACATAACTGTTGCCATGTTTGGCTAAGGAAATATTTTATTTTATTTATTTACTTTTAGGAAATATTTTAAAATGTATAGAGTGAACTCACACGTGAAAAAGTTGGTTGAACACTACTTCCAAAGCTTTTGTTGTGAAAGTTCACCAGCCTTTTCTCTGGGTCCCAAACTAGGAGGGAGTGGAATGACTGGTTCAGTTCTAACTATTTCTATCAGGATGGAGACAAAGACGACTGCCCACATCTTGAAAGAATTTTTGTATAATCATTTCTAAGTTTTTCATTTCCAGAAAGAAATTCCGGTTCTCGGTCTTGCACTAAAGAGTACACCACATTCTCAGCCTTGGCAACACCTTGTCCTTTGTGTGACCTACCATGGCTCAAGCGGTGAGCAGAGTCTACAGAATGCAAAAATAAACATCTCTAAGGGCCTGTGGAATTTGATGGCTTGTGCAGTGTGGGGCAGACAGTGGGCCGAGTGCCAGGCTCTGTAGGTGAGCCCTCCAGCAACCCGCATGCATTTTTAGCCACTCTCTTGGTCACCAGAAAGGCCAAGCCATGATTAGAAGCTTGGGATTTTCAGCCCCGCGTCCCCCTCCCTTTTTCTGAGAGAGGGGAGGCGCTGAAAATGGAGTTAATAACTGATCACGTTTATGTGAGGAAGCCTCCATAAAATCTCAGTCGTGTGGGGCTCGGGGAGCTTCCAGGTTGGTGTACACGTGGAGGTGTGAGGAAAGTGTCATCCCTGGACAGGGCACGGAAGTCCTGTGGCCCTGCTCACATATCTTGCCCTACATGTCTCTGGCATCTAGATGTTCATCTGTATCTTTTATCATAGCCTTTTAGCGTAAACTGGTAAACAGGAGTAAGTGTTTCCCTGAGTTCTGTGAGCCGTTCTAGCAAATTAGTGGAACCCAAGGAAGAGGTCATTGGCACTGCTGAACTATTGTTTGTTGGTCAGAAGCTCAGATGATATCCTTGGCATGTGACTGCTGTCTGAAGGTGGGGGGTGAGGGACGGTCTTCTGGGACTGAGCCCTTAAACTGTGGGATCTGACACTTTCTCTGGGTAGAAGTCAGAATTGAGTTGAATTCTTGGACACCCTGCTGGTGCTCAAGAATGGCTTCTTGGTGTGCAGGGGACTAGAAGTGTCAGACGTGAAGTGTTTTGTGTGAGCAGTAAAGGAGACTCACGGGAGAGAAACACATAGTAGGGAAGAACTGGATTTTCCCTACACAGGAAGGAAAAATCTGAGTTTTTCCTTTACATTGGCAGTGGAGTTATGTTTGCAGGTTTGGCCTGGTCTGGGGGCAGGGCCCGACCATGCTGGTATACTCCGTGAGATATATTCACTTAAGACTCTGTTACCCAGATGCTGGGAAAGCTGGTTAATCTGGTTTGAGAGTGGATAAAAAGAACAAAGAACGGATGGGTAATTTCTTGCCCCCATCCCTCAAGCTCCCCGTACCCCTTCCCCATGTGATTTGAGAAAACGTCCAGAACTCGAGAATTGGGGATGTTCATTCCCTAAATGTCTAGTGAGTGCCTGTTCTCTTCCAGGCCGTGTCTGAGGCACTGAAGCATCAAGGGTCCCCCATTCTTAGGGAGCTCACACTCCAGGCAGATCTGAGTTCTGCCTGCGCTGGCTTTCAAACACTGGTTCTCCACAACGCTGCATAACTCGAGGGGTTAACTTCTAGCTAAGTCAGAAATATCTGACTGGTTGCCTCTCCCATTCCAACAACATAGCGGTAGCCGTGATTACAGAGTGTGGAAAATGTTGTGGTATAGACAGCCAGCACTGTTCTTCAATAAAAGGCTCTCTGTGAATGAACAGAAAGATTCTGTGTGATGCATCTCAAGCCCCAAGCTTCTCTCTGCAGCCAAGAGGCCTCTGATAGAACATATTCTGACCTAATAATTCCATACGCTGTAAGAGTGCAAAATTAGAATTCAAGACTTCTGCAAGCCCACAGAGTTAGACACAAGAATTTATTCACTGAGCCACACCAGCTTTATACCAGACACTGTTCCAGGCGCAGGCATCACTGACTGCATGTTATACTTTTTATCAGAGAGGGCTACAGCCCAGGCCTGTCGCTTCTTCTACGTGCACTTCCAAAGAGGAGAGACAAGAGCTCCATCACTGCAGAGGACGGTAATTGGGGGCAAGCTCCTGGTTTTGAATTGCACCGTCAACAAACTATTAGACGCAGAAGTAAGCATTTTTCTGATGTTGCCTAGAATCAGCAGCTCTGCGGGGTAGCAGCTGGGCAGGGAGGGAAAGAAGGTGCTTTCTATTCTCTGCATCTTACGTGAATCACAGGTTGTACCCTTTTCTCCCTCTCTGTAGACCAAATACCAGATAAATTGCTCTGCTGTTTATTCTAGGTCCTATGTAAAGTATTCCTGTCCCCCAAGTCTCACACCCAGTGTAGGAACTTGGGCAGCTTCATTACTGGAAGTCAGTGTTTCAGTTTAGTGCTCAAAGGTGCCCGACAGACACCCCCAAAATTTCTGGGTGAAGTCAGTAGTTAGTTATTCCCCTGTTACCAGGATCCGTGGGAGGACTAAGCAGAGAGAAGCAGAAAGGAGAGGGGGGAAAAGAAAATCACTAGTTTTTCTTTACTAAGAGCAATATTATTTTTCATAGCACACATGTAATACCATTGAGCAACAAAAATAAATAAATCCATATGCAGTAGAAGGCATCCCTAAGACCCAGAGACTCCAAATGGAAAAAATAGCTGGCTCCCTGGGCCAGAGACTGTGCAAACCCAAGCCGCCAGAGGAGTTTCTTTAACTTCCCTCCACACTGGATCCTTTTCAGATCGTGAGTTCGCCCCAGGCTACAAGTCTGTAAGAACACCACTCCGCTGCTCTGAAGGCTGTGCAGAAAAGTGTTGGAATCCTCCTAGCAGACTTGGAAGATGGCCCTGTGGCGCACATGGTGTCCTCTGTGATTCCCAGCCATTGAAAATATCAATCAACTTGGATAGATTCGATATCTTCCATGGAATGAACATGGTATCTCTCTCTCTCTCTCTCAGGCATTTATAAATTTCTCTTAGCACTGTCTTGTAGTTTTTAGTGGAAAAGTAATGCAAATATTAGGCTAAGTTTATTCCTGGGCATTTCATGGTTTGGGATGCTACCATAAAGTGGTATTTTTAAATTTTAATATGTAATCGCTCGCCACTAATATATAGAAATACATTTGATGGCTACACAAGAAAAAATAACAAATTCCAGTTTATCAAAATTAATAGCTTCTGCTCTTCAGAACATACCACTAAGAAATGAATGGGCAAGCCACAGAATGGGAGAAAATATTTGTAATACATATGTCTACAAAGGACTTGTATTGACAACATACAATGAATTTTTATATCTCAATAAAAAGACAACCCCCCAAAATGTGCATATTTGAATAGACAAAAGAAGATGTATGAATAGTTAATAAGTATATGAAAAAGATGGTGAACATTCTTAGTCATCAGGGAAACACAAATTAAAACTACAATGAAAATCCATTACACGCTGGAGCAACTGGACTTCTAATATATTACTCATAATATTGTGTAGCCATTTTGAAAAATAGTCTGGGAGTTTCTTCTAAAGTTAAATATATCCTTACAATATGACTCAGCAGTTTCATTCCTACATATTTACTCAAGAGAATGAAAACAGGTGTCCACGTAAAGAAACGTATATGGATTGTCACAGAAGCTTTGTTCATAATGGTCTGAAACTGGAAACGACCCTAATGTCCATCAACAGATGAATACATAAATAAATTGCAGTATATCCATAATACAGATTACTATTCAGCAATAAAAAGGAATCTACAGATACACACAACATCCTAGATGAATCTTAAAACATTACCATGAGTGAAAGAATCTGGAAACAAAATGGTCCATATTGTGTGATTCCATTTTTATGGAATTCTTGGCTGACAAAACTAATCTATATTGGATAGAAAGCAAACCAGTGGTAGCGTGGTGCTGAGGTTGGTGGAGATTGACTGCAAAGGAGGATGAGGGAGTATTTGGGGTGAGGAAAATATTCTCTATTTTGGTTGTGGTGGTTGCGGTTATGTGAGTGTATACATTGTCAAAAGTCATCAAAACATAAACTTAAAAAATGGGTGTGTATAAATTATATCTCAATTTTGAAAAGTTTCCAACAGTCTTTGCCAGTTTAAAGTACTTGCTTTCATCTTAGCTCAGTCGTTTTGGATCAATATTTAGTTAAATCCAAGGTTAATCTCTAAGTAAGTGTTGTTTCTCCTTTCTGTGGTGTTTATCCCTCCGTCTCCTTTTGCCTGTCTGGCTTAGGAGCGAACTCATGTGTCCTCATAGTAATGGTGGATGAGGTGGTTGCCATGTAGGTCCCTGAGTTCTCATTGGCCTAAGCAGAGCTTTCCTCAGTATTGGTGTCTAGGCATTCTGCGGGTGACACTCATCTTGCTGGTCTCCAGGTATTGGCTTCTGTCCTCACTGTGTCCTGTAGAAGCCTACCCAGAGAGGAAGGGCGAAAGGTTTTTTAAAAGGAAGAATGATGAGCTGCCTAGGTTTTTCAGGGCTGCACTTCCGATTCTCTTAAGTCTTGACCAGGGGTAGATAAGTGGTATGGTGAAGAATTAGGGAACTACTTTCCCTTTGTGCGGTAGAAACTTCCCCTTCAGCACAAGCCTATGATTCCTTATTTATGGATGAATTTTTTATGGATGGGACTGGTCTTCTTGTTTCTTACAGCAATAAACTTCTTGGCTTAGCCTTAATAAGAGAAGGGGGCCATGAGAGAAAACCAGCTTGCCAACAAAAGGGAATAAATACCTCAAGAGATATTCCAAAAATACTATCTAGAGTATAGGAATATTTTAGAAATGCCTCAAAAATGAGAGAGACTGGCAAATTTCATGATTCTTAAGTAAAAACAAAGAATAGAACCATCAGTTTACTGAGAAGTGCCTGGTTGACCAGGTAACTCACACATGAGGGAAGAGATACCTAATAATCAGTCACCTGGTTTGAAGGATAAACAGTAATTCAACTCCCTGGTTTTGGAGATTAGGAAATGGTAGGAGAGAGGAAGTGATTTGCACAGGGTCATACAACTACGTCGTGACACTTAGACCCAATGGTCTTAATTCTCGCCCTTGATATCTTTCTCCCACATACCTTTATCTGTTTTGTGGCTGCAAAGCAATTTATAAAGAAGGGTACAGCTAAAGGTTAAGGCACTGGAAGTAAAAGGGAATGGAGGGAGGAAAGAGCAAGAAAGATAGTGTTGGGAGCCCTAACAAAACAAGCGGTTCCGAGACCACTGTCAACTTTTCTGTAGCAGCACACTGACTGTAAGAGGTACGTAAGTCTTCTACTGACAGAAGAGATCATTTCAGAAAACTTTACCGAGGACAACATGAAGGATTTGCCCCACAAATGCAGTGCTTTCCTGGAAAGTTATTGACTGTTATCAAGAATTCTTTGCAAATGGTTAGATTTTTTAAAAAGATTTTATTATTTATTTGAGAGAGAGAGAGAGAAAGCATGAGCAGCGGGGAGGGACAGAGTGCAGAGAGAGAAGCAGACTCCCCACTGAACAGGGAGCCTGATCCCAGGACCTTGAGATCATAGACCTGAGCTGAGATCAAGAGTTGGATGCTTAGCCAACTGAGATACCCAGACACCCCAGAAATAATATCACATTTATAGAAAAGTTGTAAGAATAGTACAAAAACTTTTTTAAAGATTTCATTTATTTGAGAGAGAGTGAGAGAGAAAGCACAAATGGGGGGAGGGGCAGAGAGAGAGGGAGAAGCAGACTCCCCACTGAGTGGGTAGCCAACACAGGGCTTGATCTCAGGACCCCACGATCATTACCTGAACCCAAAGCACATGCTTAACCAACTGAGTCACTCAGGCACCCTTGCAAATGGTTAGATTTTTTTAAAGCAAGGAGGATGACGTGAAAATGAGCCTATGTCCTAATTTGTACTATTAAGGAGTAATCTTAGAGGAACATCATGATATAGAGTCTCTCTTGTTCCAAAAAGGTTTTTCTGAAACCAGAATGAGATGCAGAATGCAATTATACTTTAGTGGTTGGATGCCAAAATGAAATAAATTGGAGGCTGATTAGTAAAATGAAGAATCACCTGATGGTAACATGTTTCCTTTGCATGTAGTTTTAGGTATACTATTAACTCAGTAAAGGACTTTTTTCTTATATTTGTGCCATATCAGGGCAGTTAATTATTTATAAGAATGTGCACGCTAATATCCTAGGGGAAGTGCAGGCTGCTCCAAAGTCCCCATGAAACTACGTTAGCCTTCTCTAACCTGTGCGTTTCTTCTGAATACATAGAAATCTATTAACTGACCTGTTTTGAAAGAAACACGAGTGCTTTTTGGGCAGTATACCCTTGTGTTAGCCTGTGGGCTTCCTCCCCCTTTCTTCTGTCATGATCACTCACACGAATGGGTGTTCAAGCTTTACCATTGTTTGTATGGCTTGTTGACAGCAGTGCCCAATAGCCGTTTGGAAATCTGGAGGGTGGATGGGCAAGGGCACTGTCCAAAATCTGCCAGGGTCTCTCATCTCCACCTGTATGTTCATGTAGCATTGCCAGGTGAGTCCCTTCACTCCTCTGGGCTTCAGCTTCATCCTCATGAACGGGAGGAAACAGCGCCCGTCTCTGAGGCTTGTGAGGCTCAAGTGGGCCTGCTCATGAGGAATTATGAATCATGGTACCGTCTACTGATGCTTTCAAAGCTACTTCTCCCCACCCTGGAACCCTGTGAGAATGTTCCCGGTTCTGTGGTTTTACCCAGGTCGACTTTAACTTACAACAGACCTCTGTTCATGGTGCCGTCAGCCCAGCGCTGCTCGGGTGTGTTACTCACCTCGCTCATTTGGATTCTTGCAATTGAATTTTTTTGAGAGATCCACACAAATTGGTTCTTAATTCATAAAATGTGGGAATGCCAAAGAGCAGTTACTCAACTAAAACAAATGAAAATGGAATCATCTGGAGACACAAGAGACAAAGGAAAAGTTGATGATGCTTAAGATTTTTGTAACGAGATGGAACATTTCATTTTGCTGGGGGCTTGTTACGTACATCACGTCCTCTACTGAACAATCATCTAATTTTCACTGTGTTGTTTCAATAAGTGATACGGTTCTTTCTAGTCCTTGAGACACTATACGAAGGAAATGTCTGTGCTCATATTTTCATCACAGGAGTAGGCCTGAACTATCTAAGAAAACTACATACAAAATGGGATACAATTTTGAAAATGATTCCTAACAATTATACCAGCTGTATACCTTTTTGCATCATCTCTGCAACTGTATACCTTTTTTTGCATATCCTTCTATTCTTTGCGATAGTTGCAAATATACAACTTCTACATAAGTTTTACCTAGCTTCTCCTCACAATGTGCACACAGTTTTAGAGACTTCTTTTCACCTTAACATGACATCATAGATGTTTTCCCATATTACAATATTATCTTCTTGTTTATGGTTTTAAAAGATTGAATACTGTTCCATTTGTTCATGTGTCATAACTCTCGAAACACTTCCCAGTTGTTGAGCACTTAAGTTGTCTCTGTTTTATATATTATTCATAATGCAACTATTATTTTCCACCCCTAGTGTCCATCTTCTCTTAAATTGTTTTCTTAGGATAACTTCCCAGCAATGAGATTACTATTCAAAGAGTTTGAAAAACTTTCTAATTCTTGATCTATAGCAGTACATTTCACTGCCTGTTTCAGCATTCTTTTTTTTTTTAAGATTTTATTTATTTGACACACAGGGAAAGAGCACAAGCAGGGGGAGTGGCAGAGGCAGAGGGAGAAGCAGGCTCCCCACTGAGCAGGGATCCCCGTGGGGGACTCAGTCCCAGGACCCTGGGATCATGACCTGAGCCGAAGGCAGACGCTTAACCAACTGAGCCACCCAGCACCCCTGTTTCAGCATTCCTGAACAGCACTGGGCAGCTCTGACTGAGGATGGTCCGGATACTGGACATTTATATGTTGGTGGATTTACAGTCTTCAGTTGGAAAACAGCTTAACCTTGGGGTTATTTTAAAGGAAAAACTATGAAGAGGCTAGAACTAAACCAAGGCAGAGGTTTCTGAGCTTTGGCTGTTTTACTTGTACAATTGATTCTACCATTTCGTGACACTTGGCACCTATTTATGTCTAAGCAGTGAGTTATGTGTGTGTGTGTGTGTGTGTGTGCGCGCGCACGCGCGCACGCGTGCGTGCACATGCATGCAGATGTGGGTAGAACTTTGAAGGCTGGTCACGTTGAAATTGTGAGAGGGAGCGCAAGACGTAAAGCATCCCATGAATGTGCCTCACATCTGGCCGTTCAGGAAACTCTTGACTTACGGTAATGTGGTATCAGCAAAAGTAGAGAAGCTATTGCTTGCAGGGGCCCGTCAGGTGCTGTGTGTGAGTGAGAGCACGGGGTAGGACAGAACAGGAGGTCAGGGACAGGGTGAAGTGGGGAGGACAGGCCTTATCCAGGAATGTGCGTCTCCTTCACTCCCTCTGATAGCTGCCACAAAGGAATGCCTGACCGGGATCTCTAGCACTTACAATTTCTCAGGACAATTGGGAGATTTAAAGTTTTAGGTGTCTTAGTCCATTTAGGCTACTATAACGAAACTACTCTCGACTGAATGGTTTGGATAGCAAACCTTTATTTCTCACAGTTCTGGAGGTTGGGAAGTTCAAGATCAAGGTGCTGGCGGAATTGTATTGGGTGAGAGCCCATCTCCTTTCTCCTAGACAGCCATCTTTATGATGTGTCCTCATGTGGCAGAATAGGTAAAGGAGCTCTCGGGGCCTCTCTTATGAGGCAATGAATCCCATTCACTATCTTTGCTCTGTATTTGCTCTCTGAACTCACAGGCTGCCAGTTTGTTCTGGTGGCCTTAAAGATTGCAAGATTCGACTGTGAGCCTTTTCTTTAAAAAAAAATTGTATTCATGGGGCTCAGTCGGTTGGGCATCTGTCTTTGGCTCGGGTCATGATCTCCAGGTCCTGGGATCAAGCCCCGCATCGGGTTCCCTGCTCGGCAGAGAGCCTGCTTCTCCCTCTCCCTCTGCTTCTCCCCCTGCTTGTGCTCTCTCTCAAATGAATAAATAAAATCCTTAAAAATATTTAAAAATTTTTGTATTCATTTGGCTTGCCCATAATTTACCAAGTGGTACATAGGCTGTGTTCCAAATAATGCATGCTTTGTCATATTTGAAATGATGTTTCATTGAATTAATATTGCCTTGGATTTCGTCTGGTGATCATAATCAAATTATACCAACAACTGAGTAATTTGCTCCATCCAGTGGAAAAAGGATCTGTCAAACTCTTATTTTTGTCTCTCAAACAATTCATCCCTAACTATAATTCAGACGCCTGTTTGACATGCTAAAGAATACTTTAAGAAGCACCTTATATCACAGTTCCTTTGGGGCCAGAATCCAGGATGGCTTAACAGGGTGCTCGGCTCAGCATGTCACAGGCTACGGTCAAAATGTCGGCCAAGCTGTGTTCTCAACTGGAGGCTTACCAGGAAAAAATCTGCTTCCAAGCTCACTTGGGATGTTGTGGAAGAATTTGTTTCCTTTTTGTTGTAGGACTGAGAACTTCCGCTTTTTGCTATCTCCTGGAGGCTGTCCTTGGCTCCCACAAGCTGCCCACAGCCCCTTCCATATGGCCCCCTCCATAGGCAGTGTGCAATATGGCAGCTTGTTCTTCAAGGCCACCAGGAGAGTGAGAGCAAGTTTTCTGGCAAGACTGAGTCTTACATAACATGATATAATAATCGTGAGATTCACGTCCTATCACCTGTGCCCTACTCTGGTTAGTAGCAAGTTGCAGGTCCCACTCACACTCAAGGGGAGGGATTATATACAGTCAAGAACAACAGGAGGCACGGGTGGCTCAGCTGGTTGAGCATCTGCCTTCAGCTCAGGTCATGATCTCGGGGTCCTGGGATCAAGCCCCACATCGGGCTCCTTGCTCAGCGGGGAGTCTGCTTCTCCTTCTCCCTCTGCCCCACCTCCTCCCACTTGTGCATGCTCTCTCTCTCTCTCTCTCTCTGTCAAATAAATAAATAAATAAATCTTTAAAAAACAAAGAACAACAGGATGCGGGATAGGAGTGCCTTAGAGTCTGCCCACTGTAAGAATTCCCGGTGCCCTGAAATACCGCCTGGCCCCTAGTAGGCACTCAGTAAGTGTTGGTAGTTGAATGAATTAATGTTGCAGATATTACTTCTTTGAACCATGTATTGCTAATTTTTTTTGCAAGTCTATGGTTTATCATTTGGTTTTATTTATTACATCTTGTGATATGTAGAAATGTTAAATTTTAATTTAGACAAATCAACCAAAATTTCCTCTGCGTTTGTTATATTACATCTGGGTTTGTACATTTACGTCTCAGGGAGTCCTTCTTTTATCTAGATATCAGATAAATATTTGCCTATATTTTCACCTAGATTTTTAATGATTTTTTTTTTTTTTGCATTTAACACTGACCTATCTAGAAGGTTAAGAACTAGAGGGAGAGTTGTAACATGATATAGTGAGTAATCCTTTTATCTCCACCAATCTCTGCTACCTTATTTAGTTATATTGAATTATTATGGACTTGCTGCTGGGCTCTCTATTCTGGTTCATTTATTTGTCATTCTCTTCTTGCCTTAATTACACACTTAAAAAATAATAGCATTGAAGAAAAAATTTTATAAAAATAAAAATTATAGCATTGCTAGTCAGAAATGCCAAAGAAGTTACTATCAGACTCATTTGGTGTTATAAGTAGGACATGGTCTAAACTGTGGTAACAGAGAGACTCCAAAACATGGAGGCTCAAATAAAACAGAAGCTTTTTGGTATTTTGTGTCATGGTGTAGAGGTCTGTGAAGTCCAGAGCTGGAGAGGCAGCCCTTCTCCACCGTCATGTGGGGACCCAGGCTCCTTCTACCCTGTAGCTCTGCCAGCCCCCAGGGAGCCATCCTGGTCGCTGTGGGTGAAGCTGTCTCACCCCTACAACCATGCTCGTCTATGGGAAAGGGGGTGGTGGAAGTCCTAGGAAAGTGCCTTTGCCTTTGAGCTCATGAACTAGAAATGGTGCATCGCTTTTTCCTCCATCCCTTTTATTTAGACTAACTCTACCACAAGAGAAGCCACATCTACCTTCAAGAGAAGCTAGGAAATATGGTATCAAACTGGGTGGACATGGATTTGGCTAAATTTGGGGAGGATCTCTTAATAAAAAGAGGAAGAATGGGTACCAAGAACAACTAATGGTCTTTGCCTCAGTCCAGCATTCATAGTTACAAATAATCATATTTAACAGGAAAGTAATGATCATTTTTGTCAAGTGAAAAATCAACCTTTGGGTATGAAAATAAAATATAAATATATCCTAATTTTTGGTTTTAGATGGCCAATAACCTATGTGCCAGGTAACATTCCATGCCAATCTTGAATGCCAAGAGGAAGTCACTGGACAGCAAACCTCTTCCAGGATCAGAACTGGGCTATTGGAGTAACCCGAGAAAGAAGAAAAAATAACTGAAGCCATGGGAAAAGGAACTAGAGTTCGGTCTACCTCTCCTCCCGATGGAGGCTGGGGCTGGATGATCGTGGCTGGCTGTTTCCTTGTTACCATCTGCACCCGGGCAGTCACCAGGTAGGTGGGATTCTCTTCTTCATTGATTGAGATGATCTGGCTTGTCTTTTCTTCTAAGTCTGCTTCATTCTATTTCTGAACCTGTCATTGTGAAAATATCTGTGTGTGTGCATGGTGTGCGTGTGTGTGTGTGTGTGTGTGTGTGTGTGTGTGTGTGTTCCTTTGTTTGGATGTCTCTTTCTTTGCCAGGAATGGGATTTTCTGACACTTGCAAGTCCTGGATAGTGGTGTCTTTTGTAGTATCTGGCACAGAAACCTGGAGCATTAGGGCATTTTTAGACTAAATGTTATGGCTGTTTCAGCCATTTGTTTTCATAAACAGCTCATCCCAGAAAAGAAAAATACATAAGGTCCAAACAATCCATGAAAACCTCTTGACTCACCAGATACTGAGCCGTTGGAAGCTTCAAACCTAGAATTTAAATTCTTCTGCTTCATTTTACACTTGGCCGTGGTGCTGGAGGCTAAGTTCTAGATTGAAGGAAAGTAACAGTAGAAGTACATGCTTCTCTCATTCTCACTTGTTCATTTCTCCTCTCTTTCTCTTATCCAAGGGTGTAGTGTTGAATATGCTTAAGTTACACCTGTATATGTTGGGACTCATTCATCTCATCTTTATATTTGGAATAAGTGCATGCTTGAGATCTGCCTGTGCTGGCTCTTTCTTGTGCATGTGCTTTCATTCAAGTAGAACTCCTTGTTGCTCTTTTCTGACAATGCACCTTCAGCAGTGAAACAAAGTAATTTGCCCTAAAAGTTTTATTTGATGACATCCTTAATAAAAGCATCGGTGTTTCCCCCCATAACAATATATAATGCAGGAAAGAAGTAGGATATTTGTTTTTACTACAATAAAGGTTGGTTGATTATGTATCATTTAAAAAATTATAGATTCATTTAAAATGATGTGATTGGTATTGAGTCTGAATTTTCTTCCATCTATATCATGGATCTTGTGTTCTGAGTGTGAGGAGTCTGAGAGTTAAAAAGGAATCTCTTGGTTTTTACATGTGGAAGCTTCCATCATTTCCATGATGGGAAAGTTCTGGAAGTGAGTTCAGCGCTTTATAAGGAGGGCTCAGGTCGATATCTTTCGGGTAGTGGAGTCTTCATGACGCCATTTAGGCAGAAGAGGCTTATTTACGCCCGTGTCATAGATTAGGACCTTGGTGTTCAGAAAGGTTAAGTGGCTTACCTATAGTTTTGGTCTGCTGGGACAGAACTGGACTGGATTTCTAGTCTTTTTTTTTTTAACTTCTTATCTTGTGTATTTGCCATTGTATGTGCACACATAATCCATCGACTCCTTCCAGCACAAACCAGGTGTTTTCCTATCCTTCGATTTCTCATACGCACACCATACTTCTGCCTGATCTTCCATATGTGTGTGTATATCCACACCCATGTCCTTTCTTGGTGCCTTTGCATTTCGAGAAGTGACTTTGCTTCAATATTCACCCTCATTCTGCTCCAAGATGTAGGCACTTTGAGGAAGCTCCGTGGTCAGTTCCTTGCCCCCTCAAACACTCTGCACCTTCTCCTCTCAAACAGCACAGTCTTACCAGACATAGGTTTTTTCAAATTGCCTTGATGATGGCATCTTTGTCTTAAGGTAAGCTACTTCCTAATCTCCATAGGGTTGTCACATCCAGTAATGAGAAGTCATGGTGCCGGGGGGCAGTTGCTTCTAAATTCTTCTTACAGAGGCTCTCTACTCTCCCTGTCCTGTTGCTAACTAGTCATGAGAGTGGTCACTCTCAATTCATGTACAGACAACTACACATTAAGGCTGGGAGATATGTGGATTCTTTGAGTGTTGTCCTCTGGAACTATGGAAATAACTTGGGGTAGGTGTCTGTAGAAAACTGAGGACTTACAGCAAAGACACTAATTTATTGATGTTCTTTAATGCTCGTTTAGCATCTTGTGCAGCTTGTCTTGTTTGGCAGGACACTGAATCTCAGTTTTTTCTCAGTCACAGTGGATTTGCCAGTGGAACCCGTGACTATCACCAAGGGCTGAAAGTCTTGCATTTTTTTTTAGGTTGTACCCTTAAGTTTTCAACTTCAATTTAATAGAAATCAGGCTCACTAATATATAACTATACATTCGCTGAGGACAAGGCTCTATCTAGGCGCTTTCAAAAACACAAAGATGTTGGAACACCATCCCATAGACTCAGGCACAAATAACTGAAATACAAATCAAAATGTGCTAAATATACTTCAGGTAAAAACAGAGTGTAAAATAACACTGGTGAGAGAGGGGTTCACTCTGATGGGCAGTTCAGAGCAGGCTTTCTAGAGAAGTTGTCCCTGGAGTGAAGTCTTGAAGGATGGGTAGCATTTGGGCAGGAAGAAATGACAAGAGAAAGAGGTTTCCAGCTGCATCAGGTCCATGCACTTCATCTGCTACTCACTTTGTGATCACAGTGGGCAGCCCCTGTTCCTGACCTGCTACAGGTTTAGCTGGAAACCAGGAGAGGGTTGTGGCTGGTGGTGAAGACCTATTAAAAGACGTTAATGGGAGAGGCTGAGAGGGGCATAGCTCAGCAGAATTAAGCTGGGAGGAGAAAAGTGTGAAGACACAGCCAGCATTGGAACTCAATGTCATGAACACGCAGCAGCCAAGAGGACTGGCGATCGGGCCAAGGAAAGCAACCGCAAGGGTGATTTGTCAATGCAGAGGATCAGTGCCTGTTATGCAATTAAGTCTTTTTTGTTTCCTATTTAAACTGTATACTTAAAAATTAAACCATACGGGGGCGGGGAGGGAGGAACCTAGGTCGCTCAGCTGATTAAGCATCTGCCTTTGGCGCAGGTCATGATCTCGGGGTCCAGGGAATAAGGCTCTGAGCTCAGCGGGGAGTCTCCTTGTCCCTCTCCCTCCCCCTCTGCTCATCCCCTGGCTCTCTTTCTCTCTCTCCCTCTTTCTAAAATCAATGAATAAACCTTTTTTCTTAAAGATTTTATTCATTCATTTGACAGAGACAAAGCGAGAGAAGGAACACAAGCAGGGGGAGTGGGAGAGGGAGAAGCAGGCTTCCCGCTGCTCAGGGAGCCCACAGCGGGGCTCGATCCCAGGACCCCGGGATCGTGACCTGAGCCGAAGGCAGATGCTTAACGACTGAGCCACCCAGGTGCTCTAAAGCTTAAAAAAAAATTAAACTATACATCCAGATGGTAAAAATTTGAATACAGAGATGCATAAAATAGTCTTTTTCTCCTCACTTCCTGAATGCCAGTTTCACTGCCCAAAGTTAACCTTGTTAATAGTTTCTTCAGACCTGCCCCCCCAAAAGTTTTAAGGACTTATATCCATATATAAAGCATATTCTTTTCATATTATACATACTGTTTTGAACTATGTTTTGCTTAATAATATCTCTTGGAAATTTTCCGTATCAGCACATACAGTTCTACCTCACTGAAAAATAACTGCTTAAAATTCCATCACAAGGATGTGAGCATAATTTATTTAACACATTTTTATTGAAGGACTTTTGTATCATTCCCTGGTTTTTGCTTTACGAACAATGCTACCGTCATGACCCAGGCTACTTTAAAATGATATTTCAGCTCTTGCCTTATAACTGATGATGCTGCCTTACATGTGAAATTTACATAGAGCTTAAATTGTCCAGGCTATTAAAGCTGTCCTTCTTATTTCTTTTCTCTCTCTGTTCGTTAATGTGTGTTGATTACTTATTTTTTTCTTCAAGATATCTTATTAGCAAACACATTCTCTATTTTAAGAATCATGTTTCAAAAAAAAAGAATCATGTTTCATTGTGAAATTATATGACATTCTATTTGTAAACTGACAGCTTGAGTTGGAGTTGACTTGAAAAGCAATAGTTGATTTAAATGTTCAAAGAAAGCCTCCAGCTATAAGACCTATTATTTGCAATAGATTTCTACAGTCCTGTGGGATTGGGGAACTCTTAACAACAGCTGAATTCCTGTTAGTAATAGCTAATATTAGCTGAGTCCTTGCTCTGTGCTGGTTAATATTGTTCCAAGCACTCTTCATTCATTAAATCATTTAGTCCTTGGAAAAACACAGAGAGGTCGAATAATGTGCCAAAGTCACATGGTTTTCCTGAAGCCAACATTGCACTGTATGTTAACTAACTAAAATTTAAATAAAAATCAGAAGAAAACTGTACAAATAATACACATTGGCTTTAATAAGAAAAATTAAAGAGCTGCAAAAACAAAAAATAAAACAAGTCACATGGTGAGTGAGTAGTAATTCTTTTAACTATTAGGCTACACTGTCCAGTGGATCACTTCCTGCATTGATGTAGTGGACAACTTCATCCATCAGAGGAAAGTCTTGACCAAATACCAGATGTTGTCAGCATCCAGCTCTTCAGAAGCCAAAGAAGAATTTTATAGCAGAGTGGCAAGGTGGAGACAGTAGGCATGTTGGCCCCTTGAGAGAAAGTGTCTTTGAGAATGTTATTTCATACCAGATGACACTTGGGTGATATTTTGTGGGGGTTTTTTAAGATTTTATTTATTTATTTGAGAGAGAGAGTGATGGAGAGAGAAAGCACAAGCTGGGGAAGGGGCGGAGGGCGAGGGAGGAGCAAACTCCCCACTGAACAGAGAGTGGGACTCCATCCCAGGACCCTGAGATCATGACCTGAGCTGAAGACAGACACTTAACCAACTGAGCCATCCAGGCGCCCCAATATTTTTTTCCTCATTCTTAGGAATAGAGCCTATCAACCCCTGAAGGATGTTAGGAGTTGTTTGCTACTGCAGCCTGATTTAATGCATGGCTGATCCAGTTATGTTTATCAAACTGCTTATTTCATAGATGGGGAAGCATTATCAAAATTCTCAGTTACTCAGTGTGAGGATCAGAGATCAGGACCCAGCTTTCCTGACATGCCAGATGCACAAATTTTCCAAAGGACAATAAAAATTATTTCTGGAATGAAAAGCCCATGTGCTCCCGGTAACATTTGTTTTCTTTAAGGCCGCACCTATGTTTAGAAGCCATAAATCACGAAGCTTTACCATTTGAAAATTACTTTCCCTTTTGAGAACAAATA
Organism: Eumetopias jubatus; assembly: GCF_037043125.1. Taxonomy (NCBI): domain Eukaryota; kingdom Metazoa; phylum Chordata; class Mammalia; order Carnivora; family Otariidae; genus Eumetopias; species Eumetopias jubatus. The sequence goes on from NW_028274823.1 coordinate 38,218,053, forward strand.
AGAAGTTACACAGTATTCTTCCCATATTTTATGAAAGTCACGGTGCATCAGAAACATGTTTGTGGTCACTAAATTTTACCTCTGGCAAACCAGCTGACATGTTTAGATAAGAATCTCAGGTGTTATTTTTGAATTTTACTTACCTAACATTTGACTGATAGGACTAGTCAAGTCAGTTAAGAAAACCCTCAAGCAGAAAACAAAACAGCAATAAAACAAGATAACAAAAAAACCACAAGAGACAAACAGAGTCACACAAATATTAAATCCCTCAGAATGATTTAGTGATGAGAAGAGACTCTGATTTACAATCCCAAAGTGTCATCATCATCTGGGACCCTTTCTTCTTAGGCTGCTTCTTCTCCAGCTTCTGCATTTCCCTCCTACTAATTCGTCATACGAACTCAGATTCTTCACATCTCTACTCTACCTTTTCTACCTGCACCTTCCTGGGTAGCCACCATCCAGTCTTCCTCCTCTCTTTCCCTCTTTTATGTCCCTGAAGTTGCTACTCAACCTTTTTTACTTCCTCAGCTTCCAGTCACTTCTTTACCAGTGCTAATCCTTCCTTCCTTCTTTCTTTCCTTCCTTCAATACCTCGAAACTTGAACAATATTTAATGAGTGCCCAGTACATGAAAGGGGGTGTACTGGGTATTTGGGATTAAGTGCAAGACAAGACAGACATGGCCTTTGCTGTCACAGAGCAGCAGTCTAGTGGAGAATGCAAACACATGCAAAGGGGACTGCTATATGCCTGTCATGTGGTAAGTGCCTCGCATGTCGTGTAAACATTTAAAAGAGGCATCAAACCCAGACTCAGGTAGTCAGGGAAGCCTTCCTGGAGGAGTTGACTGTTATCTTGAGACTAAAAGAATGAGGGAGGCTGAGAGAGCATCCTAGAAAAGAAGACAAATTTTGATGCTCAGAGGTGTGAAAGGGTACGGGTGGTGTGTTGAGAGTCATGGAAAGCATTCAATCTGACTGAGGTGAGTAATGCATAGTGGTGGGGGGCCGGGGGAGACACTAAGAAGGGCCAGCTCATGCAGGATCTCAGAAGTCGTGTTAAAAAGTTTGAAGCATCAGAATATATTTCGTGTTCCAGTAACTCTGACCATTGAGTGTAAAATGTACCCAAGGCAGCCATGTGGGTTCAGGGAGAATAGTTGGGAGGGTTTGGGCTGCAGTCCAGGAGAGAGGTATTGGCATGAATTATGAATGATAAGGGGAATGCAGAGATGTGGAGGCATTTGAGAGATATGTATAAAGTAGAATAAGTAAAACTTGACCATAGAGTAGATTCTCAGCCAGGCTGGTTTTGGTTTCCAAGGGACATTTGTCAATGTTTGGAGGCATTTGGGGTAGAGGCCAGGGATGCCACTAAACACTATATGATGCACAGGACAATGACTAAAATGTCAACAGTACTTGCACTGAGATGCCTGGGCTAAGGATGACTTAACAATTTTGATAATGAGGCTATATCCAAGAGGCACCTGAGTGGCTCAGTCAGTTGAGTTTCCAACTCTTGATTTTGGCTCAGATCATGATCTCAGGGTGTGGGATCGAGCCCTGCATTGGGCTCTACACTCAGCAGAGTCTGCTTGGGTTTCTGTCTCCTTCCCTCTGCCTATCCCTCCTGCCCCCCCTCACGCACACGCTCTCTCTCTCTCGCTCGCTCTCTAGGTAAATAAATAAAATCTTTTTTAAAAAATGAGGCTATATCCAAGAAGTTATTATTCTCTTTAATTGAAGTCCTTATGGTTAGGAGAAAATAATAGACTTTTTAGTGCTGGTCAGGCAATCTTTAAGATGTTAAGAAACAGGGCGCCTGGGTGGCTCAGTTGGTTAAGCGACTGCCTTCGGCTCAGGTCATGATCCTGGAGTCCCGGGATTGAGTCCCGCGTCGGGCTCCCTGCTCAGCAGGGAGTCTGCTTCTACCTCTGACCCTTTTCCCTCTCGTGCTCTCTATCTCTCATCCTCTCTCTCCCAAATAAATAAATAAATAAATAAATAAATCTTTAAAAAAAAAAAAAGATGTTAAGAAACATGGGGAGTCTGGGTGGCTGTCAGGTAAGTATCTGACTCTTGATTTTGGCTCAGGTCATGATCTCAGGGTAATGAAAATGAGCCCCACATAGGGCTCCATGCTCAGTGGGGAGTCTGCTTGAGATTCTCTCCCTCCACCCCACCCCCTCAGATGCCCTCTCTCTCTCAGATAAATACATCTTTTACAAAAAAGATTTTACGAAACATCACAGAGTTTTTTGTTGCTGTTGCACTGAATTAAACCTAGATTGAGGCTGTTGCAGTTAATTCATGCTTTTAAAAAAGCTCTGCAATATTTTAATTAAATTGAAATGCAAATAATCAGCCCAGTAATTTATGTCACTATTCCCCATATCATTGCCCATGACTGTGTTGCAGTGCTCCAAACTCTGATATAATGATTCATCTAGCATCAGATCCACTGCAGCATGTTGTCTGGCTTCTTAAATCAGTGGATGCAGAAGGGCTTCTTTTTATACCCCATGACAGATATCACCTACGGTACTCAGGGCGGGAAATGAGAACAGGGCTGTGGTGAACACAGAGGTGCGCCTCTCATACAGCCTCAGCAGCAGCGTGTCCATCAGCAGACCACCTGCGGCTGTCAGTCCCCGCGGGCTCCCCCTCACCCATGGGAGGGCCACCTCTCCCGAGAGTACGCCTTTCCAGGGACACCCACATACCGGGTTGGATCGAGGGAGATGCACAGAGCCTCCGGGATTGGGGAGGATTTGTCGGTCCTGCATCACAACTTAGCCTCTCCCTCTGCCTCATCCGGCTTCCATCCGCTCCTTCCACAAGTGTGGGCTACTCTGTACTCTGTGCATCAGACTCCAGTCCAGTGTTTGCTAGGACTTAGTACTTAGTACCCCATACTGCCCCCTTTCCCTTTCCCATCCCCAGGACCCGCAACATAACTGCAGGGCCCAGTGCAAAATGAAAATGCAGATCCCTTTGTTCAAAAGGTAAGAAAATAGTGCTGTTAAAAGTGCTGAAGTAGAGGGGCGCCTAGGTGGCTCAGTCGTTAAGGATCTGCCTTCAGCTCAGGTCATGATCCCAGGGTCCTGGGATTGAGCCCCGCATCGAGCCCCGCATCGAGCCCCGCATCGGGCTCCCAGCTCAGCAGGAAACGTGCTTCTGCCTCTCCCACTCCCCCTGCTTGTGTTCCTGTTCTCGTTGTGTGTCTCTATCAAATAAATAAATAAAATCTTTAAAAAAAAAAGGTGCTGGGTGCCTGGGTGGCTCAGTTGGTTAAGCGACTGCCTTCAGCTCAGGTCATGATCCCGGAGTCCTGGGATCAAGTCCCATGTCGGGCTCCCTGCTCAGCGGGGAGTCTGCTTCTCCCTCTGACTCTACCCCCTCTTGGGCTCTCTCCCTCACTCTCTCTCTTTCGCAAATAAATAAATAAAATCTTTAAAAAAAAGGAAAACCTTTTAAAAAATAAAAATTAAAATTAAAAAAAAGTGCTGAAGTAGAAAGTTTTTCCTTTCTTCATTGGTCTCCCTCAATTTTTCATGGAGTTCTTAATTTGCTATTCAAAGTTGTTCTTAGGAAAGAAAAATGGAAATATTAATTCGCTAGCATGAATTTACCATTCAGCTTTATATCCTGCCATACTATTTTTGAACGCAAATGTGAGTATTTAACTCCTGTGTGGAATCACTGGAGCTCGTGCCTGCATATGTAGTTCATTTTCACCAGAATAGGGGGAACCCTGCACAAAAAACTCTACTGATTTTATTTCACTTCTTGATGCATGTACTTTCTCCCCCCCCCCCAATTTTTATTTAAATTCTAGTTAGTTAATATGCAGTGCAATGTTGGTTTCAGGAGTAAAACTCAGTGATTCATCACTTACATACAACACCCCGTGCTCATCACAAGTGCCCTCCTTTTTGGGGGGGGGGGAAGAAGCAATTTTATTTTAATTTCATGCTTGAAATTCACGTATGTACATTAAGTACTATGTAAACTTGAATTTAGGATAGCATTATTTGACTTGAGCAATATCAATACCTCATCTAAGTTTACTTGGAGAAATACAACTTGGCCATTCTGCTTTAAAATGTCAAAAAGCTGCCAAATTAGAATAGGGCACTTAGAAATTTTAAATTGACTCGCCCGTACACATTTGTAATTTACTGTTGGGTTAGCTGTTATACTTAGGTAAAACATGGTATCAACAAGGTATTTTCTTAGAGCACCATTGCCTTCTTTCTGTATTTGAAGCAAGTTTTGGTTTGAAAAAAGCATGGCCTCTCTACCCCCACACTGACTCAGTGACAGATGTAACTTTCCCTATGCTCGCTCTGAGTCTCACCAAACTCCCACACATTGTGAGTCTACCAGAGTTTGTGTCTCTAATAGTACATGTGTCGATGGAAAGGCAAAGAATCGCAAACACACATTGTGTATCTCTTCTGGTCGTGTGCATGCCCCATCGTTCCTTTGGACTTTGCTTATAAACACAAATTCAAAGATAAAATTGTTAGGAATTTTAAGACCACGACAGCTGAAATTCTATACTTCTAAGTACCAGATTCTGTGCAAATGCAGAGGATGCACACTGGTAAAGCTGGACCTGCCTGACACAGTTGTCCTGGTTATACCTGATTCTCTTCCTTCTTCTTTTTCTCCATCACCCACCTTCATATCCAGCAGCAACTGGAGAGGGGAGGAAGAGTGAAATAACAGGTTACCGTGGGCGGCTGAAGCATGATGAGTTAGACTGTGGTCCTCCCTAAAGAGACTGATGACCTCCTATCTCATCCCCATCAAGGCCTGATTCACCCTTGCTGTCACCGAGTACTGAAACCTCCTGCCCTGAGTTAGGAAACTTGCTGATCTGTATGACATTCATTTCAAGTTGTATAGTGGTACAGACTCTCACTCCTGAATTGCTTATGTCTTTTTTCCCTAAGAAATGAACAATTTTTCCACATAAAGTTTCTCTGTCTCTGTATGTCTGTCTCTCTCTCTAGAGTGATCATTTCTAATCTCACCATTCACATATAATGACAGAGTACTTTTGGTTTATATGCTTTGGCCTTTTTCTATTTATATGAACTATGTTTTTTTAATCAAAATAAGCCTTATTATATAAACTACTTTGTAACTTACTTTTTTACTTAACATTGTATTATGAATTTATTCTCAAATCAATACATATCAAATCATCCTTTCTAACACTTAAAATATTTCATTTTATTGATAAGTCAAATTTATTTAGCCAGTCCCTTATTGATGGGCAAATAGGTTCGTTAGGATATTTGGCTATTACAAATAGTTCTCCAGCATACATCCTTTTATGTGTGTCTATTATTGCTATTATTATCATCATTTGATTATTACCTTTTGTTAAAACCTAGAACTGAAATTGCTGGGTGATGTATAACTCTTAATTGTCAAATTTTAACTTGTATAACAACCTCTTAGAAGTTACAGCTGTTAGGAAAATATTAAGATAAATGAGAACCCATGTTTTTGACCTGCCATCATTTCCATAAAACCTTTCCTACAGCAGTGATCCTCATATCCACTTGGCTTCAGAAGCCCTTCCAGTGCATGAACATTGGTTTTATCCTTTAGATGGCCCAACAGCTTCTGACTTCCCACTTACTATGGTCTGACAATGTACCACTGAAAACCAGTTAAAGTCGACGGAGATTCAAACAGCTGACCCAGAATTTGAAGCTGTGGTTTAGATCCATGTTCATTCATTTTTTTTTTTGTATAAAATGCTTGCATTGTATTTTTCAGATGTATTTCAATTTTTTTTGTGGAGTTCCAGACATACTTCACTCAGGATTATGCACAAACGGCTTGGATCCATTCCATTGTAGATTGTGTGACCATGCTCTGTGGTGAGTATCACTTACCAGGGATAGACTCGTTACTCTTGAACTGTACATGACAATGACCTTCCACTGCTTCTGCTCACCAATTTTTTTTCTGAGTAGGAAGGCTTTGCTAAAAATTGGCTAAGACTATTGCTTCTCGGCCTTTTGGCTAAGATCAAGTATAAAAATTGGCTAAGACTATATAAAAAGAAAAGACCGATCCTACTTTTAGCCAAACCCAACCAGACATGCTCTTGGAATTAATGGTCTTGGCTGATGGCAGATGGAACAGGTAGTTAATACTCCCAAAAAGACACATACTATTTGGTTCTCCCATAATGAGCTAGGGTGTTGGGCATCACAGGACTCCTCCTGATTTGGGAAGCAGTTAACCCTACAGTATGTGCTTGGCTTCCCTGTTCTAAATGCTATGGTCCCCTCATTCTCCAGTCATGTAAACAGTCATTGGATAGCACTGTGAGCCATTTCTATGCAGTCTCCTTAAACGAGTGCCAACAATATGTGCATCACATCTCAAGGCTTGTTTTCATTCTGTTCACTTCCCAAACATTCAAAATTTGGCTCATGGATTTCATTTTTCATGCATAAACCTTCATTCTTTGGAAAGTATGAGGGGAGGTAGGATGGTGCAGTCCTGAGAGAAGCACACTCACCATGGCTATAATTTCATTCAAGAAACCCCAAGGGTACAAATAGGGTGTATAGAGTAGTCTCAAAACTCATGGACTCTCTCAATCCCCCTATATAGTAGAGGAAAACTAACCTTGAGATTTTTCTTTTTGGAACATTTTAAACCAGTTATTATATTAATATCTTAGAGAGTTTCTGAGATTGGGATCAAGTTGAAATGATCTATTTGCAGTCTAGGCCCATTTAATCATTTAATTTAGATGAGTCCTTAGTATTAAAAAAAACACTGTTATCTCTTCAGGCCATGTCTTGGTGGCAAAAGGGAAATACTATATTATTCAATAACTCATAAATAAATCAACTGATTCATATTTATTTTTTAGAAAAAATGTACATACTCAGGAATCCGTTGAATTGCGCTGAAATGTATTTCCTTTGTTGGGAGGAGTTTGAGAGCAAGTCTGGGACTAAAAGCAGGTTTCATGAGAAGGCTAAGTTGACTCTGGCTACTGATAACACTGGAAGGTCTTAAGGGATCAAAAAATAATATCTTTGTGTTTTCTAGTCTTTTTCTTTTTTAATCAGTTAGACAGTCACTTTGTTTTCAGGGTCACATTATTAGTCACAGCCTTTGTATGAACATGCCAAGTGGGTGAGCCATGTTTATCCTTTTCAGGGGACACAGGTGACTCATTTCCCTCACTGTTATCTTTTGGAGAATATTTATAATCCCCAGAAGAGGAATAAATGCCCTTCGGTGACCAACATGATCACAGTGACTGTGTGATAAAGCAGGGTCATGTTAGATGTAGCATTTTTAAATTCAAGGACTTGAGGCCATGTGAGGAGTCAGGCCTGTTGTATCCAATTATCCTGTACCCACTTGCTCACCCGGCAACATTAGTTGAGTTCAGGAGATAGACAAAAGCCTGCAGAGTCATATAGAGGACACTTACTGGGGGCCCTTTGCCCTCTGATAAACAGAGAAGTAAACATTTTTCATTGAGTTTGGCCTAAATTTTGTTACTTTCCGATAGAATTATATATATTCTCAGGAGGTTCGCTCCTTCCTGTTTTCCAGAGGTTATATATACAGCCAGCCACTGTGTTAACTAGACAGAAGACATCAGGCTGATGACTGGTTCTATCACGTACATTTGAGTCAGGTCCCAGTTTCAACCTGATCAATACAAAATTATACTCCACAGATACCCAGAGAACTTGCTCTTCTGATCTTGTTACTAGGAGTACTGGTATCAGCATGTTCCATAGAAAGAATTCACATACTTTCCCCACCCACCCCCCCGCCATCAGTCTGGGAGGCCCAAGGAGACAGAGTAAGAGGGTGAAATAACCCTGCACTTGGTGTCAGGTACCCCAAGCGGTACTTCTTGGCGATCTTGGACATGTCATATTCCCCTGAACTTCAATTTCTCCTCAGTCTGTCCCAGCTTTACTTAATATTCTATAAGCCTGGCAGTCGGCACAGTTCTGACACATCGTTAAACCATAAGCGGAGTGAGGCCAACCAAAATATCACCATGGACGTGAAGCATTTGTTTTGATTTCTCATCCCCAGGGTTTCCTAAAGCCTGAAACCAGTGCCAGATTATGAAATTTGTCTGTGGTCTCTTTCCCTGGCCTTCCCTGCATAACGCTGCTGGCCACCCACTTTCCTTCCCCACCAGCTGTCATAATTATTGCTAACGGTACATGATCAATACCATATAAAACATACAAGGCACATCCCCCCAATGGAGGTGATCCTCCCAAGGCAAGCAATAAGTAATTTAAATAAGGAGCTGATTCACTGTTTAAAAAGCACCCCAGAGCCCTGGGATTATGACTGTAATAGAATGGAGAAGTGGAAGGGGCAGCGAAATGCAAGTCAGCGGACTCTATCCTAATTCCAGCTTTGCTACCTGTTCTCTGTGTGACCGCAGGCAAGTCATTTCCTTTCTCCTTAGTTTCCAAATCCGTAGAGTGAGCAGGACGGGCTTGATGCTGTAAATCAAGCTTCCTTCTCAGCTCTGTCAGTGCAACAGCACAGTTTTTTTCACAGTGCCCTCAAGGTGCTTCTATTGAACCTATTTATTATTGCTTTTGAAGCTCCGCTTGGGAGTGTTGTCAGTAACCACTTATCCTGTCAAGTGGGAATCATGCTGGGTGGCTTGCTTGCATCTACTGGTCTCATCCTGGGCTCATTTGCCACCAGTCTGAAGCATCTCTACCTCACTCTGGGAGTTCTTACAGGTAAGGGCACTTTGTACCCCTTGTCTCACCCCACCCCATTCAGGTTTTGTCAAGCACATCAACAGAATCATAATCCATAAAATATTCACCTCATTAGATGCATCATTTAGCTGACCTAGCTTATGCCTACCTACCTAGCAGTTAAAAGAGCTGGAAATACAATTGGTTATACTGCTGTAATAAAAATGTATCACCGCTTGAATTCGGCCACAGGATAGTAGTAACTGCTAGCTTTCCCTCTGGCAGCTGTGTATGGCTGAGATTCTGTACTCAGAAGCAATGAGATATTAGCCAAGGCAACATACATTTTCAGCCGTGATCATTCTCCCAACATCTTTGCCAATACATAAAAATACTATCTGTGGTCAACCTGAGTTGCCCCGGCTTTATAGTAATGATCACTGTCCAATAAATGGGGGTTTATAATTTTAAAAAGACAGCCCCTTATTGTGAATATTCTTATGTTGTACATTCTTTCTCAACGTTATGGAAGTATACTTTAGAGAATTATAATGAACCCTGTGGGAAGAGAAGTAATCTATGTGCATTCCATAAATCACACCCTAAGGGGACTTCTTAGCATCAAGGTGGGATCGGTTGGTGGCAATGGAGTGGTAATTTGCCCCATCACTCAGAGGGATGTGGAGTAGTGCTAACCTGCAGTCTGGGCACCATTCCATAGGGGTAGCATGATCTGGTCAATAAAGAACATAATCTCGTAGTGATTTTATGAATCTGACTCTGCTAGCAAAGAAAAGGTATCTGTCCCATGTAACCCAAAGGGTCCAAATGCTAGGGTGTCCAGTCATCCCAGTTTACCAAGGAGTGCCCTGGTCTTAGCACTGAAAGTCTCTCATCTGGGAAGCTTATCAGTCCAGGCAAATCAGGATCATTGGTCACCCTGCAGTACAGATGGAAACAGGAGCTGACGGTGGTTCTGTTTTTCCCTTTAGATGCCACGAATCCCAGGTTTTACACCCTTTAGATTTTCTTGACTTAAATAGAAGCTGAAAATCTTTAAGAGGCTTTCTGCTGACTTTAAGGCATATTTTCAGGTTAGTTTGTGTGTATGCTATGTTCATATATAAAGTTGGCACGAAGTTTCCCAATTATGTGAAATTACCCTGGAACTTTAATGGGGCCATATGTGCTATTTAAACCCAAATTCCAGAGTGGTCCAGATGATCAGAGTTGTGTTTTCGTAGGCAGTGAAGAGTTGAGGTAATTCTCTGGATAATTTAAGATAAAAAGAGGTGCTGGTGGGGAGAGTAAGTTTCTTAGGTCAGCAGTATCCTGATATTCTAGCTAATTCAAATTCAGTTTGTGTAATAATTTTTAAGTTCTTCATTTCATTTTAAGAAGTCCTATTTTTTAAGGGTTTCTTCCCAAGAAGAAAGTCATATATATGCTATATTTTCCCAACTGTGGATGACTGGTTGGGGGAGACTCATCTTCAGCTTGGGGTAGAAAATAGTTTTAAAAGGGTTTGACAGATGGCCAGATTCTCCTTCATCCAAATAACTGAGATGTTTTCTTTCACCGGCTGTTCACAGAGCACCAGCACTCATAGCCTTCTCTCTATCCTCCAGGTCTTGGGTTTGCACTGTGTTACTCTCCAGCGATTGCAATGGTCGGCAAGTATTTCAGCAGACGGAAAGCCCTGGCTTATGGGATCGCCATGTCCGGAAGCGGCATTGGCACCTTCATTCTGGCTCCTGTGGTTCAGCTCCTTATTGAACAGTTTTCCTGGCGGGGAGCCTTACTCATCCTTGGGGGCTTCGTTCTGAATCTCTGTGTTTGCGGTGCCTTGATGCGGCCTATTACTCTGAAAGAGGACCAGACAACTCCAGAGCAGAACCACATCAGTAGAACTGAGAAACAAGACTTTAAGCGAGTGTCTCCCTGTTCCACTTTGACTAAAAAATGGGTGCACACCTGCCTCTGTTGCTCTTTGCAGCAGGAATACAGCTTTTTACTGATGTCAGACTTTGTGGTATTAGCCATCTCTGTTCTCTTTATGGCTTATGGCTGCAGTCCCCTCTTTGTGTACTTGGTACCTTACGCTCTGAGTGTCGGAGTGAGCCACCAGCAAGCTGCTTTCCTTATGTCCATACTTGGGGTGATTGACATTATTGGCAATATCACATTTGGATGGCTAACTGACAGAAGGTAAAATCCATTGAGATCCCAGCTGGTTCCCTCACCAGGGGGCTCTGAGCTTTGAGTCCCCCTCATCCCCTTAACCCTGTAGAAAACCTACTTTGGAGTGATGTTAACAAGTTTTCAGTATCTGAAAGCAACTCCCTTGCTGGTTCTTCTAGTCAGAGGTTGGCAAACTTTTTCTGTAAAAGGGATAGATAGTTAACATTTTTGGCTCTGTGGGTCATGTGATCACCGTCATTCAACTCTGCTGTTGTGGCACAAACCAGCTGTAGACAATATGCAGACCAATGCGAGTGCTTATGTGCAGGTAGGACTTTATTTATGGATACTGAAATTTTAATTTCTCATATAACTTTTACATATCAAAATAATCTGGTTCTTTTGATTTTTTTCCAACCACTCAAAAATAGAAAACCATTCTTAGTTCATAGGTAGTGCAAAAAACAGGTGGTGGGCTGGATTTGGCCAGAGTTTGCCGACCTCTGTTCTAGATGGTTTAGGATGGTGGGTAGGTCTAAGTTGCAGAAACCTGTGGTAACTACAAGTTCTGGGGACAGATTTAATTCCACCCCAAGTCAAGTCAGTGCTCAGGCTGGGTGTTGTGGTTTTAGTTATTTTTTAATGACCGCAGAGACTGGCTGGCAATGGAGAGAGGAGCAGAATTCAGTCCAGGCAGGAAGATCAGGGGCAGTAATAGTACATTATCTGTAGGCACATATTTGTGTTTGACAAAACAAATAGCAAATACTTTCATTATAATTTTAGGCTTAGAAATTACAGTTATCAGAAATCTACCAAATAGTTTCTTCAGCTAATGCTTATTGTTAGGATTGAAGAGAGCAAGGTACTCATCTTCTCCTAAATGGACTCTTCACACTTGAGCTATGACCCGGGAGAGCAATCATCCTGTGGCTTCTTCATATTATGTCTTTGGGAATTAATCAGGGTTCCAGTGCCATTCTCCAGTGCTATGAATATTTAAAATTAATTCCAAAAATGCAATGGTTAAGGAAAAGAGCGGAGAGCAGGGGTATCTTTCTTGACAATCAACTCAACAAGAAGTAGCCCAGTGTAGGTTTGATAGAGGCATATCTAGTCAGAGATATACAAGACCTAAGTACTTGTGCTGACTCTGCCTCTTATTATCCCTGTGACCTAGGGAAAATCACTAACCCTCAGATCCTTAAGGGTCTTCATCTGCAAAACAGGCCAGTGCCCTATTTTTCTATTAACCTCTTAGCATTTTGTGAGACTCAAAGGAGACGGTAGGTTGAAAACTGTTTGTAAAGCATAAACTGCTGGTGCTGATATTATACTGAGTCTTTGAAATAATGATGGTATCAGTGCCATTTGCTATCAATGATGAGTTTGGAGCTATAGAGGGAAAGTGGAATGGAAGTACCACCAGGGAGGGCTCAAAATAAGACTTAGTCCTAGTATAAGACCTTCATAATCTCTGGCAAATCATTTTAATGTCTTCATATTCTAGCTTTTCCCTTATATACCTTGGGGTTTTGAGCATATATGATGTACCAGATACCAGTGGATGACCTATCTGAAAGCATCCAATAGACTGCTAGAAAATTAGTTAGTCTCCTGATACTGTACATGTTATTTTATAACTATCCTTAGGGTAACCCTACAAGATAGGTAACATTCCCATTTTATAGCTAAAGAAATTGAGATTAGAGGTAAGCAGTTAGTAGGTGATAGAGCTAGATTCAAACTTCCATCTTTCTAACTTCAGAGCGTATATTATTTTCTGCCACACCGTGTTTCCTGGGAAGATGAATTCTTGTGTTTTCATATACCAGAAGAAAGATAGGCAGACAACATAAATAATGCACCATGGGAAGCCTCTATGAGTAATGGCAATGCTTATTGCTTATTGTGGCCATGGTTCTAAAGCTCTTTGATAGAACCCGCGCATACTGCACTCATTCTTGATCTTCAAATCCACAGGTGCCTGAAGAATTACCGGTATGTCTGCTACCTCTTTGCCGTGGGACTAGATGGGCTCTGCTATCTCTGCCTCCCAATGCTTCGAAGTCTTCCCCTGCTCGTGCCTTTCTCTTGTACCTTTGGCTACTTCGATGGTGCCTATGTGACTCTGATCCCCGTAGTGACTGCAGAAATAGTGGGGACCACTTCTTTGTCTTCAGCGCTCGGTGTGGTATACTTCCTTCATGCAGTGCCATACCTGGTGAGCCCACCCATCGCAGGTAGGTTTCCAGAGAGATCCCCCAATCATTGCTTCTGTTTTTCATACTGATGTGAAAACAGTGAACTCACACATAGACAATGAGGATTGGAAGTTAAGTTGGGAAGAGTGAAAGAGAAAGGGATTCAAGAGCCATCAAAAAATCATGGTCTTACTTATATCCTGGTTTTATCATTTTCTTCCAGCCAATGGGGACCTTAGCCTACTTGGCAAGAAAAAGTCCGAAATTAGGGTCCTGATTCCATTCCACACTAATGATGGGAGCAATGGAATGGAGCAGCTGTTCAAAACTTATAAATAAGTCAGGCACACGCAGAGGGAAGTCTGGAGGAAGTACAGGATTCCACTTGGGGATAGTAGGTAGGGAGGCTGAAATGGTAAGCGAATGTGTCATAGTCAGTGTCTTGAGGGCCAGGCAAAGAAGGCACACGGGCCCTATATTCTTCAGAGACTATGGATAGTATTATAGTTTTTGTGCAAAGGGGTAATATGGCAAAGAGTATATCTTAGAAAATGGAACCTAGCAATTGATCTGGTACTTTAGGGGAGAAGCATTTAGGATTCCATTCTAATAGTTCAGGAGCAAACTGATAAAGTCCTGAACTAGGGCCGCTTCAGCAAAATGGAAATGAGCTCTGGGGGCAAAGAGGAAGTTTTGGAAAAAATATCAACTGAATTTAGCATGTGGGGGTGAAGGAGGGGAAAATGCAAAGATAACCTAGAAAATAATGGCATGGTTGGAAGAAATATGGAAGTTGGAAAAAGTACCTTTGCCAGAAAAAATAATGAATTAAAAGTTTAGAAATGTTCAGATATCTGAAATACCTAATAAAATGTCCAACAGAGCTGTTTAAGGATGAAATCTGAGCTTTAGAGTGAGGCCAGATTTGGATTTAAAGATTTGGGGATCATCAGATAAAGCATCTAGAATGTTTGGTAAACTGTCAAACACTATAGAAATTGAAAGCGTGATTAAACAAGTAATTTGACAACCATTTATTGTTTGTGTGCATCAACATTACTTTTGGTGCTACTATAGCAGCAAACAGGTCAGAGTCCCTCCCTCCTTCTTAGAGTATGTGGTCTAGACCAGTGTCTCTCAAAATGGAGGTCCTGGGACCCCCCTGCATCAAAACCCCCTGGGGCCCTTGTTACAAAATGCAGATTCCTTGATCTTCCCTTGTCGATCTGAATCTTTCCAGGAATGTACATTCTGAACCAGCCTTCTTGTGATGCTCATGCACACTAAAAATGGAGAATAATTGGTTCTTTTTTTGTTTAAGATTTCATTTATTTGTTTGAGAGAGAGTGCGCGAGCCCAAGAGCAGGGTGAAGGGCAGAGGGAGAAGCAGACTCCCCACTGAGCAGGGAACCCGATGCAGGGCTTGATCCTACGACTCCTGGATCATGACCTGAGCCAAAGGCAGCCCCTTAACTGACTGAGCCACCCAGGTGCCCTGAGAATAATTGGTTCTGATTATTACCTGCCTAAACTAAAACCAAGAGAGTGAAGGTCCCTGAAGATAGGAAAAAAAGAAATGAGCCAAACATTTGCTTAGAGGAAAGGAAGGGAATTTTTGAAGAAGGCAGGATTTCTTCTTTAGCTGATGTTGTAAATAAACAGTTTAGAATTCTAGTGATTGCTAAAGCAGCAAACTAGGGGAAACTGTGGTTGCTTTGTGGTTGTGGATAAAAAATCCTGGTCAGTTTAAATTCGGTAATATAGGACTACATGTTTAGTGCTTCATTTTGGGAAACTGCCCCCAAAACGTCCCCACATTCTTCCTCAATAGCCAATTTTTGTGTTTACCAACCTTTAGGAGCAGTGTAATTCTCTAATTCTGTTAAAAAGTCATAGTGCATCAATGAAATTGGGATTCCTGGATCTTTTTTCAAGCCATGGCCTTACTTTGGCAAATCAGACATTGTACCTGTTGCCAGGCATTGGAGGATTAGGGTGTGAGGTTCTTACCGTAATACTTCTCTTATTTAATTACCTTTAAAATGACAACTCTCTATTCAGTCTCTTCTGTTTGGTGCTACAGAAATGCATAAGTAAGTCACACAATAGTTAAAATATTTCAGAATAGTTTGGATTGCAGGAAACTTTGTGGGGCTTATGACAATTTCTCCATACCATTTTTGACGAATTGAAGTGGATGAAAGGAAAAAATCATATACTTTTCCATGGATTTAAGTTTAGAGGAATTTTTTAAAGGATTTATTTTATTTATTTGAGAGAGAGAGAGAGAGAGAGAAAGTAGGGGGAGGGGGAGGGGGACAGAATCTTCAAGCAGACTCCTCACTGAGTGCAGAGCCTGATGTGGGGCTTGATCTCATGACCCTGAGATTGTGACCTAAGCCGAAACCAAGAGTCGGATGTTCAACCAACTGAGCCACCCAGGCACCCCAATTTAGAGGAGTTTTTAAAAAACTTTTTAATCCCAACATAATTGCCTACCAAGGTCTAATTTGACCCCGTTGATTTTCTGATCATTGTGGCCTATGTTTTGCATATCATATGCCCTGGTTCTCCTCAAAATTTAGAGCTGGAATAGCTGTTGAGATTAATTTGTTGCAAGAAGAAATAAAGAGGGGAAAGGCCATGATTGCAAAATGATACCTAGTGAAGTTTTACATCGGCAACTTCTACAATGGCCCGAGGTTCTGATTTTCAAACTGCAGCAGGTGCAGAGACTGTTTCCAACTGAAAATTTGAATTCTGCTTTATCCAGAAGCATGTTATATTACTCCAGAGAGACAGTACATGGGTACTGGGAATACTGCTAACATTCAGGACAATTATACTCTCTTGACAGCAGACATAAATATCCCAACATCAGTACTTTGAAAGACACTATTTTTAGCTTTTCTTCCACATTTGCTGGTATTGATAATAATATTGGTTGTGTGATTACTAAGAACAGGACACTTGTCCAAGTACTTTACAGAACAACAATCCATTTTAGGAGTTTTCCTAGGAAACAATGCGTTTTTCAGTTGCTGCACAACATTTTTAGATCTGCTTTTTGTGTCAAAATTACAATGGTGGCACTGGCAATCTATTGTTTATTAGCCTTAGAAATTATTAGATTTGGGAGTCGGTACGTAAGTGGATTTTCCACTCAACAATGTAATTTTGCTGTTGCTTGTTACAGGACGGCTTGTTGACATGACTGGGAGCTATACCGCGGCATTTCTTCTCTGTGGGTTTTCAATGATACTGAGCTCTGTGTTGCTTGGCTTCGCTAGACTTGTAAAGAAGATGAGAAAAACCCAGCTGTGGTTCCTTGCCAAAGAATCTGACCCTAAGCTGCAGCTATGGACCAATGGATCGGTGGCTTACTCTGTAGCAAGAGAGTTAGATCACAAAGATGAGCAATCTGTGGCTCTAACAGTGCCTCGTTACAGCCCCACACGGCCAGTGGCTTGAGCCTGGGAATCTTCAGGGCTGAGAGAGGGGGCACCATGGGATTGTACATGTCTCAGAAGCGTTTAATTTTGGCAGAAGCATTGCCTTCCAAGGAAATTATTATTATTGTTTTATTAACATGTTTATAGGGGAAAATAGCAACAAAGCAAGCAGGACTGGCTCAGAGTTTCCTCATTTGGGATTTGTACTCACAATTGAACTATCTTTCAGGCAATGAGCATTGCTCTATGGAGAATGTTAGGACACTGCTGCTATAATTAGCTGTTAATTAGGGGTAATTTCAAAGCAGGACCAAAGCAGATGACATTGGGAAGCTTTGTTGCAAACTCTCTGCCCCTCCATCTTACTCCCTCAGAATGTAAACAGAAACAGTGACATGTAGATTTGTTTACTTTATGCTTTTCTGGAGAAAGGGGTCTGTATTAATCACTGCCTTTTGAGAAATCTAAAGCATTCTTCCACAACTCCATGTAAAACCCTAATGAGAAACTCCACTATGAGAAAGGTTTGGCATCTTCACCTTCCAACTCCACTGAAAGCTTTCTTCCTAAGGCTGAGCCCCTCCCCTCTGATCAGGCACTCACTGCTGTTCCTATCACATATAATGCTGAATTTAACCGAATACACCAAGTCACAAGTGTGATTTCTAAATCTTACCTGAAATGTTAATACCAACACTTCCTTCTCTTTTTTTTTCATTAGAAACAAAGCTTTTATTTGAATTGTATACACATTCCTGCTAGGAACTGAAAAATGTTGGCAGTATTCCAACTGGGCAGGAATTGAATTCTTGAATCAGCAGGTCTCTGATGGGAGTTTTCTTTTCAGATCAGACATTTAGGTTCATCATTACCCAAAACAGAACTTGGGAGGTTAGCCTGAAAAATATTCTAAAGGTGAGATTCCTTTCTCCCTGTGTTAATTCTTGTTCCAGTGTCCACTGCTCTTGATCTCTTTATGGATAATCATTAGAAACTTGATGGGCCTCTTCAGCTGAGTGAGAAGGCTTCAGGGGTTCAGCTCAGCATCAGAGCACTCTCATTAATTAGAGCTTTGGTCAGGGGAGAGAGAAGAGAAGGTTAAGAAGACTAATGGTGTGATACTTTACAGTTCATAGAACTCTCTCACATACCTACACTCATTGGATTAGAATAGTTTACTCATTCTCAAGTACTCTGTTTTCCTATAGTTTGGAATAATTTCTGACTTTCCAGAGGGAGAACATGGGAGAGAAGAGAAAGGCCAGATCCCCCAGCTTGTCTCCAGCCACTTTAAATCTGCAGAATGATAGCGCTGCATCCCCAAATCATGTCATACCTATAAATTAGAAGCAAATTACACAATTGAAAGGGGATTTTAACTATTGAAAAATTTTAAATCTGAACCTCAAAGAAATATTTTGACCCCGAAAGCCATTTAACCCACTGTCCCCTCAAGAGGCCTCACAAACACCAGCACTGAAGAAGATCCTGGGTTGACTAAGCATGTATAACAAGAGTCTTTGCCTATAACTGGATTATTTCATAAAGTTACATATTAATACATTGCTTTCAGAATGAAATACTGACTTGATTTAATGGAAGAAAGCTGTAGTATTTCATAGTTCTTTTCCAAAGATAAATTTGAATGTTGCCTGTTACCTTTTTACTTAGTTTAAGACTTTAGTTTAAACCCATTTACTTTGTCACTTGCAATTTTAAAACAATATTTGGAAAATATCTGTAAAAAGTCAAAGTTAAAAATGAACTTATGTGTGTTTGGAACAGCACTTTACACTGAATGTCATTTCTTGAATCTTCAAGCCTAAAGATTTTTTGAAATATAGTTATAAATATTCTTATACATATTTTTCCTAGTGATCACAGTAAAATTTTGTTTATCCAGCTCTGCAATATAATTTCTCTAAAGTATTATAAGTATTCATGAAAAATGGGTATAGAAACCAGAGCTTTTAAAAATTTATATAAAATATTTTGGATATTTTTACTTTATACATGCATAAATTTATATTTTACTTTCCCTTTTGGAGCAGCATTTTTAGAAAACCAGCAGGGAAAATGTAGATCTTAGAGTCTACCATTGTCAACTTCACAAAATTTTACTGTTAAGGTTCCATGTGCCTCTACTGTTTATTTCAAAAGGGAGGAATTTGTAAGAATGATGCATTTTGCAGAATCAAGAACAAAATTGTGGTGTGATGATTCTACATCTTAAATATTACTTTATATCACTGCAAGTTCTACTTTGAAATTGACTGACTAGAAAAGCAAAGAAACTAATTTCTATAGATACATTGTACCATTGGGCCTTTTTTTCAGATTGTGATTTTACTAATAGATCAGATATTTATGCTAATATTTTCTTATTTCAAAAGCATTATAATAAAGTGAGTTTATATTTGTGTTTGGAAAAACATTTTTCCCTGTACAGGGGGTTTGGATTGAATGGTGAGTGGGCTTGTCTGAATTATGCTAAAATGTAGCTAGCATACAAAGATGTGGTAAACAGGGGCGCCTGGGTGGCTCAGATGGTTAAGCATCTGCCTTCGGCTCAGGTCATGATCTCCAGGTCCTGGGATCGAGCCCCGTAAGCGGGCTCCCTGCTCCACGGAGAGTCTGCTTCTCCCTCTCCCTCTCCCTCTGCTTCTCCCCCTCCCTCTCCCTCTGCTTCTCCCCCTGCTTGTCTCTCTCTCTCTCTGTCAAATGAATAAATAAAATCTTTAAAAAAAATAAACAAAGATGTGGTAAACAATCAAATAATTTACAAAAGCCAAACCCATTCATTGAATACTTCCAATGTATTAGCTACTGTGCTAAGCACTTCCTATGCACTGTCTTATTTAATTCCCATAATAACCTATATTATCACCATTTGATAGATGTGAAAACTGGGGCACCTTCCCTTTGTGCCTACTTGGGTTTTCTTTTTATGTGGGTTCAAAAAACCATTTGGAAACTGGCCCTCCTTTGGGAAGATAACATCCTTTGGATTATGATTTACTCTCCCAATTCGTGTAGATGGAAAGATTCTAGAACAGAGATTTCCAAGAATTTTCCCAAGAGTTTGGTCCTATCAAGACCACTACTTCCGGGCTAAGTGATTTAATTTGCTGTTTATTGATCCAGGCCTCTCTTTGGGAGCATTTATGCATGTGTAGCAGAGAGAAGGTTGGGAAGCATACTTTGTCCCAAAAGAGAGTTCTATCTTCTGCATTACCAGAATCATGTTTTCTCAGTCAGGAGTTGAATTCTTCCTTAAGTGCCTGCACCATTGCCCAGTCATGACAAAGATAGTCATGTCTATCTGGTACTCACCTTCCTGGTCTCAATGGGTCTAATTCTGAAACTGTTTATTGTACTGAAGTAGTGTGAACTCAAGGTAGATATCTGTGTTTCTTGTCTCATACTTCAAAGTTCGAATCTTTATTTTTTTCTGACTCCACCAAACAATAAATTTTTAAAGATTTTTTAAAGGATTTTATGTATTTATTTAAGAGAGAGAGAGAGCACAAGTGGGGAGGGGGGCAAAGGGAGAAGGAGAAGCAGACTCTCCACTGAGCAGGGAGCCCAACGCGGGGCTGGATCCCAGGACCTCGGGATCACGACCTGAGCTTGAAGGCGGACACTTAACCGACTGAGTCCCCAGGCGCCCCAAACAATAGATTTTTATACCTGTTTCCAGAGCAGCTTCCAGTGAGACATGCCTGGGGTTTTGTCCCATAACACAGAGAAATATTTGGTAGAGGGATCTGGAAATGCTAAACACAGTAAAAAGACTGACATTTAAAACATTTTATTATGGAAATTTTCAAACATGTACAAAAATAGAACAGTAAAATGAACTTGACATAACCATCCCATAGCATCTACAATTATCTGCCCTTTACCCTCCCCCATGATGAAGCTGTTTGAAATATATCAACATGCTGACAGGACATGTCTTCCTTCAGCTGTCAAGGAATAACTGAACCTGGCAAGAATAATTTATTCATGCAAGCAGAGGGTATGGGTGGTTGGTATCACCTGTTAATGAACCACATCATTACGAAGCTGATTGGGTCCCCTTTCTTTCTGGACTTTGGGTGTCTGAATTACAGGTTAAAACTCTTCTTCTCTCCCCAGCCCTGATGTGATCTATCTTCCTGTAGCTTAAGGAAGTGTCAAATAAGTGAAAAGTGCTTTTAATTTTAGAAAAGAGTTGTGATTATTACATTCATTATTATTCTTAATTATTTAACCATCAGAGGCCTCTGAGGAGTCTGGACGTAGGACTGATCTAAAATTAAATAAAAAGCATTTTATTTTTAAGGAGTTAATGTGTGATCAACTTAAGATTTGAATTGACATTAAAAAGCATTAAAGTTAACATTTTAAAATATGATCCTTTCAGTTTTCCCATAAAATTGTTTCTTTTGTGATGGTAAGTTAGGTTTTTTTCCCACTGACACAATGATGGAAGAATTAGAGGCCCCAGTCCTAGCAATGGTGAAGACATATTCTCGGTCCCAGAGAGCTTGTTTCTACAACTGGGTCCTGAGCAGAGTCGGTGTGGTTCAGGGTGGGGAAGAAGATAGGAATGAGGGAAAGGGGTATGTGGTTACCTGAGATTCCAGCAGACTCTGAAAGCCTCTGGGTCTACATTTGCCAATCCCTGCTCAAGCAGAGGGAAGAATTTGGACATCTGACTCTGGTTTCAAAGTTCAACAGGGGAGAGGAGAGCCTATTTTAGAATCACAAGTTACAGGTCTGGTATGAGCATTCAGTACTGGAATATGGTCTACAAGGGCAAGCAGGGTGTAGCCCCTGCCTAACTTCCAAACCTCACGTTGGGCTGCACTCTTGTTGCCCGCTATACTGCAGTGCCCTTCTCTATAGGTTCCCCAGGTCATTTTGATCCTTCAGTGTGCTCATTTCTCAACTTTTGGGGCACAGTTTAAATGTCACTTTCTAGAAAGCCCATCTTTAACCACTGCCCCATCTAAACTATGTATCCCCACTATCACCACCCACATTACAATCTCATAACACTCTGTTTTTTTCCTTTAAAGAATATATTTTAATTATAATTAATATTCACTTGTGTGTTTATTTTAAGATGTCATCTCCTCCACAAAACCACAAGATTTCTGAGGCTAGGGATCATACTGACTGACTACTCACCAGTCAGTCCAGTGCCTAAAATATAGTAGGCACTCAATAAATAACTTGGTGAGTAAATGAATAAAAAAAAGAATGAATAGAAAAACTGCTAATGAGAATTGTAACACAGCAGGACTGGGGCTGATTGAAGGGTTAGGTCTGCTTGAAGTTGCTCTTGCACCCAGAATGGATACAATGTGTTAGATATTTACAATTTGTGAGTCTAAATAAGACACCTGGTGAGAAGTGTCCCATGAATAGTAGGAGCTCCAGAGCACTGAGTATCATGGGACAGGTTTGGAAAAGCAAATAAAGGTAGCAAAGAGAAGAGTTGGTAGAAATACAGGAAATAACTAAAACTTTTGATTGAGGCCTGAAAGTAAAAATGATATGACTGTGTTCAACCCAAACAGGCTTAATTAGAAAGCTCTGTTTTATTCAAATTGAGTAGAAGGCCTAGGGGTGGGGGCTTACACAAGGAGCCCTGGGACATTAGGAAAAGGTGGAGCACCTGTGCCTCACGCATGACAAGATGGGATTTCAGGTACAGGTACCGCACAAGCTGCTTTTCCTTTACAGGAAAACTACACCCCTATTTGGTCAGGAGCTGAAATCCCTGCCTGGAGTCTTTTGCACAGTGCTGTGGCTGGCCTCAAACTGAAAATTACTGAAAATTAGCATGCTGGCAAACATTTTTCAGAGTTGGTGAGAGGGTTTAATCAATTAATGACTATTAAGCACCTCATCAGAATCTGATATCGTGTTTTTATGGTAGGAAATTAAAAATACAGAGAGCACACCTTCCATGAATTCAAGTTAATTGCCTAATTGGTAAATGGAAACCATCACCATGAGAACAATACCATGAAGTTGTTAAATGCTGACCTGAAGCTAGGGGCACTGCATACTATGGAGGTTAGGAGAGGAAGAATTCTTTAAGTGCTGGAGAAATTTGAGGCCATTCCAAGGAACTCAGGTACTGGGCTGAATGGGCTGGAATCATCCTGTACTCTTTTTAGGGTAAGAAGCTGGGAGTAGGGGAAAGGGATGTGAGGCAGCCACTTTATGTGGCTACCTGAGGTTCCAGCAGATACCCAAGGCCAATGGAGCACTAAACACTAGTTAACACAAATAAATGTTCTGATGAGGGGATCCATAAGGGTGTTTGGGACTTTGGATATTGCTGAGATTTGGGGTTGCATTTGGTGTCTCTAAATTGAAAACAGAAATTTTCAGGGAATGGGGCTATACTTCAATATTTACTTCTCAACTCTAAAAGGGAACCATTTAGGGGTGCCTGGCTGGCTCAGTTGGAAGAGCATGCAAACTTTTGATCTTGGGTTGTGAGTTTGAGCCCCACGTTGGGTGTAGAGATTAAATAAATAAAAATTTTAAAAAAACAAAAAAAGAATCATTTGTGAGTTTTCTCTCTTAAAGAGTCCAGAGCTTCAGGAAGTTTTGTTTTGTTTTGCTTTGTTTTAAATTGACGTGTTATACAGCACTGCCATCTGCTGGAATTAGTGAGACCACCTCCCAAAATTTGGTGACGACTCCAATTATAGTTCAATTGGACAAGGCCAGTCTTAGAATAAAAATGGAAGTTTGTTGTTTCCTTCTCTTCCAGCCCCCCGTGGTTTCAAAGCACCTTTTAACCCCAGTATCAAAGGCAGTTAATGAGGACAACTAGTTCTTTTTCATAATTCCTTCTGGGAGTTTTGGGACCCTATGTAAAACAGTGTTGGGTGACCTATGATTGTAGAATGTCTGAGCTTGGTGTGATCCTCTGTAGCATTGTCCTACAGTCTCTGTAAAGATTGGTCCTATCTTCCCTCATTCCAAATTTTAATACTATTTCGAAAATGCTGTATGGTGGTCAAATGTTAGATTCTAGAACCAAACATCTAGGGTTTGAGTCCCTTTTCCACTTCTTAGCTATGTGATCTTGGGCTTACTTAATTTCTCCAAATTTCGGTTTATTCATATGCAAAGGAAAGAATAAAACTGATTATAGGGATTTTGTGTGGATTTTGTAAGTTTAATACATAAAATGTACTTAGAACAGTACCTGCTACGTAGTGTATTCTGTGTAGGAGTTAGCTATGGTTATTCATATGTCACCAGCATCTACAGATGTCGCTAAATTAGCATTCCCTTTTCCTTAGGGCTTTGCTCCAAACTGCTGGTTAGAGATATGAAGAGAGGGAACTCCTCTATAGGCTGACTTCTGAACTCTTGCATGTTCATCTCTTTCTTTCTTTACCTTCACCCCCTTTTACCCTGGTTGTAGGAGTGTAAGCAGCTTAGACAGAAATGGCTTTTTTTGAGGGAAAGGCCACTGTGTTGTCTTCAGTGTTCAAGTGACACCAATCCATGCTTGTCCTTCAGAGTTTATCCGTGAGGCACATCTGTCCTCTCATGAGATATGGCTTTCCCAAAGCTTACACATCTCACCTTCATTATTTCATTGTTTATTCTGCCTAGGTGCCACCTTGAAAGGAGATCTTGAGAATTCTAGTTCATCACTTATAGAGACTTCTAGGTTCAGAGCAAATATGGGAATACATACGTGGCATTTCTGTGCATGTTTCTAGCAATTAGGTGCTGTTTTTTAATTCACTTATAGTGAAATACAACAAAATGCTTAATGAAAAATTTATTTTAGTAAATATGAAACTACCAGAGAAAGTGGGAGTTTTGTTTGGGGTCAGATGAGGTGTATATGACTTAATCACAGGAAAAGAGGAAGCTACAGAGAAGAAAGCACATCTCAGTGATTCAGAGAACCTTGGCTAAGAAGAGAATTGGAGAGACACAAGAATCTTCCTCCTGGGAGAGAAGTCGGGAAGAGGAGAGGAGGAAGTGTCAGAGCAGAAAGCTACATGATAAAAGGTTGGCCATTAAATATAAAATAGCTCTGGGGCGCCTGGGTGGCTCAGTCGTTAAGCATCTGCCTTCAGCTCAGGTCATGATCCCAGAGTCCTGGGGTCAGGCTCCCTGCTCGGCGGGAAGCCTGCTTCCCCCTCTCCCGCTCCCCCTGCTTGTGTTTCCTTTCTCGCTGTCTCTCTCTCTATCAAATAAATAAAATCTTAAAAAAAAAAACTTATTAGGGAAACATCTGTGAGAGAAAATGGACTGGAGCAAAGAGAGGCTCGGAAAGCCATGAGATTCAAGTCTGACTCCAAGTGCAGGAGAGAGAGAAGGAGAAAAGTTGGATGGAAGCATCTTAGAATTCAGTATAGTATTTTTTTAAGTTTTTATTTTTAAGTAATCTTTATAACCCAACATGAGGCTCAAACTTACGACCCTGAAGTTGAGTCACATGCTCCACCGACTGAGCCAGCCAGGTGCCCAAAAGTACAGTATAGTTTTAAGTAAAATTTGGCAAGGCTGATGGGGAATCCTTGAGCCTAGGTCACCTGTCAAAGGAGTTGTACATCTCCCAGGTCAGGGCCTGAGTTAGTGTCCCTGCCATGCTGGGAAGAAGGGCCTCAATGCAAATGCAATGATGGACGTTAGTATATAGCAGATGGGACCCTCCGACAATATAATCCTTGTAGCTGGGGATTATAGGGTTATAATAGTATTGTCCATGAACTACTCAAAGGAGACTATTCTAACTGTCAAGGCCAAATTGATTCTCATTTCTTATAATCCACCGATTATACAAAATCATGCTAAATTTTAATTTGTTTTATATTTTTTATATTATTTTTTAAGATCTTAAGATTTTATTTATTATTTATTTGAGAGAATGAGATAGAGAGAGAGAGAGCATGAGAGGGGGTAGGGTCTGAGGGAGACGCAGACTCCCCGCTGAGCAGGGAGCCTGATGCAGGACTCCACCCCGGGACTCCAGGATCATGACCTGAGCCGAAGGCAGTCACTTAAGCAACTGAGCCACCCAGGCGCCTTTAATCTCAACAACAAACACATTCCATAAAAGAACCATCCTTGGGCCTGCTTGTGTTGTGGTTGATGTCATTTAGGCATAGTCACATCATGGCCAAACTGTCAATTAAAGTTTAATTGGTATAGGAATATTACTGATTATAGGTAGAAGTTGTCAAACAGTGAAGAGTACTGCTGAACCAGGAGCAAGGAGAAGAAATTATAGTCCATAAAATAGATAGGAGATCTTAAGTGACGTCACCAATCTGGGTCCCAACTTTCTTATTGATATATTTGGTTAGAGCAGGGTCCTCCTGGTTCTAAAGTTCTGGGGGTCTATGCAGTTTTTCTTGAACCGAGCTAATTTGCATCTTGGACTTTTAGAAAAAAATACTGACTGCTTATGTTGTCCTTGAAAGTCGAGCAGATATCATGTAATCAACTGCTAAGATCAGCTCTGCACCCAGAGAGGACAGAAAATATGTTTAAAAGGTCCATTACTCTGAAGCCAGTTTTCCTGCCGGCTGATCCACTTGTTGAAAGGGTTTATCTCAGCTTTTGTGAGGCTGGGAGCATAGCTTCAGTGCTGAACAAAATAGCTTCCAAGAGGCTGTGAAAGAGGCACTTCTGTTTTCTTGAAGGGGCAAATTACCTGAAGGGCAATCACAACTACTTTCTGAGCATATTTTTTGGTTTGTCTATTAGGCAAAGAAATAAACTCAGGCCTGATATCCTAGCCTTTATCAGGCCATATGATGAGTTTATCTAACTAGTCTGATTTGGACCCATTTCACAGGTTTTGAGTCAATTGGTAAGGCGGGCTTTCAGAGGTGGGGGCAGGATACTATGCAGTCCAATTCAGGCAACTTTTGTTAGACTTATTACATACCAAGTATTGTGTTACATACTGAGATTCAAATAAAAACAAGATACTTGAGGAATTTAGAATCCCCTTACTTAAGCCTATTAGCCTAATTTTATTCTCTGTTTATATTTTCCATGTCGTAGACGAAAGGCTCTCAAACTTTGCAGCACAATAGTTTCACCTAGGGAACTTAAAAATCATAATGTTGGGTGCCTAGGTGGCTCAGTTGGTTAAGCATCTAACTTCGGCTTGGGTCATGATCTCAGGGTCCTGGGATCAAGCCCTGAGTTGGGCCCACATGGAGTCTGCTTGTCCCTCTCCCAGTCCCTATCTCTCTGTCTCTCCCCCGCTCATGCTCGGTCTCTCTTTCTCTCAAGTAAATAAGTAAAACCTTTTTTTAAAAAAATCGTAATGCCAATTTCGTCAGCCTCTGAGGTGGGACCCAGACACCAGTGTTTTTTTTAACTTCTCAGGTGATTCCAATGTGTAGCCAAATCTGAGGAGCAATGTTGTAGACTCTTACCTGAAGAACAGCAACATCGTTATTAACTTGGGAGCTTGTTTAAAGTGCAGAATCTCGGGGCTTCTGTGAAATCTACAGAATCAGAACCTACCTGTTAACAAGATTCCCAAGCGATTTACATGCACATTGAAGTTTGACAAGTGTTGTGGTAGGCCATGTTTCCCAAAGACTTGTTCTGTGTATAAGGCGGCTCTTGTCTGCAGATTTCTAAAAACAAGTTAGTTGAGACAAATAATCTTTTCTGACTATCCTGACTATCTGAATGGCCCCTGAATGTGAGAGTTTTATGAATTAGGTGGCAAATGTTGGAGTTACTATGTACTTTAAGGTAAAGGAACAGGGTGGCTATCTATAGTTCATACTGAGGTCCCAGAGAAAGGCCATGTGAGAAAGGCAGATCCTTTCACCCAGAGAAAGGCAAGATCCTTCCCAAATCTGATTCACCATTCTTGCTTTTTCCTTCAGTTATTTCCCCTAACCTCTTTATTTGGAGAGCTTGCACATAACAGATTGAGAATTCTGTGTCTAAATTTGGACTGTTGTTAACATTCACCTAACACACAGTTCCCCTGAGGATTTCTACTTGCAAATGGAATGCATAGGGTATAGAACAACAAGGCCACCCACCAATGGTATTATAGGCTCTAACAGTCATTTCCCTACCCCGCTAATCCTCAGAATTACTCTGGGTGTTTTATAAATATGTAAATTTCCAGACTTCACCCCTAGAGGTTCTGGCTTAGTAGGTCTGTGATGAGACCTGGGAATTTGGTTTTTAAAGAGCTTAACCAGTGACTCTAATTTAGGATTAGGGTTGTGAACCACTGATACAATGGAGAGAGAGTGGACTATAAATTAGGTCAGATTTGGTTTTAAATCCTAGTCCCACCACATAGTAGCTTTGTAGTCATGTGATTTTCAGAATGTTACTTAACTTCTCTGAGCCTAGTTAACTTCTCTGAAGCCTAACTTCATTTGCAGTGCTGAGATGTTTAAATAAGGTGACACACTGAAGTACCTAATATAGGGAATGCAAAGCAGTATTTTTACATGGGCCTTTGCCATCACAGAATACACATATATATATAGGCTGACCACATGGGTTATCTGGTTTAGTCCTTCAATGTCCAGATCTTTCCATACCTATTTTTATCCTCTCTTCTGTCACCTTGAATTTGAACTAGTCCTGTTCAATGCCTGGAGACCTCACAGCAGCTGGTTAATAAGCTGGTAATGGCTTTTTCAGGGGTTGCTCAGCTTTACTGGATGTAGGTCATTATTTCAGTTAACACAATCATCTTTGGTACTTCAGACACATTCATAGGCCATAATGCCTCTGGTTGTTTTATTTTCTGAAGTTGTCTGAATTACAGTCAGTAGCCATCACTACAATGGGAGTATGTCTTCTTCCCTCCCCCCATCTTCTATACACCCGGCTGCTCTCTATGATGCTAAGGTGGAGAGCAGATCTGAAGGAATAAAAAAGAGGAGTAAGAGAACTAGACTAAGGAGACACAGCACCTGAAATCCCAACAAAAAAGTTTACCAGGGGCTTCACTGTTAAGAATGACTCTAGCTCCTTTTTAAAGTATTTTACTTGCTAAGGAGAGCTGTATGGAGTGGCGGAAAAAGGTAATTTGAATCTATATACCCTTGGTGTTTAGGCTGTCAGTATCCAACACCAGTTTGCTTGATAATTTCACCACTGCACCTTACAATCCTTGTGCTTCCAGGGAAGTCGATTTTCTCCCTATTCCTCGATTTTGGGGCCAGCTATGTGTATCAAGCCTAACTAACGAGCATAACTTCCTCCCTGGCTGTGATGACTGATTGGAGAATGGCATGCAACCTCAGGTGGTCCCATCAGACAGCAAACTTGGACTTCTTATGTGGCTGGAGGGGCAGAAATGTTCTTTTCCACTACATTGGGACAAGAGTATATGTGGCAGCTATCTTAGTATCACAAAGATGGAGCTTTCTCAGAATGGAGCCAAATTTGATCAGAGCTCAGTAGAGAGTGATTATGTCTTGGTCACACTGCTTAAACAAGATTAGATCTTGCTTAAAAACAAGATTTATGGGGCGCCTGGGTGGCTCAGTCAGTTAAGTGTCTGCCTTCGGCTCAGGTCACAATCCTGGATCCCTGGGATTGAGCCTGGCATCAGGCCCCCTGCTCAGTGGGGAGCCTGCTTCTCCCTCTCCCTCTGCCTCTCCTCTCTACTTGTTCTCTCAAAAAATATATAAATAAATAAAATCTTAAAAAAAACAAAAAAACCCCCAAGATTTATTTTTGTTACTATTATAAAGACAAGTTAGGTGTTTCCATTATTTGTGGTGTTATTTGCAATGATTAGCCTTTTATATACAAAGTTTTTCTCAACTTCTTTAAGAGGTACGGGTTATCTGAATTGAAGTGCTGAATGCTACCAAGTGACATAAAACACTTTCAAAAGCCAAATGCTCAGGTATAGGATGTGGAAAAAATGCCTTAAAATGGCATGTGTGGAAGAACCAACACATGGGTAGATACCAAGAAGAGATTTTGATTTTGGCTACATTAGTATAAGTATAGTTTATAGAAAAAAGAAAGGATCATTCTATCATAGTCCTAAAACCTCACTTTGGGTATTAAGTTAACCTCTCAGCAAAAACCACTAGCCAAGGATAAAGACAATTTGGAGAGAACTAAAATTGACCATGATGGAGATGGGGATGGGGTGAAAGATAATAGCATGTTTAACTTAAAGAATTCTTAGGGGACATAGAGCAATTTTCTTCAAATACTTTTAAGACATGTATAGTAGACATTTGGTTTTTGGCTACTCAATATCACTTGATATGTATCAGCCACTGATACATATTTTGTGACTCACTTATCCCTTCAAATTTATCCGAAACTAGTACTGCCTCTGGATTATTAAATTACAACAGCCATAACATTCCCATTTTTGCTTAGGTCAGTTTGAGCTGGGTTTTCTAACATCTGCAACTAAGAGTTCTGTTACAAAATGTCACCTCTCACAAGGATTAGATCTTTAAGGTCCCTAAAGACAGCCCAAAATGTGTAAACTTCAGGCCAAAAGTCTTCAGTTAAATGGAAGGAACAAATTTCTAAGAAGGACTATCTGAAAATGAAATTATCATTTAGGAAGATAATTCAAGGTCTATGTTTTGATGGTTAATTGATAAAGGACTCTGAGGTCTTTTTTAAACCCAAGACCATGAAATTATCTCTAAATAATTTTAAATTTTAGGAAGGCAAGCACAATTAGTGACAAAATTTGCAGTTATTATAAATAGTAATTTTAGTTCAGTATTTACTATAGAGTATTTTTCATATGCTGATTTTATACTTTTTTGGTATTTATGACTTCTTATATATTGGTCTATGTTATAATATCTAGTGAATTTTAAAGTCAATAGACTTTAAAGTCTAAATATTTAAGTAGAGGCTTATAGCTGTATTGTTGTTTTGATATCATAACTGTATTATGTTGCATGTGAATTTCCTACTTGGGAACACAACCTTAATTACATTATTCCCAATAGGGGAAAACGACTTGCTGCAAAATAAAATATTTGCTGCAAAATGTGACAAATGCTTCTACTGACTGATAGGTCAGGACTTCAGTCCTGAATTTCTGAAATACTTAAGTAAAAATTATTCCCTTCCCCATTCTTCCTTCTTGAAGAAACAAATGAAATGAGCAAAATAAACAAAAACAGCAGGGACTTAAGTAAAACAAACATTTTTAAAATTTAATTTATGAAATACATTGCAGTAGGATGTATGTTTGAATATGCATAGAAAAAATATCTAGAAGGATACATATTAAATTGTTAACAGGTTACCATGGGGGTGTAGAATTAGGGAAGGGTGAGGGGGATGCTCTTTTAAACTCATATGCTTCTGTTATGTTTGAAATTTTACAATGAGAATTCATTACTTTTATAATAATCACAATCATAATAGAAAAATTTTTTTTAAAAAGTAGCAAAAAGTAAAAAACACACAAACATGTATAGTTTTAAGAGCTACATTAGAGGTATGGAGAATTAAATCACATGGCACACTTTTCCACTAATACTGTGGTGGTAAATATAATTGTGTAGTACATAATCAAAGAAACATTAGAGAAGCTACTTTTAGCAACATCCCAATTAAAAATGTCCCCTGGGATAAGAGCCCTTAAACAGTGACCCTTCAAGACGGATATTGAAACTGAAAGCAGGGCTTAACTATTCCTGTAGGATCTATAGGAAAACATGTCAATCTGAAAACTTTAGACAAAAGAAAAAGCTTCACAGAAGTAACTTTGGAATACTAAAGGCCAGAAACTGGGAGTACGAAAACAATCCAGTTGTTTTCAAAAACAAACACCAAATCATAGAAATCTTGGTAATCTAGGGACATAGGTTAGGGATATCTATTTTACCCATTTGTTTATCATTTCTCCCAATTTCTCAACTGGGTTTTCTACCTCAATGAGTTTAACCTAAACATACTGGAATTTTAATGGGAAGGAATAAAATTAATTTCATCTAGATTAGTTTAGGTTCTTCTTGTTATAAAAGAACCAGAGAAACATCAGACATGGGGTTTTCCATTATTCTTTTTTTTCCTCACAACTATTTCTAGCTACTTAATGAACATTTTGGGAGATAATACTTGTGATTTCTCATGGGTCCCTTAAGTTCTGTATTTGAAGAAATCTTTTTTTTTCCTATTCTAGTTTTTTCTCCTTTTATTGAAGTCACCACAGATGACAAGCTTTTTATTATGAACTTTTTTCTTTCAACAAAGAGGATTCTTTAGGTGACTATCAGGTTGATGGTTAAATATTCTCATCAAAGTTAAAACATCTGTAACTGGAAGGGTCCATCTTTTGCAAGCTACATAGTTAAGAGCTTAACTAATATAATTTTGCATTCCTGAAAGAGCATTCCTGACCTAGCTGTCAGGGTTTATGCAGAATTATACTATGTGAGTAATATGGAAAATTTGACAAAATTTAATTGAAAATTATTATAAATGGCAGAGATAAAGAGTATAAAGTCATAATGGCCATACTATTTTTAAAAGTTACAATAGCTGAAATGTTTATTTCTCAATGGATTATATTAATTTTAAAAAAAAGAAAACAGCAAAAGATTCATCATTATGTATATATGAAGTATTTAGCATGATACTTGGTACATAACCATTCAAAAAATGGGCTCTATAATGAACAATGAATTAAAATAAACAAAAAAAATATAATGACCCAAAATGGAGAGGAAAGCTTAGAACTAATTTCCTAGAGTATGTGTTTAAATAGAAAGTCGAAGCTCACAGAGAGCAGTAAGGAATTCTTCATTTTCTGGGTCTACCTTTTGGGCCCTCTCATAGTACTCAGCAGCTTGCCTCTTTTCTCCTTCCAGCTTGTAAACAAACCCTAGGGCACTTAAACTCTGCACATCTGAAGCATTGTGGCCGAGTCTCTTGACAGCCAATTTTTTCAGAGCACTTGTCAATTTGGTGCGTAGGGATGACCGGTCTTTGACCTTTAAGGCTTCCAAATAATGGTGGATAGCAGTACTTTCTGATTTACGGTGAAATTCCTGAAAGCGGCCATAGTGATAATGGATCTGATGTTTGTGATCATCAGTTATGTTCTCCAGACGAAGAGCTTTCTGGAAAACGTCTTCAGCATTGCTATACTGGCCTCCCTCAGCATACATGTTGGCCAGATCCGTGTAGGCAAATGCAAACATAGAGTCCTTTTCCACAGCTGCTTTGAAATGAAAGATAGCAGATGTAATCAGCTCATCAACTTTCAGTTTATCCTTTCCTTTAGGTCTGTTGCGTGTGACCTTCTTGATTTGGATCATTTGTGCCCTATAGCAAAGTCCCATCTGGTGATGCAGGAAAGAAGAGGTTGGTGTCACCTCCAAGGCCTTTTTCAAAAGTTCCAGAGCTTTGTCCCAGGAATTTTTTCTCCTGTAGAATTTGGCTGCATAACGAAGGACATATGGTTGGGATGATATCTGGTCCAGGATTTCTTCAATATACCTTTCCCCTTCAGCTTCTGCATGTACATCTTGAAGCTTTAGTGCCAGAAAAACCTTAATGTAGGAGTTATCTGGGTTCAAGGTAACAGCTTTCCTCAGAGGGCCCAGGGAAAAGCTCTTTATAGACCCTTCTCTGTCAGAATCATCCAGCCGATACACTGTGATGGCATAGCCGATGTTAAATTCTGGATTATCAGGTTCAGCTTCCAAAGCCTTCTCAAAAGCCACTTTAGCCTTTTGGTAATACTTTCCTCCAAATTTCAAGAGTGCCCACCCTTTTTCACAGTCAATCTCAGGACGCTCCAACTTGTAGTTAGAAGGACTGGACAATTTCTTGCAAACATTCCCTATCTTGTCTATATACTTCTGAGATTCTTTGAGCTGGTCCAGGTGATAATATACCCAGGCATAGTTTCCCCAAGTGACCAGACTTCGTATTTCCTCTTTGTCTGAGTGTTCTTGATGGATTATTTCTTCTGCTTGTTCCAGGCACTCTAGAGCATCTTTATTTTGGCCTTTCAGGTGTTTCACATAGGCCAATAAGTTATAAAGAGTGAGTCTGGATTTTGTAGTAAGAAATTCAAGCTGTTGACCAATTGTATCTTCCACATCAAACAGATCAATGTCTTCCTTAAGTAAATTCCATGTAAAGTGACATTCTAACTCCAACAGAATGGCCTTCAAGGAGTCCTTAGGAATTTCACTGTCAAAGATAAAATCCCTTTTAATTTTGAAGAAATGAAGGAAATAATCAATCTTTAAATCTTAATATACCGTTTTTTGTTTAACAACAATTCTACCTTTTATTTGATCTTACAGTTCAAGCACTAGTCGCTATATCTTTATACTGGTTTCCTTGGTGTAGAGTTAAATTCTAGAAATATTCTCACTACTTATTGCAAAAGCAGTTCTGGAGAGATGACAGGGTTCTCTATGTCACAGGATATCTATTTCCTTTTGGTAGTCACTAACCCACAAGTACCTCCAATTTTTACAGAGGGGAATTTAAAATGTTTTATTTACTTGCCTTGAAAATTAAGAATAATATACACACAGTCAATAATTAATACAAAAATTCCATTTCTATATTATGAGTAGGAAGGGAGACAAGAGGTGAGAAATAAGAAAAAGGAGTACATTGAAGAAGACACAGAAGCCACACCAATATATCATTTTTGCAGAGGAAGAAAGGAAGGGAAAGAAGAGAGGGAGGAAGGGAGAGAGAGGAAGAAAGAAAAGAAGAAAACCTCACAGAGAAAAGACATAGAAACAGATAGTAACTGGCGCCTGGGTGGCTCAGTCGGTTAAGCAGCTGCCTTCGGCTCAGGTCATGATCCCAGGGTCCTGGGATAGAGCCCCATGTCGGACTATCTGCTCAGAGGACAGCTTGCTTCTCCCTCTCCCTCTGTCTGCTGCTCTGCCTACCTGTGCTCTCTGTCAAATAAATAAATAAAATCTTTAAAAAAAAAACAAAGAAATGGATAGTAACTGGTATACCAAGAGATGGGGAAAAGCATTAAGTCTGAGATAGATAAAAGGAGAGTAACAAATTTCCAGAGATGGAGAAAAGGCACAAGGAAATTTAGTAAGCTTAACAGATTTGATATAAGTGCCACATCCTTCTGACCTCTGGGGTTGTGGGCAACAATGGCTAATGCCTATTATTACTTTATCATTGCTCTTAAAATTCACTTCACAAATATTTGTTGAGCTCCCTTTGTGCAAGGCACAGTGTAATCTCTGCAGGGCACACTGGAAACACTATCTCTGAAACTAGGAAGATAAAGGGGGAAGGAAGGGCAAGGAAATATTTATTCATTACTGAGACCATTTTACGTGCAAGATCTTCTAAATAATCCTGGGTATGTAACTGTGAACAAGACACAGCCCTGCTTATACAGAGCTTATAAGTAAACAATTACAATTGAGCAGAAAGTTCCATGGAAGTGACCCAGGAAGTGTACATAGTCCAGTGCTGTGGACATCTGTGGTTTTTACTCGGTGAGGACCCCTTCTTTTGGTTTCCATTTCTGGAACATCCTCTCCCTCTACTCTCAGTCTATGCGATTTGAAATGGACTATCTACCGCTTAGTCTGGGAAGGCACATGATATTCTAGCCATTCCCTGGTCCCATTGATTTATTCAGAGATAATCCAATTAAAACATATTTTTTGCTGAAACGGGACTTTGATGGAATGATCTCCCTTCCTTCTAAAAATTTTAAGTTGGTAGAATATAACCTTGGGTTTGCTGGTGGCCAGCAAACTTGGGAGAGTCTGCCTGCCTAAGACTCTAATAGAGAGGAAAGCAGAGCTTAGGAAGAAAGATAAACTGTTCACGATAGTGACTAAACAGTCTTGCCTGGATCACCTTGTCTACCCCTGGACTTCTATTTACTTAAAGAAATAACCTCTCTCTGTGTGTGCCTGCTTAAGCCACTCTAAATTAGGTTTCTAATGTCTCCAACTGACATAATCCTAATTAACATTCCCGGTTTTATTTTTTTTTTTTTGCTGATAGTGGTAGTGTGGCAGTCAAGAAAGACTTTCTCAGGTGTGCCTGGGTGGCTCGGTTAAGCATCTGCCTCTGGCCCAGGACGTGATCCCGGGATCCTGGGATCGAGCCCCACGCTGGGATCCCTGCTCAGTGGGGGAGCCTGCTTCTCCCTCTCCCTCTGTCCCTCCACCCTGCTTGTGTTCTCTCTCGTTCTCAAATAAAATCTTAAAAAAAAAAAGACTTTCTCAATCTATGATTAACCATAATTAAGAAATGTACAGAAAAAAATTCCTTAAGTCTTCTCTCAAAGAGGAAAATGCCCTAGTTATGGGATAAACAGTATACAGAGCATGTGTGTGTGAATGTGTGTTTATTTCCCTTTCTGATGCACATAAAGCCCCCCACACCCTTGTATGTAAAATATAAATATATAGTTGTATAAATGTTTATGGGAACTATAGTAATAGGGCCATCAAAACATTTATTGACCACCTCATGTCATATATGCCAAGCAATATCCTAGTTGTACTGGATATAGTAGTGAACAAATTAGAAAATGGCTCTTTCTTCATGGCAATTCCATTCTGGAAGAGGAAGGAACAAAAGGAGTTGATGGAAAACAAATATGTAAACAAATCAGTATGAAAACAAATAGACAACATAATTCCAGGTAGTAGTAAATGTTAAGGAAAAAAAATCAGAGTAATGGGATTAAGGGCGGTGGTGGTTGGGGAGGTACTTTAGTTATAATTATGAAGGGATAGCTTTTGTAGAAAGGGGCAATTGAAGTAAGATCTCAACAATGAAATGGAGGGAATCATAAAAGATCTGAGGCAAAATGGTCTAAGCCACTGCTTCTCAACCAGGGTGCTTTTGCCCCCTAGGGGATATTTGGTAATGTCTGGAGATAATTTTGGTTGTCACCACTGGAGGAATGCTACTAACGTCTACTGGGTAAGGCCAGGGATGCTGCTAAATATCCTACAATGCTTGGAGAGGTGGAGGGGTGGGAGGGACGGGGTGGCTGGGTGACAGACATTGGGGAGGGTATGTGCTATGGTGAGCGCTGTAAATTGTGCAAGACTGTTGAATCACAGATCTGTACCTCTGAAACAAATAATGCAATATATGTTAAGAAAAAAAAAGAAGATAGCAGGAAGGGAAGAATGAAGGGGAGTAAATCGGAGGGGGAGACGAACCATGAGAGATGATGGACTCTGAAAAACAAACTGAGGGTTCTAGAGGGGAGGGGGGCGGGGGGATGGGTTAGCCTGGTGATGGGTATTGAGGAGGGCACGTTCTGCGTGGAGCACTGGGTGTTATGCACAAACAATGAATCATGGAATACTACATCAAAAACTAATGATGTAATGTATGGTGATTAACATAAGAATAAAAAATTTAAAGTATTAAATATCCTACAGTGCACAGGTCAGTCCCAACAACAATGAATTATCCAGCCAGAAATGTCAATAATGTTGAGACTGAGGAATCCTGGTTTGGGCTGAGAGGCCAGTGAGTGCAGAGGCCCTGATGTGAGAACAAACTTGGTGTGTTCAGGGGACAAAAGGAAGAAAAGTGTGGCTGAAGCAGAGTAAAGAGGAATAGCAGAAGATGAGGTGTAGTAGTAGGCAGGGACAGATGATGCAGGGTTTGGAAGTCCATGATAAGGAACATAAATTTTACCCTAATTGCAATGGGAAACCACTGGGGGAAACTTTTTAAGTAGGAAAATGATAATGTTTGATATAAGTTTTTAAAAATTCCCTCTGGCTGCTGTGAGGAGAATGGACAATCAAGGGTCAAAAGAGGAAGTTTGGAAACTGAAGGGGAAACTATTTGTTCAAGATTTACTGAGAGGTACATTGTAGAGGGCACTGTTCTAAGTGTTGGAATACAGCAATGAACAAAACAGAAAAAACAACCTGATTTCATGTAGCTTATATTCTAGTAGGGCAGTGGGGTGTGCCAAAAAAAGATCAAAAAAACAAATGAAAATATAGAGTATGTGAGATGGTTATAAAGACAAAAATAAAGCAGAAAGGGGGAGAAAAATGGGAAGTTGGCAGGGGGTTTGAGAGGTGGTTAAAATATAAAGAGCATGGCCAGAGCAAATCTCCCTGAAAGAGACATGAAAGCAGCTGTTAAGGAAATCCAAGGAGAGATGATGCAAGCTTACCCTGTGGTTGTAGTGGAGGGTTGGTGAGGACTGGATTGGTTACATTTGAGGCAGAGCTGACAGGTCTTTCTGATGGATTAGGTGTGGGGAGGGCCATGAGGAAAAGAGAGAATCCAGGATGATTCCTATGCTTTCGACTTGAGGGAATGGATAAATCAAGAGGCTTATTTGGAAATGTTAATTTTGAGATGTCTATTACACATTCAAGTGAAGATGCCAAGTATGAAGTTGGATATTAATGAATACAATACTGGGGATGAGGAGGAATGAAGTTAGAACTAAGGATATAAAATCGGGAGTGACAGACATGCAGATGGACTTTAAAACCACAAGATCTAGAATTAAATTACCTAAGGAGTGAGCACAGAGAAGGTTAAAAACTATGCTGTAAGACATTCCCAAGTCAAGTAGACTAGAAGGACCAGAAAGGAGGCAAAGAAAGAATAATCAGTGAGGGATCTGGAAAACTAAGTATCAATGAAAGCCTAAGGAAGAAAATATTTCAAGAAAGAGAGATGAATATTCAATGTGTAAAATGATTCTAAGAGACTGAGTAATTGAGGACAGAGAAGAGATCACTGTTTTGGCAGGAGTAAAGCTGTGAGGACTGTGATAAGTGTTTCACTAGAAAGGTAGGGATGAAAACATTACCAGAGGGTGCCTGGGTGGCTCAGTGGGTTAAGTGTCTGCCTTTGGCTCAGGTCATGATCTTGGGTCCTGGAATCAAGCCCTAAGGTGGGCTCCCTGCTCCACGGGGAGTCTCCTTCTCATTCTCTCTCTGCCCGCCCCCCCCCCTCCACGCTGCGCTTTCTTTCTCTAATAAATAAATAAAATCTTAAAAAAAAAACACCAAAAAACCAACAAAAAAAACATTACTGGGGTGGGCTGAGGGGATAATGTGAGGTAAAGAAGTAGATATGAGGAATAGAGGCCACTCTCTCAAGGAATTTTACTATGAAGGAAATAGAGAAATAGAGCTATATCTGGAGGAAGGCTGAGGGAAATGTCAAAATAATTTTTAACCACATATTTTCAATAACCTAATGATATGCCAGTAGGAATGTTCCAGTAGTAAGGGAGAAAATGATGCTTGTGGAAGAGAGGCCGGGATAACTATAAGATGGAACATGAAGATGAAGTGAAACTATATATTGTTAATATTCAAATCTTTATCTCCAGCTTCAAACTCCTAATCATGGTTGCTATGCCCATGTCATCCAGCCCATGTCTACTTCTCTAGCCTCATTTTGTACAACTTTCCTTTCACTTCCTACACTCCAGCCATACAGGCCTTTAAAAAAATTGTTATTTCTTCTGCCAGGTATGTATCTACCTCAGGGCATCTGCATGGGCTTTTTATTCTCTCATTTTGTGAACTCTCCTAGGGCTTACTTATTCTCACAATTCTGCTCTTGGCTCAAATGTCAGCTCTTCAAAGAGGTGTACCCCTGACCACCTTAGCTAAAGCTGTACCCTACCTTGCCAGTCATCCTAAAGTCTAGTCTATCACATTTCCCTTTCTGTATAGCACTAACATCAATATTTGGTGGGAGTTGGGAAGGAGGAGAAGAGTGCTTTAAGTCAAATAGTAGATTGATGTTTTAAACTGAATCAGACAGAGTTTTTTAGCAACTGGAAAGGGGCTGTCCTAATAGCCAAAAGTGACAAAAGTCACAGAACTGAATTAACTGCACAATGAGTAGTAGTGATTTAAAAAAAAAGCATTTCATATTTATAACCTTATCCAATGTATCTAATCTCTGATCTAATCTCTGATCTATCCCCTGAATTCCAGACTTAATGAATTTTTATTTTTTTAAAGATTTTATTTATTTATTTGACAGAGAGACAGCAAGAGAGGAAACACAAGCAGGGGGAATGGGTGAGGGGGAAGCAGGCTTCCCACGGAGCAGGGAGCCTGATGTGGGGCTCGATCCCAGGATCCTGGGATCATGACCTGAGCCGAAGGCAGACACTTAACGACTGAGCCACCCAGGCGCCCCGACTTAATGAATTTTTAGCTCACACCTTCAGTTAGAAGTTCAATTGGCATCTCAAATAAACATATGCAATCCAGAAATCTGGATTCCTTGAGCTTGTTCCTCCCTCAGTCTTTTTTGGCACTTCTTAGTTCCACAGGCCACATAATCCAGGAGTAATCTGATTCTTCTTCTCTCAACCTCTCATCCAATCCAATTGGAAGTCCTGTTAATCTAACACCCAGATAAATCTCAAATCCATCCACTTTCCTCCATTTCTATTGCTGTTTTACTAGTTTAAACCACAATTATCTTTCCTTTGAGCTGGGGTGAAAATCTGGGCTCCCAGCTTTGGCTCTTGATCCCCTCAGAGTCCTACTAAACTTTTGAAAATGTACACCAGATGATGTCAGTCTCCTGCTTAAAATCTCCCAATGGCTTCCCAACACCCTTAGATATTAATCCAGCTCTTGCCACATCCCACAAGTTCCTAAAGAACTTGGCCTTATCTATCTGTCCAATCTTTTCTCCTCCTACTCTCCTCTTCATTCAGTGTTTTGGACATACTGACTTTCCTATCTTGAACATATCAAGTTCAAGGACTTTAAACCTGTTGTTTTTACTCTGGGAATGTTCTCCTAAATCTTGGCATGACTAGCTCTTTCCTGTAACTCAGCTCCAACATTCTCTACCCAGGAGGCCACCCACAACAGAAATATCTAAAATAGCCCCCTCCATTCTAGGTCACGCTCTTTTTTTTAATAAAGATTTTATTTATTTATTTATTTATTTATTTATTTATTTGAGAGAGTGAGAATGAGAGAGAGAGAGAGCACATGAGAGGGGGGAGAGTCAGAGGGAGAAGCAGACTCCCCGCCGAGCAGTGAGTCCGAGTTCCGGGACTCCAGGATCATGACCTGAGCCGAAGGCAATTGCCCAACCAACTGAGCCACCCAGGCGCCCTAGGTCACTTTCTTAGGCCATTACATTATTTTCCTTGTAGCTCTTAATACTTTCTGAATTGTGTTATTTACTCAATTATCTATTGTTTATCTATTTCCCCCATTTAAATGTAAGCCCCATAAGAACAGGGAGCTTGTTCTGATTTTATATTTTTCAACACTGTCTCCCTAGCACTGTGTCCCTAGCACTGTGTCCCTGGAATCTATTATTCTAGGCAGTTAATAGAAGCTCAGTAAATAAATATTCATTGAATGAATGCAATTGTATACTGGCAGTTTCTAGCATGTCCAGCCCAGAGGTATAGGCTTAGCGTAAAAAGTACCTGGATTCCAGATGAGGGAATTCTTACTAGTTCTTCACCTCCTGCTAATGGCCCCAAACTTTCTCCCATTTCAGTTTTCCCTACCTCATTTGTCTTTATATCTTCGCACACTCTCTGTCTGGCTTCATGTTTGGATTTTGAAAATAAGTTTTGGACTGTTTCCCATGGTCCTGACTGGGAAGCCTGGTATGACTATCCCTTGGTAGTTGTTCTTTTCTCTGGTGTAACTGCACCAAAATCATGGGCAAGACATCCCCTTAACAGCCTGCCTGGGCTTACCAGCCCCCTGCCCATCCATAGAGTAAAATGAACATCTGTTTCTGTTGCGAAGGTTTACACCAGCCACCTCAAGGACGATGAGGAAGGCTGCCTCAGGTAATATGAATGTGGCTGTGAGAGCTCAAGGGGATATTCAGTCACTGAAGTGCCTTGCCCTGACTCTGTGGAATTTACGCCCAACTGGATGCCACGAGAAGTTTTATTTTTCAAACCTTGCTTAATTTTTAAACTCGGTCTCTGGGAAGCTGGCAGAGAGGCTATTGTGTCTGAAGAGGCAACATTTATCTTTAGGAAATTTGGGGGGTTTTGCCATGAAGAAGCAGTCTTTCATTGTCCCTGGGAGACAGTCCCCAAGTGGAGTCCACCCCTCTTCCAGCCCATCCTGCATACCACACATAGCGCACCCCCCTTTCCTCCCTCATTTCTTCAGGCACCTTCCTGATACCTCCTTCCCTTCTTACAGATGTTAGAAACAAAGCACTTATTAAATTTATTTTTTACTTAAAATAATAATAAACAACATTTGCAAATATTATGTATTAAGCAATCAACTAACCCCACAGTCCTAAGATTTGGAGGTCATTGATTTCTACAGATAAGAAACAGACTCACAGAGTTTAAGCAACTTTGCTTTGGGTCACCCAACTCGTATTCCGAATCAGGATTTAGAAGAAAGGGCTATCTGCTTCAGGAGCCCAACATCTTATCCTCTCATCTCTCAGCTTACTAAGTGCGGACGGTTCACTCATCACGCACAGGGCAGGGTGCCAGCCCCTGGGGATACAAAGCGGGTGAGGAAAGGTCCCCCCCACCACAAGGCACTAAAGGAGACAGAAGGGGACACCCCCCCTCCCCAAATAGCGGACTGGGCCGAATAAGAAACTGGACGCGGTACAAAGGCAGCTCACAAGAAGGGAAGAACTCAGACCCAGAAATCAGAAGGCAAAATGGCAGTAGCCGACCTAGGTGACAACTGCAGGGCTGCGGGCAAACCGTGTCTGCCCACATCGGGGGAATGGCAGCTGCCGTCCCAGGAAGGGGAGGAAGGCGACGGGCCTCAGGAGACCCGTGCCACGTAGGAGCCGCCCGAATGGCCCCGGGGGCGGCCGCCAACCAAACACAGTCGTCGCCGCCGCCGAGAAGAGCCGCTGGGAGGGGACAGGCTCCCGGGTCGCATCGCCTGCCCCCCTCCCCCGCCCCCGGCCGGACAGTCCCGACTGCCGACGCCCAGGAGGGTCGGGGCTCCGGGGAAGCGCGCGCTCGGCCACCTCCCCGCCAGGCCCGACTCCAGACGCCCGGGGCCGAGACAGGGCTCTCGAGGGGCGCCCCCAAACCCGACGCCCGGCTGCCGGGCGCGAGGGGCTCGGCCCCTTGAAGGGCCGCGGCGCTGCGCTGGCAACGGGATAAAAGAAAAACACCGGCTTGAAACAAAGGCCTACGTGGTCTAGGGCCAGAAGCGGGGAAAGCCCTTACCTCATGGTGGTTGGGCGCTGCGGGCAGTCCCCTCGGGCTTTCTCCTCAGGACTGGGATCCCGGCCTGCGGAGCGGCGGGGCGCGCGCACGGGCGGGCTTTTGCGCGTGCGCGGGGAGTGCGGTTGGGCGGTGGGCGCTTCCCGCGGGGCGTCGGCGGCGCGAGGTCGCAGCCCAGGCGTTGGCTTTGTTAAACGCAGGACCAGAGCGGGAAAAGGGAGCTGGAAAGTGAATCTGATCTCGGACTAGGCGGAGTCCAGCTCCAGGAAACGGAAACTTCTACAAGAGCTGAGTGGGGCCCCGGCCCGGCTGAGAAGCTCCCCCGGGGGGGGGGGGGGGGGGGCGTGCACGTTTACAGAGCTCTGGGTGGTTCTGTTTGGAATTTGCAGCTGGCCCTCTGGACTCTGGCCCGGGCTCTCACCTGTCTCGCTAAGCCTGCGTGGCGCTCGAGCAACTTCATTTATTTATTTTTAAATAAAACGACAGGAGATTGTTCAGCGTTATTTTTGTTGTAAGGGTGGCAGCGATGCTCTTTCCAGCTTTCTGCATCCTAAGCTGAAACTGAAGTCCTTGCTTCCCGTCTTCATTGAAAAAACAGGTACAGTGCTATACACTGGTGCCATTATTTCCGTTGCGTAAATTTAAGGAAATTTTGGAGTCAAAATGTATATACATTTTAAAAGTTGATAGGTATTGCCGAATGGCTTTGAAAAGAGGTTGATACACTTCCACTCACAGTTGTGTGAGAGTGCTTGTCTTCTGTGCCCTTGCCAACCGTACTCACCATAATAAGATTCTAGTAAAGATGGGGGTGGTATTGGGAAGCTAAGCAGAAAATGCCAAATAGCAATAAACCTCGATTTTTGTTCCTCTTGAATTCAATCATTCATTCATTCAACAAACTATATTGGACAACTGCTAAGAACCAGACATTGTTCAAGGCACTGTCAATATAGTAATGATGAAAACAGACAGAGGACCTACTTTTATGGAGTGAGTTATCTTCTAGTATGGGAGATAAAAATAATAAAGAACAAATGAAACATTATCAGATGGTGCTATGGAGAAAAAGCACAGAGAGGCTTGGAGTGCAGTGTGTTTTTTGCTAGTATAAATCTGTTGGTGGGGCGCCTGGGTGGCTCAGTTGGTTGGGTGACTGCCTTCGACTCAGGTCATGATCCTGGAGTCCCGAGATTGAGTCCCGCATCAGGCTTCCTGCTCAGCGAGGGGCCTGCTTCTCCCTCTGACCCTCCCCCGTCTCATGTACTCTCTCTCTCTCATTCTCACTCTCTCAAATAAATAAATAAATCTTAAAACAAAAAAATCTGTTGGTAATAGCTGAATAGCTGGTTTCACTGAGAAAGTGGCAACTGAGCAAAAATCTGAAGTGGGTGAAGGAGTGAGCACTGTAGATATGAAGCTAGGGAAGAAAGTTCCAGCATGGGAAACAATAAGTGCAAACCCCTGGAGGTGGAGCATACTTGGCATGCATGGATGGTGTGGTTGGAATGGGAAGAGCAGGGGAAAAGTCCTAAGATTTGAGATCTGAGAGGTAATGTGGTGGGCCTAAAGGCTATCGTAATGTTTTTCTGAAGTGGGAAGCCACATTTTAAAAAATGTACTGAATGGTTTAGTGTGGGGAGAAAAATAAACCCAGAATTTCCTCCTTACTAAGGCTTTAAAAAATTTGATAGTGCTCCAGCGTTTGAAAAAATTTCCAGTGTGTTTATCATGTTTTTTCTTCCTTGTTCCCACTTCTTTCCCTTTCTTTCTCTTAGCTGTATCTGGGCCAAGAGATTGTCTTTGCTTATTCAGGTTTAAATGAATAACAACTAAGCAATCAGAGGTAAACAAAGGAAAAAGAAATCCTGGTTATCTACTTATATTGTTAAGAATTCAAATTCAGAAAGACAAAAACTATCTGTAAAGAATTTAAAGAATATACATTTTCAGGATTGAGGAAACGAAGACCTGTTGAGTGGGTGTTGAACATGTTGAAATCATTAGATGAAATTTATATATCAATCTTTCTTTTCACAGAAAGTTGGATTGAGTGCGTTCTTGGGAAAATCAGTAGTGCATTGTCTTTTGAATTTATTCTTTTTAAAAAATATTTATTTATTTGACAGAGCGCACACAAGAGAGCGCACAAGCAGGGGGAGTGGTAG
Organism: Eumetopias jubatus; assembly: GCF_037043125.1. NCBI lineage: Eukaryota > Metazoa > Chordata > Mammalia > Carnivora > Otariidae > Eumetopias > Eumetopias jubatus. The sequence continues at coordinate 38,262,983 of NW_028274823.1, forward strand.
GCAGAGGGAGAGGGAGAAGCAGGCTTTCTGCCAAGCGGGGAGCCTAATGCGGGGCTCATTCCCAGGACCATGGGATCATGACCTGAGCTGAAGGGCAGACACTTAACCAACTGAGCCACCTAGGCACCCCTTGAATTTATTCTTATCAAGATGTAAAACACAGCAACTAGAGAAAAAGGAAATAGAAAGTGAAACAGGCAACTGATCTAAAATCTGCTTGAGAAACCAAAACTTAAGTAATAACTCCTCTAAGAAATAGATGTAAGGCAGAGTTTCTCAAACTTGGCAACTATTGACGTTTGGCAACTATCCACAACTGGGTAATTCTTTGTTGTGGGAAGCTGACTAGTGATGTTTAAGAGGCATCCTTATTTATAACCACTAGATGTCAGCAGCACCCTGCAGTTGTGACAAAAAAAAAATTTGTTGGCGAAAGTAACTTTTTTTTTTTTTTTTTGCTCTAAGGCCCCAAATCCTCTCCCCTGTTATGCCCCTCCCCCAGGAATCACTGCTATAAATAATACCCTCATGTATATACCTAATTTATTTGAGTTAGTTTTCAGAGCACAGCCTGAAAGACACAGGAGGTGGACTTCAGGTGGGAAAGGAATGGTTGAACACAGATAAAGGGCAGTTGGGGATGGTACTGGAGTTCGGGAGGAGACCTGCGTGAAAGGGTGGATATCAAGGGGAATGTCCCAGAAGGCCTGCTCCCTTCAGCATGGACTCCAGAGTGGAGGTGGCTATATCACATTTGGCCTGGCTGGGGACAAGCTACAGAGCTGTGGACTCAGACTGAGGGTGAGTCATTCAAGCTGGGCAGTCTACAGGTAGGGGCCCTTAGTCCCAATGCAGTTCCAGTTCTCACTTCATAATAGGAATGGAGACATTGGTGGCTAGGGTGATCTCCAAAGAGCTGGAGCCTGCAGTAGCGTGTAGACCGCAATTAGCAAAGACCTGGGCTGGAGTACTTAACAATAGTGAATGGCAGGCGCTGTGGCTTGGCCAGATTTAGGGGCACTTGGAGAAATTCTGGAGTGGGGGTAACTAAGGACACCAATGAGGTCCTGTCAGTTACTTGCATGGGAGTAACAAGCTCATGCAGTTCAGCTGTCAGTTTAAAGAGACCACTTGTTAATGCCTGGAGATATTCATGTGTAAGGCTGGCAATAGCATTTTTTTTTAAAGATTTTATTTATTTATTTATTTAGAGAGAGCACGTGAGTGGGGGGAGGAGCAGAGGGAGAGAGAGAGATCCCACTCTGGAGCCCAGCATGGGGCTGGATCCCACGACCCCAAGATCATGACCCAGGCCGAAATTAAGAGTTGGGCATTTAACTGACTAAACCATCCAAGCACCTCTGGCAGTAGCATTTTCAATACTAAAGAGCATCTGTTTTCCTAGATTTGCTGGTTGTTGTCGTTCTCTGCAGACATCCAAGCTGTCCCACACTATAGCGTTACTGAGCCTTGAGAAGTGCAGAGATCTCTCCCAGAGTAGGGAGGGATGGGATAGAGAGATGGTATTGGGTTATAAGACACTAAAGGAACTGTAATCTCTGGAGATTGTCAAACACACCTCACACCGAACATATCACATAATCCAGGGATTTATTTTGTATCAATGAACTCTGCTTTCTGGGTGCAAGTGATGTATAGCAATACCTGGGAAGAGTTGCCTAATAAAGAATTGACTAATTATCCAACAATTATGTACCTTCAATATTTCTCACTCTGGGAGAGTTGGCAGTGGTTAAACTCATTTTAGTGCTGCACAGCATGCTTCTCCAAACACAAGCACTAAAATATCATTCTTGTTAAATATAATAGATCTCTTGTTTTAGTGATAAAGAAGTTGGGAAGATGGCTTCTACCTGACTCTGATGCCTGCCCTCAATGATATAAAGTTTGCTTCCCTGCAATTTCTGTAGAATTCCAGTAGAAATCCAAAACCCTACCAGATATTTCTGTTAATTCCTTGGGGATTTATAATCTTGTAGATTAGGGATCCCTAACAGGGAATGTAGGGAGCTTCTAGAAGCTGGAAAATGTACAAAAAGGATTGTCCCCTAGAGCCTCTGGAGACAGTCTGGCTCTGCCAGCACCTTGATTTCAGTCCAGTGAAACCTGTTTCAGACTTCTGACCTCCAGAACTGTAAGATGATAAATTTGTATGATTTTAGACTGCCAAGTTTGTGGTAATTAGTTATAGCCACAATAAGAAATTAATACAATCTCCCCCAAATCAAATACAAAAATGAAAAAACAGTAACATTGTTTCTTTATTTTTTTCCTTTTAAAAATATTGCTTGGTGTGCAATGTCTTTTAATAAAATGTCATAATCAAAGGTGACTGCTACTGATGGTCTCTCAGATCATATAGCAACCTTCTCATGTTTCTTGATCAGTACCAGCAAATGACTGAATTCATAGTGCTTCAGCGAAATGACATAAAACAAGAGAAATGCTTGGAACAGTTCGACAAATTAAATTCCAAGCTTCTTTTTTGAGAAAGCTAACTTTTAATTGACTACATACTTGTTTTACTGTTTTTCTCACTGGATTATAAGCTGCACAAGGTCTGGGGAAAATGCTTTCTTCACTGAAGTTAATTACCTCAGTTAACTTGATGTAGACCACATCTGTCCATTCCTAGTTCCTAGAAGAATGTGCTGGCCCTCCTGACATCTTATGACCACAATATCATTTAGATCCATTTATTCATTTCCAAACCCAACAAATCAAGATTACCTAAATAACAAGAATCCCACTCCCTAAGTATACTGTAATTATAGAAGTAGGTAGTAAAACTCTCTAAGCAAAATGTGAGCACAGAAATGGAGAGTAGAACTACCTAAGGGAACAAAGGAAAGGGGACCGTGGCCGGGCTGACCCACTATGGGAGCCTATGTTCACTTAAAGGGAAGAGGGGCTATTAGACAAACCTTGTTCTACATGGAGGTAAGCAAACCTAAGGCATTAGAGAGAACCTCTTAGGCCAGTTCCCTTGACAGAATTACCTGATGGTAGGGGATTCCTCAGACATATACCATCTCACTTATTATAGGGCTATGTGCTCTGCGTTGTACAAGAGGGTAAAGCTCCATCCCAGAACAATCCTTATTGCCAGATATGGGACCAATGAGACATTTTTTCCTGAGAGTCCCCTCACTCCTCCCGAGCTTGGGCACAGTAAGAAATATTAAGACATTTCACCTTCATTGCTTTTGTGCACACAAGACACAGTGGCAAAGAGCACGTGGAATCACACTGTCTGGTTTTAATATTGGACTTTGCCACTTACTAGCTGTGTAATCATGGGCTGGTTGGTTCACCATTTTTTTTTTTTTTAGTTTATTTATTTATTTATTTTTAGTAATCTCCACACCCAACGTGGGGCTCCGTGTGGCATTATAATTCATTGAGAAAAACATTAGTAAAGAACTGGTACTGGGGCGCCTGGGTGGCTCAGTCATTAAGCATCTGCCTTCAGCTCAGATCATGATCCCAGGGTCCTGGGATGGAGCCCCACATAGGGCTCCCTGCTGCACAGGAAAACTGCTTCTCCCTCTCCCACTCCCCCTGCTTGTGTTCCCTCTCGCTGTGTCTCTCTCTGTCAAATAAATAAATAAAATATTTTAAAAATAAATAAATAAAAAATAAAAGCTTTATTAAAGAAAAAAAAAGAACTATGAGTCCAATATCAGAATTCTAGGACCAGTTCTATGTTTGACAATCTAGATGAGTCAAACTCTATGAGTTGCCTTATCAGTTAAATAAAAGGATTCGGCTTGCAGCCCTGGCTGCAAACTAGTAAATTCCTTGGGAATCTTTAAAAACAAACAAGCAAAAAAACCAAACCAAACAAAACAAAACAGAGAAACTGACACCTGAGCTAATCTCTAGTCCAGTGAATCAGAATCTCTGGTAGTGAGGCCTGGGCATCAGAATTATCAGTAATTAAAAGAAAGAAAAAAACCACAAGGTAATTTTATTGTGTAATCATGATTTTTTTTTAAAAAGATTTTATTTATTTTTTATTTGACAGAGAGAGAGACACACACAGCGAGAGAGGGAATACAAGCAGGGGGAGTGGAGGAGGGAGAAGCAGGCTTCCCATGGAGCAGGGAGCCCGATGTGGGGCTCGATGTGGGGCTCGATGTGGGGCTCGATGTGGGGCTCGATGTGGGGCTCGATCCCAGGACCCTGGGATCATGACCTGAGCCGAAGGCAGACGCTTAACGGTTGAGCCACCCAGGCGCCCCTGTAATCATGTTTAAAACCACTGCACTAGGGGCGCCTGAGTGGCATAATCGGTTAGGAGTCTGACTCTTGGTTTTGGCTCAGGTCATGATCTCACGGTGGTGAGATAGAGCCCTGCATCAGGCTCTGGGCTCAGGGAGGTGCCTGCCTGAGATTCTTTCTCTCCTTGTCCCCCTCGCCCTGGGACTACCAAACCAGATCTGTATGTCAAGTCACAGTAATCCTGCAGAAGAAGATGAGAGGGACTATGTGTCTGTGAAAGTGCCGGCTGACCACCAACTTGATATTCTAGAAATAAGAACTTTTATAATAGGTACCCAATATTTGGTATATGTCTTTAGTGTCTGCTCAACTATGAATTTGTTTCAGGTGTTTTGGTAGTTGTACCTCCTGACGGTCATCAGTTGTTCAATGGCCTGTAGGTGATATCTAGTCCCTTACTTTTCCAAAGCCAGGCAAATACCATCTGGGGACAGACCAGACTCGGAGAACCGGAGGTGCAGAGCTACATCATACCCATTTCCTCTCAGGGGGTTGGCTGATCAGGTACCCTATTTGGTGCCAAAACTGGAAGCAAAACTGGATGTTCTTCAGCAGGTGAAGGGCTAAATAAACTGTGATACATCCATACAATGGAGTATTATTCAGCAGTTAAAACAAATGAGCTATCAAGCCATAAGGACATGAAGGAACATTAAATGCATATTGCTACATGAAAGACACATCTAAAGAGACTACATATTATATAATTCCAAGTATAAGACATTCCGGAGAAGGCCAAATTATAGAAATAATATTAACAGATCAGTCCTTGTCGGAGGTTTAGGGGGAATGGTATAGGGTGAGCACAGGATACTTTTAGGACAGTGAAACTCTTCTTATGATACTATAATGGTAGATACCTAATATTATGTATAATACAAAGATGAACTGTACTCTGAACTCTGAACTTTAATTAGGAATAATATATCAATATTGATTCATCAATGGGAACTAATAGACCATACAAATGCAAGATGTTAGTGTAACAGCCCAGCAGCTGGTCTTAAGGGTTGACTTGCTTCAAGTTAACACACTCCTTACTTGGTGACCTAAGTCCCTTGATCTGCAACAGACTGATTTACTTTCTTTGAGATTTGCAGACCACTGGCCTTGAGGAGTGAAGGACCAGAACTTGCCCAGGCCACAGAAGCCAGCAAGTCTGTTTGAAGCAGTCTCGGCTTTCTGATTAGCCTGGCAATTTTTTTTAGCAAAATGTTTTTCATTTTTTTGGTCACACAAGTGATTTTACTGACCTCCCTTTGTATATCTGTAGATGTTGCCTTCCTTTTCAGAAAGAACAGAGTACTCCTGCACATCACGGAACAAGAACCAGACCCCCCTCACACAATTCCCTGGCACTAAGATAACTTTTGTAGCTGGTATCGTGGAGTCTGCACATAATCAAGTATTGTTGCAGGCCACTGCACTCCCTTTGCTGATTAACTACCCTATACCCCTTAAGAGACCCCTAAGCCGGACAGAACCCTTGGAGTTGGCTTTTAAACAAGAGTCCACCTCTGTCTCAGGTTGCCAGCTTCCCTGAATAAAGCTCAAATTCCTTTCCAATCAAAAACTTGTCTCTTGAGTAATGGCCTTTCCAGGGACTGGCAGCCGAATTTGGGTTCCGTAACATTACTAATAGGGAAACTGTAGGAGGGGTGAGGGTGTGGAAGAGGCAGGTATATTAGAACTTTGTACTTTCTGTGCATTTTTCCTATAAGCCTTCAAGTGCTCTAAAAATAAAGTTTATTGAGTGAAAAAGAAAAAAACTCTTGCAGTAAGGGAGGTGACTACTGCAATGGGAGAGGGTGACTCTGGCCTTAGGGAAACAGCTCTGATCTTAAGAGCTACAAATGTCTGAAAGATTAGTCACAAAAGTGTGTGTGTGTGTGTGTGTGTGTTTATTTATAAATAGGAAAGAGCTCACAGAGTAGGCAGTTAGACAGGAGCCGGTGATAAATAGGTGACACATTAGAAGCCTGAGGGTACAATATCCTGACTTTGTGGCTTTAACAACCTGGCCTTAGGGCTTCCAGCACTCCAGGGCTGACAGACCCAGAGCTACAGGTGCAGAACATGCCTCTCCTCTTCAATCTCTGCCCCAGGGGTAACCTATAGCTTCATCATAATTTATTTAAACTGTGGTTTCAAGACATCCACCCCCATGGGGGAAGGTGGCCAGGGTAGTTGCAACAAGAACCTTGTAGGGCCAAAACTCCCCCTCCGAAGTGGTAGGAGGAGTCCCTTAGATGATTAGAAACAACCTCTGTTGGAGAGTGTTTTAACTGATGTGCTTTTGGAATATAGTGAGGTTTGGTGGGGTGAGGTCTGGAGCCCACGACCAAGACAGAATTCTTGAGACGCCTTCGGTGCAAAATGGTGGTTTATTAAAGCACAGGGACAGGAGCCATGGGCAGAAAGAGCTGCTGCACCGGGGTTGTGAGGGGTGGCTGGTTATATACTTGGGAGTTGGGGGCTGTAAGGAAAAGGGAGTTTTCAAAAGAACTTTCAAATGCTAAAGAGGATCTACAGGATACAGAAGGCCCTGCCACTGTCAAGCTACGGTTGCTTTTCCCTCTAGCAAGGCATTAGCATTAAGATAGTTGGGAGCGGGCGCCTGGGTGGCTCAGTTGGTTAAGCGACTGCTTTCGGCTCACGTCATGATCCTGGAGTCCCGGGATCAAGTCCCACATCGGGCTCCCTGCTCAGCGGGGAGTCTGCTTCTCCCTCTGACCCTGCCCCCTCTCATGCTATCTCATTCTCTCCCTCAAATAAATAAATAAAATCTTTAAAATAAAAAAAAAAAGATAGTTGGGAGCTTCCTGGAAGAATGTCACACATATGCCACCCAGGAGTTGGGAGGGTGTCAGCCTGTGCTTTGTCCTTAGCTAGCCTTCTGTTCCCTCATCACTATGACCCATAACCTTCTTTTTACGTTATATTGTTTTATGTTTTATCTTTTTATGGATAAAAGAAAAGACATCCTTAACCCCGGTGCAGTTACCACTTCTGGGCCTGCCAACTCTCCCTTCTCCAGAGTGTACTGTCCTTAATAAACTGCTCTGGGCTTGCTACTTTCCTGCTGGCGGTTTTTATTGGAGCGTGGATCCTCACGTAAATCTTTTGTGGGTAATCCAATCGTCAACACCTCCATTTACACAATGTAGACTCTCCCACTGGTAACAGAGCAATGAAAACTAAAGAGAGGGTTCCTGGGTGGCTCAGTCCGTTAGGCGTCTGCCTTCAGCCCAGGTCATGATCCCAGGGTCCTGGGATCAAAGTCCCGCTTCGAGCTCCCTCTTCAGACTGGAGTCTGCTTCTCCCTCTCCCTCTACCTGCCCACTGCTTGTGCTCTCTCTCGGTCTCTCAAGTAAATAAATAAAATCTTAAAAAAAAAAAAGAAAAAACTTAAGAGAGAAACTCATTTTTTTAATGGAGGTGTAGACAAGGCAAGAAGGAACTGGGTGTCAGGAGCAGGGGAGTGGGTGGCAAGATCAGGAAATATCTTTCCTTATTGTCAGCCAAGTTTTGAGAGGGATTGTTTGGCATTCCTATACTTGTTTAAACTTAGGAGTAAGCCAAATTTCAGGGTCCTGTGGGGGGAGAAGAAAAATTTAGTCAAGTAAAATTTACAGATATTTTATTCTGATTGGTCATGGGGACAAATGGTTTGGCTGATCATTTATGAGACAGAATGGGAATGTGGTGGTTTTGTGTCTGGTTTTGTCATAGGTAAACAAGGGGCCTGTGGTAAGTCTTAGTAATATGGAAAAAGGTGGTTCTTTGCCATTTAACAAAAGACCACAAAAGAAATCAAAATAGACAAGTTTATTACTCAAGGCCTTGAAGCCACGTGGGAAGGTCAAGGCAGGCTGCAGGCAGAGAGAGGGAGGCATCACCTGGGGCACAAGCCTTTATTGTGTCTTTGAATAAAATGCTTTAGGGCTCCCAGGGTAAGGCTGGATTGGTCAATTCGAACCAAAAAGCTGGGTTGGGGAGAGGGTGGGGCGGTTGGTAAACACCCCAAAGATACGGGAGCAAAGACTTATGGGAAATGTAGTTTTCACTCTGGTGTTGGACTTCTGGGCTGCTTTTGCGCATGTTCACTTTCACTCCGCATCTGTAAATTGTCTTTCCCCAGGGTACACCTTTGCGTGGGTGGCGCTTCCAGGGTCGCGGAGTCTTTGCACTCCCTAGGGGCCAGTACTACCGGCTAGGGGAGTGGCGGGTGAGTCCCTGAGGGTTGGCAGAGGGCCGACAAGGGTCCGTAGGGCTCAGGGGTGGCGGGGGGACTGTAGAGGGGACCCCGCAGCGGGACCTCTGGCACTTGAGCCTGCCCAGGGCGGATGGGGGTGGCCTCGGCCTGGAGGAGGAAGGGGCAGGCGTCCAGCGTGGGGACCGGGGCGCAGGTCCCGGGAGGTTGCAGAATCCGTGCGCAATGTCGCGGCTCCTGCCAGAGCTCTGTTCAAGTGACTGAGCAACTCTGGGAATGACTTTCAGTTTCCCATTGTTCAGAGTGAGAATAATTTAATACCTGCCTGCGACTGTTGGTTTAATACCAACCTGCGGTGGTTCTGCGCTGTTAACATATATGCTATATATATTTAGATTTTTGTCATCAAGAGGTCTCACTTCCATATTTGAGGTAAGTTGGCTGTTTCCATGTTAAGAGAATAGGAAAACTGAGGCTCAAAGGCAAAGTGATTTACCCAAGATCACACAGCCAGCAGCGGTGGGAATCTAGTTTTTGATCTTTTTTTCTCTCCATCTCATGTTCTTTCTAATAAACTGCCCTGCCTAAAACCCAGCATTGTTATTCATAGCATTGAGCACTGATAGTGTCTTTACAGAATCCAGGAGAATAATTGTGAAGTATATGGGGACTGAATAATTTCTTGGCGCTTGTGTTTATGGGATTTTTTATTATTCTTCAGGCAGCACAGTTTCTGGGCCAGGTCTGCCCTGTCTAGCTTTTGTCTTTGGAGGCCTTCATTTGAGTTTGTAGATGGCCAAGCCCTTGATTTTTGGGGAAAGTATGACCTGAGAGTCAGATTGGGAGTCCTGTTTGAAAGTTCCAACCATGTTTAATTTGTCCCCATGACTCAGGTCCCAGCTCTTTTAAAGAAAAACAGCTCTTGAGGTAAGAAAGAATAGTCCCCAGGAACCTCACCTGGAAGATTACTCCTTGGTCTGAGTGAGACCTCTCACCAGAGCTCCACACAGAGACAGAAGGGTCCCAGGAGAGACTATATCCTAAAACTGACAGGACAAAAGTAATTCTTGGTCCTCCTACAGAATGAGCAATGCTTGGGTGATGTCACCTTAACCAGAAGTCATTGCAGGCTGTCCATTGATCAGCTTTAAGAACTGAAATAAGGCTAGCAGCATGAGCAAAGGGTAGGCGGCACAGCTGGGGGACCTCACCGGAGGCTTGGTGAGGACACAGTTCGGGAAAAGGAATCACCAGCCACAGAAGGAGAAATTGCCCTTCTTGTTCACTCTCATCAGCCACACTCCCTTTACTCTGCGCTTGCTCTACAACCTAGAGCAGTGTATCACTGCTCCTTCTTTTCTGACAGTAAAAAATCAAATAACTAATGTATAGACTTTGAAGATTTTATTTATTCTTTTTAAAGATTTTATTTATTTATTTGACAGAGACAGCGAGAGCAGGAACACAAGCAGGGGGAGTGGGAGAGGGAGAAGCAGGCTTCCCGCTGATCAGGGAGCCCGATGTGGGACTCGATCCTAGGACCCTGGGATCATGACCTGAGCCAAAGGCAGCCGCTTAACGACTGAGCCACCCAGGCGCCCCTAGACTTTGAAGATTTTAAAGTTTTGCCTTTATTTAAGAGGTGAAAAAGAGGACCAAAAGGTAAGTGACTTGTTTAGAGTCACATGATTTATTAGTGGCATGCCCAGAGAACTCCTTGCTGTCCCCCATTAACAAGATCTTTTTGAAAAATCATAACCAAGTTAGAATAAACAAAGTACCCCCATCGCTTTTCAGGGGATGCTGATGAGGGGATGCTAACCCAAGGGCCAAACATTGTTACTAGGCATGCAGAGAAATAAAGGCAATGTCTTCCCTGTATTGTTCTTTGTTTAATTAGTTCTCAGTAATTTTTACTTTTTTTTTGGTCACTAGAGGGGAAGATAAATTCTTAGTAGGAAATTAGTCGGAAATGTTTACATTCATTCAATGAAAAACCGCATTCTAAGCTCTCTGTGAGCAGAGTCAGCATAGACACCGGGTGCTCCTCCACAGGCTCTGTCGTGCCCTTAGAGTTGGAGGGCCCAGCCCACAGGGGCTTTGTATGTAGCTGCTGTGTGTGTGTGAAGCTTGCTAGGCAGGTAAGCCTGAGAACTGCACAGCTCACCTGGTTGCACAGGACCTCATTTTCTTACCTTCTTTCCCAGCTTTATAGTTCTCTTCAGTTTTCCAAGAGCAACAGGAAATGAACGAATCACAGGTGAGTTTATTCCTGCTTTGTTTCACTGTGGATTTTGTGAGGTTTGTAAGGGAACAGAAATTAAAATAGAAAAATAGAAATAGATGAAAATCAACATCAGAGACCCTATAGACTGTCAGGTCAAGAGTTGAGTAAAGTCAGCATATAGATAAATCCTGGTCTTATAAAGTCCCAGAGTTACCAAATTTGAACTGCAAGTTTGCCTTCTAATCTTTCTGACAGCAGAGGAGAACCAGAGAAAAAAAGTCTTTTAGGGCACTAAAACACTGGCACTGCTGTAACAAATTATTAGAGACTGACGGCTTAACAAACACTTATTTCTTATCGTTCTGGAGTCTGGTAACTCCAAGATCAAGATGCCAACCTATTTGGTTCTTAGTGAGGACCCTTATCCAGTTTGCACATGGATCTGTTCTCATTCACATGGTGGGGAGAGAGTAGGTGGCGGGGGGACACAAGTGTTCGGTTCATAACAGAGTTCGAGTACATAATTTTCTAATGGTCTTGCTTGGTCCAGCGGTATAGAATATCTGGAAGAAGGCTGAATGGTCTATGTGTCCTTTAAACAGCCCTGCATAAATATTTCCCTCACCTAGACTGTGGCACTATACATGTGACTGCTACTTAACCCTGCTTACTTGTCAGCACTTGGTGTTGTCAGACTTTAGACTTAGTGCCAATCTAACTTCTGAGAAAAACTCATCATTTTAATTTGCATTTCTGAGATTACTAATGAGCTTGTACATCATATATTTATTGGCTTTTTTAAAAAATATTTATTTATTTGACAGAGAGAGAGCACAAGCAGGGAGAGTGGCAGGTAGAGGGAGAGGGAGAAGCAGGCTTCCCGCTGAGCAGGGAGCCTGATGTGGGACTGATCCCAGGCCCCTGGGATCATGACCTGGGCTGAAGGCAGACGCTTAACGACTGAGCCACCCAGGTGCCCCTATTTATTGGCTTTTCATTGCTTTTGTGAATGACTTCATTTTTAATTTTTCTATATTAATTTTTAAGAATACTTGATATATTTTGGACAGTAATTCTTTATTATATTTGTTGTGAACTTGTTCTCCAACTCTGTCCCTTGACCTTTACCTCTACAGAGCCTTTGGCCTTATTAGAGTTTTATATATATATATTTTTAAAGATTTTATTTATTTATTTGACAGAGAGAGGCACAGCGAGAGAGGGAATACAAGCAGTGGGAGTGGGAGAGGGTTCAGAAGCAGGCTTCCCACTGAGCAGGGAGCCCGATGCGGGGCTCGATCCCAGGACCTGGAATCATGACCTGAGCCAAAGGCAGACGCTTAACGACTGAGCCACCCAGGTGCCCCTAGAGTTTTATATTTTTACTTAGACCAATCTTTTGATCTTTTCCATTTTATTTATTTTTCAATTTAAAATTTTTTCCCTAACTTAAGATAATTTAATATTTAAAATTTTAGTTTGATTAATATTAATACTATTAAAAATATTTAAGCCTTGAACCAATGTGGAAATTGTTATTGTAGATAATAGGAGGAGGGAATCTAGTTTTACCTTTTAACACATGAAGTACCAGTTCTTTTTTTTTTTTTTAAGATTTTTTCATTTATTTGACAAAGAGAGACACAGCGAGAGAGGGAACACAAGCAGGGGGAGTGGGAGAGGGAGAAGCAGGCTTCCTGCGGAGCAGGGAGCCCGGTGCAGGCCTCGATCCTAGGACCCTGGGATCATGACCCGAGCCGAAGGCAGACGCTTAATGACTGAGCCACCCAGGCACCCCAGCACCAGTTCTTTACTAATGTTTTTCTCAATGAATTATAATGCCACAGCTATCCCATATATTACTGTGTCTGCATACATCTGTTTCTGGCCATTCTAATTCATTCCATTAATCCTTAATTCATTCTTCTTTAGGTTCATCTTGTCCTTTCTCACCTTTTTTCTGTCCTACTGGATGAAACCTGGCATCCTTACCTTGTGCCTGGTTTTCAGAGATTACTTAGGAAGTGTTAGCAAACACTGGCATAGTCTCTTTGGGTTTTGGTACACACAAGTTACCCCATTAAGTAAGTTTCTTCCTAAACCTTAAGTTGTAAGTGTCCATTACACTTAGTAGTTTTTCTAGATCCCATAAGGATTGATTTGGTTACTAATTTGATTTCTTAGATGGTATATAGTTTTTTTCAGGTTTTCTGAACTTCTTGGTTCAATTTTGGGCACATTTATTTAAAAAATTGTAACTTTTTTTAAGTTTTCCAATTTCTTTGCATAGGTATGTTTAAAAGACTTGACTTAAAATCTTTAGTGAATGCTAATTTTTTTAGAACTGTGAATGCTAATTTTTTATTCCAATTTTTATCAGTTATTAAATTTCACTTTAATGTAGAAGCTGCTGATTAGAAATGGAAAAACTGTGGTCTGGCTAGTCATATATCTGAAAGCCTAAAATTCTAGCATGTGGATATAGGATTGATATTTTCTTTTTTTTTTAAGATTTTATTTATTTATTTGACAGAAATAGACAGCACAAGTAGGCAGAGCAGCAGGCAGAGGGAGAGGGAGAAGCAGGCTCTCCACTGAGCAGGGAGCCCGACGCGGGGCTCAATCCTAGGACCTTGGGATCATGACCTGAGCCGAAGGCAGGCACTTAACCAACTGAGCCACCCAGGCGCCCCAGGATTGATATTTTCAGATGGTGATAGCATTCTTGAAATGCTTTGCCAGGAGAGGACACAGAGTTGCCGTAGTGATGCCAACCATTAATATATACCAAGCTGTCATGGTTTTATGTATTTTTTTATCTGTGTGTGTGTGTGTGTGTGTGTGTGTGTGTGTGTGTGTGTGTGTGTGTGTTGGGTAATGCATTCACATTGGAAAAGTCAGTACAATACAAACAATATAAATAGAAGTGAATTCACACTCCGATGTCTGTCTTTCACTGCAACCTCCTCTTGTAATTATAGGGAACAAATTTCGTGTATGTGTATTTTCTCCATTTTTTTAAATGCAGAGACAAGTAAATGTGATTTTATAGCTATCTGGGTAGATAGATATAGGTATGTATATAAACTATGTACACGTAAATATGCATTTCTACCTTTTTCTTGTATGTATTTATATGTATATATGTGTGAATACATATATACATGTGTATTAATGCATGTATATATATGTGTGTATATATGTATGTACTTATTTTTAATCCTTCTTAGCCAAAGAATATAAGCATACTGTAAAATAACCTGTTCTTCACCTTAATTTTTGCATTTAAGAATATATACTGGAGATATTTTGAAATTAGTACATAGTAAAATTTATGCAGTTTATTTAAAAATTTTTTTATAGAGATGGAATTCACCTTTTTAAAGTGTTCAGTTCAGGGATGCCTGGCTGGCTCAGTCTGTAGAGTGTAGAGCATGTTAACTCTTGATCTCAGGGTTGTGAGTTTGAACCCCACATTGGGTGTAGAGATTACTTAAAAATAAAACCAGAAGGAAGGGAGGGAAGGAAGGAGGGAGGGAAGAAGGAGAAAGAGTTCAGTTCAGTGGTTTTTAGTATTTTCACATAGTGGTGCAGTCATCACCAGTATCTATTTTCAAAACATTTTCATCATCCCAAAACAAAGACACCATACCCATTAGTAGTTACTTTCCTATTTTGCCTCAACTCCAGGCAACCACTGATTGACTTTTTGTCTGTATAGATTTGCCCATCATGGATATTTCGTATAATCTGAGGTCTTTTGTGTCTGGTGTCTTTGACAGCATAATGTTTTCAATATTCATCCTTACTGTAGCATGTATTAGTACTTTTTTTTTTTAATGGCTCTCTTATGTTATACAGATATATCACATTTGGTTTATCCATTATTTTGGACATTTGTGTTTTTCCCACCTTTTGTCTATTATGAATAAAGCTGCTTTGAACATTTATAGACAAGGTTTTGCATGAACATACGATTTTATTTTATTTTATTTTTTATTTTTTTGAACATATGATTTTAGTGCTGTGAGTATATGCTTAGGAGTGGGAGTGGAGTTGCTGGGTCATATGGTAAGTTTATATTTAACTTTTTGAGGAACTACCAAACTGTTCGCTAGAGGGGCTGCATAATTCTGCATTCTAACCAGCAATATATAATATAAGCATTCCAATTTCTCTACATCCTTGACTCCCTTGTTAGTGTTCATCTTCTTTATGATAGCCATTTTAGTGGGTATGGAATGGGATATCATTGTGGTTTTGATTTGATTTTCCTGGATGATTAAAGTTGTTGAACATCTTTACATGCACCTCTTGGCCATTAGTATATCTTCTTGTGAGAAATGGCTATTCAAATTCTTTGCCCATTTTTAATCGGTTTATTTTTTTATCATTGAGTTATGAGAGTTCTTTATATAAACTGGATACAGACTGTTGTCAGATACATAATTTATAAATATTTTTTCCTATTCTGTGGATTATCTTTTCACCTTCTTGGTAATTTTTTTTTTTTTAAGATTTTATATGCCCATTTGAGAGCTCAAGAGAGAGCTAAAGAGAGAGCACAAGCGGTGGGGAGGGGCAGAGAGAGAGGGAGAAGCAGACTCCCCGTCAAGCAGGCAGCCTGTCATGGGGCCTGATCCCAAGACCCTGAGATCATGACCCGAGCCGAAGGCAGACACTTAACCAACTGAGCCACCCAGGTGCCTCTTGGTAATGTTTTTTGAGGCACAAAAATTATAATTTTATTGATGTCCAATTTATCTTTTCTTTAGTTGCTCATGCTTTAAGTGTCATACCTATGAACCATTGCCTAATCCAAAATCTTGATTCAACCTTGTGTTTTCTTCAAAGTAACAATTTTTGTCTTAAAGTCTCTTTTACTTGATATTAATATAGGCCTTTCTAGCTGTCTTTTGGTGACGTGTTGAGCAGAACACTAGGCACAAGTTACCGATGCTGGGGAAGACTGACCATGTTGGAGATAGCAAACACCGTCACTATACCAGCCTGTAGGAATAGAAGTTTAAATACTTATGCCCACTGCATCTTGGTATCAGAGTCACCAAGGAAAACACAACAGAGACAAGCACTGGATGGAATAATGCTTTTACACAGAGAAGAGATAGAGCAAGATAAGTTCTGATAATATGCCACTGGTCCCCAAAGCTAGTCGGTGCCCCCAGCAGCTGACACAGGGCGGTTGGCCTATGCACCCTCCTCTTATGCCACAACAGGAATCCAACCCCACTATTGTGGAGTCCAGAATACTGAAAGCTGAGGTGGTGCCAGAGGTGCATTTATTACATGCTTAATCAGAAAGAAGGAACACTTAAATACAAGATACTCCCACAAGGCAAATGGTTTGTACAGGCTGTGTGGTCTCTTTATCTCTTTGTAAGGAAGTGTTCCATGCCCAAGGCTCGTTCTTATGTAGCTGAGTGGGGGTTGAAAGACTACACACCTGAGACTGTCTTGCTCATCAGTTTTCATGGTGTATCTTTGTCCATCCTTTTATTTTCTGTTTATGTCCTTAGATCTCAAGTGAGTCTGTCAGACCCTGTTTACCAGGATCACGTTTTTGTTTTGTTTTTATCCAGTATGATATCCACTATATGTCTTTTAATTAGTGTTTGATCAATTTATATTTAGTGTAATTGCTGACAGAGTAGGATTTAGGCCTGCCGTTTTCTTATTTGTGTTCTAGATCGTTTTGTTCCTCTGTTCCTCCATTACTGCCTTTTCTGTTCAATGGATATTTTTTAATGTACCATTTTAATTCCCTTGTCATTTCTTTTGCTGTATTTAGTTATTTTCTTGATGGTTGTCCTGGGAATAACAATTAACATCTTAATTTTTGACAATCAAGTTTGGAATAATATCAACTTAATTTCAATAGCATATAAAAATTTTACTTCTGTATAGCTCTATTCATTCCCTTACTCTCCCTTTGTATTTTTATTGCCATACAGATTATATCTTCATGTATTTTGTGGCACCAACACATTTCTATTTTTTCTTTACAAAGTGTCTTTTAAATCGGGTAGGAGAAAAAAAAGAATTACAGATAAAAAATACATTTATACTCTTTTACTTAGATAGTATTACCTTTACCAGTGCTCTTTGTTTCTTTGTGTGGATTTGTGGTACTGTCTAATGTCCTTTCATTTCAGCCTGAACAACTCCCTGTAGTATTTTTTGTGAGATGAACGTGGTAGCAATGAATTCTCGCAGTTTTTGTTAATCTGTGGATGTTTTAATATGTCTTTCATTTTTCAAGGATAGTTTGGGCTGACAGTCTTTTTCAGCACTTTAAATATGTCCTTCCTACTGCCTTCTTGCCTCTGTGGTCTCTAAAGCAAAATGACCTGTTAGTCTTACTGAAAATCCATTGTACACAATGAGTTGCTTTGGTCTTGTTGCTTCCAAGACCCTGTCTTTGACCATTAACAGTTTATGATGTGTGTAGTTAATTGATTTTTTTGGGTCTTACTTGTAGTTTGTTCAGCTTTGTGGATGTGCAGGTTCCTACCTTCTATCAAGTTTGGGAAGATTTTGGCCACTGTTTCTTCAGCTGTTGTTTCTTCTTCCTCTTTTCTCTTTCTGGGTCTCCCATTAATGCATATGTTCATACACTTGATGTCCCACAGATCTCTGAGGCTCTGCTCAACTCTTCATTTTTTCTTTCTGTTATTCAGACTAGATAAATTCAGTTGACCTGTCTGTCTTCCATCCAGTTTGTTGGTTATTTCTTCTGCCACCTCAAATCTGTTGTTGCGCCCTTCTAATTTCTAATTTCCAGTTACTGTATTTTAACTCTAGAAATATCTTTATGGGTTTTTTAAAAATAATTTTTAACTCTTTATTGGTATTGTCTACATAGAAGGACATTGTTCTCATACTTTTCTGTAGTTCTTTAGATGTGGTTGCCTTTAGTCGTTTAAACACATTTAAAATAATTGATTTAAAGTCTTTGTCTAGCAAGTCTAATATCTGTACTTCCTTAGGACAATTTGTATCAATTGGTTTTTTTCCCTATTGTATCAGACATAATTTCTTGTTTCTTTGTCTTGTAATTTTTGTTGAAAACTGTGTATTTTAAATAGTATTTGGTGGCTTTCAGAGTCTCTCCTCCCTATTGTTCATTGTTATTGCTGTCATTGTTATGTTGCTTAGTGCGGTTTCTAAACTGATTATGTAAAGTTCTATTCTTTATCATGTGCAGCCACTGAAATCTCTACTCAGTAGGTTAGTCAGCTAATGATTTACCAGATTTTCTCAAATGCCTGGAGTTAATAAGTCTCCTTGTCTGTGCCCAGGGCTCTCCGTGCATTGTTGGCACCTATCTTCAACACTCAGACATGCTGTGGACAACTCTGCCATAGTCTTTACTTCCTACATGTACCAAAGCTTCAAGGTCAGCTGAGGATAAGAGCTTAGGATCTTCTTAGATCTTTCCTGAGCATGTGCATACCCCTGGGCATTCATGTGGCTTTCTAGATTCCCAGGAATATGTTGAAGCTTTCAAAGCTCCTGTGGGCATCTAATTACTTGCTTTTCCCTTTTCAGCTTTTAAATTAGCCTCTCCAAGTTGCCTGCTCCAACTGTTATTTTTATCACTGCAGGCAGCTGTGAAGTTAATCATTTTCCTCTAATTCTTTTCCAAGCATGTTGCCTAAGGAAAAGGCTGTTTGTACTGTGGAAGCTCCAAGTTAGCTTAAAGACAGTAGAGTCTTCCAGGGAACGATCAGACAGGTAAATAATGACATTTCTCTGGGAATGAGGCTTTGAAAGAACTCCATCCCTATTCTGCTCTTTCTGGTGGCTGCCTGGTTGCTGCTTTTCATTGTGATTACAAGCTGCTCATTTTCAAGGCTCCTGTGGAGCTGGATTGTAAAGGATAGAAATGAAGCAAGTAAGGGCGCCTGGGTGGCTCAGTTGGTTAAGCAACTGCCTTCAGCTCAGGTCATGATCCTGGAGTCCCGGGATCGAGTCCCGCATCGGGCTTCCTGCTTGGCGGGGAGTCTGCTTCTCCCTCTGCCCCTCCCACCTCTCATGTGGTGTCTCTCTCTCTCTCATTCTCTCTGTCTCGAATAAATAAATAAAATCTTTAAAAAAAAAAAAAGAAATGAAGCAAGTAAAAATGCCACAAATCTCACCTCAGCCGTGTTTGGTGAAACTAAATGTTTATTGAATAAATGCTCCCTGGATTTATGCAAGCGTTTGGATAGTTTCAGACTTCTAAAAAGTTGATTCTTACAATTTTTGCTAGTTTTCCTAATTATTTTATGGAGGAATTTATGGAAGTCTTTACTCTGCTTCTTATTACTTTTGCTCCTCATTGTGTATAGGTGCATGGTTTCTGTTGTGTGCATTTGTCATTGATTATTTAACCAGTTCTCTGTTGAAGGACACTTGTTTACGTTCTTTTGCTGTTACTAACAGTGTTTCATTGAATAACCTTATTTATGTAAACCTAATTTCTTATGTGTGAATCTTAAGGAAAAGTTTTCTAGAATTAGAATAATGGAGTCATAGGTCGAAACTAGGCCATTTCTTAATTTTCATAGATACTGCAAAATTGCCCTGAACAGTGATGCATCATTTTGCACTTTTGCTGGAAATTAGTTTGTATCCCTTAGTTCTTTAACTGTTAATTGAGCATTGCTTTTTGCCAGACAGTATTTTATGTGTTCAGGATACTGTCAGTGGTATGCTGGTAAATGTTTAACAACTAGTTCTCTTAGGAGAATCCCACCCTCTGATGTGTAGTGTTTTCTGATTTCTGGAGTGTTAATGCACCCACCGTAGCCAGTTTTAGGCTACCAACCTGACAGTACTGAACATGGAGCTGGGGAGAGATATACATACCAACCCTTTTAAGCTGGTATGAGCTAGTTCCAGCAATCACTGGACCCGGCCATGAATAATGTTGACTAAAAATAACCCTGTTTGGGGCGCCTGAGTAGCTCAGTCGGTTAAGTGTCTGCCATCGGCTCAGGTCATGATCCCAGTGTTCTGGGATCCAGCCCTGCATCAGGCTCTCTGCTCAGCAGGGAGTCTGCTTCTCTCTCTGCCCCCAGCCCCCCATGCACTCTCTCTCTTTCTCTCTCAAATAAATAAAATCTTAAAAAATAATAAAAATAAAAATAACCCTGTTTTCCTAGAGGAGAGGGCAAAAGGCAATAAACATCATAACTAAGTAAATTATATACTTATACATATATATATAGCCTATTATTAGAAAATAAGTGGTAGAAATATCAAGTAGGATAAGGCACATGGGAAATTGCAGGGTTATTAAATAGGATAGGCTGGGTGGAACTAACAAGGAGGTGACATTTAAACAATAACAATAAGTGAAGTAGAGCAGTGGTTCTCAAACTTTAGTAGGTATCAGAATTACCTGGAGGGCTTGTTAAAACACAGATTGTGGGTCCCATTCTTAGATTTCCTGACTCAGTATGTATGGAGTGGGGCCCAAGAATTTCCTTGTCTTTGAAGTTTCCATGTGGTGCTGATGCTTCTAGTCCAGGGACCATCCTTGCCAAACTACTAGAGTAATGCATCCCAGAAGGTTGTGTCAGTCCCAACCTGTTGATAGTGATGCTATTGGCTAGGAATGCCTGAGGCACTCTTCTGGCCCGTGTTCCTTGAAGTGAGCCCCCGACAGACATTTCCCTGACCAAAGCCAGTGTCGTGGCTAGACCAGCCTTCATGCTTGTGATTGCAGGATGCACTTCAAAAACCATCAGGAAACTTTGAGGAACAAGATTTATTACTCACAAGTCCTAGAAGGTACACTGCATGCCCAGGGGTCACACAGTAGTGAGGTCACAGGTAGAGAAGAAAATAGACCTGGGGCTCTGCCTTTATTACAGTCCAAGGGTGAAGTGTCTAAGGTCTTGTGGGTTTACTCCTTATTAGCTAATTTAAATCATAAGAGCAGAAACTAGGGCACAGGAGAGAGAAGCTCAGTCACTAAGACTGTCAGTTGTCTACCTTGCCCAGGGCTTTCTGAAAGAGGGTACTTCACAGGTGGAGGCAGCCTAATTCCTTATTTGGTTGTTTTGTTAGCAGCTGTGTTATACAGCTAACAATAGGTTTAATCAGGATGGATATTCTTTTGAAATGGATGCCTCAGCAATCAAAAGCTTAGTGTCAGGCACTTACACAACACAGAGGGAACACATAGCACAGAGATGCTGTTTTGTTCAAGGAGCACTAAGGAGGCTGGTTGAGCTGGCATAGAAGAGTGAGGAAGAGTATAGTAAGGAATGAAGTTAGAGTTGATAGACCAAGTCATGTGGCACAGTGGAAGGCTTTATAAGGACTTGGGCTTTTGCTCTGAGTCAGATGGGAACCATTGCAAGTTGTAGAGCAAAAAAGTGGTGTGATCTAAGTTATGTTTCTGAGAATCACTGGTTTCAGTGTTAAGAAAAGATATTATAGGCAAGAAGGCAAGGTGGAAGCAGGAGTCTTTTGCAGTAATTTTGGCACAAGTGGTCAATTACACATGTGTTTTGAATGCAGTGCATATATATGCATATGCATACGTATATTTACATATACACATATACATATGGTTGGAGACATACAAAAATAAATAGAGATGTCTGTGCATGCAAGGGTTAGTATTCATACAGTATTTCCAAGCTCTGTCTATAGAAGGCCTAGAAGTGCTAATATCCCTATAACAGTGAGCGCATTTCATACCAATATCTTGGTTTCTAAATACCATTCTCCAATAAAAAGAACCAGTGTTTCTCGGAGAAGTGATTGGTTCAGGACTGAGACAGAAAGGTACAGATAATCCTAGTCCACCTTGTGGTGTCAGAAAGGAAGGAAGTACTCCAAAAAAGGATAAGCTCATGTTGAAAGGGCATAAGAGCCAACCTGCAGAAACTAAAAAGAAATGGCCAAAGCTTGAACAATGTGAGCAAGAAGATAAATAACAATTGTATTTAATTATAGCCCATAGAAAAAATAAATATCCATAAGTCCATCCTGATGTTTTTATTCAATTATTTACTTATTTTTCTTTTTTTAATTTAAATTCAGTTAGCAAACATATAGTACATCATTAGTTTTTGATGTAGAGTTCAGTGATTCATTAGTTGCATATAACACCCAGTGTTCATCACATCACGTGCCCTCTTAAAGCCCATCACCCGGTTACCCCATCCCCACCCGCCTCCCTTTCCCTCTCTGATTTCCCATTCAGTTTTCCCTCCCTTCCCCTAAGATGCTCTGCACTATTCCTTATGTTCCACATATGAGTGAAACCATATGATAATTGTCTTTCTCTGCTTGACTTATTTCACTTAACATAATAACCCTCCAGTTCCATCCATGTCGATGTAAATGGTAGGTATTCATCCTTTCTGATGGCTGAGTAATATTCCATTGTATGTATGGACCACATCTTCTTTATCCATTTATCTGTTGAAGGACATCTTAGCTCTTTCCACAGTTTGTCTATTGTGGACATTGCTGCTATGAACATTGGGGTGCAGAAGTCCCTTCTTTTCACTACATCTGTATTTATTTTTCTTAAATATTTTATTTATTTATTTGACAGAGAGAGACACAGCAAGAAAGGGAACACAAGTGGGGGGAGTGGGAGAAGGAGAAGCAGGGCTTGCCGTGAAGCAGAGAGCCTGATGCAGGGCTTGATCCCAGGACCCTGGGATCATGACCTGAGCCGAAGGCAGACACTTAACAACTGAGCTACCCAGGCACCCCACTACATCTGTATCTTTGGGATAAATACCCAGTATGGCAATTGCTGGGTCATAGGGTAGCTCTATTTTTAACTTCTTGAGGAACCTCCATACTGTTTTCCAGAGTGGTTGCACCAGCTTGCATTCCCACCAACAGCGTAAGAGGGTTCCCCTTTCTCCACATCCTCACCAATATTTGTTGTTCTCAGTCTTGTTAATTTTAGCCATTCTAACTGGTGTAAGGTGGTATCTCATTGTGGTTTCGATTTGTATTTCCCTGATGGCAAGTGATGTGGAGCATATTTTCATGTGTCTGTTGGCCATTTGTATGTCTTCTTTGGTTTTTTTTAAAGATCTATTTATTTATTTATTTATTTGACAGAGAGAGAGACACAGCGAGAGAGGGAACACAAGCAGAGGGAGTGGGAGAGGGAGAAGCAGGCTTTCCCCTGAGGAGGGAGCCCAGTGCAGGGCTCGATCCCAGGACCCTGGGATCATGACCTGAGCCGAAGGCAGATGCTCAACGACTGAGCCACCCAGGCGCCCCTGTATGTCTTCTTTGGAGAAGTGCCTTTTCATGTCTTCTGCCCATTTCTTAACTGGATTATTTGTTTTTTGGGTGTGGAGTTTAATAAGTTCTTTATAGATATTGGATACCAGCCCTTTATCTGTAATGTCATTTGCAAATATCTTCTCCCATTCTGTGGGTTGCCTCTTAGTTTTGTTGACTGTTTCCTTTGCTGTGCAGAAGCTTTTGATCTTGATGAAGTCCTAAAAGTTCATGTTTGCTTTTGTTTCCCTTGCCTTTAGAGATGTGTCTTGAAAGAAATTGCTGTGGCCTACGTCAAAGAGGTTACTGCCTATGTTCTCCTCTAGGATTTTGATGGATTCCTGTCTCACTTTTAGGTCTTTCATCCATTTTGAGTTTCTTTGTGTATGGTGTAAGAGAATGGTCCAGTTTCATTCTTCTGCATGTGGCTGTATAATTTTCCCAGCACCATTTATTGAAGAGACTGTCTTTTTTCCATTAGATATTCTTCCTGCTTTGTCGATGATTAATTGACCATAGAGTTGAGCCATATCTGAGCTCTCTGTTCTGTTCCATTGATCTATGTGTCTGTTTTTGTGCCAGTATCATACTGTCTTGATGATCACAGCTTTGTAATACAGCTTGAAGTCAGGCATTGTGATGCCCCCAGCTTTGGTTTTCTTTTTCAACATTCCTGTGGCTATTCGGGGTCTTTTCTGGTTCCATACAAATTTTAGGATTGTTTGTTCCAGCTCTTTGAAAAATGTCGATGGTATTTTGATAGGGATTGCATTGAATGTGTAGATTGCTCTGGACAGCATAGACATTTTAACAATGTTTATTCTTCCAATCTATGAGCATGGAATGTTTTTCCATCTCTGTGTCTGCCTCAATTAATTTCATAAGTGTTCTGTAGTTTCTAGAGTAAAGATCCTTTACCTCTTTTTTTTTAAAGTTTTTATTTATTAATCTTGACAGAGAGAGAGGGAGCAAGAGAGGGAACACAAGCAGGCGGAGTGGGAGAGGGAGAAGCAGGCTTCCCACTGAGCAGAGAGCCCGACATGGGGCTCGATCCCAGGACCCTAGGATCATGACCTGAGCCAAAGGCAGATGCTTAATGACTGAGCCACCCAGGAGCCCCGATTCTTTACCTCTTTAGTTAGGTTTATTTCTAGGTATCTTACGGATTTTGGTGCGATTGTAAATGGGATCGATTCCTTAATTTCTCTTTCTTCAGTTACATTGTTAGTGTATAGAAATGCAATTGATTTCTGTGCATTGATTTTGTTTTGTTTTTAAGATTTTATTTATTTATTTGACACATAGATAGAGAGAGCACAGGCAGGGGTAGCTGCAGACAGAGGGAGAGGGAGAAGCAGGCTCTCTGCTGAGCAAGGAGCCTGAGGTGGGGCTCAATCCCAGGACCCTGAGATCATGACCTGAGCTGAAGGCAGACGTTTAACCAACTGAGCCACCAAGGTGCCCCTCTGTGCATTGATTTTGTATCCTGCCACATTGCTGAATTGCTATATGAGTTCTAGTAATTTGGGGGTGGAGTCTTTTGGGTTTTCCACATAAAGTATCATGTCATCTGCGAAGAGAGAGAGTTTGACTTCTTCTTTGCCAATTTGAATGCCTTTTATTTCTCTTTGTTGTCTGATTGCTGAGGCTAGCTCTTCTACTATGATGTTGAACAACAGTGGTGAGAGTGGGCATCCCTTTCGTGTTCCTGACCTTAAGGGAAAATCTCACAGTTTTTCCCCATTGAGAATATTCACTATGGGCTTTTCATAGATAGCTTTTATGATATTGAGGTATGTTCCCTCTATCCTTATACTTTGAAGAGTTTTAATCAAGAAAGGATGCTGTAGGGGCACCTGGGTGGCTCAGACGGTTGGGCGGCTGCCTTCAGCTCGGGTTGTGGTCCCGGGGTCCTGGGATCGAGCCCCACATCGGGCTCCCTGCCTGGCAGGGGGCCTGCTTCTCCCTCTCCCCACCCCCTGCTTGTGCTCTCTCCCTCTCATAAATAAAAATTAAAAAAAAAAGATGCTGTATTTTGTCAAATGCTGCTTTTTCTGCATCATTTGAGAGGATCATATGGTTCTTGTCTTTTCTTTTATTAATGTGCTCTATCATGTTGATTGATTTCTGAATGTTGAACCACCCTTGCATCTCAGGAATAGATCCCACCTGTTCCTGATGAATAATCCTTTTAATATACTGTTGGGGGTGCCTGGGTGGCTCAGTTGGTTAAGCGACTGCCTTTGGCTCAGGTCATGATCCCGGAGTCCTGGGATCGAGTCCCACATTGGGCTCCTGGCTCAGCGGGGAGCCTGCTTCTCCCTCTGACCCTCTCCCATCTCATGCTGTTTCTCTCTCTCTCTCTCAAATAAATAAATAAAATCTTAAATATATATATGTGTGTGTATATATATATATATATATATATATATATACACACACACACTGTTGGATCCTATTGGCTAGGATCTTGTTGAGTATTTTTGCATCCACGTTCATCAGGGATATTGGTCTGTAATTCTCTTTTTGATGGGGTCTGTGTCTGGTTTTGGGA
The DNA here is from genome assembly GCF_037043125.1 of Eumetopias jubatus. Classification (NCBI taxonomy): domain Eukaryota; kingdom Metazoa; phylum Chordata; class Mammalia; order Carnivora; family Otariidae; genus Eumetopias; species Eumetopias jubatus. The sequence goes on from NW_028274823.1 coordinate 38,288,555, forward strand.
TCAGCATAATGCTGGCCTCATAGAGCAAGTTTGGAAGTTTTCCTTCCATTTCTATTTTTTGAAACAGCTTCAGTAGAATCGGTATTATTTCTTCTTTAATCGTTTGGTAGAATTCCCTTGGGATGCCATCTGGCCCTGGACTCTTGTTTTTTGGGCAGTTTTTGATTACTGCTTCAGTTTCCTTACTGGTTATTGGTCTGTTCACATTGTCTGTTTCTTCCTGTTTCAGTCTTCGTAGTTTGTAAGTTTCCAGGAATGCATCCATTTCCTCCGGATTGCTTAATTTGTTGACATATAGTTGCTGGTAATAATTTCTAATAATTGTTTCTATTTCCTTGGTGTTAGTCATGATCTCTACACTTTCGTTCATGATTGATTTGGGTCCTTTCCCTTTTCTTTTGGATAAGTCTGGGCAGAGGTTTATCAATCTTATTAATTCTTTCAAAGAATCAGCTTCTAGTTTCGTTGATCTATTCTACTGTTTTCTGGTTTATATCTCATTGATATCTGCTCTAATCTTTATTATTTCTCTTCTCCTGCTTGGTTTGTTTTATGTGCTGTTTTTTCTCCACTCCTTTAGGTGGAGGGTTAGCTTGTGCATTTGGGATTTTTCTAATTTTTTGAAAGAGGCTTGGATGGCTATGTATTTCCCTCTTAGGACTGTCTTTGCAGTGTCCCATAGGTTTTGGACTGATGTCTTTTCATTCTCATTAGTTTCAATGAATTGTTTAAGTTCTTTAATTTCCTGGTTGGCCCAATCAGTCTTTAGCAGGCTGCTCTTTAATTTCCAATTGTTTGAGTTTCTTCCAAATTTCTTCTTGTGGTTGAGTTTCAGTTTCAAAGCATTGTGGTCTGAAAATATGCAGGGAATAACCTCAGTCTTTTGGTATCGATCGAGACCTGATTTGTGACCCAGTATGTGATCTATTCTGTAGAAAGTTCCATGTGCACTCGAGAAGAATGAGTATTCTGTTGTTTTAGGATGGAACGTTCTGTATATATCTACGAAGTCCATCTGGTCCAATGTGTCATCCAAAACTCTTGTTTCTTTGTGGATCTTCTACTTAGATGATCTGTCCATTGCTGTGAGTGGAGTGTTGAGGTCTGCTATTAATGTATTATTATCAATATGTTTCTTTATTTTGGTTATTAATTGGTTTATATAATTGGCTGCTCCCATGTTGGGGGCATAGATATTTACGATTGTTAGATCTTCTTGTTGGATAGACCCTTTAAGTATGATATAGTGTCCCTCTACATCTCTTACTCTGGTCTTTGGTTTAAAATCTAATGTGTCTGATATGAGGATTCCTACCTCAGCCTTCTTTTGAGGTCCATTATCGTGGTAAATGGTTCTCCATCCCCTCACTTTCAATCTGGAGGTGTCTTTAGATTCAAAATGAGTCTCTTGTAGATAGCATATGGATGTGTCCTGCTTTTTATCCAATCTGAAACCCTGTCTTTTCATGGGAGCATTCAACCCACTTACATTCAGAGTAACTATTGAAAGATATGAATTTAGTGCCGTTGTATTGCCTGTAAAGTCCCTGTTTCTGTAGCTTGGCACTGTTTCTGGTCTTTCTGACTCTTGGGTTCTCTCTTCAGTTACAGAACCCCCCTAAGTATTTCTTGCAGGGCTGGCTTGTCGGTCACATATTCTTTCAGTTTCTTCCTGTCCTGAAAGCTCTTTATCTCTCCATCCATTCTGAATGACAGCCTTGCTGGATAAAGTATTCTTGGCTGCATGTTCTTTTCATTCAGTACCCTGAATATGTCTTGCCAGCCCTTTATGGCTTGTCAGGTTTCTGTGGACAGGTCTGATGTTCCTCCCGCCATATGTAAGGAACCTCCTCTCCCTGGCTATTCTCAGGACAGTTTCTTTGGCTGTAAAATTTGCAGGCTTCACTATTATATGTCAGGGTGTTGATCTATTTTTATTGATTTGGGGAGGGGTCCTCTCTGCCTGTTGAACTTGAATGCTTGTTTCCTTCCCCAGATTAGGGACGTTCTTAGCTATGATTTGCTCAACTATACCTTTTAGCCCTCTCTCTCTCTCCACCCCCTCGGGGATCCCAATAATTCTGACATTGGAACATTTCATGGCATCATTAATCTCTCCAGTCCTTTTTTCATGTGCTACTAGCACGCTATCTCTATTTTCCTCAACTTCCTTCCTTTCCATCAGCTTATCTTCTAGATCACTAATTCTTTCTTCTGCCTCATTTACCCTGGCTGTTAGAATATCCAGTTTAGACTGCATCTCATTCATAGCATTTTTTAGTTCGGCCTGATTAGATCTCATTTCTGCTCTTAGAGATTCTATATTGTCACTAATGCTTTTTTCAAGCCTTGCTATTGACTGTATGATTGCCATCCTGAATTCTAACTCTAACATCTTGCTTATATGCATATCCATTAGTTCTGTGGCAGAAGACATTGTCTCTGGTTCTTTTCTTTGTTGAGAGTTCCTCCTCCTAGTCATTCTGTCAGGGGATGGTTGAGTGAATGAGCAGTGTCCAAAATATCAACCACGACCCAAGCAAGATGCACCCTAGCAAAATCTGGAGTGGTCAGAAGCCACCACTGAAAAAACAAAGCCAAAATGTAACACAAGAATAAAATTAAACAATGTAAAAGTTTTAAAGAAGGGGGGCTATAATCTCTCAGTGTGGACAAAGCAAGGTGTTTCAGTTGTTCCTGGGTGTATTTTGGTCTCTGTGTTAGAGGACACTATGTCCCAAAATTACAAGGAAAGTAAAACTCGTATATATATAATTTTTATTGTTATGTTAATCACCATACATTACATCATTAGTTTTGGATGTAGTGTTCCATGATTCATTGTTTGTGCATAACACCCAGTGCGCCACACAGAACGTGCCCTCTTTAATACCCATCACCAGGCTAACCCATCTCCCCACCCCCCACCCCCCTCCCCTCTAGAACCCTCAGTTTGTTTTTCAGAGTCCATCGTCTCTCATGGTTGGTCTTCCCCTCCGATTTTCCCCCTTCATTCTTCCCCTCCTGCTGTCTTCTTCTTCTTTTTTTTTCTTAACATATATTGCATTATTTGTTTCAGAGGTACAGGTCTGTGATTCAACAGTCTTGCACAATTCACAGCGCTCACCATAGCACATACCCTCCCCAATGTCTATCACCCAGCCACCCCATCCCTCCCACCCCCCCCCACCACTCCAGCAACCCTCAGTTTGTTTCCTGAGATTAAGAATTCCTCCTATCAGTGAGGTCATATGATACATGTCTTTCTCTGATTGACTTATTTCACTCAGCATAACACCCTCCAGTTCCATCCACGTCATTGCAAATGGCAAGATCTCATTCCTTTTGATGGCTGCATAATATTCCATTGTGTATATATACCACATCTTCTTTATCCATTCATCTGTCGTATATATATAAAGGTAAAATTGAGTAGAATGAAAAAAGGCAAGCATATAGGTATAAAAAAATATAGGTTTGAAAAAAATACAAGATAAAAAGCAACTATGGAAAATAAGTTGATATAATAAACATCTAGTTGAAATGAGAAGGTAAAAAGAAAAAAAAACACAAAAAGCATATGAAAAAAAATAAAGAATTTTATCTGAAAAATAAACAAGTCATGAGGCCACACCTGGAGCTCAGTTTACAATTTTCCCCTGGCATTGGGATTTTACAGTCTTATGGGATCCATAGGATTGTCGTCCACCTGTTCCTCCAGCCTGTCTTCTGGGGGTGGGGCCTGCTGCAGTAACCCTGTCTGTGTGGAATTGCCCCAGCCTGTCAGTGGAAAACAGGCTTCTGTGTGGCTTCTGTTCCTTGGGGACTTTTCGCACCTCTTCAGAGGATCAGAGCAAAAATGGCCACAGCCAAACCTCTGGCCCAGAGCAGAAAATTTGCAGTCTGCCCTCTTTAATAAACCCTCCAGGACAGTCCTCACTTCTGCAAGTGCCGCTGAAAACTGCAGCCTCCCATGGTGTGCACCCACAGCAACTCTCTCAGAGGTCGTCCCAGGGGCCCAGGAGTGCCACTGCCCTTTTTGATTCTTTTTTTTTTTAAGATTTTATTTATTTATTTGACAGTGAGAAACAGACAGAGAGAGCACAGCAGGGGGAGCAGCAGAGGGAGAGGGAGAAGCAGACTCTCTCTGCTGAGACCCTGAGATCATGACCTGCACCTAAGGCAGATGCTTTCATGACTGAGCCACCCAGGCACCCTTTGTGATTCTAAAACCATAAAGCAGCCGTGGGCTCGTGCACACACCTGAAGCTCCTGGGCCATGTCTGGGTACTGCTCTAAACCCTTTCAAGGCTGGGGCTACTGCTCTGTGAGTTTTTGCCTGGTTGCGGGCCAGGTTCCAGATTTTTCAGGCCATTTATCGACAAGCCCAGCACATGGTTTATGGCGATCTGGGCTGAGAGTCCCTCCTGGGTTCGCTGACCATAACCTCCTTCCTGGCTCTACTGCTTGAGCACTCTACCAGTTCTTCACCCCCTTTAGCTCTGCGGCTCCTTCTATCCCAAGACCACAATGTCCTACCTAGAATTCTGCCTTTTCATTTCCAGAGCCCGTTTCAGAGAGGGATGGCTCTCACTAGAGCAGATTTCTAAGGGTTCCGATTTTGTGCTCCAGTGTTATATCACTTTCCAGGAGCCAGCTTATGGAGGCTACCTCCCCCTTCTGGTTATCTTCTGATATCTCCCCTCAGGTTCACGACCGCATGTCATACCTTGCAAAAAGCAGTCACTTTTCTGCTTGTAGAGACCCAGATATGTATTCTTACATCTCAGGCTGATTTTGTGGGCATTCAAAATGGTTTGATAGATATCCAGCTAAATTCAGGGGACCAGTTGAAACGGGGTCCCCTACTCCTCTGCCATCTTGTCTCCTCCCCTGTCTCATTCATAGCATTTTTAAGTTGGCCTGATTAGATCTCATTTCTGCCCTTAGAGATTCTGGTCATTTATGCTTTTTTCAAGCCTAGCTATTAACTTTATAATTGCTATCCTGAATTCTGTCTCTGACATCTTATATCCATATCGATTACCTCTGTGGCAGAGAACCTTGCCTCTGGTTCTTTTGTTGTGAATTCCTCCTAATCATTTTGCCCAGAGAAGGATGGGTGAACAACTGAGCAGAGTCCAAAATATCAACCATGACCGAAGCAAAATACACCTAGAAAAATCCAAAGTGGTTGGAAGCCACCACAGAAAAGCAAACAAAACCAAAACCAAACAAAATAATAACAAAGGGAGGGGGGGAGATACAAATGTAGTGATCTGGAGGGGCATGTGCGCCCCAATGTTTATAGCAGCAATGTCCACAATAGCCAAACTATGGAAAGAGCCTAGATGTCCATCAACAGATGAATGGATAAAGATGTGGTGTGTGTATACACACACACACACACACACACACACACACACACACACATAATGGAATATTATGCAGCTATCAAAAATGAAATCTTGCCATTTGCAATGACATGGATGGAACTAGAGGGTATTATGCTAAGCAAAATAAGTCAATCAGAGAAAGACAGTTATCATATGATTTCACTGATATGAGGAATTTGAGAAACAAGACAGAGGATCATAGGGTAAGGAAGGGAAAATGAAACAAGTTGAAACCAGAGAGGGAGACAGACCATAAGAGACTCAATCTCAGGAAACAAACTGAGGGTTGCTGGAATGAAGGGGGGTGGGAGGGATGGGGTAGCTGGATGATGGACACTGGGGAGGGTATATGCTATGGTGAGCACTGTGAATTGTGTAAGAATGATGAATCACAGATCTGTACCCCTGGAACAAATAATACATTATATGTTAAAAAAAAGGGGGGGGGAAGAGAGACTATAATCTCACAAGGTGGACAAAGTAGGGTGGTCCACTTGTTCCTGAATGAGTTTTGGTCTGTGTGTTAGAAGACACTACATCACAAAATTGCAAAGAAAGCAAAACTTATATATATATATATATATATATATATATATATATATATATATATAAGTAAAATTGAATAGAGTGAAAAAGGACTAAAATGAAGCATATATCTATACAATGTAGGTATAAGAAATAAAAGTTAAAAAGCAACTTAAAAACCTAAGTTGGTAAAATAAGATTCTAGTTGAAATAGGAAAAAGGCTAAAAAAAAAGGAAATGGAAAATTCTAGACTGAAAGATAAACGAGTCATGAGAAAATACCTGGAGCTCAGTATACTATTTTCCCCTGGTGCTGGAGCTTTACAGTCTTGTGGGATCCATTAAGTTGTGGTCCACCTGTTCTTCCACTCTGTCTTCTGGGGGAGGAGCCTGCTGTGCTGCTTCTCAGGTGTCTTTGCCTGGCTGGTGTTGCCCCACCCCTTGTCACGGGGCTGGGCTCAGTGAAAGCGGGACCTGTGTGGCTTTTATTCTCTGGAGGCTTTTCGCACTTCTTCAGAGGATCAGAGGAAAAATGGTGTACCCAGATCTCGGGCCCCCAAGTGAAAGATCGTTCCCCCCCCCTTTTCAATAAGCCCTCTGTAGGTGCCTCTGAAAAGGGGAAGAGGGAAAGGTGGAAAGTCTTACACTCATCTGACACTAGGCAGATGGATGAGAAATTGCCTTGTAGCAGTCTCTTATAAGACAGGCATAAAAACTGTCTCGTGGCAGCTCCTTGCCTGTCTAGGATGGTACAAAATGTACAAGGAAGAAACCATTGAATGATTACATGGTATATCTGGTTGAACTACCTCCTCTTTTTGTCCCATCCTAGACAGGCTTATCTCCCCTTGCTTTAAAAGGAACTGTAGGATGTTCCACCAAGACTCAAGAGATGTACCAGCTTATTAGTGTGTTGTGGCAGAGCCATTTTTTTTTTACAACTGTACCCCAACCTTTCATGTTAACGGCTAAGATTTTTTTTTTGAAGCATAGGATATCCCATCATAAACCTTAATTAATTGTACCCATCCTTTCTATTTGTCTTAGACAACCTTAGATGAACGTGATTACAACTGAGCATCAGCAGGATGCTCAATCCCACTTGGAGGGAGGACTGTAGCTATGTTCCCCATCCAGATCCAAGCCAGGTAAATATGTTGCAGATACCATTGAGATTAACTGTGAAGAGCTGCTTCTCTCTTAGGTGGGAGATTGATTTTTTTACTTCCCGTGTTTGAGAATCCAGCTGAAGCAGTCACACAGACTTTGTCTTGTCTGGCCAGCAGGAAATCCTGGATGGTGTGATTGTTCATCACCACTCACACTAGAAAGTTTATTCTTAGTTATAGTGACCTCTTCAGGGTCATTGGTCAGGATCCAGATCTTTGTCTAAAAGTTGGGATTATAATGTGAGGAAGATTTGTAGGAGGGATGCTACTTTCTGATGTGTACAAAGGAACAGTTATTAGGTTTTTATCAGCACAGTCAGGCTGAAGGTGACCAATCCAGCAATAAATTTCAGAGCCATATCTATGGTCTAGGATAAGTATACAGGGAGTTCTTTTTCTCCTTAAGCAATATGGGGACTACAGGGTATCAGCAATAATATAAGGCTGAGGGGACTCATGCTTGTATGGAAAATTAAGCTTGTTTTGTCATCTTGGGTGGGGGTCATCCACTTCTAAAATTTTCAGGTCTCAGTTGAAGGACACCCAGTAGAATAGAATCCAGTAGTTAAGTTGAGGGCAGTGGTGATAGTCTGATAGGACAGTCCAGCCCAGGTGTTCAGCAGATGAGAGCCAAGGGAATTTAATAGCCCTCCCACCAATCCTGGCCTCCTAGAGTCTAAGGTGTTTCTTCCCCGGCAGCTGGGGTTTTACCTGTATGACCATGTGATCAGTATAACCAATCCCTGAAACAACTACCTCCTCTTTTTGTCTCATCCTTAATAATTTTCAACCCATACTGTTCAACCAGATATACCATGTAATCGTGCAGTGGTTTCTTCCTTGTACCATCCTAGAACATATCGTTTCCCTGCGTTACCATCAATATTCAGAGCTTCTCAGATGCAGCAGGTATAACCAGGTGGTAAAAGAGGTACCAGGTTGGACTCTCCCACCATCAGCTCTTCTTTACCACCATAAGTTCCTACAGTCCAGTTTCTCAGAGGTAGATAAGAGCAAACTACGAGCGAGAAGGGTTATTTATGTGGTTTGGGTCTCATACAGTTAGTGTGCCTCTTCTTTCGCCATATCCCAACCTCATAATTTATCCAGTAGGGAGGCATCCATTTGGAAAATTGCCAGAGTGAGAGCGCATACTTTCTGTTTAAGTGTGTGCTTCACTGGGAGTATTAGCTGTCTACTTAGCTTTTTAGGTTCTCCTTTAATAGTACGTTTTATCTTTTAATGCTTCCTGGGTATGATATGAACTTAGCTTTTTGGGTTCTCCTTTAATAGTACATTTTATCTTTTAATGCTTCCTGGGTATGATATGAAGTATATGTCCAGTGAATGCTGCAGAGAGTTGCCTACTGCTAAGTACTCTTGGCAACAGAGATGGCATTATTCTTTGACAGGATGTGTTTGGGAACTAAAGGGTGTAATATAGTCTACTTAGGAACTCTTGAATAGTATGGCCTGCATCTGCTGTGTGAATAAGAATTGCTGTGCCATACCTGAATAGTCAATGCCCGGAGGTACCCTCAAAAGGAAGGTAGAGAGTCTGGATAGTCTGTCTGCCAGGACCCGTCAGGTCTGGTGCCCCAGGCTGTGTGCCCTGGAGTTCCTTTGCCATTTGTATTAGTTTTCTTGGGCTTCTATAACAAAGTACCACAAATTAGGTAGCTTACACACAGAAATTTATTCTCTCTTCTGGAGGCTAGAAATCCAAAATCAAGGTGTTGGCACAGCCTTGCACTCTCTAAGCCTCTAGGGAAGACTCCTCCCTTGCCTCTTCCAAGCTCCTGGTAGTTGCTGACAGTCATTAGCATTCCTTGGCTTGTAGATGCATCACTCCTGTCTCTATCTCCATGATCACATGGTGTGTGTCTAAATTTCCTTCTTATAAGGACACCAGTCATTGGATTAGGGCCCACTCTAGTCCAGTATGACCTCCTCTTAACTTGATTACATCTGCAAAGATCCTGTTTCCAAATCAGGTCACATTCACAGGTACTGTGTGTTAGCTCTTAAACATATCTTTTTGGAGGAACACAGTTCAACCCATAACAGTCTGCCCTCTGACCCCCCCAAAATTCATGTCCTTCCTATGCAAAATATATTCACCAAGTCCCAACACACCCCCCAATTCTTAATTTATTCCAGCCTTAACTCTAAGTCCAAAATCTCATCTAAATATAATAATTCAAAAAGTCCCCAATCCCAAATTCTAAATCATCTAAATCAGAAATCAGTGAGATTCTAGGTATAGGCTGTTCTGGGGCATAATTATTCTCTGTCCACAGACCTGTAAAACTTGAAAACAAATTGTTCACAAAATACAATGATAGGGGTCATGTGGCTAGAGGGAAGGCCACATTTGGTGGAGAGTGGGGGAGAGTGGGAGGGGACTCAAGACCCTCATAGGTTGACTACATTAAACCTTTGATGGTTTGTCAGTGATGCCTCACTGCTATTGACATTTTCATGTTTGGCTTTTCCAGCCTTTGAAACTAAACCATATCATGTTTTATGAAATGGACATTCCACACACCCAAGTGGCTGTAACTGATACTGCTAAATGTATTGTAAAAATTGATATTTTAAGTATGTGTGATGCTTTCCTTAATTGTAAGGAATGTTAGGACAGAGGTACTGGGACAAGTGCCCAGCGAGGCTCTCCCAGCCCAGCCATGTAGTATCAGTAAAGCCCATGGGGGGATGGATTAACATCCTGATAAAGAGCTGGTAGAGATAGGGGTACTTAACTATTTACAAGGCTCTACGGTGTGCTCTCGCACTTGGGTCGATCAGTCCTAATAAGCCTCTTGAGCTGCAAATGTCAGTGACCGACCACTATGCACACTAGAGCACCAGTCAGGCATCAGCCAAACTTCCCACCTTCATGAAGGTGGACATTTAACTCTGTAGATGTGGCTTTCTCAGAGGTTGGAGTCTGTGCCAGCACCTTATGCTTCTTGGGGGTGTTGGAACACTAAAGTCCCTGAAGAGGCCTGGACTTCGATGATGAACAGATTAGCTAATTTAAAGGCTGGTAGTGCACTGAGCCACTATGGCTTGTGTATCCACAGAGGAAACTGTTACAAACCTTATATGCAAAATAAAATTCCACCAATGGTCCAAGTTGTAGGCTGTGGTGCTTGTCCAGTAAAACACTCCCCCAAAATACATCTTGCTACATTTTCACTGACTCATGAGCAATAGCCAACAGGATGGCATGGTGCTTCAAGTACCTAGCAGCAGGATCAAGTCCTAAGCCCCTGGGGGGTCACACATTGTGATAACAGATTGTATAGGATCCCTTACTCCTGTTGTCGCCCATGTGGACTCCGGTGGAAAAGGACCCTTTGACAATGAACATCACTGAAACCAAGAGATGTTAGTTTAGGCTGATCAGACCTGAGCCATCCAGATAAGACCATAGACCTCTGGATATACCATGACACAGGATGTGCGTCTATATTCCAGTATTGAGACCAAAATCAAAGCTTAGTGATTCAGCCTAGGGAAGCCTGACAAATGTGCCTAGAGTGCCAATTCCACAGTTGAATGGTGTACTAGTTTCCTAGGGCTGCCTTAATAGAGCACCACAACTTGTGTGGCTTAAAACAACAGGCATGTATTGTCTCCCAGGTCTGAAATTATACCGGAACCAAACCAGTGTTCATCTGTCCCATACACAACAAGCCAGTAAAGATTGACACTGAGCTTCGGCAGTGAAGAAAGATAAGCTATTTATTGGTATGGTGCGTCCCAAGAGAATGGGGAGCTAATGCTCAAAGTCTCAAACTTACAGGTGATGCCTTCTAAGGGCAAAATTTGGGGGAGGGGTTTCCTGAGAAGGTGGATGCTATTGATTGGAGGCCTAGGAAGTAATGTTAACAGATGATATTTACTTCTGGTGCCACTTCATCTGGTCCCACAGAGGTCTGTTCTATCTCAGGAGGCTTGGAATCTGAAAAATATCTTTATATATGTTAGAGATTTCATTAGGTACACCTGGTGATTATGTGTTTAGGAGAGTGCTAATCAGCTGCTTGTATCTGCTTGTGTGTGCATAAGCTAGTGGGTTTGCTTTCCTTCACGTTCCTTTGAATGATACAAGCATTCCTATCTCTTGGTCCTGGATCTGTGTGTTCCCTGGCTGGTCCAGCTGTGCCTGGGAACAATATGACCCCTAGTGTTCATTATTTCATCCGAACTAACAAGATGGATGCCCGCTTCAAAAAAGGTGTCAACAGGGTTGTTTCCTATTAGAGGTTCTAAGAGGGACTCTGTTCCATGCTTCTCTCCTAACTCCTGATGGTTTTTGGCAGTCTCTGACACCAATTGGCTTGTAGCCATATCCCTCCAATCTGTCTCCACATTCACAAGGCATTCTCCCATGCCTCTGTTTCCTCTGTTTGCTCGTAAGGACACCAGCCATCGGAGCCCACCCTAATCCAGTATGACTTCATTTTAACTTAACTAATAACATCTGCAAAGACCCTATTCAAAAATAGTCACAATCTGAGGCTCTTAATGGACATGAATTTGGAGGCAAGGAGATCCTATTCTACTATTCTACTCAGGCCAAAATGAACCACTTTATATTGTAACCATATAATTCACGGTTCCCTAGTGGTCCCTGACATGTTCTTTACAGCTTACTCTTTCATAATTCCTTCAGCAACCTCGCATCACACTGCATCGTTTTGCAATGCCCTGCGGGCCATAAAGAACCAGGCCCAGCAAGCCCCTGGGAGAAGCCCTGAGAGCACCTCTGTCCTCCATGGGAAACTCTTCAGACGAGGCGTGGTGCCAGGGCTTATGGGAAACGTAGTCCTACGTTTCCTCGTCTCACACGGCGCAGGTTCAGGGAAAGGGTCTTCCAGGTTCCCCGAGGCTTGTTGTGCGCATGTGTAACTTCGGTCTCCAGGTGTTTTCCGCGGGTTTCCCCGCCCGGCGGAGGAAGTCCTGGAGCGATGCGGCGGCCCTGGCGCTGCGCGAGTAGGGGCGGTGGGTGAGCCCAGGCGGGATGGGCGAGCGCCCGCGGGGGCGGCGGTGGGGAGCGGGCCAGCCGAAGGCGGGTGGGGGCGGCCTCGGGGAGGGACGGCCGGGCCGGGCGCCTCTGTCCTGCGGGGGCCGGCGTCGGCGGGGCTGCGGGAAGGGGCCTGAGCTCTGGATCCAGGTGGAGCCGGGTCTAAGTTGATTACTGCTGGCAAGATGACGGAGATGCGTGAGAGTAGGTTTCTTCATCTGTAAAACAAGATTATTCGCTACGTGGGGTTCTGAGGATTAAAATTTTTTACACGTTTTTAAAATAGCATTTTCAGTTTTAACGTTCGGAGCAGAGCTTAGTTAATATTAGCTGTTAAGGTTTTTGGAAGATATTTTTCTTTTTCGTTGGCTAAATTTTATTTAATCCTAATAACGGCCTTTAATGTAACTGTTTTCTGTCTTGGCAGACAAGACGACTGAGGCTCAGAGGGCTCAAGTGAAATACGCAAGGTCTCACAGTTCTGGTAGACAACCCTGTCGAAAACCATGGTATTTCTCACAGCACCTTCTTTAGGGCCCAAGGAAACAACCCCAAAGTGTGTGAGCACTGAATCTCACCTTGTGGTCATGTATTTTGGGATTTCTTGGCGTGTCAGAACCCTTGGATCAGACTGCATAACTTACTGCACTGTCCAACTTTCAGCATCCTCAGTGGCCTTAGAGTTTAGGCAGATAAGTTCTGTGAGATTTGGATCTCTGAAACAAACTTCTAAATAAATGATTTTGTCTTTTAAGCCTAGGTTCCAGCTCCCTTGGAAGAAAGCAGCTTTTATGAAGTAAGAAGGAGGAAGCCCCAAGAACAGGAATCTCACCTTGAAGGTCACTCCTCGGACCTCAGACTTCTCAACCACAGCTTTAGAGCAGAGGCAGGATACTGCTAGAAAGGAGCAGGTGCTGGGTTTGCATAGCCTGCAGTAGCAGTTCTTTATTGTGCTTAGAATGAGCATTGCCTCACTGTCACCGCATCCAGAGGGCCTCACCATGATGAAAGGTCTGGACCAAGCTTCAGGAAATATAGGTGAGTGGGACACTTAGTGGTGGGTGAGGGGCAGGCTGTGTGGAAAAAATTCATTAGAGGTTTCATGTCTGCATGGTCTGCAGGGAGAGATCCCTAGGCACAACTGAAGAAATTCTGTCTCCAGCCTTTAATAAACATGTCCGGACTTCAGCCTCCACCCACTTTTTCTAGATTTTGAGCTGCTCTTCTATGTCCCTCTAGGGGTATGCTGCCACTCCATCTACCCTGATTTTATAGAGGCATAGAATAGGGTCATCTGTGTCTGCTTAATTTCAGAGCTGAGAAACCTTGACTCTGAGTGTATAAGTAGCCTGCCCAGAGTCACCGAGTTTGTTAGAGGCAGTGCCAGGACCGGAAAACTATCCACGAGGTAAGTCACCCACCAGGTTCTATCGCAGCTTAGTTAGAAACAGTTTTTAAAGTAGGCCTGTCCATAAAGCAACCTCATCTTTTTCTGCAGAGTGATTTCTCTCTTAAGGGTAAGCAACTCAGTAGGAATGTAGGTAAACAAATATCCTGAGTATTTTTCCTACAACATTGATAGTGAAAAATAAAGATTTGTCTTTTGATATCTTTGTTAAATTAGTACTGGATTGGTTCTAAAAGAAAAATGAAATTTTTAAATCATTAAGAAATAAACCCAGTGAAAAATTGTTCAACCAGGCTCTACAGTTCCTGTCAGAGTCACACATGTGAATTCTCCCTGCACATGGTTCTTGCTAATTCTCGGGGGCCAAAGAACTTTTTCCTACAGGGTAACATTTGACCGTCTGGTGGGCATGGGGTTTTAGGAGCTGAATCTCAAAAGTCTATAGCAGCCAAATCTCACATGACCTACTGTTTTCTTCTCCCATAGCTGTACATTCAGCCTTCTCTGTACTTTCCCAAAAGGAACAGAAAAAGAACAAATCCCAGGTGAGCTGTTTTTCATTTCTCACACTGTTTCCCATTGCATAAAACAGTGAAGATAAAAATGATAAAAGCTGTCAAGGAATACATAGAGTTAACAGATCGAAAACAAGGAAAGGTCAGCATGTTAATTATGTGGAGATAATTATAATTGTTTTTCCATTAGTGTATATATTATACATTATATTATGTAGCAGTAATTTTTATAATAATAATTATTGCAAATTTATCTTTGATACTCTGTCCAAAAGGGAAATGCTTTGCCTTGACCATAAAAATAAAAGTAATTCTTCACGGAACACAAAGATTTCCTGGCCTGAAGTTTGAAAAAATTCTTTGTCTTCCTGAAAATAAGGTAGACAATCTGAATTAACAAGTCTGAGATGAATGCTGCCCATCATCTTCACTTCTGATTGTTCTTTAGTGAGTGCAGAGAGGAGAAGGCCAAAGCATAACTTAGTTGATTCAAGCTGATGATTTTTTTTTTAAAGATTTTATTTATTTATTTGGCAGATACAGAGAGAGAACAAGTAGGCAGAGAGGCAGGCAGAGGGAGAGGGAGAAGCAGGCTCCCCACTGAGCAGGGAGCCCGATGCGGGGCTCGATCCCAGGACCCTGGGACCATGACCTGAGCCCAAGGCAGCCGCTTAACCAACTGAGCCACCCAGGCGCCCCCTGATGATTTTTTTTAAAGATGTATTTATTTATTTGAGAAGGGAGGGGCAGAGGAGAGAATCTCAAGCAGACTCCCACTGAGCATGAAGCCCCCCCGTGGAGCTCTGTCTCACGACCCTGAGGTCATGACCTGAGCCAAAACGAAGAGTCAGACACTTAACTGACTGAGCCACCCAGGTGCCCCTCAGGTTGATGATTTCTTTTGTCTACTTTACAGTATTGTCTTTTTCCTGTTGTTGCCTTTTAGCAAAGCTTATCCTCATGTGATTATCTTTGGTCTGTTACAATTCTTACCTTATTATTTCTTGATTGATTTTATATTCTGTGGATTTTTAACTGTTTCACAGGTTGCACAACCACTCAATTTGAAATTCAAACGCTGAATGTTGTGCTTGTTTAAGTGAGAGCTATTGCTGGTCAGATATATTCTTACTGAGCAAAGCAAATTGTTGATTTTCTGTATGGTTTTTGCAAAGAGTTGGTATATTCCTTTCCTGTGGATACTATAACAAGTTACCACAGATTTAGTAGCTTAAAACAACAGAAATTTATTCTTTCAGTTCTGGAGGCTAGAAGTCTGAAATCAAGGTGTTGTCAGGGATGTGCTCCTGCTTAAGCTTCTAGAGGAGATTCCATCCCCCATCTCTTTCATCTTCTGGTGGCTTTTGGGAGAGAGGCAGGAGATAGAATGGAGAAAAAAACGAAGATGAAGAAAAATAAATATTTTGTAAGCCCTGTATCAGTGTTCCCCAGAGAAACAGAACCAATAGGATGTGTGTGTGTGTGTGTGTGTGTGTATGTGCAGATAGCATATAATATAGACACACATAAATACACATATGTATACGTTGGTTTTATGGAATTGGCGCATGTGATTGTGGGGCCTGGCAAATCTAACCAGCACACTGGAAACTCAGGACATAATGCTGCAGTCTTGAGGCAGAATTCCTTCTTTTGGGGGAAACATTAGTTTTTGCTCATAAAGGCCTTCAACTGTTTGGATGAGGCCCACCCACATTATTGAGGGTAATCTACTTAAAGTCAACCCATTGTAGATATTAACCACATCTATAAGATACCTTCATAGCAACACTTAGATAAGTGTTTTGTGAAATAACTGGATACTGTAGCCTATCAAGTTGACACATAAAACTAACCATTACCAGTCCTATGAGAAGATAACAGTGATCTGTTGTGTTGTATGTATGTGTTGTATGTATACATATATATGGGGTGTATGTGTGAGTAAATGCATATATACATATATAAATATATACATATTTTATGATCATGTGACTAGTAAACAGTACTTGGCTGAATTGTTTTTATGCATGACATGAGATTTCCTTTTATATTGGGTATTTAACTCATTCACAATTATTGTGCTCACTGATGGTGTTTAGTTTTAGTTCCTCCGTCTTTATTTGTATTTTTATTTATCCCATCTTCTCTCCTTTCTTTAATTTTTCTCTGTCGATTATATTTCTCCCTTCCAGTGTTTTGAAAATTCTGTATTTTTTTCCTTTGTTTCTCCTGGAAACAGTTAACATAGGTTTATATTTGTATTTTTTCCATCAACATAAAGAACTTTTACTTTCTAGACCTGACCTGATCTTTTGCATATTTTACTGTCCCTTCCTCCCACATCTCATGTTTTATAGAAGTGATTAGAATTGTTTTTTAATTTTTTTCATTATTTTTTTTAAAGATTTTTATTTATTTACTTGAGAGGGAGTGAGAACGAGAGAGATCTCAGAGGGAGAGAGAGAAGCAGACTTGCTGCTGAGCAGGGAGCCTGATGTAGGGCTCGATCCCAGGATCCTGGGAACATGACCTGAGCTGAAGGTGACACTTAACCAGCTGAGCCACCCAGGTGCCCCAGAATTGTTTTTTAATATAAATTTTTAAAAATCTTTTATTTAAGTTATCTGGTTATTCTCTGTAATTTCCAAGGTATTTGGATTAAAATGTCTACAGATAAGAGGTCAGTGAGCTAACACCTTGATCTTGGACTTCCAGCCTCCAGAACTGTGAGAAAATAAATTTCTTTTGTTTAAGCCATCCAGTGTGTGGTAGTTCGTTATGGGAGCCTTAGCAAACTAATAACACATGGTAATTATATTTTTAATTCTTTGAGGACACACCATACTCTTTTCCATAGTGGCTGCACCATTTACATTCCCACCAACGTGCACAAGAGTTCGTTTTTCCACAGCTTCACCAACGCTTTTATTTTGTTTGCTAATGGGTGTGAGGTGAAGTAACGTTCTTTTGAGTACTGTTACTCTCCATTGTCTTTAAAAACAGTCGTTTCCTATTTTGGAATCATAATAATTACATAGTTTTGTTTTCTTCTTACTCACTTTTTCACTTCATCTGGTGCATGTCTTTTGTGTTACCCATTCTTAAATTTCTAGTGAACCTTCATTGTCCGTCTACATTTATATGTGAAGATTTGGTTTGATTCATATAGGTAGCTATTGTGAGTTTATTCAGAAATACAGAATGCTGTTCCTTTATCTGTTTTCTCTCCTCAGTAAAAGAACTGACTTCAAGGATTTATAAAGGGAATTGTTGGAAAGATATAACCTGGTGAATTTCCTTTCAGGTTATCAGCAGGGAGTATATAGGCAACTTTAAGGGACTATTGATTTTTGAAGTGGACATTTCCCATACTGTGGATTTACACCATCATGATCTATCTCATCAAAGACCTGCCTTAAAACAAAACCAGTATCCATTTTCTTTCTGGCTGACTTGGCCATTGCTAGAGCCCCTGAAGCATTTACCTAAAACATTTTTTTTAATCTGGTTTATCCTTAAACTATCAGCTGTGTTTATACAGACTGACAAATGCCCAGGGTGGTCTGACACTCCTTCAGTTAATTCCTCAGCCAATCAGTCAGCGCACTATCCGCTTTGAGCTTAGATGATGGCTATATATACTATATACTGAATGCATGCAGACACATGCGTGCCACCCATAGGCAGTTCTCACTTTGCACTGTCGTGTGGGGCTATAAAAATGGGCACATACGCTGAAACCATGCAAAGCAATCTTAATCATGGGGGAAAGTGGTAGTTCTGTGATCTTTAAATATCTTTAAAAATATTTGTCAAAACATTAAAAATGTGTATAAAAATGAAAAAATACTATAATATTTAGTACTAAGTACCTCTTCATTAAGATCCTTTGGATGTAGATTTAGAGTGTCTCAAATGGAGGCAGTTTCAACATTCCTACAGTCAGGTATTTCTTCTAAAACCCCATTTATATTTGATTTGAATTTCACTTCTAATGTGATCACTTTTCATTTCTTTGTTGCTCTTTCATCTTTGTTGGCCAGTTCCCTTTTGCAAACCGTTCAACTATTTTTGCAAAATGCCATATTGCCAGGAGACAAGGAGGGAACATGTGTTTTGTTGTTTGTGTGTGGACTGAGTAACAGATGTGCAGTGATCAGTCACTGGTGGACTTTGAAAAAAAAATGACATGGTTGATAATCATTCATGATGTTTGTTATTTATGTAGTGATTTGTGGATTGAAGAGCAAGCAGCAAAGCTTATACTTTATGTGATTACTCAGAGTTACCATAGTAACTGAAATCTGACAGTGTTGTGGGGGGACTGTTGTTACTTAACTAAATAAATTGTAACTGAAATTTGTGCATGTCAGGACCATACAAAGTGTGGACTACCTGTAGAGACATTCAGACATATCTATATATTGCCACAGATTTGTGCCAATTTGATGCTTAAAAGTTTTTCTCTCTTAAAAGGGTGAGTCATCAAATACTTTGGAGAAGTCTTGTCTAAATGAACAATGCCAAAATTACCAGATTACGGCATTTTATAGCTTTAAAGCTCCAAATTCAGTTCTCTCTTAATCTTATGCTATTATTTAATCCAGTTTGCATCCATACTAGATTGTAAGCTTCCTGAAAGTAGAAACAGTGTTTTTTATGTATTTTAATATCCACAGAAACTAGGACACTTTCATGTATATAACATATCTTATGCTTGTGTGTATTTGTGTGTGTTGTGTTTTTTTTTAAGATTTTATTTATTTGTCAGAGAAAGAGAGAGTGCACAAGCAGGGGGAGTGACAGGCAGAGGGAGAAGCAAGCTCCCCACCGAGCAGGGAGCCCTCTGTGGGACTCAATCCTAGGACCCTGGGATCATGACCTGAGCCGAAGGCAGACGCTTAGCCGACTGAGCCACCCAGGCATCCCTGTATGTGTTTTTTTTTATTATTATTATTATTATTTTATATTTCTCTTTCTCCCTCTACATATAAAACAAAACAGGGACTATGGTAAGTCTCCTCTATAAACTTTTTCCAATAAACTCAATAGTAAACATGGTGAAGGATTGCTTCCTAAATATATTTCTGTCATACAGTTTTGAGCACTTCTGATTGATCAGATATGTGTGTTACAGGGATCAATTTCATTTGAGGATGTGACTGTGAACTTTACCCAGGAGGAGTGGGGTCAACTGGACCCTGATCAGAGGACCTTGTACAGGGATGTGATGTTGGAGAACTATAGCATCTTCATCTCACTGGGTAAGGAAAACTTTTCCTGAGTAACATCAGCATGTCGTTTTGTTGTTATCAAAGCATGTGGATTTTTTTTTTCTTTTAATTTATTTGACAGAGAAAGAGACAGAGAGGGAACACAGCAGGGGGAGTGGGAGAGGGCAAAGCCGGCTTCCCACCAAGCAGGGAGCTCCATGTGGGGCTCGATCCCAGGACCCTGGGATCATGACTTGAGCTGAAGGCAGACACTTAACGACTGAGCCACCCAGGTGCCCAAAAGCATGTGGATCTTTTGTAGAGTTTAATGATACTTAGGTTTGGACACCAGGAATATTGTTTTCTCACTTCCCCACTGAAAGATTCCAGTGGGTTCCTTCACTGTGCAGCTCCTGAAGCTGGACCTTGGTTTTTCTTCTGAGTTCCTAAAGCCAAGCAGCTTTTCCTGTGTCCTTTATCATTTTTCATTATCAGGGCATTGCATTACCAAACCAGAGGAGATCTTGAAGTTAGAGCAAGAAGGCACCATGGGTGTTAGAGAAAGAATTTGCAAGCTGGTATTACCCTGATGAGTAATCCAGAGGAAGTTAGATCCCAGGTGGTTGTTTCAAGTATGTGCATCTTTGGAGTGTTTTTAAGAAGCTCTGTTTGGAAGTGACTAAGGATGCTTAGCCTGCATACCTAAATTCACCAAAGATACACTCTCACACATATATGTTCTTTTTTTCAGTTGGCTTTTTAAGAGTTTACTCCTTTTTATTCGTACCTTGAAATTCATTCCCATGTCATATTAATATTTTATGTTGGTTAGTCTCCTTCCTCTAGCATTCTCAGCTTCATATTCCCTTCATTTTCAAGGACTTCTTTTGTTTTCAGGAATTAATTAGTTTAACCAGTATTAATTGAGCACTTGCTCCATGCTGGTCATGTTTTAAGTGAAAGAGATAGAGCAGTGGTGAAATAAATCCCTTGATCTCATGGAATTTGTATTAGCAGGAGAGAGGTGCAGGAAGCTGATTGCCATGAGAGTTGAGAGTAGAAGCAAGGAGACCAGTTAGGAAAAACGACACCCCATAGACTAGGTTTGAGGTAGTAGAGTGTGCAAAGTAATGGAATTCAGGCTATCTTTCAAAGGTAGGATTAACAAAATCAGCACCTAGATTCTAATTCATTCTCTCTGAACACTTTAATTCCTTGGGTAGTTTTTTGGAACAACAATCTTGTCTACCTGTTTTCCATGTCACATTTACTTATATAATTTTTTTATTGAGTACATCTTACTGTGAATTCCACTCATTGTGATTCATCCACTCTTACTGAATCCTTTATTTTCTATTCTTTGTTTATTTTACCCCTTATGTCCATTTTGAAATATATATTTGTGAAGGACCAAATAAATATGTGTGTGTTCATTGCCAATTTTACTTTCCTCTCTTCCACCATAATAGCTTTGTTTGATTGGTTGGTTTGTTGTCACCTCTTTCCCCCAGCTCCTCAGAAAAGTAGAGGGAATGGAAAATGCTGATTTGGTATTACTTTTATCTTAAAAGACAGTCTCTGAAACCAAAGAGTTGGGTGTATAAGGGGTATTTGTGTATTAGCCCAATTTTATTAGAAGTAGTTTCAGATTCATAAGGTATGTTTTTCTTATTTCTAGAAGAACTGAAAGTTGATGGCATAATAGAGAGCAAAGAAAACCAAGACAGACATTATGGCAAGATGATTACAGAGAAAGAGAATGTATTAAGGAAAACGTTTAATCTGTACATAGACTCTATTCCTTCCAGAAAAATGTCCAGTAAATATAATCTAGATCGAGTCAGTTTAGAAGATATGTCGGAGTTAACCACTAATAATAAAAACTACTCAGGAAAGAAATCCGATGATGCCAATGGGTACAAGAAATTACTTCCTGATATTAATCATGAGAAAACTCATACTAGAGAGAAGTTTAATGAATTTAATAAAAATGAGGGCATCTTCTATCATAATGAGGATTTTATTCAGCAACAAAAGATTCACACTGTGGAGCAACTGCCTGAATATAATGAATGCATTAAAACCTTCCACAATAATGCCCTCTTCTTTACACATAAGAGAACTCAGACAGGAGAGAAATTATGTGATTATAATAAATGTGAGAAAACTTTCAGGGGTGAGTCAAACCACATGCTACGTCAGATGATTTACTCAAGGAAGAATCAGTATAAATTTAATGAATGTGGGGAAAGCTGTGATAAGTCAGCCCTTTGGAAGAAACGTCCTAGAATTCACATGGGTGAAGAGTGTGAGAAATACCATGAGTGTGATGTATGTGGGAAAACCTTCCTCCGGAAGTCAAACCTCACAATACATCACAGAATACACACAGGAGAAAAACCCTATAAATGTAATGAATGTGGGAAATCCTTTTACCAGAAATCAACCCTCACTGTACATCAAAGAACTCATACAGGAGAGAGACCCTATGAATGTGCTAAATGTGGGAAAAAATTCTACCAGAACTCAGCCCTCCATCAACATCAAAGAACACACACAGGGGAGAAGCCTTACAAATGTAGTGAATGTGGAAAATCTTTCTCCCAAAAGTCAGACCTGACTGTGCATCAGAGCTCTCACACAGGGGAAAAACCTTATAAATGTAACAAATGTGACAAGTCTTTTAGTATAAAGTCAAAACTCACTGTACACCAGAGAATACACTCAGGGGAGAAGCCCTATGAATGTAGCAACTGTGGGAAAATGTATCATATGAAGTCAACCCTCATTAAACATCAAAGACTTCACACAGGGCAGAAGATATATGAATGCGGTGAATGTAGGAAGACCTTCTGTGGGAAGTCAGTTCTCCTTAAGCATCAGAGAACTCATACAGGGGAGAAACCTTATGAATGTGTAGAATGTAGGAAAACCTTTTCTGAGAAGTCAACCCTCAGTAAACATCGGAGAATTCATACCGGGGAGAAACCCTTTGAATGTAACAAATGCGGGAAGTCATTCTGCCAAAAGTCACAACTCATTGAACATCAGAGAATTCATACAGGGGAGAAGCCCTTTGAATGTAAAGAATGTAGGAGAACATTTTGTCAGAGGGCATCCCTCAATGTACATCAGAGAACACACACAGGAGAGAGGCCCTATGAATGTAACGAATGTGGAAAATGTTTTTATGATAGTTCGACCCTCACTAAACATAAGAGGATTCATTCAGGGGAGAAACCCTATAAATGTAATGAATGTGGGAAGACCTTCAGCCACAAAGCAACTCTCACCACACATCAGAAAATACACAGAAGAGAAACACTGTAAAGATGGATGGTGAAACACCGTCTTGCTGTAACTCAGAACTGTTGGCCTGACAGAAAGTATACCCAAGGAGGTAACCCTATGGTTGTAATGAATGTGGGAAGTCCTACCAGAAGTCAGCCTTCAATTTACATCATAGAACTCTCACAGGGGACATCCCTGGCAGTGTTTTTACCAAACTGGGCACAGAGCAAGTCTTTATTTCTCTGCAGCTTTTTGCATTCAGGTGGGATGATGTGCATGAGATCTGGCCAATGGGCTGTCAGTATAATGTAATTCACTTCTGGTATGACACATAATGGCCTCCATGGCAATTCTTTGTATTCTGTGTTCTCTACGGAGTAGGATGTAGAATGCCTTCTGATGAGAGGTCAGCACTCACTGTGTTGGTGAACTCACACAAGAGTAGAAATCTCTTGTCAACATTTTTTTTTTTTAAGATTTTATTTATTTGACAGAGAAAGACAGCAGAAGAGGGAACACAAGCAGGGGGAGTGGGAGAGGGAGAAGCAGGCCCCCCACTGAGCAGGGAGCCTGACATGCGGCTCGATCCCAGGACCCTGGGATCATGACCTGAGCTGAAGGCAGATGCTTAACGACTGAGCCACCCAGGCACCCCTCTGTCAACATCTTGATGTTTAGAAATCTAATTCACAAATGAAACTTACTGTAACTGGAGAAATCAGAGTTAAGAAATCTTGATATTGCAACAAATTTAAAAAAGCCTTTACAAAAAGGTATTCTCTCATTGAACCTCAGGTAAACTAATAGACTAAAACTGTATAAGCACATGGTTTCTGAAAGCTTTCAATAAAACATTTCAGAGAATTATTACCGAGGGAAACAATTTAGAAAATACAGAAATTTTTTTCTTTAGAAAAAATTTTTAAGTTGTAACAGGAAATACAGAGGCCAAGTATATATTTTTCACATTTAGCACAACTCTGAATTTAAGAAAGCTGTCATGAATAGTAAGCTCATTGTACTTACCACCATAAAATGTGTTCATTAAGAAAACAACCCCATCTCTGAATATCCTGAAATGTTTACTTGGGGAACCTAAGTAGGTTTGAATGTGCCAAACCCAACTTAGATGTAACCTGGGAACTATGTGTATAGTAACGTTCTTTACCTTTACTTCTAGTATTGGCAACCATGATATGTATGGTGCAAGTGTTGGCAAACATTTTCTGTAAAAGGCCATATAGTAAATACTTTAACCTTACAGGCTACATGTGCTTTTTGTCACTTTTTTTTTTTTTACAACCTGTTAAAAATGTAAAAAAAAAATCATTCTTAGCTCATGGGCCATTGAAAAACAGACTTGGCCAGATTTAGTTTGTGGACCATAGTTTGTGGACCCCTGATATAGTGGTTAAAAGCATGGACTCTGGAACTATACGTGCTAGGCTTAAGTCCCAGTTCTGCTGCACATTAGCTATGTGGCCTGGGACAAATCCCTTAACATTTGTTCCTCAGTTTCCTTTTTTGCAAAATGATGATATTGACATTACCACATGGAGTTCTAGTAAGGACTAGGTAAGTTCCTGAATATAAAGTACTAAACCACTGTATAGAATGCTACACGTGTCAGCTGTTATATGACTGGCAACAGATTTGTTGGAGCTTTTACAGGCTTTTGATTACCTACTCAACAGCTGTTCCTCACTCCATGCCAGTAGAAGATTCAGGAAATGAATGATGATCTAATTTTTTTCCAGCTTATTGAGGCATAATTGACAAAATTGTAAAATATTTAAAGTGTATAATGTAGTAATTTATACATTGTAAAAGGATTCCCCCATCAAGTTAATTAAGGCAACTGTCACCTCATATATTTACCAGCCCCAGCCCCCCTTTTTGGTGAGAACATTTATTTGGTGAGAACATTTCTACTCAGCAAATTTCAGTTATATAATACAGTGTTACTAACTTCAGTTACCATATTATACATTAGCTCCTCATGCTCTAACCTAATTTTGAAAAATGTATCCTGATTAATGATTTATTTGAAATAAGCATCTGACCCAGCTCTGGCCAGTGAAAAACTCTGAAGAATATTCAGTGAAATATGGGAAAACAGGATTTCCCAGTGGTTAACAAACATTTGATTTAAAAAAAAAAAAAAAGCCCTTTGATTTTGCTGGATTTCTATGTCTGGTTGTGATATCTGATTGTAGTTTTTGATCCTAAGGTAGTATCTGAGGATGGCAGAACACAAACCTGGAAAGAGGTTGAGTCAACAGCGTCTTTTGAGCAGGTGAATCAACCAACCCTGGAGCTTCTTTATATGAGATAGTATTTTTTTCTAATTATACTAGTTGAGTTGGGATTTTCTGTTTCTTAGAGCTGAAAGTGGTTTAAACAACTTACAGATAGACCTTTTTGAAGAGGTATTAATTCAGAAATACATTTATAAGCCTGCGGAGAGGACATTTTCTCATGAGAAACTGATTCAGGGGTGGCTGTTTTTCAGCCCTGTAAATCTCCATATAGTGAGCCCAACCATTAGAAATAAAGCTATTTGTTACTTTAGCATATGAAACAAGTGTCTAATTCATTGAGCTTTCGTTGCATCTGTACAAGAAAAGCACTTAGAAAATCATTACCTCATGTATGCCTTACATTTAAAATATGTGAAATAAACATTAAGTTAAATTGTCCATTGATCTGTCTCTGTGTTACTGCTTGATTAGATAAGGTATGAGATAAGGATCTAATGTTTTCCCAAATGAATAATCAGTTCTCAACACCGTGTGATTGAAGTTTGAAGTACCATCTTTATCAGGTGCTAAATTACCATTTGTAGGGAGTATTTTTATAGCTCAGGACTTCATCCCTGTATTTTCTTTAGTAACCAGCTTGCCTTCATGAAATAGGAGCTGGTAGATCTCCTGAAGATTCCACATCCTCTTGGCTTCACATTCCTGGGAAGGACATTTGATCCAAATGGGCCAATAAGAGCCCTACGTGGGATTTTTGTAAAAGGAAAACATGTTTTGTGGTTGGTGACCTGGGACTTCTAGCAGCCATGAGAAGGTGTCTGCGTGAAGAAAAATAGTTAACATGTAGAAACATTTAAGAGAGAATCTTGATGTTGCACAAGGTCAATCAGTGCTTGACTCCCTTGTTCTATATATTCCATAGGTACACACTGTCATGTTTTTCTGGTTTCATTATTAAGCCAACAAATGTTGACATTCTCTGTACCATGATCAGTTTCTGATTTCTGTTTCACTAAATTCTTTGTTTATGCTCATGCCAAAGGTAATGTTTTAATTAGTATGGCTTTTTAATGCTTTTTATTATAGAGTAAGTCCTTTCACCCATAATTATACAATTAATCTTCAGCAAAGGAGGAAAGAATGTGCAATGGGAAAAAGACAGGCTTTGTTGAAGTAAGAGTTAGGTATAATTTTATGTAAAATCAAATTCACCATTTTAAAAGTGTACTGTTTTGAGTTTTTACAAATATATGCCATTGTGTAACTACCATCATGCTCAGCCACTGGCAGCCACTGATCTGTTTCTGCCCCTACAGTTTTACCTTTTCTAAAAGGTCATGTAAATGGAATCATGGGTTATATAATCTTTTATGTCTATATAAATGCTTTTGAGATTCATCCATGTTATTGCATGCATCAATAGTTTGTTACTTTTTATTGCTGAGTAATAGTCCATTGTATGGCTGTGCCACAGCCTGTTTATCCATTCACCCGTTGAAGGTCATTTGACTTATTTTCAACTTCTGTTATGAATAAGCCTCTTATGAACATTCCATAGAAGTCTTTGTGGACACAGATTTTCATTTATCTTGTGTAAATACCTATGAGTAGTGGCATTGGATCATATGATAAGTGTATGTTCAGTATTTGCTTATTATTTCATTCCAATTTCTCTCATTAAAAAAAAAGTTATGGAAGCCCTGTGTACTGGTTAGGATTAATTAAAAAGATCACACATGAATATCCTAGTAAGAATTTTGAACTTTAAGATCAGAAGTTTCCAAACAAAATCAGTCACTTAGAAGGAATAATGAATCATGATGATGTTTGCTTTTTCAAAATCAGTAGGAATATTACAACATTTAAAGATATTTGACAGAAATGGACTATATGTGAATGACTCAGTATCTGTTCAAAAGTGCCTGTGGGAAGGGAAAAGAAAAGACTTGGAAAGTGTACTTTAAAAATGTAAATTTCAGAGGGAATTTCTGAGTAAACATATAGAGCCCAATTAAGTTATATCAAAAACACTAATGGGGAAATTGCAAGAGAAAATCTAGTAAAAATTATAAATTTCAAAGGATGATACTAATGATTGCATTATATTGGTAATGTAAGTGTTAAATGATTTATGAATAGGATTTACTCTAAGGAATATGTATTAGGCAGGATTTTTTTTTTTAAAGATTTTTTATTTATTTATTCGAGAGAGAGAATGAGAGACAGAGAACACGAGAGGGAAGAGGGTCAGAGGGAGAAGCAGACTCCCTGCTGAGCAGGGAGCCTGATGTGGGACTCGATCCCGGAACTCCAGGATCATGACCTGAGCTGAAGGCAGTTGCTTAACCAACTGAGCCACCCAGGCGCCCCTAGGCAGGATTTTTGTTGCATGAGGCTCCTTTGAGCAGAAGAAGAGCTTAGTCTACAGACAGGGGAAATTGGAATAAATACTGTGGTGTTGCATTGTTACCAACATGAATTTATGCATAGTTTCTAATATTAATAGATAAATATACAGAAGTGCACATATGGAAGTATACAAACCCACGTTTCTTAGCTCTGTCCACTAGAGATGGCACAGTAGCAGCAAAAAGACAGTAGAAATAGACATAGCTAGTTCCTACATTTTCATTTCTAAACACCATTCTTCACTAAAAGGAACCAGAGTTCTTAGAGAAATAGCTGATTCCAGGAGTGGTTCGGGGAAATTACATGATGAGCCCGGAACATTTCTTGTGTGAGAAAGAAATGATAAAGAATAATGGGACCACATCAAAAGGACATGGCTTAAAAACAAAGGGACTTCCACTGGCAGATTCTGGGACAATGTAAGAATTGAAATAATTGTACAACATTGAGCAAAATAGGAATCCAGGAGTCTATACTAATATAAATGGATAAATGGGGAAACGAACATGTTTTTCCTTACAGAATAATATCAATAAATGTAGAAGGAAATAATAGAACTGAGAAATTACCATTTGGTTATCACAGTAATGATGACTTTGGGCAAGTATCAGTGGATACTAAAAAACTAGTGGATGAAAATGGATGAAGAATCATATGGTCTCAAAGTATCTCCCTACAAAATAAAGGGTGAAAAAAATAGAATAACGTGGTAGACACCCTCTTAAGCAATCAAAGTTAACCCTATCGGTAATGGTTTAATCAACATCATGGGCCACCTCTAAGCCACATCATGTCTACCTGAATGGATTCAGTGAGAAAATTCAACATTTCAGTGACAATTCAACCAATGGGTAACATGGGTCTAGTCATTAGAAAATACCAGGCTGGGGGTGGAGGAAGATGGCGGAGGAGTAGGAGACCTGGATTTCGTCTGGTCTCAGGAATTCAGCTGAATAGTGATCAAACCATTCTGAACACCTACGAACTCAACAGGAGATCGAAGATAAGAATAGTAACAACACTCTGAACAGAAAAGCGACCACTTTCTGGAAGGTAGGACGTGCAGAGAAGTGAATCCGAGGCGATATTCGGGAGGATAGACGGCGGGGGAGGGGGCCTCCGTCGGCCGCTTCTGGCAAGTGATAGAGCCGCGGAGCACAAAATCGGACCTTTTAGAAGCCGGCTCCGCTGAGAGACGTCACTCCAGTGGCTAAGCTGGGGGTGGAACCCTCCTGGGACAGTGTGGTCTCAGGACCCTCGGGGTCACAGAAAGACCAGGGATGTCTGAGTGCGGCAGAGCTCCCAGAGATCGGAGCAGGGAAGCTGGCTGCAGAGACGGAGCCGAGGCGCGGGCTCTCAGCTCGGGGTGGCCATAAACTGTGATCCGCGGCCCAGTCGGGCCACTGCTCCTCCAGCAGGGACCCAACAAGCGGCAGATCCGGGGAGACGCCCCTTCCTCCCCCGGGAGGAGCGGTGCGGGAGCGCACCGCAGGGATCTGCTGGGTTTGGAGACTCCACACGGGGTCGGGTGCCAGAGATAGAAACGATCGGTCACAGGCCGGGTGAGCAGGGAGTGCGGCCGGAGACCGGGGAGATGGGAGTGACTGCTTTTCTCTGGGGGCACACTGAGGAGCGGGGCCCCGAGTTCTCAGCTCCTCTGGGCAGAGATTGGGAGGCCACCATTTTCACCCTGGTCCTCCAAAGCTATACCAAGAGCTTGCAGGGAACAAAAGCTCCTGAGAGCAAACCCGAGCAGCTTGCTCATCCCGGACTGACAAGGGCGGGGCAATTCCGCCTCTGGCAAAGACATTTGGGAACCACGGCAACAGGCCCCTCCCCCAGAAGATCAGCACGAACAGCCAGCCAAGACCAAGTTTACCGATCAAGGAGAACGGGAGAACTCCAGGGCTAGGGGAATACTGCACATAGAATTCATGGCTTTTTTACCATAATTCATTAGTTTTTCAAAGTTAATTTTTTTAACTATTTTTTGGATTTTTCTTTTTCCCTTTTTCAAACAACACCTTATCAATCCCTTTTTAAAAAAAAAAACTTTTTATTTTTCATTTTTAGGGTCATATTTTTTTCCCTTCATAGTAGTTACCCTTATTTTTGGCATATATATATAAGTTGTTCTCTCTTTAAAATTTTGAGATACAATTTCTTCTAACAGATCAAAATATACCCTAAATCACTAGTGTATGGCTTTGTTCTATTCTCCTGCCTGATCACATTCTCTCCCTTTTTTTTTCTTTTTTTCTTTTTTCTTTTTCAATCTTCCTTCTTTTTAAAAAATAACTTCTTATCAATTCCTTTTATAAAATCTTTTATAACTTTCATCTTTACAGTCATCTTCCCTCCCTTCATTGTATCAACCCTTATTTTGTACATATATAAGTCTTTCTTCCTTTAAAATTTTAGCAGGCACTTTCTTCTAACAGACCAAAATATGCCCAAAAGCTAGTGTGTGGCACTGATCTATGCACTAGCCTGATCATATTTGATCATACTCTGTTTTGTTTTGTTTTGTTCTGTTTTTGTTTGTTTTTATCTTTTTCTTTTCCCTTTTTTTCCCTCTTCTTTCTTTCCCTTTCTTGTCCCCTGGTTTCAGGTCTTTTCTGATTTGTATAGAGTATACTTGCTGGAGACGTTGTTAACCTGTTAGCATTCTGTTGTCTCATTCATCTGTTCTCCTCTGGACAAAATGACAAGACGAAAAAAATCACCTCAGCAAAAAGAACAAGAGGTAGTACCGTCTGCCAGGGACCTACTCAATACTGACATTAGTACGATGTTGGACCTAGAGTTCAGAATCATGACTTTAAAGATACTAGCTGGGCTTGAAAAAAGCGTGGAAGTTATCAGAGAAACCCTTTCTGGAGAAATAAAAGAACTAAAATCTAACCAAGTCGAAATCAAAAAGGCTATTAATGAGGTGCAATCAAAAATGGGGGCACTACTGCTAGGGTAAATGAGGCAGAAGAATCAGTGATATAGAAGACCAAGTGATGGAAAATAAAGAGGCTGAGAAAAAGAGAAACAACTACAGGATCACAAGGGCAGAATTCGAGAGATAAGCGATACGATAAGACGAAACAACATTAGAATAATTGGGATCCCAGAAGAAGAAGAAAGAGAGAGAGGGGCAGAAGGTATATTGGAGCAAATAATAGCAGAGAACTTCCCTCATGTGGGGAAGGAAACAGGCATCAAAATCCAGGAGGCACAGAGAACCCCTCTCAAAATCAATAAAAATAGGTCAACACCCCAACATCTAATAGTAAAACTTACGAGTCTCAGAGACAAAGAGAAAATCCTGAAAGCAGCTTGGGAGAAGAGATCTGTAACCTCCAATGGTAGAAACATTAGATTGGCAACAGACCTATCCACAGAGACCTGGCAGGCCAGAAAGGACTGGCATGATATCTTCAGAGCACTAAACGAGAAAAATATGCAGCCAAGAATACTATATCCAGCTAGGCTGTCATTGAAAATAGGAGAGATAAAAAGCTTCCAGGACAAACAAAAACTAAAGGAATTTGCAAACACAAAACCAGCCCTACAAGAAATATTGAAGGAGGTCCTCTAAGCAAAAAGAGAGCCTAAAAGCAGTGTAGATTAGAAAAGAACACAGACAATATACAGTAACAGTCACCTTACAGGCAATACAATGGCACTAAATTCATACCTTTCAATAGTTACCCTGAATGTAAATGGGCTAAATGCCCCAATCAAAAGACACAGCCTATCAGATTGGATTAAAAAACAAGACCCATCCATATGCTGTCTGCAAGAGACTCATTGTAGACCGAAAGACACCCCCAGATTGAAAGTGAGTGGGTGGAAAACCATTTACCATGCTAATGGACACCAAAAGAAAGCTGGGGTGGCAATCCTTATATCAGACAAATTAGATCTTAAAACAAAGACTGTAATAAGAGATGAAGAAGGACATTATATCCTACTTAAAGGGTCTATCCAACAAAAAGATCTGACAATTGTAAATATCTATGCCCCGAACATGGGAGCGGCCAATTATATAAGGCAATTAATAACAAAAGCAAAGAAACACATTGACAATAATACAATAATAGTGGGGGACTGTAACACCCCCCCTCACTGAAATGGACAGATCATCTAAGCAAAAGATCAACAAGGAAATAAAGACTTTAAATGACACACTGGACCAAATGGACTTCACAGACATATTCAGAACATTCCCTCCCAAAGCAACGGAATACACATTCTTCTCTAGTGCCCATGGAACATTCTCCAGAATTGATCACATCCTAGGTCACAAATCAGGTCTCAACCGGTACCAAAAGATTGGGATCATTCCCTCCATATTTTCAGACCACAATGCTTTGAAACTAGAACTCAATCACAAGAGGAACGTCAGAAAGAACTCAAATACATGGAGGCTAAAGAGCATCCTACTGAAGAATGAATGGGTCATCCAGGAAATTAAAGAATTAAAAAATTCATGGAAACCAATGAAAATGAAAACACAACTGTTCAAAATCTTCAGGATACAGCAAAGGCAGTCCTGAGAGGAAAGTATATAGCAATACAAGCCTTTCTCAAGAAACAAAAAAGGTCTCAAATACACAACCTAACCCTACACCTAAAAGAGCTAGAGAAAAAACAGCAAATAAAGCCTAAACCCAGCAGGAGAAGAGAAATAATAAAGATCAGAGCAGAAATCAACGAACTAGAAACCAAAAGAACAGGAGAACAGATCAACGAAACTAGGAGCTGGTTCTTTGAAAGAATTAACAAGATTGATAAACCCCTGGCCAGACTGATCAAAAAGAAAAGAGAAATGACCCAAATCAACAAGATCATGAATGAAAGAGGAGAGATCACAACCAACACCAAAGAAATACAAACAATTATAAGAACATATAATGAGCAACCCTATGCCAGCAAATTAGATAACCTGGAAGAAATGGATGCATTCCTAGAGATGTATCAACTACCAAAATTGAACCAGGAAGAAATAGAAAACCTGAACAGACCTATAACCACTAAGGAAATTGAAACAGTCATCAAAAATCTCCCAACAAACAAAAGCCCAGGGCCAGATGGCTTCCCAGGGGAATTCTACCAAACATTTAAAGAAGAATTAATACCTATTCTGAAACTGTTCCAAAAATAGAAATGGAAGGAAAACTTCCAAACTCATTTTATGCGGCCACCATTACCTTGATCCCAACACCAGACAAAGACCCCATCAAAAAGGAGAATTCTAGACCAATATCCTTGATGAACATGGATGCAAAAATTCTCACCAAAATACTAGCCAATAGGATCCAACAGTACATTAAAAGGATTATTCACCATGACCAAGTGGGATTTATCCCTGGGCTGCAAGGATGGTTCAACATCTGCAAATCAATCAACGTGATACAATACATTAACAAAAGAAAGAACAAGAATCATATGATCCTCTCAATAGATGCAGAAAAAGCATTTGACAAAGTACAGCATCCTTTCTTGATCAAAACTCTTCAGAGTATAGGCATAGAGGGTACATACCTCAATATCATAAATCTATGAAAAACCTACAGCGAATATCATTCTCAATGGGGAAAAGCTGAGAGCTTTTCCCCTAAGGTCAGGAACGCAGCAGGGATGTCCACTCTCACCACTGCTATTCAACATAGTATTAGAAGTCCTAGCCACAGCAATCAGACAACAAAAAGAAATCAAAGGCATCCAAATCGGCAAAGAGGAAATCAAACTCTCACTCTTTGCAGATGATATGATACTGTATGTGGAAAACCCAAAAGACTCCCCCCAAAACTGCTAGAACTCATACAGGAATTCAGTCAAGTAGCAGGATATAAAATCAATGCACAGAAATCGGTGGCATTCCTATACACCAACAACAAGACAGAAGAGAGACAAACCAAGGAGTCGATCCCCTTTACAAGTGCACCCAAAACCATAAGATACCTAGGAATAAATTTAACCAAAGAGGCAAAGGATCTGTACTCAGAAAACTATAAAATACTCATGAAAGAAATTGAAGAAGACACAAAGAAATGGAAAAACGTTCCATGCTCATGGATTGGGAGAACAAACATTGTGAAGATGTCAATGCTACCTAGAGCAATCTACACATTCAATGCAATCCCCATCAAAATACCATCCACCTTTTTCAAAGAAATGGAACAAATAATCCTAAAATTTGTATGGAACCAGAAAAGACCCCAAATAGCCAGAGGAATATTGAAAAATAAAAGCAAAGCTGGAGGCATCACAATTCCGGACTTCCAGCTCTACTACAAAGCTGTCATCATTAAGACAGTATGGTACTGGCACAAAAACAGACACATAGATCAATGGAACAGAATAGAGAGCCCAGAAATGGACCCTCAACTCTATGGTCAACTCATCTTTGACAAAGCAGGAAAGAAGGTCCAATGGAAAAAAGACAGTCTCTTCAACAAATGGTGTTGGGAAAATTGGACAGCCACATGCAGAAGAATGAAACTGGACCATTTCCTTACACCACACACAAAAATAGACTCCAAATGGTTGAAAGACCTAAACGTGAGACAGGAGTCCATCAAAATCCTAAAGGAGAACACAGGCAGCAACCTCTTCGACCTCAGCCACAGCAACTTCTTCCTAGAAACGTCACCAAAGGCAAGGGAAGCCAGGGCAAAAATGAACTATTGGGATTTCATCAAGATAAAAAGCTTTTGCACAGCAAAAGAAACAGTCCACAAAACCAAAAGACAACCGACAGAATGGGAGAAAATATTTGCAAATGACATATCAGATAAAGGGCTAGTATCCAAAACCTATAAAGAACTTATGAAACTCAACGCCCAAAGAACAAATAATCCAATCAAGAAATGGGCAGAAGACATGAACAGACATTTTTCCAAAGAAGACATCGAAATGGCCAACAGACACGTGAAAAAGTACTCAACATCACTCGGCATCAGGGAAATCCAAATCAAAACCTCCATGAGATACCACCTCACACCTTCAGAATGGCTAAAATTAACAAGTCAGGAAACGACAGATGTTGGCGGGGATGTGGAGAAAGGGGAACCCTCCTACACTGTTGGTGGGAATGGAAACTGGTGCAACCACTCTGGAAAACAGTATGGAGGTTCCTCAAACAGTTGAAATTAGAGCTACCATACGATCCAGCAATTGTACTACTGGGTATTTACCCCAAAGATACAAATGTAGGGATCCGAAGGGGTACGTGCACCCCAATGTTCATAGCAGCAATGTCCACAATAGCCAAACTGTGGAAAGAGCCAAGATGTCCATCGACAGATGAATGGATAAAGAAGAAGTGGTATATATACACAATGGAATATTATGCAGCCATCAAAAGGAATGAGATCTTGCCATTTGCAACGACGTGGATGGAACTGGAGGGTGTTATGCTGAGTGAAATAAGTCAATCAGAGAAAGACATGTATCATATGACCTCACTGATATGAGGAATTCTTAATCTCAGGAAACAAACTGAGGGTTGCTGGAGTGGTGGGGGGTGGGAGGGATGGGGTGGCTGGGTGATAGACATTGGGGAGGGTATGTGCTATGGTGAGCGCTGTGAATTGTGCAAGACTGTTGAATCACGGATCTGTACTTCTGAAACAAATAATGCAATATATGTTAAGAAAAAAAAAGAAGAAGAAGACAGCAGGAGGGGAAGAATGAATTGGAGTAAGTCGGAGGGGGAGATGAACCATTAGAGACGATGGACTCTGAAAAACAAACTGAGGATTCTAGAGGGGAGGGGGTTGGGGGAATGGGTTAGCCTGGTGATGGGTATTGAGGAGGGCACATTCTGCGTGGAGCACTGGGTGCTATGCACAAACAATGAATCATGGAACACATCAAAAACTAATGATGTAATGTATGGTGATTAACATAACAATAAAAAATTATTAAAAAAAAAAGAAAATACCAGGCAAAGCAAAATTGAAGTACATTCTACAAAGTAGATTATAATCCTCAAAAATCCAAGGTAATCAAAGTTCAGGAAATGGAACTGTTTCAAACTGAGGGAGACTACAAAGATCGGATACCTGAATAAACCCATGACACTTGAAGGATCCTTCTTAAAAAGGCGTTATTAGAGCAATTGGTGAAACTTGAATTTGGTCTTTAAGTAAAATATATACATGAATTTTTGTACTGTACTTTCCTGAAGGTTAAAAGTTTTTTCATAATTCAAAGTAAAAAATACAGGGGAGCGTACATTAATACCATGGCAGCCTAAGACATCCCTTGTTATCCCCCTTTCAACACCTAAAATTCAGCATCTACCCACGACCAAAAGTACCTTTGTGGGAGCTGTGAGATCGAGCACAATCCTCCAAGGGACCCAGGAGGGGGCTTCCCCACCTGTGTATCAGGTAATAAGCAGACAGATCCCCATACAGTCTGTGGAACTGACAGGAACCTGTGAAATGATTATAACACCTCTTGGCTGCAGTCTAGAACACCTGGAAAACACTGAATTGGGCAGACACTCACTGATGAGAGAGCCTTTGTAGAAGCCTAGGTCTCTAGAGGAGAAATCCCAGTACTCCCTTGCACCAAAAACAAAACAAATGAATTGGGACGCATTTGTAAGAGGAACTTGCCTGCCTCACACCTTTCCTCAAGGTGGCACAGCTTAGAGGAAGAGGAGGCTGGGGATCCCTCCCACAGGAGAAAAGGGGGAGGAACAAGTGAGTGCCCAGCTTCCCCAGCTGTGTGGGCTGCTGCTAAAGAAACCCATCTCTCCAGTATCACCCAGAGTAGAGCTCCGAGGCAGGGAGGGAGGGGATCTGGAAAGATGCAGATAAGAATATCAAAGGGCATAAAAGGGATGCAGTTCCTACTGACAGCATTCTAGACTTCAGCAGGAAGCCCACTCAGGAATCATGGGGAAAATGTCACCCAGGATTCCCCCAACTGGTGCGTGGGCACCACTAATGCCCCAAATGCCAAACCCACACCTTCCCCTACTTTGCAGCCAGCTTCTTGTGTGGACTTCCGAGGGCAATAGCAAGAGCAAGATTGGGTGGATGGAGTATGTGCAGAAAACAAGCCAGCTTCTGCAGGTATGGGAGAAACCACAAACTTAAGCTCTTTTGTCACATTTAAGAAAATAAAAGAGGTTACCATCAGCTGACTTGGTACGTTGTTAAGATCAAAAGGAGATATACACGCTTAAAGGTTCTGCCACAAGAGGGAGCAAGATGTGTGGAGGAGGTGTGTTCATACATGAGCAGGGAAAGCCCCAGAATATAAACAGGCCCAAACAAACGTATCTCCCATATAAAGGCAGCTAGTAGAGATTGGAGGAGATGACTGTTACTTCACATGCAAACACAGCAATGCAAGACCCCAAGGAATTTGAAGAATCAAGGAGCTGACATCACCAAAAGATCATTATAATCCTCCAATGCTAAACCCAAAGACATGAGATCTGCAATCTACTAGATAAAGAATTCAAAATAGTGTTTTGAGGAAACTTGTCAAACTAAGAAAACACACAAAGACAATTCAACAAAATCAGGAATCAATATGTGAGCAAAATGAGAAATTTAACAAAAATAACAAGAAGGACCCAACAAATTCTGGAGCAGCAGAATTCAATGAATGAAATAAAGCAATAGGGAGCATCAACAGCAGAATAGGTCAGGCAGAAGCTAGAAGACGGCACTTAGAAATAAGAACAAAGAAAAGAGGATGAAAAAGAGCAAAGAAAACCTATATGACCCCTGGGAAACCATCAAAAGAACCAATAACAGAATTGGAATTTCAGAAGAACAGAGAGGGAGAAGGGGAAAAAAGAAGAGAATAATGGCTGAGAACTTCCCAAACCTGGGGAGAGACTTGGATATCCAGGTTCATAAAGCTAATACATTAATCCATTATTTCAATTCCAAATGATATTCTCCAAGACACATTAAATGGAACTGTCAAAATTCAAAGAGAGAGACCCTACAAGCAGCTAGAGAAAAAAAGGTAAGGCTATCAGCAGATAAATTCCAAGTACTGAAAGAACAGTTACCAGCTAGGAATATTCTGTTGGGCAAACGTATCCTTCAAAAATGAAAGAGAAGCAAAGAGTTTCCCAGACAAAAGCTGAGGGAGTGCATCACTACTGGACTTGCCTTTTAAGAAATGGTGAAAGGAGGGGCGCCTGGGTGGCTCAGTCGTTAAGTGTCTGTGTTCGGCTCATGTCATGATCCCCAGGGTGCTGGGATCGAGCCCCGCATCGGGCTCCCTGCCCTGCGGGAAGCCTGCTTCTCCCTCTCCCTCTCCCCCTGCTTGTGTTCCCTCTCTCGCTGTGTCTCTCTCTGTCAAATGAATAAATAAAAATCTTAAATAAAAAAAAGGAAAGAAATGGTGAAAGGAGATCTTCAAACTAAAATGAAAAGACACCAAGTAACATGAAAACATGAACAAATACAACACACTGATAAGGGTAAATATATAGCAAGATTCAGAAAACTAAGTCTGTAATATGTCTTACTGCTTAATTATAATATAAAGATTAAAGGGAAAGAGTATTAAAATAACTATTGCAGCTATAATTTGTTAATGAATACACAACATAAAAAGGTAAATTGTGACATTAAAAACAGAAGAGAATAAAAGAATTTTTGTATGCAATTGAAGTTAGGTTGCTATCAGTGTAAATGGACTGTTATATGTATAAGATGTTTTATGGAAGCTGTATGGTAAGCACAAAGTAAAAACCTAGAGTAGATTCACAAAAGATAAAGAGAAGGGAATCAGAGCATACCACCACAGCAGATCACCAATGCACAAAGGTAGGGAGCAAGAGAGGAAAAAAAGAAACAATAGGAACCTATGAAAAAGGTACGGCTATCACCAGTTAAATGTGAGACTGAATGCTCATCTCCAAAGACCGGTACAAAAAAAAGGATGTTTGCTCTGATCCCTTCCATTGAACACTGTGCCACAGATTTTAGGTTAACCATTTAACCAGAGTTAGTACAATAATGCAGAAAAGAAACAGAAAGCATACACATTGTATCAGTAAAAGCATATTCACAGAAACATGATCATCTATACAGAAAATCCAATTGGAGTCAGCAACAATACCAAAATCCAGAATAAGTGAGTTTCACAAGATTGCAGGATAGAAGATCAATGTACAAAAATACAATTTTTCCATATCCTTGCCAATATTTATGTTCTATTTTTTATTTATTTTTTTAAGATTTTATTTATTTTTTTGACAGAGAGAGACACAGCGAGAGAGGGAACATAAGCCGGGAGAGTGGAAGAGGGAGAAGCAGGCTTCCCGCTGAGCAAGGAGCCCGATGCGGGGCTCGATCCCACAACCCTGGGATCATGACCTGAGCTGAAGGCAGATGCTTAACAATTGAGCCACCCAGATGCCCTATGTTCTATTTTTTTAAATTATAGTCATCCTAGTTGTATAAAGTGGTATCACATTGTGGTTTTCATTTGCATTTCCCTAATGAGAAGTGATGTTGAGCATCTTTTCTATATATTCTGAATATAAAATATTCTATATATTTCTGAATATAAAAATAAAATACCATTAACAATAGCATTAAAATATAGGAAATACTTAGGGATAAATCTGAGAAAAGATAAATAAGACCTGTACACTATAAAGTAGAAAATATTGATGAGAAAAACAAAAGACCTAAAGAAATGTAGATATGATATACACTGTTGATAGATTATAAGATTATACACTGTTGACAGATTATAAGATTATTGTTAGGATGTCAATTCTACCCAAATTGATAAGTAGGCCAAATACAATCTGAGTTAATATCCTAGCAGGCCTTTTTTTTTTTTTTACAGGCACATTACTTAATATTTATTATATGCATTTTATATATACTATTTTTCAGTAGCTCTATGTTTGCTATGTGGTACAATCTTTAAAATTTGCTGATGCATAGTTTGTAAAATAAAAATCTTACAAAATTAATGAAAACTCACAAGCCAATTATAAAAAATGCTTTGGGGGTACCTGGGTGGCTCAGTGGGTTGAGCGTCTGACTCTTGATTTCAGCTCAGGTCATGATCTCAGGGTCCTGAGATCAAGCCCCACATTGGGCTCCACACTGGGTGTGGAGCCTGCTTAAGATTCTCTCTCTCCCTCTCCCCTTGCCCCTCCCCCCACCAGCTCGCATGCCCTCAGGTGCACTCTCTCTCTAAAATGAATAAATAAATTAATAAAAGTTTTTTGGATGACTAGGAAAAATACTGTTTTAATCATGCATTATACAAACAAAATCTTTAGTTAAACCATAAAATTAAGCACATCTAAAAAAGTGAAACAGGGACAACCAGTCCAGATTTCTGAATTTTGGTTCGACTATTCTTATATCCTGTTAGTAGTGCAAATAAAATTTTAGTACAAATAGTTTTAAACAGGATATTTTCGTTTGGAATCTTGGTAAACCAAGACACATATCTGGGAGAATCACCTTGGTTTATAACCTAAACTATGAAATATTCCATTTTTTGGTCTATTTTAGAATAATCAAGGAGTTCCAAAATAGGTTCCTTTAGCACATTAATGAAAGGATACAAAGATCAACAAAAAGTGAAATAAATAATAGGCTTTTAGAAAGATGGATAATCCTTAATAAATAAACTTGTAAATACAGTAAAATGGACTAAGTATCACATAGTGATAGGATGCCAAGATTAGGTTTTGTTTCATTTGGGGATTTTTTATTTTTTTTTAGGAGTTCATTTGGAATACTAAACCCCACTGTTTCATTTTAACACCGTTAATAGTCCTTGGTTTATGAAGACAATTATGTGATGATGAAGGTGATTTAGCATCTTTATTGGATGACTTAGCTGAGTGATCTATATTAGGTAAAAGAAGGAAAGAGGTGGTTGCACAGCAGCAGATCATTGAGATCTCTGTGTAGGGTTGTATAATGCAGAAAAACTTCAGTGCAATCTTGGCCACTGTTGTGATAGGCTGAATATGTAAAAAGACAAAAACTAGAATTTTATTCAAACATTTTCTGCAATGTTTAAAAGGAAATCTGTGGCATTCCTCATAAACAGAAGATCACTAAGAGATGAAAAAAATATACTCTTAGAGCTCACTTCCCCTCAACAAGAGCACCACATTCCTAACCCTAAGGCAGCACACAGAGTCCAAAATAAAAGTCTTTGTAAGATCAGCCTCCATACTGGCTTAAGACACCTAAAAATCAAACATATGCAGTACAGGCCACAAATACTGGAGTGTTTTCTTTGTCCCACAAAATATAGTAATTACATTAAATGAATGAGCCAGACATTAAGATGTGACTTCCACTAATGTACGCCTGCCCCAAATAGTCTTCACCAGGCAGATCTCATGTAGTTTCATAGCGGTGACCTCTTTTTTTTTTTTTTTTTCCGGCAACCTGAGCTTTTATTAATTTTAGTAAATGGAGTTGGTCCCTTTGGATTTTCTTGGTAGACAATGACATCAATAACAAATACTGACAATTTTATTTTGCTCCTTCATGGTATTTATTATACATTTTTCTTCCTTTTCTTGTTGCACCGGCTTAACCCTCCAGAAGAACGTTGTAAATTCCTCGTGACATATTTTCAATGTATTTAGCTTTGTCTTGTACTCCACAGTGGTAATGGTAAGTCTTAACACAGGCTTTTATTTCACATCCAATAGTAGCACCGGGCTGACTGCAAAGTGTACATTTCATTCTTTTTCCTCGCTTAATCTCCTGAAGTACAGTTTTAATATCAAAATCTCCAAATTCTGCTCTTGATGTTGTTGTGAGCTGGACTGTGCCAGAAGAAAATAACATGCACTTATAACGTGCAGCCGCCTTCTTGGCATTAAATATATGCAGTTTTCCTCTTGCCTCGTTTTCTTCCTCCCCTACATGACAAAATCCACATTTAGGCCTGGTGTCACTAGGGCTGCCTCTGTGTGGAGACCTATCTCTATAGGAACTACTTTCCATTTCATCTGTTCCATGGGAGGATGTGGACCTGGTATCTTCCGACAGCCCTTTAAAATTAGTTTTTCGTGGCCTTCCTTTGCGACTTTTCTTTTTACTTTTAGGTGATGAGGGCTCCAATTCATGTTCATTAAAACTTTCTTCTAAGTCAGCTTCAGAGTTATGTGCAGTTTTCTTGTGTTTTCGGCAATAAACCATTGTAAATTCCTTGTGAAGATTTCTCTCGTATTTGA
Organism: Eumetopias jubatus; assembly: GCF_037043125.1. Lineage (NCBI taxonomy): Eukaryota > Metazoa > Chordata > Mammalia > Carnivora > Otariidae > Eumetopias > Eumetopias jubatus. The sequence continues at coordinate 38,329,995 of NW_028274823.1, forward strand.
GCTTTATCATGCAATGCACAGTGGTAGTGGTATGTCCTGTGACATGTTTTCACACCACAACCAATTGTTGCTCCAGGACAATGGCACAAAGAACACATCAGCTTCGTGCCTCTTTTAATTTTCTTTTGGACATCTTCAATAGAAAATCCACCAAGACTTTCGTTATCAGAGTGTGATGATACCAAAGCAGATGAAAAGAGCATGCACTTATGGTGTGCTGCCACCTTCTGGTTTTCAGATATAAGCAACTGTCCACATTCCTTGTCTCTATTTGACTTACAAAAGCCACATTTGCGCTGTCTTGTAGGCCCCTTTTTCTGTTCAACTGAGCTTGACATGATTTTTAAATTGCTTTTAGAATGCCACTTTAAGCCTCAAGAAATGCGGTGGGGCCCAGAGGCGAACGGCAGCGGAGAAGCGCCAATGAGGGAAAAGAGAAAGAAGTCGGTGTCGGTTCTCCCGCAGCGCCTGGGAGCGGGGCTCTGTCGCCGGAGGTTGTTTCCTTTCGTTCGAGGAGAGACGGGCTCCACAGCGGTGACCTCTTGATGGCAGTGATAGAGACCCTCTTTCTGTCCAAGCGAATCTGTTGTTATGATGCAAGTTTTTGTTGATTCACACAAATACTTTGGCAAGGGTATCAGCCCCTGCACTGGTAATACATGCTTTTGATGGATGGCAAACAACATATGTTGATTTATCAAATTTCTTCCTATGTACTGTCTAAATTCTAAATTCTAATTTCAATCTAATGAAACAGCCATGGCTCCAGACATCAGATAGATTCTAGTAGGATCTACTGCTAGACTTGTAACAGCATCCAAATGAAAAACCATAGAATGGATCATTTTACCCATTTTATTGTAAAAAAATTTGATGTGTCTATCTTCATTAGCAGTTTTTTGTAATAGGAAGTGTGGGATGATTTGCTACTCTGTTAATATGTTTATTGGATTGTAAACCAGAATCGGATGAAATCATCACCAATGACTAATATTTCTCTGTCATAAGTTACCTGTACTTTCAGTGTTGAAAGAGGTCACCATATGAACTGGATCCCAGCTATTGAGTGAACTGATGTAGATATTACACACTCCTTGTCTCTAAGTGAATAATACATGGCAGTTTTTCCTGGATTCCATAACCTAACAGTGCCATCTGCTGAACAAGACAGTAACTGATTTTTTTTTTTTTTTTTTAATTGCACTACAAGCAAGACCCTAAACAGCATCTGTTACAAGCAACTGAAGTGCCAGGTAGAACATTTAGTTCATATGTATCATAAGGGTCCACAGTGGGGCTAGGCATATTCTACCACTGGATGGTTGCATCAGTATTTACCACTACAACACTGTTCTCCATGAGGCCTAATAGGGAATTACAGAACATGGCCAGTGTGGGCCCTACATGTGTAGGTAGGCTTTACCTCTAAAGAGACACTCTTTTGAGCAGAAGCAGTTTTTTTCCAAGTTCCAAAGTTTCAGAGCAGTCCTCAGAGGCAGTAACCAGCACTAGTTCTAAAGGATGAAAAGCGAATACCTATACTCCATCTAAATGCCTACGTAGTGTATACTTAGGGTTCCATGTCTTTTGAAAGACATCCCTGTTGACAGCCAAACAAGCCATAGCTCTAGTCTGCATGTTTTATTCCCGTCAAGTCTGCAAGGTCTCCAAGGCCTATTACACTTCACAAACATCACTGGAACCCATAGAAAATGACTAGCCTCCTCCAAACAGAAACATTATTGGTTTAGCCCATTCTGTGCCATCCCTGCCCCTCATGCTTCTTCAGCTCCTTCATCATCTTCAGTCACACAAGACTCAGATTCTCTCCATTCTTCCTCAGTATCAGGATCATTAGGTCAGCAGCTAAACCTTCGTTACTTATTTTGTATTTATTCATCTGATGTTTGTCTTTTCTTTCTGGGATGGCTTCAGTCAGGTCATTATCCTCTTCTTCATCTCTGTCATCAGCATTTTCTAAGACACTGTCTCAGGACCACCACCAGAGGACCTTTTGATTTGTCTTTTTTGCTTAGGAGACTCCCCTCCATTCAGGATCTGTTTTAAATTCTTTGTTTCCAGTGATCCGTTTGGTTCTGGATTAGACAGTCCAAGTAACGGCCTTACAGACTAACACTGTACATCTAATGTATCTGTGTGACCTGCTTCCTAAAGATGTTGTCTTAATAGCTGTCTGCCTGGCTTCCACTCTAACTGGCTCTTCTGAGGTCCTGTGGCCCCTTCTGTATCTTTGGTTTCTTCTGATTCAAAGGGTGGCATTTTCAGATCATCATGGTTCAGCTTTGTGCCATATAATTTGTAATATTTTACCCTTTCTTGTTTTAGTGCATATGCTAACACCATTATTCTCACAAAGTACTTCACATTTTCTTCATCTTTTCCTTTTCTCGGCAAAACTGCTCTCTGGGTTTGGAGTTTGGCCCATTCCACGTCCTAGTGCACCCAGTCTATCTTCAGACAAACCCACTAGTGATAGATAGAGTGCAGCGCCCCCGGATGGCGTACTGCCCTCTCTGGCCCAGCTTGGGCCCACCGCAGGACTCACTCCTTTGCCCACCACTTCTGAGAAAGGCTCACGTATCTCCGAGGTCCCAGGTCCCTCCTGCTACCAGGGCACAGCATAAGATGCCTACAGCTGGGGTGGGGGGGGGTGGCGGTTCACTGCTATATCCTGCTCTGCTGTAAATCAGAGCAAGGAGCTGCTGGTAGCCATCATTATAGGCTCTTGTCCATCTGCTTCCGCAGGCTTTTATCAAAAAACAGACACTGAAAAGCCGATTCTAAAACTCACATGGAAGGGGCGCCTGGGTGGCTCAGTCTGCTGAGCATCTGCCTTCGGCTCAGGTCATTGTCCCGGGGTCCTGGGATCAAGTGCCGTATCAGGCTCCCTGTTCAGCGGGGAGCCTGCTTCTCCCTCTCCATCTCCCCCCGCCCCTCCTCCTGCTCATGCTCTCTCTCTATCTAATAAGTAAATAAAATCTTTAAAAAAAATAAAAATAAACAAAACACACATGGAAATGTAAAGGACCTAGAATAATGAAAACAACTTTGAAAAACAAGAACAAAATTGGAGGATTAAGATTCCCTGGTTTCAAGTTTTATAAAGCTACATCAATCAAGACAGGGTGGTATTGGCATAAATATTGACAAATGTATTACTTGAACAGAAAATAGAGTCCATAAATAGACCAGCATATATATGGAGAACTGTCTATGAGCAAAATGCCATAAATGGCATTGGAACATTTACATATTCTTATGCAAAAAAAGCTTTGATCTATACCTTCTACAATATATAAAAAAGAAGTAAAAATGGATATAGACCTAAATGTTAAACCTAAAAGTATAAAACTTTTAGAAGAAAACACAGGAAAAATCTTGTGGTTGTTCCAAGTTTTTGGGTGGTTTGTTAAGTGGCAAAAGATAAACAGAACACTGAGTTTAATAATCTCAGGGCTGTAGGACGCCTTGGTGGCTCAATCGGTTAATCGTCTGTCTTTGGCTCAGGTCATAATCCCAGAGTCCTGGGACTGAGTCCCACAACAGGCTCCTTGCTCAGCGGGGAGCCTGCCACTCCCCCTGCTTGTACTCTCTCTCTTTTTGACAAATAAATTTAAAAATAAAAAAAAAATCTCAGGGCTGCTTCAGGACAGACCAACACCAGTAGATTAGGTACCATCATTTAGACCCACATGACTACTGTGGGTATGCTATATAATTGTCTACTTCAAATGAAGCTCTAAATACAATGTTTATCTCATCATTAAGCTATCCAAAAGATAATGGGTTATTTATAAATATTGACAGCTTATTGAGTGAAAACAGATGTACTCATTGATAGAGCAAATGCACAGATTTTTTTTTATATTATATCTGAAACCAAGCCACATGAGTATGGGGAGAAGGCCATGTAGTGGAATTAAGGGAGGTAGGTGTCTTCCAGAGGGGAAGCCTGGCAGAAGCCCCAGGGTGATTGTACGTGTTTCCATGCCCTAGATAAGCAGGTCCCGGTGACGGTTCATTTTATGTGTCAATTTGGCTGGGTCACAGAATTCAGATATTTGGTCAAATATTATTATGGATGTTTCTGTGAGAGTGTTCTGGATGAGATTTACATTTAAATTGGTGGACTTTGAATAAAGTAGATTGCTCTCTTAGATGGGCTTCATCCAATCAGTTGAAGGCTTGAATTTAAAAAAGACTGACTTTCCCCAAGCAAGAAGGAATTCTCCATAAGACTGCCTTCAGACTTCATCTGCAATATTGGCTCTTCTTGGTTGAGCAGACAGTCCTCAGACTCAGACTGCAACTCTTTCTGTCTCCAGTCTGCCAACCTCCATCAGATTTTAGATTTGCCAAGCCTCCACAATTACATGAACAAATTCCTTAAAATACATCATATATATCTCTGTCTCTGTATTTATGTAGTCTTGGTTCTGTCTCTCTGGAGAATCCTGCTATAAAAGAGTCTCCTAGAATGGTCTTGCTTGAGGGAGGCATGATCCTAGGATGGTCGGAAAGTTTCCAGCCTGGGGGTTGGGTTTTAACACATCACCATCTCTTTGTCTCCCTCCCCTGATTTTTGAAAATCCTCTCATCATTTATTACATCCACATATATTTATCCCCAACATATGCTCGGGCCTTATGAAACTCCCTTGACTAAGCAGAGGAGCATTGAGGAGAAAAGTCTAAATAGTGGTGTCTGGTGAAGACAAGAATGTGTGTTGGGAAGCAAGTAACTCAGGGTAGATTCAAGTCTTGGTCTTAACTGCCACTGCAGATGACACGTAATTTCATGTCTAGGAGATCTCCTCTTTGATGTTTTTACTTTGATGTTTATTTCCTAACTGTCAAGTATAATTTTTTTAAGCACAATGTTATGTGGTCATTTTAAGAGGGAAAGTAAGGTTTTGTGCAGGGGTTCTGGGGTCCTAGGTTTCCAGCTCTGGAGAGGACTGGCACTACAAAGGTTATCACCCCTTTGTGTGATCTATAACTATGTGAAAAGATTTTTCCCAAGGTGGAGATTTTATTCATAAATATTAATGTATAATGAATATTCTAAGAGCAGTTAGGGATAGAGAGATGAAAGTAACACTATCCTTACCCACCTTACCCTATGTTTTAGCTTAAACCATAGCAGGAGAATGTAGCTGTGAACTAAATGGAGAAGAGAAAAAAAAAAAAATCACCCTCAATTGAAGGAGCCAGACTGTCACTCCTGAGTCATTCAACACCTAGCCCTAACTTCTCCCTTTAACACCCCAAGGGAAGGGAAGGACAGATGTTCTCCAAGTTTTCCAGGTGATTAGATTTTATTTAACTCATGTATTTAGGGCTAAGAAGGTAGGTGCCTTGTGTGTGTTTATAATTCTATGTGGTCTATGTAGGAGTCTACTAAATTGGCTTTGTACATTTTCTCTTAGCTACAGATAAAAAGTCTTAATTCCCATATTCACTAAGGTTGCCACTGTATCCATCTTTATACGGTTTTTGAAATCAGATGTAAATATTCATCACTAGGGGAAGTAGAGATTCGGGTCTGGCCACCACTTCCGTTGTCACCACTGCCAGAAGATTCTCCGCAGCCTGTGGTTCTCCCCCACCACCGACATCAGTCCCAGGGGCGGACACCCCTGCATCAGGGCTGGCAGCCTCAGCCCACAGTCTAGCCACAGCAGCCACAAGGGCATCTGGGAAGGCTGGCTCCAGTTTTATCCCAGTAATGGACAACCAGGTAGTATGAGGAACTCCCAGACATGAAGAGTGGACAAAAGAAGCTATATAGTCCCAAAGCCTGACAAATGTTCCTACATGAATGGCAAAGAATTTGGGAGCCAACTTACCCTCTCATTAAGAACTATAAAAGTGTGGGGGCGCCTGGGTGGCTCAGAGGGTTGGGAGTCTGCCTTTGGCTCAGGTCATGATCTCAGGGTCTTGGGACGGAGCCCCGCATCAGGTTTCCTGCTCAGTGGGGAGCCTGCTTCTCCCTCTCCCTCTGCCCCTCCTCCCTCTCATGCCCAAGCTCTCTCTCCCTCTCAAATGAATTAAAAAAAAAAAGTCTTAAAAAAAACCACAAAGAACTGTAAAAGTGTGAAACTTTTAAAGTTGCTTCAAATCTTTTAGGGAAAGAGAAAGGACACAATTCCCTAATAGCTCTAATTAAATACTATCTCAATCCTTAAAGCACTTTGCAACTTTGGTGTTAAGTATCTTTACATGTCATGTTTGGTATCTCACAATATTTACCTGTTGATTTTATTACTCATTTGGTTCAATTTAATGGTGGGCCACTTGAGCAAATGCAAACAGGCCTTGGTCTAGTGGGCACTCAAGAATTCACGAGCAGACCTGCAGTTAGGTGGCACAGTGAGCACTACTTGGGCTGGTAAAGGTAGACAGCTGCTCTCTGAACTGTGGCACTGGCCCCACAGCCTGTGACCTTTAATGATATAACTATTCTGAGCCTCAGTCTTCCGATCTGTAAAATGGAGATAATAGTGCTACATCTTAGGCACTCTTGTAAAGATTAAGTGAGATAGTATTTGAGAAATAGGCTTCTCAGAGTCCTGTCTCAGAGTGAGCACTTGATGGCGGCTCTCTCAGTTTACTGGGATTATTCCAGTCACTGAGGGACATCCCCATGTCTGTTTCCCTGATGATTTCCTTGAGGGGAAATTCTGAGTTAGAGGCCATGAGTACATTCAGACTCCATACACAGTGCTAGATTGCTATACAAACGGATACAAATCATTTTTATTTAGATTCCACCTGAACTATCCTGCCTTGTCAACCTCTACAGTGGGTCTGTGAGCCATTATCACCAAAGTTCCAACAATTCCTCAAAGTCTTCTCCAAGTGACTCCATGCTGTCTCATGTGCAAAAAATGGGACACAATTCATATTCCTGGATTGCTAGGTGATTCAGGCTCCAAGGGGACCCAGAAACAGGCTATAATACAAGTGCCTCATTATACCTGTAGTCCTTGGGTCCACTTATCCTGGTTGTAACAGTCTGGGGAAAGAGCTTATGCCACATAATCCCCATGGAATCTGAGAATAGATTTCATCCATTCATTTAACAGAAATGTTTTAGTTACATCAATATTTAGATGTCATTTATTAGATACATTCTATTTTTTCCACCCAGCAGTAATCCTATTTGAAGTGAGGTTGAAGCAACATCAATAAAGAGAAAAAAACTTAAATATTAAGTATATGAAGTGAAAAATTGCCAAATGTTTTATCACAGTCTGTTTGTTCACACCTCAGAAAACAGGATAACAATGGTGTGAGAATATTCGACATAGACTTTCATACCTAAACAAATCATAGTTTCAGTTTTCCATTGCTTTCCTAATTTTTTCTTTAAGTGCATCACTTATATAAAGCAAAAATTTTAGTAACAATACTTACAATATAGCCCAAATGTTTTTCTGAAGAAGAACAAATAAATCAGATGTCAATATTTTTTTTAACCCAGTAGATTGTCCCTTATAGGAGAAACAAGGCAGTAGCAAGGTTTTCTCAGAAATTCAGTGACTCAAAAGAAATGACACATAAACAGAATAATTATTGAATAAGAAGCCTTATGTTTGGAAACCCATGATGTAAACATGGGCCAGGGTTAACATTATGGCAGCAAACCAATAAAACCATTAATGGGAGAAAGTGTATGCTAGTAAGTCTAAGTAAAGTGGTTTATGATTCAACAACAGACGTGGCCCATTGCCCAACTTCAGACCATTCTGAGGGTAAGAATGTGCAAGGTGTGGCGTCTCAGAACCATCTTACTGCCCCCCCAACATGTCCCATACGCTGAAGAACAACGTATATGTAGGTTCTCCTCCTTCACTGTTGCAAGAGGCAAGGTACATGATCAGTTCAAAGTGGGCTTTGAATCCATCTGAGATTTGTTTGTTGATTTGCTTTGGTATCATGAAGCATAGTGTTTCTCTCATGCACACATTTGGAGCTTACGGGGCTCAGATGGACTGCTATGTATAGGGCACCCCCAAACTGTCAGAGAACACCTGTGCAAAGCATTGCTGGGCAATAGCTCACATTCCATAATGTCTACTAATATGAAACAAGGGAACAGATTGCTTTTGTTCTTCTGTTATTTGAGGAGATGAGCACAGTAGTTGAGATCTCAGGCTTTAAGTGCCCTGGTTTGAATTCAGCTTGATCATCTACATCTGCTGTGCGGTGGGACATGTTGCCACTTAGCCAAGCCTCAGTCCTTTGGCTGTAAGATGGAGGTAGAACTTCCAGAAACGGTGGGTGAAAGAATTAAAGAAGATGCCAAATGGAAAGCTGTTTAGCAAATTGCCCGTTACAAGGTAAGCTGTCAAAATAAAATTAACTAAAAATATTTTCCTTTACAAACATACTATGAACCCATGAGAGGTGACCTGGCAAAACCAAAACCAAAACCAACACAACCACCTCCATTAAGCCTGTCTGTACTCCCTAATCCCTGCAAGAGATCAGGGAAGGGTAAGAGCTCCTGCCCAGGATTAAGCTGGGCCCTCCACTTTACTTTTGCAAGGAATACAGTTGAACAAATGTAACCATGTAGAAAAAACTTCTATTGCCTATTATTGGCAAATGACTTACGGAATGGCCTGGTTTATTTGCCATTCAGCCTCCTTTTGCAACTAGAAGATCTCTTCAAGGGATAAAGGGAACTTAGACTTCATCTAGTCCAAATTTTCCTTTTATAAAAAAGAGAATAAGTCCAGAGGGGTCAAAAAACTATCTCAAGGTCATTCGCTCCTATTTCCCTGCTTTCCTTGTAATGGAAGAATATATGGCACTAGGAAGCTCAAATGTCCATGATCACTTTTCACCCGGGATTTCCTACAGGCCAGGACTCCGAGACCCCGAGACCCCTTCCTCGGGTATGACAATGCTGGGCTTTCAGAGGGGAGAGGCCGAGCCTAGGAAGGGGTGAGAAACTCAGCACAGTAAACCCTACCCGGAGAATATGGCATCCTAGCAGAGCAACTCGGGCTTTTGTGCTCTCCCCGGTCTGCTGGCTCAGCTTTGGGAAAGACTGCAGCTAGCGAGAGACAGAGAGAGAGAGAGAGAGAGAGAGAGAGAGAGCGCACTCATGGTCTTCTTGGGCAGGCCTATCCAATGGAGCACATGGGTGGACTCCTTCCTGCAGGCCTCCATTCCTTGCTGCGGCCCCGCCCAGGCTGCTGGAATGAGCTCTAGCTGCTGTGAGGCATCCCCTGTATATGTCTGTGATCTCTACCAGAGCTCCGTTCCCCAGAACTGAAATGAGAGCCTAATAGCAAAAGCACCGTTAGCCTATCTATCAAAAAGTGGAGTTATCTGTAACAAAATCCTGCTCTACAGCTGTTAGCTCTGTAGCCCTGGGAGGTCAGCTCCTACTCCCCACAGCTGCCGACTTAGTGGCTGCCGATGCGGAAGGCGGTGCTCAGCCTGTGCTGAGCATGCGGTGTTTGCACTTGAAACGTTTTTTTTCTTTAGTTGGCACTTTTGACTATCACTTTCTGCTGTATTTGTCCCAGGTCGAGGAGTGGGTTCTTTTTCACCCCTTCGGGTTAGACCATGGGGAATGAGATCTGAACTGCGGATCTGCGGGGTCCTTTTGGGGTGCTCCGTGATGGCCCTTACTGCAGGACATGCAGACCCAGATGACCGGGGGACAGGGCAACACACAGAGCAAGGCGGAGAGAAAATCAGTCACCAGATTCTGGATGCAAAGGCAAACTTGACCCACGCAGCTCTTCTGCCAACAAGGCATTAGGCTAAAACTCGATTGCCCTCCCCACGGCTGCTAATCTGTCCAAACTTCCCTGCTGTTTCTCAGGACCCAAAGCCTCACCCCCAGCAAGGCCACTGCACCATGGTCTTGCCTCCCCGGCAGGGACAGCACCTCTGCCACTCCCCTCAGCTCTCTCACTGACTCGGCGCAGCGTCTCGCCACTGCCTATGTCTCACCGGCTACCCTAGGTGCGAATAGAAACAAAGCATTAAATCGGGGCGACAAATATATTAAGTTTTCCTTGGACTTGGTCCTTTTATCACAGAAAGATACAGTTTTTTATTTTTTTATTTTTTTATTTTTTTATTTTTTTTAAAGATTTTATTTGTTTATTTGAGAGAGAGAGAGAATGAGAGACAGAGAGCACGAGAGGGAAGAGAGTCAGAGGGAGAAGCAGACTCCCTGCTGAGCAGGGAGCCCGATGCGGGACTCGATCCGGGGACTCCAGGATCATGACCTGAGCCGGAGGCAGTCGCTTAACCAACTGAGCCACCCAGGCGCCCAATTACAGTTTTTTAATTAGATTTTTTGGGGCTCTCATTATAGCCATCAGCCCAATGAGATCAACATAAGGTTGGCTCAAATTTCCATCAACTGTGGAAATGAAAGCACACCTTGCGATTTTTGTGAATTCTCAGGGGACTAATGGGCTCATGGTCATGTGTGTGAAATGGTCCCCTGGCAAGCTCCCTGCACATGCTGCATTGGAAGGCCACTGGCTCCCACCGCCCCTGCACATGCATCAAATTCTCTAAGGGATCTATTACCCCGAATAGGCTAAGAACCACTTTCTCTAAGGAGCCCCTCAGCAATCTCTGTAAGGTTCCTAGATATAAATGGGGAAACTTAATCCATAGTTAAGTATTAATGGGAAAGAAAAATGGCAAAGAACATAACATGGCAATTTATTGACTACAAAATACATACTTATAAACATGAATAGAATATACATTGACTTATAACATGACTTAGAAACATGAATAGGATATACACTCAGAAAGTACACAAAGCTCAAGTGTATTGCTCAATAATTACTTACAAAGTCAACAAGCCATCAACTAGCACCAGATGAGTAGAGAGAGCATTACTAGGCACTCCAGAAGCTGTCCACAGACCCCTCCCAGTCATATATTCCCCTCCTCTATAAAAGTAACAATTATCCTGACTTCCATTGCCATGTCAATTTTGCCTAATTTTAAAACTTTAAACAGAAACAAAGAACATATTCTCCTTTGTGTCTGGCTTCTTTTACTAAACATCATCTATGTTGTCTCTCATGGTGGTTTATTTTCATTGTTACATATTATGTATTATTCCATCGTATCAATATACTAGTTTATTCATGCTTTTGTTGATGGACTTTTGGAGTTTTCCCCATTTGGATAATGCTATGAACACTCTTGTATATGTCTTTCTGTATATATTTATGTCACTGGCTTATAGGATAAATATATGGTCAGTAATAATATGCTGAACTATTTTCCAGTGTTTATACCAATTTAAATTCCCAATGGCACCTTATGTTTTAACAGGATCACTCTGGCTGCTGCACTGGGAATTTGTAAGGGCAACGGTGGAAGCAGGAAGATCATCAAGAGGTTTTGTATTAATCCATGTGTGATAAGACGGGGCTCAGCTCAGAATGGTAGTACCAGAGATGGTGAAAAGTGGTTGGATTCTGGTTGTATTTTAAAGGTAGAGTCAACAGGAATTTCCTGACAGGTTGTATATGGAGGATAGAAAAAGAGAGGAGACACGGATGTGTCTGAAGTGTCTGGCCTAATCAACTTTATGGCTGGAATAGTCATCAACTGAGATAAAAACTTGGCAGCCAGTCTATTTGGCATGTTACATTTGAGATGTCTGTTATACATCCAAATGCATATGTCAGCTCAGTTTTAAAGGTCCCACCACACATCACATCACACATACTACACTTTTGGACAGGGGGAGGATAAAATAATTGGCAGAAAAGATTTTGTAAAGTTTTTAAAATTTTTGTTTTTATTCTAATTTAGATAATATATTCATATAATTCAAAATTCAAAAGATTTGTAAATGCATGCATGAAGAGTCCCCATACTTTTGTCCCCAAGCTATTTGGTTCCATTACCAGGACATAACTGATTTATTGTGTATCTTTATTATTTTTTAAGAAAATCTTTTTATTTTATTTTATTTTATTTTTTAGATTTTATTTATTTGAGAGAGAGAATGAGATAGAGAGAGCATGAGAGGGGGGAGGGTCAGAGGGAGACGCAGACTCCCTGCTGAGCAGGGAGCCCGATGTGGGACTCAATCCCGGGACTCCAGGATCATGACCTGAGCCGAAGGCAGTTGCCCAACCAACTGAGCCACCCAGGCACCCTATTGTGTATCTTTAAATGATGTGTAAAATTTTCTTTTTTGGCATTAATAATTGGGAGATTCCATCTTGAACAAAACAAAACAAAAGGATATGTCAGGGAGGCAGCTGGAGTTCAAGAAAGAGGTCTGAGTCATTGATTAAATTTGGAAGTTGTTGGCAAATGATGGTGTACTGGTAAGGGTCCAATCAGGAAAGAGAAACTCACTGTAATTTGAAAAGGAAAAGTTTACATTAAGCATTATTAACTACAACAGGGAATTGGAGCAATGAGGTATGGGCTAGTAAGAAGAAAACTCTAAAGAATATTAAGAATAGCAGATCTTAGGAGCAGCCACTACCCTAGGACAGGGATAGAAGGCCCAGGAAGAGTCCCCCTCCTCAACTCCAAGCCCTATCAACTGAGATCTAGACCTCATTGAAGGGGTATGGCCACGGCCCACTGGTGTCAGGGCGGTCTCTGCAGTGCTGCACCACTGGAACTTGTTGGCAATCCCCATCTGGGTGCTGGGGAAAAGGTAGGTGTCTCAGGAGAGTCCCTCCATGACAAAATTGCCAGGAGGTGGGGGTAGGGGGAGAAAGAGTGGGGCCTTCTGACCAGCAGATGCTGCTGGGCACTACATACTGGAGGCGCTGGCCCTGGAAAGATGACCCACCTGCAGGAGCCTGGCCAAGAAGCAGAGCAAAACCAGGCAGAAAGACTGCTTGCCCCTGCAAAGTCTCTCCATCGCCCCCTACTTACAAAACTTAATACATATGCCAGTGTCAAAGGAAACATTTTTAGAGTAGGCAATTAATAATGAATTTGTAGCAGAGATACAATAAATTGTTAACTGATACAGATGCCATATAGAACTACAAGACAGAATGAAATCACCAGGGAGAAGTACAGACACAGAAGGGAAGATCAAAGGCTGAGTCCTGTGGGCTGTCTAACTTGAACATGTCAGGTAGGAGTGGAAGAACCTTTAGCAAAGGCTCCTGAGAAGGAGCAGCCAAGACTGTGGGTGGTGTGCCCAGAGCAAAGAGAATCTAAGAGAGAATAGGAGGAGAGGAACTGGAGAACATATTGACAATTCCTTTGTGAAAGTTTGCTACAAAGAAAGACAGTCTCTTCAACAAATGGTGTTGGGAAAATTGGACAGCCACATGCAGAAGAATGAAACTGGACCATTTCCTTACACCACACGCAAAAATAGACTCCAAATGGTTGAAAGACCTAAACGTGAGACAGGAGTCCATCAAAATCCTAAAGGAGAACACAGGCAGCAACCTCTTCGACCTCAGCCACAGCCACTTCTTCCTAGAAACATCGCCAAAGGCAAGGGAAGCCAGGGCAAAAATGAATTATGGGGATTTCATCAAGATAAAAAGCTTTTGCACAGCAAAAGAAACAGTCCACAAAACCAAAAGACAACCCACAGAGTGGGAGAAAATATTCGCAAATGACATATCAGATAAAGGGCTAGTATCCAAAATCTATAGAGAACTTATCAAACTCAACACCCAAAGAACAAATAATCCAATCAAGAAATGGGCAGAAGACATGCACAGACATTTTTCCAAAGAAAACATCCAAATGGCCAACAGACACATGAAAAAGTGCTCAACATCGCTCGGCATCAGGGAAATCCAAATCAAAACCTCCATGAGATACCACCTCACACCCGTCAGAATGGCTAAAATTAACAAGTCAGGAAATGACAGATGTTGGCGGGGATGTGGAGAAAGGGGAACCCTCCTACATGGTTGGTGGGAATGCAAGCTGGTGCAACCACTCTGGAAAACAGTATGGAGGTTCCTCAAACAGTTGAAAATAGAGCTACCATACGATCCAGCAGTTGCACTACTGGGTATTTACCCCAAAGATACAAATGTAGGGATCCGAGGGGGTACGTGCACCCCAATGTTCATAGCAGCAATGTCCACAATAGCCAAACTGTGGAAAGAGCCAAGATGTCCATAGACAGATGAATGGGTAAAGAAGATGTGGTATATATACACAATGGAATATTATGCAGCCATCAAAAGGAATGAGATCTTGCCATTTGCAACGACGTGGATGGAACTGGAGGGTGTTATGCTGAGTGAAATAAGTCAATCAGAGAAAGACATGTATCATATGACTTCACTGATATGAGGAATTCTTAATCTCAGGAAACAAACTGAGGGCTGCTGGAGTGGTGGGGGGTGGGAGGGATGGGGTGGCTGGGTGATAGACATTGGGGAGGGTATGTGCTATGGTGAGCACTGTGAATTGTACAAGACTGATGAATCACGGATCTGTACTTCTGAAACAAATAATGCAATATATGTTAAGAAAAAAAAAGAAGAAGATAGCAGGAGGGGAAGAATGAAGGGGAGTAAGTCGGCGGGGGAGACGAACCATGAGAGACGATGGACTCTGAAAAACAAACTGAGAGTTCTAGAGGGGAGGGGGGGTGGGGGGATGGGTTAGCCTGGTGATGGGTATTAAAGAGGGCACATTCTGCGTGGAGCACTGGGTGTTATGCACAAACAATGAATCATGGAACAGTACATCAAAAACTAATGATGTAATGTATGGTGATTAACATAACAATAAAAAATTATTAAAAAAAAGTTTGCTACAAAGAGGCACAGAGAAAAGGTATGTAGTATCTGTTATAGGAAATGGGCCAAGAGGAGTTTGTTTTGAAGATGGGAGAGATAACCGCATGTTGTACAGTGATGGGAATAGTCCAGTAAAAACAGATGATGTTGGGGAGAGAATAGACTGGGGGGAGTGACACCCTGGAGATGATGGGATCTTGCACTTGAGTGCAGGAATCCTTTAGGTGGACATACCGGTAGTTCACCTACAGTAACGGGCAGGTAGCAGAGGGGAGCATGAGTGGATGTGGTGGTGAAAGTCTGTGATTGTGGGAGTCTCCACTTCCATTTTTTTGGTGAAGTCAGAAGCAAGGAAAGGAGAGGTGGTGGGAAGGACTGAAGAGAGAAGAGAAGATGTGAAATACTCATTTGGAAGAATGGCATAGACCAGGCAAAGTTAGCGTTACTGAGCTGAGGATGGTCAGCCTGGTTCCAGGGTTTCCTCCAGCCATTTGTGGTAGCATGCCATAGATGGAGAATAGGGTTTACCCAGGGCTCTTATTTTACCAAGCAGATATGATGAGGTGACAGAGAGATGAGGCAGTATACAAGAGACTGATGATAATGATTGCCCATGGAGTTTAAGCGAGCTTACTAGGGAAGGAGAATTCATCAAGGGAGGAAGATCTGGGTCAGAGGTACTGGTTGGATTACAGTTGATTTCAGGGCATTAGAGGGAGAAACCTGAAGATGCGAGGTGGCAGTCAGTGTGGGATGCTTTGGGGACTGCAATCCTTGGACCTGACAAAGTCTAGGGTCTGATCACAAGCAGAGTGAGGGGCTGATGTAAGACAGAGGACAAGAGTGGGACTCATGGAGCCAAGAGAATGTTGGGATTATCTACCCGTAAACTGAAAGCTCCCAGAAGTGAGAGGGATACTGTTGGAGGGAGTTACAAAATTACACTCTTGACAGATGAGAGAAGTGGGTGCCCCCTGTAGGGTAGCCCACCCTAGCACTGCAGAGTGAATACCTGTGGGATGCAGAGGGAGAGAACGAGCTCACTGTGAAAAGCATGAAGCACAGAGGTCTCAATTACTAGAGTGAGCCTAGTTTTGTGGGGGTAGAACTGAGTCTCAGGAGCACTGGTGAGATGGCACTGAAAAGAAAACCTCCAAGGCAAGAGGGACACACAAATTCTGAAAATGTACACAGCTTTGTAGCCACGAGGACATCCCAGCTCACCAGAGATGGGGGTTAGATGAACTTCAAGGAAGTCCCTCAGGTGGGAATGGGCAGGGCCCTGGGAGGGCAAACCTGTGCTGGAAGAAACTGCAAGAGGCTACGTTCTTCCGGGGAAAGGCCCATTTCCAGGACCAGAGAACGTGCTGAGTCAGAGTTTGTCCCTGCCCTCTGTCTCGGTGCTGGCAAAAGAGGGAATTACAGTACTAAAGAAGTCCGAGACTGTCCAACTCTGTCATCTTCAAGGATGAGCAGACAGATGAGCCAGACAGACTCCCAACCGTGGGCTATTCCAATAGGCCATGGAGGGACCTGATGCCGGTGGCATTCGGAGGCGACGGGTGCCATGACTCCGGTTGACCGAGACTAAATGTGTTACTTCGTCTTTCGTCCTACACCAAGGAACGGGCTTTAGGCCGCACCGTCGCCTCCGGGGCAACTCAAATGTGCGCGACGAATCGGGTCGGAGTCCCAAAGCCGTGTGGGCAGTGCGGCCGCAGTCCCCGCCGGGCCGCGGCAGCGCGCGGCCTCGGGTTGGATCGCACCGCGCAGTTGTCATCTGCGCCCGTCCTCAGCCAATCAGGAGCCTTCCCTCTGGCTTTCCCGCGAGTCGTCCTTTGGCCGGTCTCTTTCTTCTATATCCTTGTTTCCTGCCGGCCTGTGGAGTCCGCGCGTAGGGTGCATTTCCGTTTCCGGCGCTGTCCATGCGGGCCTAAGAAGTAGCAGTTGTGAACCCGGTAACGGCCACGGGGTAGGGGAGGCGGCGGTGGTGGGGTCCCGGGGACTGGGGCTCTGAGAGTTTTGCGAGTCGTGCTTGGCAAAGTCGGCCAGGACAGTCTTTGCCCCTGAAGAGCGCCTCAGGCGCCGGACCGGTCACACATAGTACGTGCCGGAGTCTTGCTCCCAAGGTCCTTGGGATGGCTGAATGAATTCGTGCAGAGAGCCCGAACCGGGTGGGGAGGTGGCAGGGAGAAGAGAGAGGTCGTTCCTTGGCGGGATAATCCTAGCAGGTGACTCAGACCTGGGCCACATCTGTTGATTCCAAATTGTGCTTTTCCCATCCCTCTCTCCGCCCCCCAAGAGAGGGAGAAAAGCGTCAGTACAAGTTTGGGAACAAAATGTAGTAGAGAAGAAAAATAACGTCCTGAAATCACATAGCTATTTAGGTTTCAAAGCGTTCCCTAGAACTCAGCTCTCCTAACTCCTAGCTGGTGTTTCCTGACATTATGCGGGTACATGTGGACTTCTATTTGCGCCGGTGTGTGTCCGTGGGAAGTCTCTGACTGATCTAAGTGCAGCCTTCTCATGTGGCCCTTTACTGCATGGCATGAAAGATACTAGTTTGGATTTCCTTTCCTAGTCAGATCACAGCTGTAGTCCTCTCTTGGCAAAATGCCCAGTACATCATAGGAAGACACAAATATTTATTGAACTGAAATTAATTCAGTAACTTAACTGAGTGAAGTGACCTTTTTTTTCCTTTTTTCTTAGTTTCTTTTTCTTTTTTTTAATTAGCCAAGTGCTCAGATTGTATGCAGCCTGGTTTCCTAAAAAAGCTCACTAATTCAGTGTTTCTCAATTTATGGGTCATGAATTCCTAGGACGCTCAGAAATCTTTGTAAGGGTTTCTGCAAATACATGTGGTCTCCAGGCATCATCCACAATCAACCATATCTCACACATCTAGATGTTACTATTTTTTAAAATGCATATAAATGATTGTTGTAATTTAAAAGTTTTACAGAATCAACAGGTACTAAAAGTAACACATGTTATCATGTTGGAGGATTATTAAAATGCTTTAATTTGTTAAAATGTCTTAAAGATGGTTTAAGTTTGGAAACCACTTCATTAGTCCAATTGATATTTTGGGCTGAGCAGTCCAGTATGGTGACTTCATTAGTCACATATGGCTATTTAAATTTAGAATGGAATTTTAATTAAAATTATATTCAAATTCAGTTTCTCAGTTTCACTGGGTCCATTTTAAGTTCTCAGAAGCCACATGTGGTAAGTGGCCACTGTGTTGAAAAGTATAGGTATAGAGTATTTCCATTATTGCAGAAATAGTGCTGATATAGACACTTAAGATGAATAAAAAGTAACATAAGCAGAAGTAACTAGCAAATCTAATTTATAGCATAACAGAAATGAAATTGGGAATAGTATTAAGCAGTTTCTGTCCTTGTTGCAGGAATACCTTATCTCTTCATAAAGAAATAAATGAAATTTACTGTTTTTCCTTGGGTGTTTTCTGGATTGTAAAATGTTTCCCATATCCCTGCCTCATCAGTGTAGGTTAGAGTTACTTGTGAATTGGTAAAAAGCCACTATGGAGACTAAGGACCAGAAGAAACACAGAAAGAAAAACAGTGGGCCCAAAGCTGAGAAGAAAAAGAAACGGCATCTGCAGGATCTCCAGCTTGGAGACGAGGAAGATGCCCGGAAGAGAAACCCCAAAGCTTTTGCAGTCCAGTCTGCTGTGCGGATGGCTCGATCCTTTCACAGGTATGTTTAGCTGGAGTCTAGTTGTTCATTCCATTTATTCTTTTTAAACAGTATGAGCCTCCCCAGATGATGTTTGGATTCATGAATCTTTAACAGCTTTGAAGGACATGAAGATGCATGCCATAATTCCTTTTACTAAAATGTGAGCCTAGGTGACTCAGTTGGTTAAGCGTCCAGTTCTTAAGACCTGCTCAGGTCTTGATCTCAGGGTTGTGAGTTCAAGCCCTGCATTGGATCCATGCTGGGCATGGACCCTACATTAAAAAAATAAAAAAATAAAATGTGAGCAAGTAGTCTTTCCTGTGGAAGCTGCCTTGCCTCCAGTATTTGCCCACTGATTGGCTTTTTTTGCCCAAGAGAAAAGCTTAAGAGTTTTTCTTTATAGACTTTCTTTGTTTGTGGGGCTCTTAGGTGGCTCCATCGGTTAAGCATCCAACTCTTTATGTGAGTTCAAGCCCCATGTTGGATCCAACACTGCGCATGGAGCCTTCTAGAAAGAAAGAAAGAATTTGTAAAATTTAAACAGTTGCTATGGTAATAGGTGTGCTTGTGTTTTTTTCTGGATATGTTTCATATAATATGTAGTAATAAATAGCTTTATTTAATGCATTCTTATTATATGCAAACCATTGTACTTTAAACATTATTGAATTAAATTCTAATAGGAGAGCCAAATTTAACTCCAAAGCTCCTGCTGTTATTCATTATGATACACTGCCTGCATGTTTATCTTTTTTTTTTTTTAAACTAGTACAGTCAGCTAATAAAGCAATCAGATTTAAGGTGTGTATAGTTTTCAATATTCTATACTGTTGAAGTCAATCTGTTATATGTTTACTAAAGTGGTTATTTGGATTGGGTCTCGAAAGTTAACAAGTTAATAGTATCCATATTGTCTGTTCTGCTCTCTTTAAAATCTTTACTTATAAGTATGATGCCTTTTATATTTTGAAAGTGGATTTAATTTTTCTTTTTACAAACAGGACTCAGGATTTGAAGACAAAGAAGCATCACATTCCAGTGGTTGATCGAACTCCATTAGAGCCCCCGCCAATAGTGGTGGTGGTGATGGGGCCTCCAAAAGTTGGAAAGAGCACTTTGATCCAGTGCCTCATTCGGAACTTCACCAGGCAGAAGCTGACAGAGATCAGAGGCCCTGTAACGATCGTGTCAGGTAGGAGGGTGATACCCCAGGCTGATAGGGCATATGTCGTCTGAGGGATAGGACTGTCTTTGTTGAACATTCTCTTGGACTGGTAAATGTTAAAGTAATGTTCTCACTTCGTATTACCTCTCTTGTACTAAATTGGCTATAGCTTGAAAAAAGGATAGATTCCCTGATATAATAATGATATAGATGCATACCTTATTCTGACTGCTATATGGATTTGCCAGGTGTGTTCTCTGAGAGGTTTGGCAGGCCTGGGCAGCCTGGGTTGTTCATGGTGACAGCCTTCATTTAGCAGGTAGTGAGTATCTGCTGTGTGTCAGGCACACCTGCTTGCCCTCATGAAGCCACATTGTTAGGAAAGTGAGGGAGGTTTCCTCTTTTTCTGTGAGAACTTGTCTGGTCTGGAAGATGGTGACCTTTCTGTTTGAGGGAAGATGAAACAAATTCCCAAATGGCAATGAAAGAATCTGAAATTTCTTTCCTTTTTTTTTTTTTTTTTAAAAGATTTTATTTTTAAGTAATCTCTCCACCCAACGTGGGGCTTGAACTCACAGCCCCAAGATCAAGAGTTGCATGCTCTGGGCGCCTGGGTGGCTTAGTTGGTTAAGCGTCTGCCTTCAGCTTGGGTCATGATCTCAGGGTTCTGGGATTGAGTCCCACATCGGGCTCCTTGCTTGGCAGGAAGCCTGCTTCTCCTTCTCCCTCTGCTGCTCCCCCTGCTTGTGCTCTCTCTCTCTCTCTCTCAAATAAATAAATAAAATCTTTAAAAAAAAAAAATTACATGCTCTACTGAGCCACTGAAATTTCTTATTATAGCCATAATATAGTTGGATTGAGGCTTTTCTTTCTTTTTTTTTTTATTTTAAGATTTATTTATTTATTTTAGGGAGAGAGCACGCAAGAGCAAGTGGGGACAGGGGCAGAGGGAGAGAATATTTCAAGCAGATTCCCCACTGAGCACGGAGCCCGGAGCCTCATGTAAGGCTCCATCTCAGGAACCGGAGATCATGACCTGAGCCAAAACCAAGAGCGAGATGCTTAACCAACTGAGCCACGCAGGTGCGCCAGAGCTTTTCTTTATCATAAAGGCATTCCTGTCATTTTGACAGATTTCTTTTTAATTTTTTTTTTTTTAAAGTAAACTCTTACCCCCATTGTGGGGCTTGAACTCCTGGCTTGGAGATCAAGACTCACATGCTCCACTGACTGAGATAGCCAAGTACCCCACTTCTATGTATGTATGTATGTATGTATTTATGTATTTATTCTTCTATGTATGTATGTATTTATGTATCTATGTATGTGTGTATGTATTTATGTATGTATGTATGTATGTATGTATGTATGTATTTGTGTATTGATTGATTGATTGTAAACTTTACCCTAACGTGGGTTGAGCTTGAGCTCAACTTTAAGATCAAGAGTCACAGACTGATTCCTTTTAACTTAAGTTAGAAGTAATGATTGTTCCATGAAGATTCTCTTACATTATGTTTGAGGATGTTTTTAGCTACAGTGGGAACGTGGGAAACTTTGATAAAGTTAGAAGTGTTGGCCTGCTGCTGAACAGCAGGATCATGGTCATCGTGAAGCTCGCATGTCTGCCCATTCCAGGCAGAATTTTACGTGTTTGAGCACTTTATTCATGTGGGTAGACTTCGATATTATTTTAAAATTAGGGAACATAGCAAGAAAACCAAGATGGAATTTATTTTATCAGTTTTCTCCTGTAAAAATGAATTTATGGCATACTCGCGTAAGGGTATATGGTGCTTTACTGGATAGAATTTAAAATGGTAATTAGAGTAAATGGATATTTTTTTTAAAAAGTAAAATTTGGGGGTTGTTCCTGGGTGGCACAGTCAGTTATAACAGCCAACTCTTGATTTAGGCTCAGGTCATGATCTCAGGGTCATGAGATTGGGCCCCGTGTGGGGCTCCGAACTCAGCGCAAAGTCTGCTTGAGATTTTCTGTCTGTCTCTTTCCCTCTCCCTCTGCTCCTCCCCCTACTGGCGTGCTCTCTCTTTCTCTAAAATAAATAAATAAAATCTTTAAAAAAGAATGAAATTGTCTTTTCACTTACAGGTAAAAAGCGCAGACTCACCATTATTGAATGTGGGTGTGACATTAACATGATGATTGATCTGGCTAAAGTGGCAGATTTGGTAAGTCAGTGGGAGCAGTGTGAATTTCTGATGAGGACTTAACAGCAGTGTTATTGAGATTATTTATCTCATGTTGAAGGAAAGAAAGGCTTATTATTAAAGGAATGAATATAATCAGGAATACCATAGATGTGTTTGAATTGATGATAATGATAATACTGTTATAATAAGAATGGAATATGCACAGTGAAATGTCTCAAATCTACAAGCAAATTACAGAAAACACCTTTAACATAGTTAATTAAGATATACATACAGACAGACATACAGACATACAAATATGTAAGTAGTGAGACCATTTCTTGAACCTTACTAGGCACTGTGCTAACAGCTTTCTAGAAATTTAGTTCATCAAATCCCCCAGTATGCCTTAGAGGTAAGTAGGTATTATCTCCAGTTTACATAGGATGAAATTGAGTCCCTAGAAGTTAAGTAGTTTCTGAGTATAGGATCTCTGCTCTTGGTGGTGCCAGAAACTCCAGTTCTTAATGATTATGACAAAATAAGTTCATGAATTGCCTTTGAGAAGTTGTCAGAGTTTATAATAGAAAATCTAGACAGTACACAACATATGGAAATTGTGCAACTTTGATTGCATTTAATGGTAATGTTCATTAATTACATTTTAAGTTAAAACAAAAATCTAAGAAAAAAATAAAGCCATATTGATTAGGAAGAGTGGGGTAACAGAGGCCGTTTTTTGTTTGTTTTTTTGGTTCAACAATTTCTGGAAAGCTGTTTGGTGACGTGAGCTACAGATTTTAACCTTTGGCCCAGGAAGTGTCCTAAAATATAAAATAAAAGTAATTTAATGTAGATGTTATAGCTGTGCCATTCTAATATCAATGCCATTCAAATTTTGAACATGTAATGCTACTATTAATAAAAAGTGTATCATTGTCAACATAAAATAGTATAAACTTATTAAATCTCGTGTTTTGAAATGATTACAGTAGTTTAGCATATGAGTCATTGGTTCCTTTTTTATGTAAAATATACCAAGTCCCTAATTTTAAAAGCATAGGCATATTAAGAAAGATGTCTTTCATATACATCTTTTTAAGACTCAAAAAGGAACCCATGCATTTGGTAAAATATTCAAACTGCATTATAGAGTACAATGTGTGTTTTCTCTTCCCTGCTGTGACCCCTAGTCTCTCAGTTTCCCTCAAAGCAATATCCTAGATATGTATATAAATTCACATGCAACCGTTTTAAAGCATACGCTATTTATTATACATTCTGTTCTGTACTTTGCTTTTTTTTTTTCACTCCAGTATGTCTTAAAAGTATATAAGTACTATAGCTCAACCTCGTTCTTTTTAAGTATTCTGTTGCATGTACCATAATTTTTTAACTTGTTTAAAAATGTTGATTGCTCTGCTCTGGGTTGTCATGAAGCCTCCTAAGTCAAAGCAAAGGCATGTACATACATGGATTTGTGTGTATGTGCATGTGTGTGCTTTGAAGGAATAATACAGGCTTCATTTATCTTTAGTTGACAAGATTGTCAGCTATGGGGCTGTTGCTACCTATTCTTCTGTTCCTACAATGAATTGCTTGCCCCATGGCACTGTATGGTGTCAAATGGGATAGAGGGCTATTCTCCTTCCAGCCACTCACCTTCAGCCTGTTGAGGGGAGTGGAAGAACTCTGCTGCCAGCTTGGCCTGTGGTCTGCAGTGGCTGCTGTACTTTCTTGCAGTGCTCAGTGGCCCACCATCATGTATTTTGTGGTTTAGGATTATGAATGTTCCTTAATTTAACCAAAGATGAGTGTTTCTGATTCTGTTTCTGTGTGTATGTGTGTTTCAATTAGCTACAGAAAGACAAGAACAGAGATGTCTTTAATATATTAAAACTAGAAGTATCCAGTAATCAACTCTGAAATTACTTTGCATGTTTGAAGAGTCAAAAATCTTAAAAATTGGTCTTATATGCTTATATTTTCTTATAGATTAGCATTCCTGACTTTCCATTCTAAACTGGTAGCTTTTTTTTTTTTTTTTTAGTTTCTGAGCAATTGCATGTTATAAATTAACATAAGATAGAGCTTTCCTACTATATACCTCCCAGCAAAAAACTTTTTTTTTCCCTGTGAGAAGACTGAAACAAAAATGTTTGGTTTTCTTATATTTTTGGTATTTTTCATTGATTACCACTTCATCCCATTTTTTGGATGTCAGATCTGTTGCTTGGTTTTCTTGTTAGAGACCTGTTATTTGGCCTAAAAATACCTTAAAAAATTTTTATTTCTTGAAGTGAGAAATTTCCAGGTGAGGGCCAAATTAGACCCAGCTTTTTCTGAGTTATTTCTAATACATCCAAATTCTTGAAGTGGAAATTTATATTGTGGTGGATATTGTCTTATGGTTGCCTTTTAGAGAAAGTCAAAGGGTGGCATTTTCTCTGTCATGATGATCCCTACGTAATCATTTTGATTTAGTCCAGATTAGGAGTTGACAAACTTTTTTCTGTAAAGGGCCAGATGGTAAATATCTTAAGCTTTGCGGGTCATAGTTTCTTGTGCCACTGCTTAGCTTTGTCGTTGTAGTGCAAACACAGGTTAGACAATACATAAATAAATTAATATGGCTGTGTTCTAGTAAAACTTTAGTTATAAAACAGGTCATGGGTCAGATTTGGCCCATGGACTATAGTTTGCTTATGGTCTCTTTTGAGTAGCTTCCTTGAGTAATTGTGTTTTCTGTTTTAGGTTTTGATGCTTATAGATGCCAGCTTTGGGTTTGAAATGGAAACATTTGAGTTTCTAAACATCTGTCAAGTACATGGCTTTCCCAAAATTATGGGCGTTCTCACTCACTTAGATTCCTTCAAGTATAATAAGCAACTGAAGAAGACGAAGAAACGATTAAAACACAGGTTCTGGACAGAAGTGTACCCGGTAGGAAGAGAATTAATTATTGAATACTAACACTATAATCTTTAAAAAAAATAGTTTGAGTAGGAGAGATTAATAAGCATCCCTTCAAGATTCACCTTTGGAATTTCTTTTATATATCTGTTCATAGTCCCTGCAATATTTCCTCAAAATAGTCTGTATTTCAGAACTCTTGGTGTGTCTCATTTGTCTCTGTAGCCACCCCCAGCACCAGGCAATACCTGGCTCTAAGTGTTTTAGATCTGTGATTATTTAATAGGGTTTGTCCGAAGTTTCTCATAGTTACAGGACTAGGAACTATAGCGCACACATACTGCCAGTCCACTCTCCCCTGCATGCTGCTGTGGCCCATTGGTCATAGAAGTTTTTCTGTGCCCAGGAGCCTCACTGTCCTCGCTGTGCAGTACTCTATAGACAAATGCCACTGCTTGACTGGAGAGCAATCTTGAAGCTAAATGTATTTGCAGTTCTGCCTCTACTAAGCCCTAACAAGAGTACTGAAAGAAGGGAGAGAAGTTTGGGAAGCATTGATAAGTGGTTTTCTAGAAGTCTCCCTTAGGATTGCTTCTTATTTAGAGGTCTTTATTTTGATATAGTATTGACAAGAATTTAATTGAAATTAATTTTTTGCTTTTTTAATGTTTAGGGTGCCAAGCTGTTCTACCTTTCTGGAATGGTACATGGAGAATATCAAAACCAAGAAATTCACAATCTGGGCCGTTTTATTACAGTTATGAAGTTTAGGCCTCTTACATGGCAAACCTCTCATCCTTATATCCTAGCAGACAGGTAAAAAGTACATGTAAAGTTTTTCTTTCTGGCCTGTATATTTCAAAGCTACAAAGGTCAGAAAAAGAAGAGTAATAGAGCTTATTTTGTTCTTATTTTTGAATAGTGAGGGAGAAATGTAGTTGGTGGAAAATATCTCCTTTTTTTGTATCATTACCTAAAGATGCTGTGGCTTCAGGAGTAAAGTAGGAAATGTTTAGAAAAAATATGAGGATTTTGAAGCATTTAAGGCTACACGATATGGTCCTATCCTGCTTTTCAACCTTAATCTTCAGTGATAACTGTCTTTGGACCGTGGTGCTCTAGTCACCCAGATGTGCCCTTGTGCTTTCTTTCCTTTATGTTTTTTCCATATCCTTTTCTCAGCCTGGAATCCCTTTCTCTACTTGCCAGAATCCAGGGCACACCAAAAAACCCAGATCAAAGCTTAATCCTCTGCCATAAAGGGTTTTTCTGGATATGTTTTCATCTCTTCCTTAACCCCAGGTGCACGTTATTTCCCATTTCTGGTATCTTACTCACAGAATGTGTATTACGTAGAGCCTAAGAGCAGTGCAATCATGTGTTTGCTTCTTCTCCTTTGGGAGATGGTGAACTACACTTCCTTATTTCTGTATTTCCTATAATTTTCTAAACAACGTGTTTAGTGAACTAGTGAATTTGACCAGTCTTTGACACGTGAAGGGAGGTACAAAAACTTTGACATTTATTTCTGCCATATGATTGGGTTTTATTTTTCTAGGATGGAAGATTTGACAAACCCAGAAGATATTCGAACAAATATCAAGTGTGACCGAAAGGTGTCTCTTTATGGTTATTTAAGAGGAGCACACTTGAAAAATAAAAGTCAAATTCACATGCCAGGTATCCTTTTGTTGTAAAATTTACCAAATTTGTAGAACTCTTGGGATGAGTTACTTCATTTCTCAGGAAAACTGAAAAATGGCCAAACAAGACAGAGCCACATTGCCAGAAGTTTTAAGACTAACTGAGCTCTGCCTCAGCTAGCAAAGGTGTTGGGTTGACCAAATACCCTCTGTTCTGATGACATTGGTTAGCTAGAGAGGCAGAGTGCCATGACAAACGATGTCCTTGTGGTTGAAGACTTCCAACTGTGGGCTGTTTTTGTCGACAGTTGGTACACTTACAGCTGAAGCCATCTTCCTTGATCTGTCTTCCAGGTGTAGGAGATTTTGCTGTGAGTGATGTCAGTTTCCTCCCAGACCCCTGTGCACTTCCTGAACAACAAAAGAAGCGCTGCTTAAATGAGAAGGAGAAGTTGGTTTATGCACCTCTCTCTGGAGTTGGTGGTGTCCTATATGACAAAGATGCTGTCTATGTCGATCTTGGTGGCAGCCATGGCTTCCAGGAATCGGTAAGAGGAAAGTGACAGGAAGTAATGTAGTCAGCTTTTATATACTGAAGCTTTTTATCTTTATTTGTATTTATGGTAAAAGCTACAATGTATATTGTAAATATACAGAATACTTAATTGCACCAAGCAGAAAGTAAAATACATGGTCTCCATTCTGTTGCCAAGACTAACAGGGGATCCTAGGTCTTCTAGTGTGAACATTGCAAGCGGTTTGGTGCTTGTACTTCCTGTCTTTATACAAGCATACCTCATTTTATTGTGCTTTGCTTTATTGCATTTCACCAATATTGCCTTTTTTACAAATTGAAGTTCGTGGCAACCCTATATTGAACAAGTCTATCGGTGCCTTTTTTCCAACAGCATTTGCTCACTTTGTGTCTCTGTGTCACATTATGTTAATTCTCACAATATTTCAAATGTTTCCATTATTATTTTTGTTACAGTATCTGGCATAAGTGATTATCATTCACTGAAAGCTCAAATAATGATTAGCATTTTTAGCAATAAAGTATTTTTTAATTAAGGTATGTACTTTTTTTTTAGACAGAATGCTATTGCACACATAAGAGACTACAGTATAGTATAAACATAACTTTTATATGCACTGGGAAACCAAAAAATTTCATTTGACTCGCTTTGTTGTGGTGTTTTAGAACCGAACCTACAATATCTCTGAAGTATGCCTACACAATATCTGTGTTTTCTAGCTCTCTTTGGTCTCTCTCTTTTTTTATTTTTCTTTCTAAACATATGCATATTTATCTAAATTATATTATGTATAATAGATGATTACATATTACATGTAAATACCATGTATTTGTATACATATAGATGGTCTTTGTGTGCCTGTGTGTGAGAGAGAAAAATAATATTTATTTTATTTTTTTTAAAGATTTTATTTATTTGAAAGGGAGAGAGAGGGCTAGAGAGAGAACATGAGAGAGAGAGCATAAGCAGTGGGGAGGGGTAGAGGGAGAAGCAGGCCTCCCCTCCAAGCAGGGAGCCTGATACAGGCTTCGATCCCAGGACCCCAGGATCATGTCCTGAGCTGAAGGCAGATTAACTGACTGAGCCACCCAGGTGCCCCATAATATTTCTTATATGGGCTCCAACTTTAAATGCTCTTGCAACTTTTGGGGGGCACCTAAGGATACGTGATTCCATTTTTCCCTGTTAGTATTTGTAGAGCTGCTCCGGTCTTTTTTACAGCTGTGTGGTATTTCATTGTCTGGATAAATTTTATTTATTGAACCAACCCTTGGAAATCTGTGGGGAGGTCACCCCTAGCTTCCCCTGGTTTGAACATTGCTGCAGTTAGCACTCTCAAGCATGCAGTTTTGGTCACTGGGAGGGATCTTTCTATGCAGTGAATTTCTTGAAGTGAAAATTTTGAATCAAAGGCAGCAGAATTTTTTTTAAATGAACCCCAGATTTTCATTTTGTTTATTCTGCAATGGAATTTTATTGGGCAAACTAAATGTTTTCTGTAGTGTTGGCACTTAAGGTTTCTCTAGCTAAGTATTTAGGTTACCAGGTTGTATACTCCATGAACTTTGGAAAAGTTTAATGAAGACAGAGGTCAATTTTGGACTAAGATTTTTTTTTTTTTTTGAGGCAATAAGAAATGTTTTCAGAAACTATGTTATGTTTAGGATAATTTTGAGAAACTGATTGAAACCAGTATGTTTCTCTTCCGAATTCTTGTGTGTTCCTCACTTTCCCTTTCTTGGTGGCCTTGACAGGACGAGGTGAGGCCCACTCATGAACTGGTACAAAGTCTCATTTCCACCCATTCCACTATCGATGCCAAGATGGCTTCAAGTCGAGTGACACTTTTTTCGGATTCCAAACCACTGGGGTCAGAGGATATAGATAATCAAGGGTAAGTTTGCCATTGTTTTGTTTTTCATAAAAAAGTATATTACAGAAGATTATATCACCTATCATTCTGCCATCAGTATACCTTTTGGTGGGATTCGTTCCAGGTTTTTTGGGTTTTTTTTTGCTTTGCTTTATATATACATATGTTTCTGAGGGCTTTTCAGTTATGTGACCTTACATGGAGGTATTCTTGAAATATTATACAGGATTCAGTTTTTAGCAGACCCAGAATAATCCTCAGATATCACAAAATATTTTCTATAGGTTGCTTTTGATTCTTAGGAGACCCGAGGCCACTTGGCTTTCTTTTAGTGGCCAAATACTAGTATAAGCTGAGTAAGGAAGCTTGTTCAGGTGGTTATTGAGAAGCTACATATCTTATCTCTTGAAGATTTCCTTAGATTGTGCTGTAGTATGTCCTGGGTCAGTATCCACTAATGTGTAGCTTATTTGAATTATTTTTAGTCTTGGTTCGGAATTTGTGTATCTTATACATAATGAGTGTTTTGGTTTTATTTAGTGATTTATGTGTGACTCCCAATAAAAATCAGTCTGAAAATGATTGAAATGATCTAGTTTATAATTTATTATAAATGTATACAAAGGAAAATTTTTTGGAAAAATTTATCTGCTGACCTCTAATTAGCAGATGGTATAGATGATAGTTAAGTATTCTTAAAATGTTAGCTGGCATTCTTTAACAGGAAGCTCTTACTTCCACCCCTTTATTTGAATATCACTGTTGGCTAGTTGACTTTTTAAAAAATTCCATTTGTTATTATCCTATTACTATCATTCTGATGCCTAGATTATGCCTTCAGTCTGTCTCCTGTGTCCTTTGGCACTTCCCTATTAGCCTTTGAGCATTTCCTGACTTTATGACACAACAGGATGTTCCAGGCTTAACTTTGTATTTTCCTGGCTTTGAATCTGGAAGCAGTCATTTAAGGATCATCTATTTCAAGCTTGGAAATGATCAGTCTTCTAAAATATTGATCAAGCACTCACTTCCCTTTAGAGTAATTTTTCCCTAATGTTAGACTTTTTGTTTTTTAAAGGTTACCTCTTTATAAGTTCTTTTGAAGAAAAGCGTTAGGGAACTGTGCATGAGTTTGCTCGGTATCTCTCCCAGTATTTATCAAATCATTCCTTTCTATGCTATGTTATTTAAAACCATTCCTTGATATTATCTTCTGTTTGCCTAAGTATTGACTTGCCATGTCTAGAGTAGCCAGTTACTGTACAAATTGAGTTATTTTGCATTTACTTGGTCATATAGGCAGTGGATGCCGAAAGAGGAAAAGCAGATGGATTTGAAAACTGGCCGAGTGCGTCGGAAAGCCATTTTTGGAGATGAAGAAGATGAGTCTGGAGATAGTGATGATGAAGGTGATGAAGAAATGTCTGAAGGCGACAGGTTGGACGATAGCTCTAGTGATGATGGAACAGGAGAGGAGGCAGATGCCGAAATGCCGGGTACGCTGTATGCGCTGGGCAGACGTGTCAAACGGCAGAGACTTGAGGGGCTGGAAGAAGAACTCGAGGTGGACTTGCCAGCCTTTGCTGACAGTGATGATGATCTCGAGAGGAGCTCGGCAGGGGAAGGAGAAGCAGAGGAAGCCAGTGGAAGCAGTGAAAGAGAGGACTCCCCTGCAGGAGAGAGGGATATTTCAGAATCTAAAGTTGTTGGAGACGGTAGTAAAGCAGGACTTGTACAAACTAATGGTTTGAGTAACAGCTTGAATCTGGAGAAAGCAACCCTCACCATTTCAGATTCAGGCCATTGCACAGCTGAAGAGGCATTTGCATCTGAAGATGAAGCTGAAGAAAGCTCCTGTCTCAGTACAGAGGATGAGGATTCAGAAAATGAAGAGGTTATTAGAAAAAAGTTTCCAGAGTCTTTTCAGGTGGCCGGTGGTCAGAGACTGGGGTCAGAGAACTTAACTGATGAGACCAGTGAAGTGGAGGACTTACTCAAAGAGGAAGAAGATTACAAGGAAGAAAACAACTATTCCACAGAAACTTCAGGTATGCTTAAATTTAGTGTAACTGTCGTTATAAACTTGGCACTGGAAATGTTCTACAAATAGAATGTCTACGTTTGGGAGTCTGCTGTTTTGGAGATTTTGTTCATTTTTCAAATATTGCACTCAAGGATTTGAGGATGAATGAGCAGTGAGCTCAAGGCAGAAAGGACAGATAAACACACTTAACCCATGTTGTCGTTGGTCCTTCCAGGCGCCCTCAAGTGGAAGGAAGACCTTTCCAGGAAAGCAGCTGAGGCCTTTCTGAGGCAGCAACAGGCAACTCCAAACCTTCGAAAGCTTATTTATGGCACAGGTAAGAAAGCTCTGGGTCAGATCTAGAAACGTTTTAGTTTCTTAGACCATTTTCTGGAAGGGAGATGAGGAAATTGGTTGGAGGATTTGGGTGGTACTTTTGAAATCCATACGATATTGTTGGCTATCATAGTTTATATGTAGCAGATGTTTTCGATCATCAGCTCATGGGTTTGCCATAAAACTTTTTGACGAGAATACTCTCCATTATGTCATTTTATATCCTCTCTCCAAAGTCCTTCAGGACATTTTTTGGGTAGAATTTAGTGCCAGAAAAGAACAAAGTGGTACGTTTTATATTGTGGTCCCAGTTACTGTGTGATTAGAACAAGACCAAAGGAGTATAT
This sequence comes from Eumetopias jubatus, assembly GCF_037043125.1. Classification (NCBI taxonomy): domain Eukaryota; kingdom Metazoa; phylum Chordata; class Mammalia; order Carnivora; family Otariidae; genus Eumetopias; species Eumetopias jubatus. The sequence goes on from NW_028274823.1 coordinate 38,361,472, forward strand.
GGGAGCCAGGAGCATTGAATCAAAAGGTTGATATGTACTGATTTCCATTCGGGTTTTGCCTAAGTACTCTTTTTTTTTTTTTAATGTTATGTTAATCACCATACATTATATCATTAGTTTTTGATGTAGTGTTCCGTGATTCATTGTTTGTGTATAACACCCAGTGCTCCATGCAGAACGTGCCCTCACCAGGCTAACCCATCCCCCACCCCCTCCCCTCTAGAACCCTCAGTTTGTTTTTCAAAGTCCATTGTCTGTCATGGTTCGTCTCCCCCTCCGATTTCCCCCCCTTCATTCTTCCCCTCCTGCTATCTTCTTCTTTTTTTTTTTTTAACATATAATGTATTATTTGTTTCAGAGGTACAGGTCTGTGGTTCAACAGTCTTGCACAATTCACAGCGCTCACCATAGCACATACCCTCCCCAATGTCTATCACCCAGCCACCCCATCCCTCCCACCCCCCACCATTCCAGCAACCTCAGTTTGTTTCCTGAGATTAAGAATTCCTCCTATCAGTGAGGTCATATGATACATGTTTTTCTCTCATTGACTTATTTTGCTCAGCATAACACCCTCCAGTTCCATCCACGTCGTTGCAAATTTGCCTAAGTACTCTTAGTGATTAGAGACTCAGCAGTCTTCAAGAGGAACTCTTTATGCTAGTTAAAAGCTCTGCCTTTTAAATGCCCCTTTCTTTCCCTAACCCGCAACATTCTGTCTCCTCCCTGAACTCTTTGCTGCTTTCTTGCAGGAGGGCCTAGGTCCTCCAGACACAGTGAGCAGTAGTTCCCTGGCCTTTTCTCTTTCTGGAGCTGATGCGCTCAGTGACACCACCATACTTACCACAAACAGGGACCCATAGTCCCAGGTCCTTTAGGGTGAAGATTTGTTCTCACTTTTTCATCATGGTGGTCTCTTTAGTGACAGAGGATAATGAAGAAGAAGATGGTGATACCAGGGAAGAACTTGGAGGGTTGTTTCGTGTCAGCCAGCCTTCAAGAGAGTGTAAACACAAGCTTGACTCTTTGGACTGCTCCAGATTTCATGTGGAGGCGCCCCATGATTGGGATTTAGAAGAGGTAAGGCTGAATATGAATCTATGTTTGACTTCTGAGGCAATTAGGGAATTGTTCTAAAAGAAGATTATGTGATTTCAGTCTTTCCTGCCTGTTAACTAGCTTTTCATTTTTGTGAGATAATAGGACATTCCCCCAGATATTGGACTGCATCCTAAGCAATAACGTGTTTTGAGTTTAGGCAGACTGTGTGCATGTGTTATGGAGAAATGGAAAATGGATAGTAGTGTTAATGTTAATTTTGAAGCATTGCACATAATTTTTCATATATTTGAAATATTTTGTGTTTTATAACTAGGATATACCTCATGTCCCTGAGTTAACATTTATAATTTCTACTGTTTGTAAACAAAAAAAATCCATGATACTGGTAAATTTTCTTCCCCTGCTCACCACTCTTTAGTCACACTGGAGTTCATTGAGTTCTCAAACGTGCCAGGCTTAATTCCATCTTAGACTTCTTGCCCCTCAGTTTTCTCTTCTGGAATGTTCTGATGTTCTTAAGGCTGGCTTCTTTTGATCATTCAGTTTTGCTTAAATATCACTCCTTAGAGAGGCCTGATCACTATCATATTACTTAATTTAATTCACTGAGTAGCACTTAAGCACTTTATGAGATTTTAGGTAACTTTTTTTTGCAGTAAAATTTCATACAGATTATAGAAAACCACATAAAAACAACTGTTTAAAGTAATGGATTACTAGGTGAGGACCCATATAACCACCGTGTGTCCGTCCCAGTCACAGTCCCGTCCTCCCCGCACAAGCAGCCATGACTCGTATGGTAATCATTGCCTACTTTTCTTCATAATTTTTTTTTAAAGATTTATTTATTTGGCAGAGACACAGCGAGAGAGGGAACACAAGCAGGGGGAGGGGCAGAGGGAGAAGCAGGCCTCCCGCAGAGCAGGGAGCCCGATGTGGGGCTCGATCCTAGGACCCTGGGATCATGACCTGAGCAGAAGGCAGACGCCTAACGACTGAGCCACCCAGGGGCCCTTTTCTTCATAATTTCATCCTCCAAGTTTGTACGATAGGTTAGTTTTATCAGATTTTGGGGGGCTTAGTTTTCACTCTGCCTTTTCAGTCTCTTAATCTACAGTCCCCTCCATCCATCTCTTTTTTTCCCATATATTTTATTTGTTTAAGAAACTGATGTGTAGAGTTTCTCATATTCTGGTTTTTGTGGATTGCATTGCATCCTTCTGTGTAGTTTATCAGGCTCCTCTCTTCTGTATTTCCTGTAAAATGGTGCAGAGCAATACCAATAGAACTGTCTGTGATGATGGAAATGATCTATCGATCATTGAGCTGTCCAGTGTGGCTACTTGTGTCTCTTGAGTACTTTAAGTGTAGCTAGTGAGACAGAAGAACTACATTTTAAATTTAATTTTAGTTTTATTTAATCTTAATTTATTAGAATTTAAATAACCACGTGGTTGTAGCTACCCTATGGACAGCACATCTAGAAATTTGATTAGATTTAGGGGTTTTTTTGGTTTATTTTTTTTTTAATTTTGGGTAAGACAGCTTCCTAAAGGATGGTGTTTGTCTATTAGGAGGCACATAAAATCATCTTAAGATGTTAAAATCTGTTGATCCTCAATGCCTAGATCCATTAACTTATTAAGGATGTAAAATGGTGAGATTCTGTTCAAATTGCTCTTTATTTATTATCTGGAATACTTCAATAAAGAAAACTTCCCCTCATCAACTATTTGGTTACTTAGTTCCATATAAGCAGGATAAATACTTGATTTCTTTTTATTAGTTTTCAGAATGGTTCTCCAAATGTGACTTTTTTTTTTTTAAGTATCATTTTGAATTCACAGACTTTAATATTGAGTGTTTCCTTCCACTGAACTTGTTATCCTTATGGATACTCCTATTATCCCATTTCTGGCCAGTGGGAGTCTCTTTAAGTTGGTTCCTAAATTCTTTTGACATGATCCTAATAGTCTTTGATTGCTTCTTTGCCATCTGATATGATGAGGTATTCCAGGATCATCTTCTACATTTCTGATGCCAGACTGGGAAGCAGCTATAAGAAGTCCTGATTTCTTTTAGTACAAAATGGTATTTCAGCATCACAATCTAGTTATAGGAATACACACTACTATGGATTGGTCATTGTTTCTAGGCTTTTCAGTGACCAAAGCTAGAATTCATACAGTTATTTCCAATTCAGATTCGGAACTACAGAGTTCTTATTTAACCTCTTTTATTTTACTTTTGTATCTCTGTTTTTCCACTGGGGAATTAATTCCGTTTGACTTTCAAGATGATGAAATTAGAAAAGTGTATAATCACTCATTTGCTTTACCCCACTTATGTACAAAATAGTGTCAGAATAACATTAGCACGTTACTATTAATATGATTACTGAAAACAGAGTTTTTTTGTTTGTTCCCTCATTTCTCTTTCCAAAAGTGGCTACACAGGTTTACATTCCCACCAGCAGTGTATGTGGTTTCTGATTTCTCTACATCCTTACCAACACTTGTTATTACTATTATTATTATTATTATTACAGCCATTCTGTTGGTGTGAAGTAGTATCTCATTGTTTTGATTTGCTTTTCTCTGATAGCTAATGATATTGGGCATCTTTTCATGTGCTTACTGGCCATTTGAAGAAATGTCAATTCATATGGTTTGCCCATTTAAAAAATTGTGTTTTTTTGTCATCGAGTTGTAAAAGTTGTTTATATATTCAGTTTGTCAGATATATGATTTACAAATATTTTCTCTCATTCTGTAGGTTGTCTTTAAAGTGCAAAATTAAATTTTTCTTTTAAAGATTTTATTTATTTGAGAGAGAGTGTGTGAGAGAGAGCATGAGTGGGGTTGGGGAGCTAGAGGGGCAGAGGGAGAGGGATAAGAAGTCTCCCCGCTGAGCAGGGAGCCCAGTGTGGGGCTCGATCCCAGGACCCTGGCATCATGACCTGAGCCGAAGGCAAATGTTTAACCAACTGAGCCACCCAGGTGCCCCAACAAAGTTCTGAATTTTAATGAGGTATAACTTATTTGTATTTCTGTTGTTTCTGTGTTTGGTATCATATCTAAGAAACCATTGCCAAATCTGAGATCATGAAGCTTCACTCTTATGTTTTCATCTAATAGTTTTAGAGTTTAGTTCTTATATTTAGGTCATTGATCCATTTCAAGTTAATTTTAGTATTTGGTGTGAGATAAGTTCAACTTCATTCTTTTGCCTGTAGATGTCCCAGTTGTCCTAGCACCATTTGTTGAAAAGACTGTTCTTTCTCCATTGCCTTGTCTTGGCACCCTGAATGAAAATCACTTGACCATAGATACATGGGTTTATTTATGGACTCTTAATTATATTTCACTGACTTATATCTTTCTTTATGCTAATACCTTACTGTTTGATTACTGTTGCTTTGTAGTAAGTTTTAAAATTGAAAATGTGAGTCCTCCAGCTTTGTTCTTTTTTAAGATTGTTTTACCTATCTGGATCCTTTGGGTTTTCTATATTGTAGGATCAGCTTTTTCATTTCTCCAAAGAGGCCAGTTGGGATTTTAATAGGGATTGTGTTGAATCTGTAGATCACTTTGGATGGTATTGATATCTTAACAATATTAAGTTTTCTGTTCCATTAACATGGGATGCCTTTCCATTTATTTAGATCTTTAATTTCTTTCAAGAACATTTTTGTAGTTATCAGTATAAGCTTTGCACTTCTTTTATTGAACTTATTTCCAGTATTTTATTGTTTTCAGTGCTATTGTAAAAAGAACTGTTTTTTCAATTTTATATTTGGATTGTTCATTGTTAGTGTATAGAAATAAAATTTATTGTTGTATATTGATCTAGTATTTTGCAACCTTGCCAAACTCATTTATTCTGAAAGTTTTTCAGCGGATCCCTAGGATTTTCTATATATAAGACCATATCATTTATGAGTAGAGGTAGTTTTCCTTTCTAAACTAGATGCCTTTATTTCAATTTCTTGCCTAATTGTCCTGGCTAGAACGTCTAGTACAGTGTTGAATAGAAGTGGTGAGAGGAGACGGCCTTGTTTTACTCCTGATCTTAGGGGGAAAGTTCTCTATTTTAACCATTTAGTATGATGCTAGCTGTGGGTTTTTCATGGATGCTGTTTATCAGGTTGAGGAAGTTCCCTTCTACTCTTGGTTTGTTTAGTGTTTTTTTCATGGAGGGTCTATTTTTTAATTTTTTGGTCTTTGGTTCCCCTAAGTCAATTGTTAATTTTCGTGAAAGTAAGGATTTTCTTCTAACAGTCTGCCATCCTTCAGTTGCCTACGAAGCTTCTTGGCATAGAGCAGATGTTTAGTAAATATTTAGTGAGTGATTATAAGCATGAAGAAATGAGTAAATGAACAGATTTGCTTTTGCATCCATTGTAATCATGCTAGCCTCAAAGCTGCTCTTTGAGAGTGAGGTTGTATGTGAAAAACATGATTCATGACCAAAATATGATTGAGGTGAAAGCCAGGACCTATCTGAAAATGTCTATAAGTGTGCTTTTAAGGCCTTGGCAGTGAATGACATAATCTGTCATAGGTCAGTTTCCCCAGGAAAGAGATTCTGAAACAGAGAGTTGTGTACAGGTTTTACTCTGTATTTAAGGGGGGCACCCAACATCTGCTACATGTATATACTAGATGATCTAGCAGGTCTGAGACTGGGAACTTCATCAGTACTTTCTGCCCGATCGTGTTTATCCAGGACATTTAGCCTTTGTCAGAAAATTATCGTTGGTCAAGTAATTAAATTTTCAAATAGCCATAATAAGTGTGGATTAACAAATAGTAAAACCAACTTTCTAAATGCTGTCTAACTGCATTGCCTTAGGAATACTAATAATCTTTGAAAATCAGTTGCTTTAGGAAATTTGTTTACTTATGAAGTCAGTGAGCTAATAGTACCTCCCCATCCACTGCTTAATGTTACAACATTTAAGTTTTTATCTCTGTGGTTATACTATCTACATCAAAGATTAACATATCTCATATGTCTAGTTAGAATGAGAATTTCCAAAAAAAATGTGTCTTGAAAAGTATTTAAAGGTAAGTTGTCACCTACTACTGTTTCTTAATTTCCGTTGTTTCGTTGAGTGGTTGGAACATGTCAACTAAGTGCTGACTTTTCTGTGTAAGGTTATGAACAGTATCAGAGATTGCTTTGTGACTGGGAAGTGGGAAGAGGAGAAAGATGCAGCCAAGATTTTAGCAGAAGATGGTAAGTAAAGGGCCTTATTTTTCAGAGAAGACTGTCTTCTCTATATTTTATTCTGTATCTTTAAAAAGTTGGAAATAATAGGCAAATGTGAAATGCTTTGGGAAACGCTGACAGAGGAGTTTATGGGTAATATTCTGGTTCCTCTTTTTATGGTGATCTTATTTTCTTCCCCTGGTTAACTGACTTATTAGAAATGGACCTTAAAGAAAAGTGGGAGGCTTTCCATAAATCTTATCATGTGTTTGTTAAAAATGGGTTTTTGTGTGTGTGAAAAATAAACTCAAATAACATATTTTTCTTTTTAGTAATGAAGGTGGTATACATTGTAGAACGTCTAGAATAAAAAGTCATACCATAACCTCCACCATCTGTTAAAAAACCTTTGTTAATTTTTTGAGTTTATTTCCAGTCATTTACAAATTTTTAAAATTTCTAGTTATAATCCTACTTTATATAAATTGCATCATTAAATTTTTTCAGAGGTTTCATGTTTACGATTTAATTCTCTCATATCGTAATTCAGTTCACAGTTTCTCATTTAAGCAATTTACCTTGTCCATATTATGAATAACTCTGCACTGGAGCACCCTGAAATAACTCTTGGGTCACATTTTTTATTTTCATAAGTTAGATTCATAAAAGTTAGAATTGTTGAGTCATTTTATGAACCACAACTCCCAAAAGGTTTTTCAGAAAGTCGTTCTTACTTATATGCCCTTAAGCAGTGTATCTTAGTACACATTTTACTGCTTTCATTCAGTATTGAATACTACCCATTTAAAAAAAATGTTATTTTTGGCAATTTGATAAATGAAAATTGTTTCTTTTTATATTTATAACTGGCATTCTTTTGATTACTAGTAAGTGAGAATATTGAAGGTATGTTGGCTATGGCATTTCTTTGCTGAATTCTTTGTGTTCTTTGCTCATTTTTCTGATGGGGTATTAATGTGTTTTTTTACTGATTTGTAAAATTATTCTTTAAAGGATATTTATCCTCTTTCATTGATTGTAAATATTTTTCTTCTTTTAGCCACTCAACCGCTTTCTGCCACTATATAGTAGTTTGTACCCTCTAGAATTTTATATAAGTAGAATCATACAGTATGTACTCTTTTCTTCCACTCAGCATAATTATTTTGAGATATTCCATCCTGTTGCATCTTCGTCCTTTTTTATTGCTGAATAGTTGATTTCTTTTATTAGTGAGTAGTATTCCATTGTATGATGCTCTGCAGTTTGTTTGTCTGTTGACCTGTTGGTGACATTTAGGTTATTTCTGGGTTTTGGCTCTTGCAAATAAAGCTACTGTGAACATGCTTGCACAAGTTTTTGTATGAACAACTGCTTTCATTTCTGTTGGGTTCATACCTCAGAGTGGGCTGAAAGGATCATGTGGTAGATGTATGTTTAATTTTTTAAGAAATAGCCAAATTGTTTTCCTAAGTGGTTGTACCATTTTGTATTGCCATTAGCACTTTATGAGATTTCCAGTTATTCCATGTCCTTGCCAGTACTTGATATACAGTCAGTCTTTTTAGTTTTAGATAATCTTTAGGTATAGAACGATATCTCATGGTTTTCATGTGTATTTTCCTAATGACTAATGATATTGAGCATTTTTGTGTGCTTATTTTCCATCTGTTTCTTCTTTGGTGAAGTGTTTGTCAAATCTCTTATGAAGTATTTTAATCTGTTTAGTTTACTGGAGTCCTTTATCACTTGTGATTTTAATTATCCTTGCCTAGTATGAGGTTCGTCTTTTCATATTTTTAACAGTGTCTTTTGCAGAGCAAAAGTTTTTAATTTTGATGAAGGCCAATTTTTTTTTAATGGACTGTGCTTTTGGTAATGTATCTGAGAAATCTTTGCCCCTGTCGTGACCCAAGGTTTAGTGTTTTTTCTCTAAATAAACTTCCTGTTTTGAGATAATTGTAGACTGAATTAAATTGACATGCATGTGTAAGACCTAAGACAGAGAGAGCTCTTGTATATTGTACTGTGTCCTATATAGTATAAGACCACAACCTTTATATTAATGTTGATTCCATCCACTGATCTTAACATAGATTTCCCCAGTTTTACTTATGCTTGTATGTTTTGTCTGTGTGTGTGTGTTTAGTTCTGTGCTATTTTATCACATGTGTAGGTTTATGTATCTACAAACAGTTATAATACAGAATATTTCCATCACCATAGGATACTTTGTATTGCTCTTTTTTAAACACATTTAGCTCCTTGCTGTCACCCATCTCCAAGTTCCTACCTGTCAACCACTTACCTGTTTTTCATTTCTATAATGTTAAAATTTTTAAGAATGTTAAATAAACGGAATCATACAATATGTAACTTTTTATGATTGATTTTTTCCCGCATTCATCATAATTCCCTAGAGAGGTCCATGAAAGTTGTTGCATGTGACTGTAGTTCATTCCTTTTTATTGCAGAGTAGTAAGTAGTACTTTCTGATCTGGATGTAGCAGTTTGTTTAACCATTCACCCACTGAAGTACATCTGGGTTTCCAGTTTTTGGCTATTGAGAATTGAACTGCTATGAACATTTATGTACAGGTTTTTATATAAATATGAACTTCCTATTTTTCTGGGATAAATGCCTAAGAATACAGTTGCTGGGTTGTATGGTAATTGCATATTTAGCTTTATAGGAAACTGCCAAAGTAGTTGGGCCTTTTTATATTTCCACCAGTAATATATGAATGATCCAGTTTCTTCATATCCTTGCCGGTATTTGATGTCCTCACTATTATTTATTTTATCCAGTCTAAGAGTGGTATTTCACTGTGGTTTCATTTTGTATTTCCCTGATGGCTAATGATGGTGAGCATTTTATCATTTTTGCCACATTTTATTATTTGCAGTGTATTCTTTTATAAAATGTTCATGGATGTCTTTTGCCATTTTTCTTATTGGATTCTTTTTTTAATGTTGGATATTGGGAGTTCTTTATATATTTTATTCCATTATTGGATATGTGGTTTGCAGATATTTTCTCCTAGTATGTAGCTTGTCTTTTCATTTCTTAATAGGGCCTTTCACAGAGCAAAAGCTTTTAGTTTTGCTGAGGTCCACTTTATCATTTTATCGTTTTTAGGGATCATGTCAAGTCTAGGAATTATTTTCTATTCCTAGATCCTGATGAGTTTCGCCTATGTTGTTTTCTAAGAATTTTATACTCTTATTTTCTGTTTATGGCAGCAATCTATTTTGATTTTTTTTTAAGGTTTATTTATTTTAGAGAGAAGAGAGTGCGCATGCACGTGAGTAGGGGCAGAAGGAGAGAATCTTCAAGCAGACTCTCCACTGAGTGTGGAGTCTGACATGTGGGGCTCTCATAACCCATGAGATCATGACCTGAGCCGAAACCAAGAGTTGGCCACTTAACTGACTGAGCCACCCAGGCACCCCTATTTTGATTTCTTTATAAGGTGTGAGGTTTAGGTTAAGGGTTATATTTTTGCCTGAGGTGTATATTCTTCAAGCACTTTTTGTTTCATTGATTTGCTTTTGCACCTTTGTCAAAAATCAGTTAAGCATCTTTGTGTGGGTTTATTGCTGGGTTCTCTCTTGTGTTGCATTGATTCATGTGTCAGGCCTTCCACCCATACCACACTATCTTGGTTACTGTGGTTACATAGTAAACATTAATACTGGGTAGAGTGATTCCTCTCACTTTATTCTTCTTTTTGAAGGTTGGTTTATCCTAGGGCCTGTGACTGCATATAAATGTTAGAATAGGCTTGTCTGTATCTACAAAAAAACTGCTGGGATTTTGATGGGAGTTGCATTAAACCTATAGGTCAGTTTGGGGAGAATCTTTACTATTTTGAGTATTCTAATCCAGGAGCATTTATTTGTCTTTAATTTCCTTCATCAGTGTTTTGTAATATTTGGCATCCTAATGGTGAGTATATTTTGATAAGTTTATACTGAAGTATTTCATTTTGATTGATTTTTATGTGTTTATCTTCTATTCTGCTGAACCCACTTATTAGTTGGGAGGGGATTTTTTTTGGTCTAGATTGCTTGGGATTTTTTACATAGTTGTGTTATCTGCAAATAGGAACAGTATTATTTCTTTTCAACCTGTGGCTTTTTATTTTTATTTACTTATTTATAATCATTTTATTTATTTATTTTTTCATAGTGATAAGTGTACTCTTTAATCCCCATTTCCTCACCTACCTCCTCTCTGGTAACCATCAGTTTGTTCTCTATAGCTAAGAATCTGTTTCTTGGTTTGTCTCTTTTTTCCTTTGCTCATTTGTTTTGTTCCTAGCGTTATACTCTCTAGATCCATCCATGTTGTTGCAGATGGCAAGATTTCATTCTTTTCGATGGCTGAATAATATTCCTGTGTGTGTGTGTGTGTGTGTGTATACATACATATATATGTGTGTGTGTGTGTATATATATATATATATACACACACACACACACACACACACACACACACACCACATCTTCTTTATCCATTTATCTATCAACGGACACTTGGGCTGCGTCTGTAGTTTGGCTATTGAAAATAATGCTGCCATAAACATGGGGATGCATGTATCCCTTTGAGTTAGTGTTTTTGTATTTCTGGGGTAAATACCCAGCAGTGCAATTATAATTATATGTATATGTATATTAAATATATTTATATTTAATTTAAATTTTTTCTTATATAATGACTAGGATTAGTGCTAAGAGGAAATCTTGCCTTGTTCCCAGTATTTTTCACTATTATGTATGATGTTAGTTTGGTTTCTCTGTGGATGCTCTTTATGTGCTCCATTCTTCTGTATTCCTGCTATACTGAGAGATGTTTTTCTTTTTCTTTTTTTTTTAAATTATGAATGGGTGGTGAATTTTGTAAATTGCCTTTCAGTGTCAGTTGATATGATCATATGAATTTTTTATTCCTTACCCTTTTGATATAGTGGAATACATTGATCAATTTTTGAATTTTGAACCAGCTTTGCATACCTGGAATAAATCCCACTTGGTCATGATATATAATTCTTTTTATATGTTGTTGAACTTTATTTGATAGTATTTTGTTAAGGAATTTTGCATCTAAGTTTATAAGAGATACTGGTCTATAGCATTGGTTTTTTGTTTTGGGGGATTTTTTTTGGTACTGTCTTCATTTAGTTTTGGTGTCAGAGTAATATTGGCTTCATAAAATGATTCCAAAGTATTCCCAATTTTTCTGTTTACTGGAAGAGATTGTGTAGAATTGGAATGTTAATTTTTAAAATGTTTGGTATAATCTCCAGTGAAATGGTCAGGGCCTGGAGATTTCTTTTTTGGGAGCTTATAACGACAAGTTTTATTTCTTTAACGGTTATAGGATAATTTAAATAATTTAGGTTATTTATTCCATCTTGGAATGGATTTCTGAATTTTGCTATCTTATGGTTTTCAAGGAATTTCAAAGGCTTTTGGCAAAGTGAAAGTTTCACTAAGTGCCTTCTCCAAGAAGCTAGCTTGGGTATTCTGAGTATAATACTCATAGTATTCATTTAATAACCTTTCAGTGGCTGCAGGATCGGTTGTGGTAACCCCATTTCATTCTTGATAATTGGTGATTTGTATCCGCTTCCTTTTTCTCTTTGTCAGTAGGTTTATTAATTTTGTTGATTTTTTTCAAATAATCAGCTTTTGGTTTCATTGATTTCTGTGTTCCATTTTTCAGTTTTCCAATTTTATTGGTTTTTGCTTTTATCTTTATTATTTCTGTTCTTTGCTTGTTTTAGGTTATTTTGTACTTTTCAGTTTTCTTAGATTATTGGTTTGAGACCTTTTCTCATTTCTAATATGAACATTTAGTGCTGTAAATTGCTTTCTCTGCACTGCTTAGCCACTCCCCCCAAATTTTAATTCAGTTCTGTGCATTTTTCTGTTTCCTGTGAGACTTCTCTTTGATCCATGCATTATTTAGTGTTTTTTGCCTGCAAACTACAAAATGTTTAGGAATTTTCTTGTCTTTCTGTTACTGATTTTCAGTTAATTACATTATATTCTAAGAACATACTCATGATTTCAGATGTTTTACATTTGTTTAGATTTGCTTTATTACCCAGACTGTGCCCTGTCTTGATAGATGTTCTGTGGATGCTTTAAAAATTGTTTATTCTGTTGTTGTTGGGTATCATGTTCTATATATGTCAGTTAGATTCTGTTGGGTTGGCTGTATTGTTCAAATCTTCTCTATCTTTGCTGATTTTCAGACTTAATTTTATCCGTTCCTGAGAGGAGGATATTGAAGTCACCATGTATTATTTTGGACTTATCTATCTCTTTCAGCTCTATCAATTTTTGCTTTTTATATTTGAGGCTCTGTTTGGTGCACATACGTTTAGGATTGGTATGTCTTTCGGGTGGATTGATCCTTTTGTTGTTGTGTATTATGGTCACCTCCTGTTCACCCCGTTGGTGAAGGAGAGATTCCAGCTCTAGGGTTATGGGGATGGCTGAACACACAACACCTGACACTGGACAGATGCGATTGACAGCAGTTTATTAGTCACATACACTCACAGCCTGAGGGAAGGGAATACTGCATGCCATGCAGAGATTGAACAACCAGGGGCTTTGGGAGAAAGGCTTTGTACCTAAATGAGCATAGGATGACCATTGGTTCCCTTGACAGGATGTGATTAATGTGTTTGAATAAATTAATGGGCTGGCAGAGAGGTGAAGTGAAACCTGTTAGGTTGAGGGATAGGTGGGGTGTGGGTGGTCCAACTGAAAAAGAACCATCAGGATGGGGAGCCTTTCCCATAGGGCAGGGACATATCTGGTAGGCCTACTCACGGCTAGACCTTTGGGACCCTGTGAGGCTCAAGGATGTCAAGGCAGCCCATGAAATTTTAGGCCTTACAGTTCAGTTAAGTCTTTCTCTGGCTCTGATAGTTTTCTTTGCTCTGAAGTTTATTTTATGAGATAATAATTTAGCCATTCTTGCTTTTTTAAAAGATGGGTTACACAGTATATCTTTCCCCTTTTACTCTCAACTTACTTGAGTTGTTAAATCTAAGGGGAGTTTCTTGTAAACAGCATGTATAGTAGATTATGTGCTTCTGTCCTCTCTGTCAATCTGTATTTTGATTGGTATATTATGCCATTTACATTTAAGGTACTTACTATATGTAATTGTGTAAGTCTGATATTTTACTGTTGTTTGTTTACTCTGATTCTAATTCTTCTGTCTTTCCTCTGTTTTCATTTTCTTCTGTCTTGACATGTTTACAGTGTTTGAGTGTCTCTAGTTTTTGTAGTTGTTGCTCATTGTAATATAATAGCCTGCTGGTGCCAGCATTTTATCATTTTGAGTAACGTGGAAACTTTTCTTCCATTTCGGTCCCTTTATCGTTCCCACTTTTAAATATTATTGGTTTGTGTATTAGATAGTGCTATAATTTTTTTTCAATCTTCAAATATGATTTTAAAAACTCATAAGAAAAAGGCTATTTTATTGTATGTAGCCATGCTTTTGGTCTTTTGTTTGTTTTTTCTTTTTTTCCCAGTAGTCCCAGATTTCTTCTTTTATAATTTACTTACTGCTTAAGAACTTTCTTTAGCCATTTTTTTTTTAAGATTTTATTTGAGAGAGAGAGAGCCAGAGAGTGAGCATGAGTAGGGGGCAGAGGGAGAGGGAGAAGCAGACCTCCCCACTGAGCAGGGAGACCGATGTGGGGCTCAATCCCAAGACTCTGAGATAACGATCTGAGCCAAAGTCAGACATTTAACTGACTGAGCCACCCAGGTGCCCCACTTTAGCCACTTTTTAAGAGTAGGTATGCTAGCGACAGATTCCTGTAGTTGTTATCCATGTGAGAATGTCTTTATTTCCAACCCTTCATTTCTGAAGGGTAGTTTCACTGGATGTAGAATCATAGCTGACAGTTCTTTACTTCAGCACATGAAAAATGTACCACTTCCCTCTGACCTCTGATTTCAGAAGAGAAATGCACTGTCATTTTGAATTGGTGTGAATCTGTCATTTCTTTCTGGCTGCTCTCAAGATTTTTATCTTTGTTTTCAGTTTTCAGAAGTTTGATTGGTGAAGATTTCGTTGGGATTACTCTGTTTGAAATTTGCTCAGCTTCTTGAATCTTTTAGGTTTATGTCTTTTACCAGATTTGGGGAGCTTCAGTCATTATTTCTTTCAATCCAGGTATCCTTGTGAGATCATATAAAGGGTGGATCTTTTCTTTCTGCCCCACAGGTCCATGAGGCTCTGCTCATTTGTTTTTTTGGCTGTTTTTCCTCCACAGTGTTCAGACTGGATAAATTCTGTTGATCTGGCCTCAAGTTCTCTGATTCTATCCTCTGTCATCTTCACTCTTACTATTGAGCCCATCTAGCAAGCTTTTAAAATTTCTTCTGTTGTATTTTTCAGTTCTATAATTTCTGTTTGGTTCTTCAGTTTCTTTGCTGAGATTTTCAATTTTTTGGTTGTTGCCAAAGGATTTTTAGTCGCTTGATGAAGCATTTTGGTAATGGCTGCTTTAAGTACAAGTCAGATAATTTCAAGATCTGATTCATTTTATTGTTGATGTCAGATATCTTTTCACATTTCAGTTAAAATTTTCCCGGATTGGGGTATGACAGGTGATTATCTATTGTATCCTACACGTTTGGTTTTTATGTTAGGAGACACTGGGTCCTATGTAATTTTTTTATTTTAGCATGCAGTCCTCTTGTTTAGGATTAGTGTGCAGGTCCTGGTCTACTTTATGGGCTGTGGTTCCAATGACAATTTAATTTTAGAGCTTTTGTGGTACTATTTTGATCTGCTTAGTTTATCTGATGCTACCGGTCTCTGCGGGTACTGCCTGAGGAGACAGGACCTTCCCTAATCTGGGCCCCCTGTTGTGGCTAGGTGGGGGGAGGTTGTCTTGGCCTGTAGGGCTAGTTTGCTTGCTGTGGGGATATCTTTGCTGGTCCTCCTAGGGTACACATTCTTTTCAGATGAGGGAGGAGAGCCTCATGCCTGGCAGAATCTCCCTTTGACAATAACCTGGTGTATCTTGGTGGAGGAAAGGAGATTCAGGCTCTTTGGGGAAGGCGAACACTTCCCCTCATCACTTATTGTCAGTGGGGCTTTCAAAGCACCCCCTTTACCAGTGCTGCCTGGTTTACCCAGTGTTACTGCTGAGATCTGAGTTTTTTTTTTTAATTTTTTATTGTTATGTTAATCACCATATATTACATCATTTGTTTTGGTGTAGTGTTCCATGATTCATTGTTTGTTCATAACACCCAGTGCTCCATGCAGAATGTGCCCTCTTTAATACCCATCACCAGGCTAACCCGTCCCCCTACCCTCCTCCCCTCTAGAACCCTCAGTTTGTTTTTCAGAGTCCATCATCTCTCCTGGTTCGTCTCCCCCTCTGACTTACTCCCCTTCATTCTTCCTCTCCTACTGTCTTCTTCTTTTTCTTTTTTCTTAAAATATGTTGCGTTATTTGTTTCAGAAGTACAGATCTGTGATTCAACAGACTTGCACAATTCACAGCGCTCACTGTAGCACATACCCTCCCCAATGTCTATCACCCAGCCACCCCATCCTTCCCACCCCCAACCACTCCAGTAACACTCAGTTTGTTCCTGAGATTAAGATTTCCTCCTATCAGTGAGGTCATATGATACATGTCTTTCTCTGATTGACTTATTTCACAAGCATAACACCCTCCAGTTCCATCCACGTCATTGCAAATGGCAAGATCTCATTCCTTTTGATGGCTGCATAATATTCCATTGTGTATATATACCACATCTTCTTTACCCATTCATCTGTCGATGGACATCTTGGCTCTTTCCACAGTTTGGCTATTGTGGACATTGCTGCTATGAACATTGGGGTGCACGTACCCCTTAGGATCCCTACATTTGTATCTTTGGGGTAAATACCCAGTAGTGCAATTGCTGGATCGAATGGTAGCTCTAATTTCAACTGTTTGAGGAACCTCCATACTGTTTTCCAGAGTGGTTGCACCAGCTTGCATTCCCACCAACAGTGTAAGAGGGTTCCCCTTTCTCCACATCCCCACCAACATCTGTCATTCCCTGACTTGTTAATTTTAGCCATTCTGACGGGTATGAGGTGGTATCTCATTGAGGTTTTGATTTGGATTTCCCTGATGCCGAGCGATGTTGAGCACTTTTTCATGTGCCTGTTGGCCATTTGGATGTCTTCTTTGGAAAAATGTCTGTTCATGTCTTCTGCCCATTTCTTGATTGGATTATTTGTTCTTTGGGTGTTGAGTTTGATAAGTTCTTTATAGATTTTGGATACTAGCCCTTTATCTGATATGTCATTTGCAAATATTTTCTCCCATTCTGTCGGTTGTCTTTTGGTTTTGTGGACTGTTTCTTTTGCTGTGCCAAAGCTTTTTATCTTGATGAAATCCCAATAGTTCATTTTTGTCCTGGCTTCCCGTGCCTTTGGCAATGTTTCTAGGAAGAAGTTGCTGCAGCTGAGGTCGAAGAGGTTGCTACCTGTGTTCTCCTTTAGGATTTTGATGGACTCCTGTCTCACGTTTAGGTCTTTCAACCATTTGGAGTCTATTTTTGTGTGTGGTGTAAAGAAATGGTCCAGTTTCATTCTTCTGCATGTGGCTGTCCAATTTTCCCAACACCATTTGTGGAAGAGACTGTCTTTTTTCCATTGGACATTCTTTCCTGCTTTGTCAAAGATAAGTTGACCATAGAGTTGAGGGTCCATTTCTGGGCTCTCGATTCTGTTCCATTGATCTATGTGTCTGTTTTTGTGCCAGTACCATACTGTCTTGATGATGACAGCTTTGTAATAGAGCTGGAAGTCCGGAATTGTGATGCCGCCAGCTTTGCTTTTCTTTTTCAATATTCCTCTGGCTATTCGGGGTCTCTTCTGGTTCCATACAAATTTTATGATTATTTGTTCCATTTCTTTGAAAAAAGTGGATGGTATTTTGATGGGGATTGCATTGAATGTGTAGATTGCTCTAGGTAGCATTGACACCTTCACAATGTTGGTTCTCCCAATCCATGAGCATGGAACGTTTTTCCATTTCTTTGTGTCTTCTTCAGTTTCTTTCCTGAGTATTTTATAGTTTTCTGAGTACAGATCCTTTGCCTCTTTGGTTAAATTTATTCCTAGGTATCTTATGGTTTTGGGTGCACTTGTAAAGGGGATCGACTCCTTGGTTTGTCTCTCTTCTGTCTTGTTGTTGGTGTATAGGAATGCCACTGATTTCTGTGCATTGATTTTATAGCCTGCTACTTGACTGAATTCCTGTATGAGTTCTAGCAGTTTTGGGGTGGAGTCTTTTGGGTTTTCCACATAAAGTATCATATCATCTGCAAAGAGTGAGAGTTTGACTTCCTCTTTGCCGATTTGGATGCCTTTGATTTCTTTTTGTTGTCTGATTGCTATGGCTAGGACTTCTAATACTATGTTGAATAGCAGTGGTGAGAGTGGACATCCCTGCCGTGTTCCTGACCTTAGGGGAAAAGCTCTCAGCTTTTCTCCATTGAGAATGATATTCGCTGTAGGTTTTTCGTAGATGGCTTTTATGATATTGAGGTATGTACCCTCTATGCCTATACTCTGAAGAGTTTTGATCAAGAAAGGATGCTGTCCCTTGTCAAATGCTTTTTCTGCATCTATTGAGAGGATCATATGATTCTTGTTCTTTCTTTTGTTAATGTATTGTATCACGTTGATTGATTTGCGGATGTTGAGCCAGCCTTGCAGCCCAGGGATAAATCCCACTTGGTCGTGGTGAATAATCCTTTTAATGTACTGTTGGATCCTATTGGCTAGTATTTTGGTGAGAATTTTTGCATCCAGGTTCATCAAGGATATTGGTCTGTAATTCTCCTTTTTGATGGGGTCTTTGTCTGGTTTTGGGATCAAGGTAATGGTGGCCTCATAAAATGAATTTGGAAGTTTTCCTTCCATTTCTACTTTTTGGAACATTTTCAGGAGAATAGGTATTAATTCTTCTTTAAATGTCTGATAGAATTCCCCTGGGAAGCCATCTGGCCCTGGGCTTTTGTTTGTTGGGAGATTTTTGATGACTGCTTCAATTTCCTTAGTGGTTATAGGTCTGTTCAGGTTTTCTATTTCTTCCTGGTTCAGTTTTGGTAGTTGATACATCTCTAGGAATGCACCCATTTCTTCCAGGTTATCTAATTTGCTGGCATAGAGTTGCTCATAATATGTTCTTATAATTGTTTGTATTTCTTTGGTGTTGGTTGTGATCTCTCCTCTTTCATTCATGATCTTGTTGATTTGGGTCATTTCTCTTTTCTTTTTGATCAGTCTGGCCAGGGGTTTATCCATCTTGTTAATTCTTTCAAAGAACCAGCTCCTAGTTTCCTTGATCTGTTCTACTGTTCTTTTGGTTTCTAGTTCATTGATTTCTGCTCTGATCTTTATTATTTCTCTTCTCCTGCTGGGTTTAGGCTTTATTTGCTGTTCTTTCTCCAGCTCCTTTAGGTGTAGGGTTAGGTTGTGTATTTGAGACCTTTCTTGTTTCTTGAGGAAGGCTTGTATTGCTATATACTTTCCTCTCAGGACTGCCTTTGCTGTATCCCAAAGATTTTGGACAGTTGTGTTTTCATTTTCATTGGTTTCCATGAATTTTTTGAATTCTTCTTTAATTTCCTGGTTGACCCATTCATTCTTTAGTAGGATGCTCTTTAGCCTCCATGTATTTGAGTTCTTTCCGACTTTCCTCCTGTGATTGAGTTCTAGTTTCAAAGCATTGTGGTCTGAAAATATGCAGGGAATGATCCCAATCTTTTGGTACCGGTTGAGACCTGATTTGTGACCTGGGATGTGATTAATTCTGGAGAATGTTCCATGGGCACTAGAGAAGAATGTGTATTCCGTTGCTTTGGGATGGAATGTTCTGAATATGTCTGTGAAGTCCATTTGGTCCAGTGTGTCATTTAAAGTCTTTATTTCCTTGTTGATCTTTTGCTTAGATGATCTGTCCATTTCAGTCAGGGGGGTGTTAAAGTCCCCCACTATTATTGTATTGTTGTCAATGTGTTTCTTTGCTTTTGTTATTAATTGCCTTATATAATTGGCCGCTCCCATGTTCGGGGCATAGATATTTACAATTGTTAGATCTTCTTGTTGGATAGACCCTTTAAGTAGGATATAGTGTCCTTCCTCATCTCTTATTACAGTCTTTGTTTTAAAATCTAGTTTGTCTGATATAAGGATTGCCACCCCAGCTTTCTTTTGGTGTCCATTAGCATGGTAAATGGTTTTCCACCCCCTCACTTTCAATCTGGGGGTGTCTTTCGGTCTAAAATGAGTCTCTTGCAGACAGCCTATTGATGGGTCTTGTTTTTTAATCCAATCTGATAGCCTATGTCTTTTGATTGGGGCATTTAGCCCATTTACATTCAGGGTAATTATTGAAAGGTATGAATTTAGTGCCATTGTATTGCCTGTAAGGTGACTGTTACTGTATGTTGTCTGTGTTCCTTTCTGATCTTTGCTGCTTTTAGGCTCTCTCTTTGCTTAGAGGACCCCTTTCAATATTTCTTGGAGGGCTGGTTTCGTGTTTGCAAATTCCTTTAGTTTTTGTTTGTTCTGGAAGCTTTTTATCTCTCCTTCTATTTTCAATGACAGCCTAGCTGGATATAGTATTCTTGGCTGCATATTTTTCTCGTTTAGTGCTCTGAAGATATCTTACCAGTCCTTTCTGGCCTGCCAGGTCTCTGTGGATAGGTCTGTTGCCAATCTAATATTTTTACCATTGTAGGTTACATATCTCTTCTCCCGAGCTGCTTTCAGGATTTTCTCTTTGTCTCTGAGACTCCTAAGTTTTCCTATTAGATGTCGGGGTGTTGACCTATTATTATTGATTTTGAGAGGGGCTCTCTGTGCCTCCTGGATTTTGATGCCTGTTTCCTTCCTCACATTAGGGAAGTTCTCTGCTATAATTTGCTCCAATATACCTTCTGTCCCTCTCTCTCTTTCTTCTTCTTCTGGGATCCCAATTATTCTAATGTTGTTTCGTCTTATCGTATCACTTATCTCTCGAATTCTGCCCTCGTGATCCTGTAGTTGTTTCTCTCTCTTTTTCTCAGCCTCTTTATTTTCCATCATTTGGTCTTCTATATCACTGATTCTCTCTTCTGCCTCATTTATCCTAGCAGTTAGTGCCCCCATTTTTGATTGCACCTCATCAATAGCCTTTTTGATTTCTACTTGGTTAGATTTTAGTTCTTTTATTTCTCCAGAAAGGGTTTCTCTAATAACTTCCACGCTTTTTTCAAGCCCAGCTAGTATCTTTAAAGTCATGATTCTGAACTCTAGGTCCGACATCGTACTAATGTCCGTATTGAGTAGGTCCCTGGCTGACGGTACTACTGCTTGTTCTTTTTGCTGAGGTGATTTTTTTCGTCTTGTCATTTTGTCCAGAGGAGAATAGATGAATGAGAGAACAAAATGCTAACAGGTTTACAACGTCCCCAGCAAATATACTGTATACAAATCAGAAAAGACCTGAAACCAAGGGAAAAGAAAGGGAAAGAAAGAAAAAAGAAAGAGAAAAAAAAAGGGAAAAAAAAGATAAAAACAAAAACAGAACAATACAAAAAAAGCAGAATATGATCAGATATGATCAGGCTAGTGCATAGATCAGTTGCACACACTAGATTTTGAGCGTATTTTGGTCTGTTAGAAAAAAGTGCCTCCTAAAATTTTAAAGGAAGAAAGACATATATGTACAAATTAAGGGTTGATACAATGAAGGGATAG
Source organism: Eumetopias jubatus (assembly GCF_037043125.1). Taxonomy (NCBI): domain Eukaryota; kingdom Metazoa; phylum Chordata; class Mammalia; order Carnivora; family Otariidae; genus Eumetopias; species Eumetopias jubatus. Next base: position 38,382,554 of record NW_028274823.1, read on the forward strand.
AAGATGACTGTAAAGATGAAAATTATAAAAGAATTTATAAAAGGACTTGATAAGAAGTTGTTTGAAAAAAGAAAGAAGATTTAAAAAAAAAAAAGAAAAAAGGGAGAGAATGTGATCAGGCAGGAGACTAGAACAGAGCCATACACTAGTGATTTAGGGTATATTTTGATCTGTTAGAAGAAACTGTATCTCAAAATTTTAAAGAGAGAACAACTTATATATATATGCCAAAAATAAGGGTAACTACTATGAAGGGATAAAATATGACTCTAAAAATGAAAAATAAAAAAAATTTTTTTTTAAAAAGATTGATAAGATGTTGGTTGAAAAAGGGAAAAAGAAAAAAAAACAGTTAACAAAAATTAACTTTGATGAACTAATGAATCATGGTAAAAAAAAAGCCATGAATTCTATGTGCAGTATTCCCCTAGCGCTGGAGTTCTCCCGTTCTCCTTGATCGGTAAACTTGGTCTTGGCTTGCTGGCTGTTCCTGCTGATCTTCTGGGGGAGGGGCCTGTTGCTGTGGTTTCCAAATGTCTTTGCCGGAGGTTGAATTGCCCCGCCCTTGTCAGTCGAGGCTAAGCAAGCTGCTCGGGTTTGATCTCAGGAGCTTTTGTTCCCTGCAAGCTCTCCGTACAGCCTTGGAGGACCAGGGCAAAAATGGTGGCCTCCCAGTCTCCACCCGGAGGAGCTGAGAACTTGGGGCCCCGTTCCGCAGTGCGCCCACAGAGAAAAGCAGTCACTCCCTTGTCCCCGGTCTCCGGCCGCTCTCCGTGCTCACCCGGCCTGTGACCGAGCGTTGCTATCTCTGGCACCTGACCCCGTGTGGAATCTCCAAACCCAGCAGATCCCTGCGGTGCGTTCCCGCGCCGCTCCTCCCCGGGAAGGAAGGGGAGTCTCCCCGTATCTGCCGCCTGTTGGGTCCCTGCTGGAGGAGCAGTGGCCCGACTGGGCCGCGGATCACAGTTTATGGCAACCCCGAGCTGAGAGCCTGGGCCTCGGCTCCGTCTCTGCAGCCGGCTTCCCTGCTCCGATACCTGGGAGCTCTGCCGCACTCAGGCACCCCCGGTCTTTCTGTGACCCTAAGGGTCCTGAGACCACACTGTCCCAGGAGGATTCCACCCCCCGCTTAGCCACTGCAGTGACGTCCCTCAGCGGAGCCCACTTCTAACAGTTCCGATTTTGTGCTCCGCGGCTCTATCACTCGCCAGAAGCGGCCGACGGAGGCCCCCTCCCCCGCCGTCTATCCTCCGGAATATCGCCTCGGATTCACTTCTCCGCACGTCCTACCTTCCAGTAAGTGGTCGCTTCTCGGTTCAGATAGTTGTTGCTACTCTCCTCTTTGATCTCCTGTTGAGTTCGTAGGTGTTCAGAATGGTTTGATCCCTATTCAGTGAATTCCTGAGACCAGACGAAATCTAGGTCTCCTACTCCTCCGCCATCTTGCCTGTAATATCTGAGATCTGAGTTTGATCTGAGGGAACATTGAGTCTACCTGGTCTACCTTCTGTTGCTAGGTTGGGGGTTGGGAAACAGTGGCTCTGAACTGCCTTTCTGTGGGTTGTGGTATAGTGAGCCACTGGCCATTATGTTATTCCTCTGGTCCCGGGGACCCTCACCAGCCCTTTTTTCTTTACACCTTTCAGAGTTCTTTGATTTTCTTTAGGCTCTTGTGTTATTTTTGGAGTTGGTTATACTTAGTTGGGAGGAACAGAAGAAATAAGTCTACACTCTCTTTTCTAGACCAGAAATCTGTGTTGGTATTTTTTTTAAATTTTGATTCCAGTATGATTAACTTACAGTGTTATATTAGTTTCAGATGTACAATATAGTAATTTAATAGTTATGTATATTACTCAGTTCTCATCATGACAAGTGTACTCTTAATCCCCTTATTTCACTCATACCCCCAGCCTTCTCCCCTCTGGTAACCATCTGTTTGTTCTTTATAAGTAAGAGAGATTTTTGGTTTGTCTCTTTTCTTTTCCCTTGCTCATTTGTTTTGTTTCTTATATTCCACAAGTGAGTAAAATCATATGGTATTTGTCTTTCTCTGACTTATTTTGCTCTCTAGCTCCATTCATGTTGTTGCAAATGGCAAGATTTCATTCTTTTTGATGGCTGAGTAATATTCCATTTTACACACACCCCCCCCCCCCACATCTTCTTTATCCATTCATCTATCAATGGATGCTTGGGCTACTTCCATAATTTGGCTAATGTAAATAGTGTTATAATAAACGTAAGGATGCATATATCCTTTCAAATTAGTATTTTCATATTCTTTGGGTAAATACCCAGTAGTGCAGTTACTGGATTATCTGATAGTTCTATTTTTCATTTTTTGAGGAACCTCCATACGGTCTTCCTGCACCAGTTTGCATTCCCACCAACAGTGCACAAGGGTTCCTTTTTTTCCACATCCTTTGCCAACACTTGTTTTTTGTGTTTTTTATTTTAGTCATTCTGACAGGTATGAGTTGGATCTCATTGTGGTTTTGATTTGCATTTCCCTGACAATGAGTAATGTTGAGCATCTTTTCATGTGTCTGTTGGTCAGTGGAAAAATGTCTGTTCATGTCTTGCCCGTTTTTAATTGAATTATTTGGGTTTTTTTGGTATTGAGTTGTATATATATTTTGGATATGTCATTTGCAAATATCTTCTCCCATCCAGTAGGTTGTCTTTTCTTGGTGGTGTTTTTTATTATAACTGTGCTAAAAGGAGAATTGACATCTTTCTGATATTAAGTCTTCTTTTTCAAATATATGGTAATCTTTATTCAGTAGATAACATTAACCACACCTACTTCATTAGGTTGTGTTGAAGAATGTAGTTAAGGCACATAAAATACTTTTCTGTAAAGCACTTGCAAGTGTTAGCTAATGTCTATTCCATGTGTTCTTTGGTAGCATATTAAAGCTTTTTAAGTTTTTAAAATAAAGTTTTGGCACATTTCTTGTAAGGTTTATTCCTAAGTATTTTGTCCTTTTTTGTTTTTATTACAAATGGAATCTTCCCATCTACTGTATCTTCTTTGGCTCTTTGATTCTTTGGGTCTTTCTTATATGAAAATGTTTTATCTAAATATTACTTCTAAATATTGCTTCCCAAAGGAGTTTTAGCATCTTTTTCTTTTAAGGATAGGACCCATAGCTAAACTTAGAGCTCTAGAAACAAATGGATGAGTGAATTAATGAGCTCTTCATGTGGTTCAGCATTATTTTGGGTACCACTCTTACTCTAAGTCCTGTATTTTATGTAATCCAAGGTTTTTCCTAGGTATGCCAGACATTGTGTTGTGTTGATCTTACTATTGAGACTCTTGTCCTATGTGTTATTAATCAAGCCATGGTTTTTTCATGTCACCGTTGGTCTTGGGGACTCACCTGCAGAGCCATGCATATATCTCTGTGTGCATCTCTGCTGCAAAGTGTTTACCCACCTGTATTGGAAAAATAGCTCTTGGCTAAGTGGGATATTGAAGTAAAGTAAGGAAATATGGGTTGGGTCCATGCACTTCATCCAAACAGGTGGTGAAATACTGACAATTCAACAAGAAAAAGAAGCCTGTGGAAGTACAGGATTCTTCTGGGGTGTGTAGCAATAAGTAAAAATGAAATTTGGGCTTCAGAGTATACAGTGCACCTGGTGGTGCTACAGTGTCATATGCAAGCCCTATTCACAGAGGACATTTGGGTGTTCTTTTCCCAGAAGAGCTCTATGGTGACTTTGAAGACCTGGAAACAGGGGACGTGCACAAGGGAAAACCAGGCGCAGATACTCAGGTATGATTTTGTCATGGCTGGCTGGCTGTCACTGATCCTTGATCTGTGGTCAGTATTTCCTGAGAGAGGCCCATATTAAGAAATGCAGATCTTATTATCTGTGTAGATTACAGAGTAGATGGATTCCTTCCTAAAAATACGGAGATTGGGAACAGGTCAAAGTTGTTGGTTTGTTATTCTTGATCTTTTGGATGTTACCTCCTACCTCTTGTTGTCATGATTCTTCAGTCATTGAAAGTTTAGCTTGGGAGTCACTGTCTTTCTCTCTACCGTTCCTTTTGCCATCATTCTCCTCTTCTTAATTTAAGTACTATTTAAAAAAACTAAATCCCTATTCTCCCTAGTATTTCTTTAGAACAGTGTCTGGGGAGCATCTGGGTGGGGACACTTGCTGTTATTTTTATTTATGTTTGGCATTCCCAGCCAGATTAAGGAGTGACAGTGTATTGGAATGCAGATGTCTAAATGTCTCTTGTAGTAGTACATGTTATTCAGAGCCAAAGGCTGTGTTTTGGTTTCATTTGTTTTTTGTTTTGTCTTCCTAATGATCATAACCAAGACTTTTGCAGCTCAGATAGAATTTTAAAGATCTGCTTTAATGTTTAAAGAAAAGATCTCCACAAACTTTTACAAAATTTTCTCTTCTGGAAATTTAAGATTGAAGATGCAGAAGAAGTTAAGGAAGAAATTGACCCTAGTGCAGAGGAAAGTGCCAAGAAAAAGCATTTGGATAAGAAGAGAAAATTGAAGGAGATGTTTGATGCAGAATATGATGAAGGAGAAAGCACGTACTTTGATGATCTCAAAGGAGAACTGCATAAACAAGCACAGGTAGGAAACTTGGTCCCCGGCAGCTTTATCTCAAGGCTCTCACACAGTGCTGTGAGTGCGTGATTTTGTTTGGGTCTCTGCTTCCTGACCTGCTTCTGTGCCTCAGGTTTGGATTCTTAGGTCAAGATGCAGATAAGTGTGTTTATTCATGCAGTCATCTGATTGTTTTTTAAATCGGAAATTGACCAGAAAGAGATCAATATCTATTTTATACCAAGCATTGAGGAAGTAAAAATGGCTGAGACAGGCAGCAACTGCTGAGGATCTCTCAGTGTAGTGATTTGAGACAGTGTTTATTTAAATGCAGGCATTGCCTTAGCATTCTGATTACTGCTCCCTGGAACCATAATTAATTTGAATGGGTAGGTGATTCTTGCACACACCAGTGCTTATGCATACACCAGTGCTCTCCAGGGAGGCTTTTCTAAAAATTCACCTTGGTCAGAGTTCAGGTTAAGCATACAATTTCTGAAAATGCGGTTAGTGGGCTTTGCCCAACCTAGGCTTTCATCTGTTCAAAGAAAGTATCTCCTGGTTAGTCATTAATATAGTGGTTCTAAGTCTGTACTGACTTTTGATAGAAGTTAGTAACTAAGACGTGTAAAGCTAGTTCTGAAGTCTTTGCTTCAGTTCATTTATAACTTAAAATCACCTAGAATCTTGTGGCCTTTTGTAAAGGACTTTGAATTTTTTACTCTGAGTGAAATGGGGACCCATGGGGGGTTTTGAACAGAGGAAAGACATGTATGACCTACTTACCTTTGAAAGGATTGCTGTGACAAGAGTTCAGTAAGATTAAGGTGACTTGCCGTGGGGGGTGGGGACGTGTGTGGCAGTGGAGGCGAAAGAGTCAAATTCTGGATATACACTTTTGAAAGGTAGATCAAAGGTAGATTGTGGGGTGTGTGAGAGGAAATAAGGATGACTTGCTGGAAGGATTGAGTTGTCAGTAAGATAGGAAAACCTCGAGTTGGTGCAGTTTTGTCTAAGATGAAGTTTAGAGCTGTTGGGTTTGAGATCTCTCTCAGACAAGTGGAGCTTCAAGTAGTCAGTGAGGAGCCCTGGAGAGAGACTGGGGCCAGGGACTTAGATGTACAGTCCTCAGCATCTAGATGCTACTTAAAGCCATGAAGTGGATGGGATGCCCAGGGAAGTGAGCGTGGAGTCAGGAGAGGAGAGGACTAGTACTGACAGTGGGAACTCCATTGTAAGAGGCTAGGCGGAGAGGATGAAGCAACAGTGGGGATTCAGCAGTGCTCAGGAGAGAGAAGAAATCGAAGAGAACACGAAGTAAGCTGGAAGCCACCATAGAAGGAGGGATAAAGTATTTTAAATCCTGATGATGTATTAACTACAATGAAGACAAAATTGACAACTGGATTGGAATGTGGAGGCCCTACGTGATTTTGGCAAGCATTTTTATGGAGTGTGGGTTAAAGTCCAAGTTGGGGGGATTTAAATGAATGGGAGCCGAGGAACTGGAGACTATGAATATAGAAAACTTATAAGCCATTTTACTTCAGAGGGAAGCAGAGAAATGGGGCAATAGTTGGAGGAAGTAGAGTCAAAAGAAGATGTTAAGATGGGAGAAATAACAGGCAAGACCTGTTAGAATAAAGTTCAGTAAGAGTGAATGATACCTAGTATGCAAGTGAAGTTTGGCATAAAATAAATCTATAGTAGATGCCCAGTTGAACTTTCTGTAATAATGGAAATGTCTATCTGTGCGGTCATGTATTGTAGCCACTAGCCACGTGTTGATACTGATCACTTGAAATGTGACTACTGTGACCAGGGGACTGAATTTAAAATTTTTATTTAATTTTAATTAATTTCAGTAATATAATAAGTAATAAATATAATAATATAAAATAAAAGGCTGGATGTGGGTGTAAACCCTGGTAGAAGAGATTGCTGTGGAAATTCTTTTAGACTGCTTAGTTTTTGAGTGAATTAAACAGTCAACAGCTGAGAGTGAGGATGAGGGAGGAGATACTGGATACTGGATATTGGAGAGTAAGAAAAGAAAGTGTGGACTGGGAAGCTGAGAGTGTTGGCTGACCAGCATTAAGGGTTGCTTTCAGAGTTGTTTGCATTTGCTGTACCTTGGAGCAACAAAGGAGAAAACAGTTGGGATATATCCTGAACAAACTGTACAGACAAGAATGTATGTTATTTTTAAAGAGGATAAAGCGTAAGTGATTATGTCCGTGTTCCTTTATGAGAAAGTGCTCATTTTTAAAAATGTTAATCTTAACTTTTATTAAAGATAACAGCATTGTGGGTTTTTTAATTGTTTTTTTTCCCCTGCTCTCGTATATAGCTTAACCGAGCAGAATTTGAAGATCAAGATGATGAAGCCAGAGTTCAGTATGAGGGTTTTCGACCTGGGATGTATGTTCGAATTGAGATAGAAAATGTCCCCTGTGAATTTGTGCTTAACTTCGATCCCCATTACCCAATTATTTTGGGTGGTTTGGGCAATAGTGAAGGCAATGTTGGATATGTACAGGTAGGTACCCTTTGCTGCATGCTTTGACAATTGGGGTTCTTGGGACATACTTCTACCACTAATCTTACTGAAATCTCTTCTCCCCTCAGATGCGTCTGAAGAAACATCGTTGGTATAAGAAAATCCTCAAGTCCCGAGATCCAATCATTTTTTCTGTAGGGTGGAGGAGGTTTCAGACTATTCCACTCTATTATATTGAAGACCACAATGGAAGACAGAGGCTTCTAAAATACACCCCACAGCACATGCATTGTGGAGCAACCTTTTGGGGTAATTTGTGATTGGAATAACTTGCTTGTAGGTTAATTTAAGCCATTACAGTTTTGCTTTTCTCCATTAAATCCCAATTCATAAGATTTTTCTCTTTTTTTTGGATTGAGGTACATATGTAAAATGGAATCCAGAATTTGTGATTCACTGCATTTCTTTCTTTCTTTCTTTTTTCCTATTTTCTTTAAGGTCCAATCACTCCACAGGGAACTGGGTTCTTGGCAGTACAGTCTGTCAGTGACATAATGGTAAATATCTTGAATGTTTTATTTTCCAGATTGTGTACGAGAAGTATGTCTTGAATATGGAATATGTACCTGAAACTTGAAGTTGAAAATGACTCGTTTTTTAGTATTCATAGCAAACTTTTCTTTGCTTTTAATTTTTCTACATCTTTTTAAGTAGGATGTGGGAATAGAGGTAGAACTATTATGGTACTGATGACATTTTATATTTTTATGCATTTTTTGGACTTTTTTCTTTTTTTTTTTTTAAATATTTATTCTAGAGAGAGTGTGCACGTATGCACGGATGGGGGGCAGAGGGCAAGAGAGAGAGAGAAAATCTTCAAGCAGACTCCCTGCTGAGCTTGGAGCCCAGCATGGGGCTTGATCCCACAACCCTGAGATTATGACCCAAGCTGAAATCAAGAGTTGAGTCATTTAACCTACTGAGCCACCCAGGCACCCCTTATTTTTCTAAAAATATTCTAAGTAGTGCTCACCATGTGCTAAACATAATGCGCGGTTCTGAGGATACTTCGGATACCAGCTAGACATAGACCAGCCCTAGTAATGCTGGTTTAGCAAAGTATGTTCATACTGTCTTCATTTGATCAGAGCAGGTTTTATTGGCCCTATTTGACAGAAAACAGAATAATGAGCAGATGAAATCTGCTCTGGGGGGCCACAGTTTAATTTCTTAAACATTGTAACCAAATTTTCATATTCCCTTGCATTCCAAATTGGTCATTGTTTTAAAATTATGTTATTGTGAAATCACCCTCCAGAGAATACTCAAGACATCATCATTAGTTTGGCTTACGTATATTGTAGCTTCAGATTGCTTTTGTTAAAATACTGCTTTGTATGTTCAGATATTCTTTCTTGTTCTTTCTTAGCTGGTTGTAAGTGAAATGCACTTTAGGAATTTATTGCATCCTAGAATTACAGTTTTTCTCTTGCTGATATTATTCCTGTATTCAAATTTTGGGGGTTCTTCCCAGCCTGATTTCCGGATAGCTGCCACAGGAGTTGTCCTCGATCTGGATAAATCCATAAAAATTGTGAAGAAATTAAAGCTAACTGGTTTTCCTTATAAAATTTTCAAGAATACGTCATTCATTAAGGTCCGTATATCTGTATACTCACATATTTATAAATGTATATTTTATTGAAGGAGGAATGAAATACTTATAAAATATAGTCTGATGTTTTCAAAAGAGTATTTGAAATCTTTTATAAACTTGGTCTTTGCTATTTTTGGTTTACTACTTTCTATTGGTCTCTATGTTACTTAAATATGCTCAGAAAATTCCAAGGTGACGTTAATAGAGCTACTTATTAATCGAGGCTAATCCTTATTCCGTGTGGGACTGTGACAGAGCTAATATTGAAAATATGTAATCTCATTCACTGGCTTTTTTTTCCTATTTTTCAGTAGAAAAATAGACAAAGTATTTTGTAAAATACTGGTTGGTAGGGGTATGGAGAAATGGATGCTCTGTTATGCAGTATAATGTAGGAGGGTAGTTTGAGTGACATTTATTGAAAATCTTATTAGTGGGGGTTTCCATAAAAGTACTGAGTTAAGATGATCATAAAATATTCTTGTAATATCAGGTAATAAAGTCACTAACATTTATCCAACTCTCTTTCTTTTCTGAGCATGTGCACCTAAGTCATAGGATATGAGCTGCAGCCCAGCCCTGGCCAATGACAGCAAAGGCTTTCTAAGCCAGTTCAGTCTGATAGATAGCTTTTTGATCTTTTCTTCTACAAAGATATCAGTGATGAGCATGTTAATGAGCCTACAATAGAATCTTGATTAATGTTATTTTGGGGAAGATGAACTAGAATTGTATTCCTTTTGACCTAGTAATTCCACTCTTGGTGGGGAAAAAACATTTTGATTATTTTATCACTATTAAAGAAGTTCTTTTTTTTTTTTTTACCAAGGTTTCATTTATGAAATAAGTAAAATGTCTGATTTTGTGTGTATGTATTTTTTTCATATACCTATAGGGAATGTTTAATTCTGCCTTGGAAGTGGCCAAATTTGAAGGCGCTGTGATTCGAACTGTCAGTGGCATAAGGGGACAGATCAAGAAAGCACTCCGGGCTCCAGAAGGAGCTTTCCGGGCCAGCTTTGAGGATAAGTTGCTGATGAGTGGTAAATATAACTTTGTAGTATAATCACAACAGCGTCTTACTGTTCACTATTGATTCTAGCCAGTGTGGACTAGAGGTTGTAGTTCAGGTTTTCGAAAATTGGAATCGGCTCCAGCTCTCTCCAGTTGGAACATCTTATGCAGTGTGCCAAGTCATGCTGTGTGTGGAGCCATGTGATTCACACCCAGTACAAGTTTTGTGATATTTAAGAGTAGTTTACTTGGTGAAGTCTCTCTTCAAAAACCATGCAGCCAATTAGAGAAGTTTGGAGTGGATGTTTTGTTCTTTTGTTTGACAAGATGAATCTTCTTTTGAAAATGTTAAAGTAAGTTATCTCTTCTTCCAGATATTGTCTTCATGAGAACCTGGTATCCTGTCTCCATTCCAGCCTTCTATAACCCAGTAACATCTTTGTTGAAACCAGTTGGTGAGAAAGACACCTGGTCAGGAATGCGGACCACTGGTCAACTCCGGCTTGCCCATGGTGTCAAACTAAAGCCCAACAAGGATTCTTTGTATAAGGTACAGTCATGCATACATGTGCTCCATAGATGGGGGTCATCCAGATGCTTTTGTACATAATGTTTTCTATGTTTTCAATTTTCAAGTAGGAAATCTACCATTAAATTTGAATGAACATGTATATTCATAGAACATTTTGGAAAGAATGCAGGAAAGTGGTAATAGGGGTTTTCGTGGGTTGGAAAGGAGACAAACTCTTCACTGTATACTCTTCTGAACTATTTTTTTCCCCATCAGATACATGTATTACTTTAAAAAACATTAATGTGCTAATTTTTATTGAAGCAATGTGAGTGGGTTTTTTTGGAAAGTTTTAATAAACTTTGTAGTGAAGTGTTAACATAAATACAGAAAAATATACGGACCTTAAGCATACAGCTCATGAATTTAACACACCCAAATTGCCATCACCTAGATCAAGCAATAAAATTACCAGCACGACAAAAGCTCTCTTGTGACTTCTCCTAGTCACTACCCCACCTCCACCTCAGAGATAGCCATTCTCTTAACTCCTGACATGTAAATTAGTTCTGCTGTTTTGAGTTTTATAAAATATAGCATATACTGTTTTGCCTGGTGTCTTTTCTTTCAGTTTATGAGATTCATTCATGTTCTTGTAGGTATTCATTTGTTGTTACTGTTGAGTAGAAATCTATTATGTTATAATGTCAGTTTATTCATTGATGGACATTATTTCCAATTTTTGGCCATTATAAATGCTGCCCTGAACACTTAACATGTGACTTGTTTGGTGTTCACGTGCACACATTTCTTTTGCATTGATCCCCCCAGGTTGGGATTGCCAGGTACGGGGTATGCATGTGTTCAGCTTCACTGTATGATGCCTACAATATTCTGGTGTAGTGTACAAGGTTAGACTCCCACCAACAGTAGTTGCCAGTAGTTGGCATCATCAGTATTTTTTTAATTTTAAGTTCTCAGTGCCTTTCAGAATCCCATTTCATTTGGATTTTGGTCTTTGAGAACTTTCATTATTTTCTTCACAGGTTAACAATGCATTTGAAAAGATTTGTTTTAATGCAGGATAAGTATAAATTGTTTTATAATAAGAGGGGGGTTCAGGATATCAGTCTGCCATTCTGCCAGAAACAAATTTCCTAGGCATTACTTTTTTAATAAAATAATTAGTAATCCAATTTTTGATCCTGTTACATGAATTTCTAATAAAATATACTACAGGACATGGTACCTACAAGGACCACCTCTAGCTTGTGGTGCTTACTCTTTTTTCAGAATGTGATTTCTCTGAGTTCCTTCATTCTAAGGATTTTAGGTTCCTCCTAAACAGAGAATTTTGAATATTATCATGGATGATGTCTTTAATAATAAATTTAAAGACATAGCAGAAATATTCTCTATATAGTTGATATTGACCTTGGTAAAGACCTAGGGCAAGACTTTCCACTTATTAACTATTTTTGAGGCAGTTGAGAGTTTTGGTCATCTCAATTTAAGCATAGAAATTAGATTACCTTAAAAATTGAATGTAGAGAGTATTTGTTCTTTATATGTCATTTAAATCTCATTTTTCTCAGCTGGCCTCCCATCAGAAACAGGATAAAGTTAAACTTTTTAATGAGAATCGGGAATGGGAACACTTGAGCTCCTGCTGATTGGAGGAAGAACTATGTCCTTAAATCCACAGAGGTTGATAGTGAAGATGAACACCTAGATTATTGTTATTAGGCTAGAAGAAACTACCTCAGTGCCCCCAAAATAAGGTGTGGGTTTTCCATTAAAAGAAACTTTGGATATGTTCATCTGCTGTGTTGAGATCCCCATAGTTCATACCATAGACATGGACACAGTTGATTTTTTGGGAGAATTGTAAGTATATTCTTTGTATTTCTCTGTTTCGCCTAGAGCAATGTACATCCATTGAGGCAATCACAGTTGATGGATGATTGAATCCTCATTTCTGATGATCAGCAGACTCTGGTGTTACTGATCATGTGGAAAAGTCAATCCATTGAGAAGATTTTAGGCAAGTTTTAAAAGCATATAGATCATAATTTAAATACATCACTGTTTTTATTTTTCTTTTTAGCCGATTGTGAGGCAAAAGAAACATTTTAATTCACTGCACATTCCAAAAGCCTTGCAGAAGGCCCTGCCATTTAAGAACAAGCCCAAGACCCAAGCAAAGGCAGGCAAGATGCCGAAGGACAGGCTGAGACCAGCCGTCATACGGGAACCTCACGAGAGGAAGGTATTGTCAACGGATGGCTTCCTGCATGTTACATTTGGATGTGAAAATAATGCTTTCAGTAGCACAGTTGGTGTTTCTGTTGCGTTCTCGTTTTTCTTCAGGAAAGGATAAGAGCCAGACTTATTTGAGGCACTAGAACCGGAAGTTAGAGGAAAGGCCAGAGTCCATTTCCCTTCTTTTGTTTAGTCGTGCTGTGTCTTATGCATTTTAATGGGGAGTAATAGGCACCCAGCTGGCAAATCACTCTGTCTTAGCTGTATATTGTATCCACAGTGATTAACAAAGGTGATTATTGGTGAAGGCCATTCTTTAAGTATTTTGCTCAGTAAATATGCTCCTACTTCTGCCTCCATGCAATTGTGATTTCCTCGTTCAGGATAAATTTTCCCTGAGTTAATATTCATTTGGATCATAGATTGATTCTAGTTTTGATACATGAGCTGAGGTGTTTAGGTCCCCTGAAACTTAGAAGGAAAGCACATGTAGGAGTGTTCTGGTGCTCACTGGGTTTTGTTCTTGTCAGATCCTTGCACTGCTGGACGCTCTGAGTACAGTGCACAGTCAGAAGATGAAGAAGGCCAAGGAGCAACGACATCTGCACAATAAAGAACACTTCAAAGTGAAGCAGAAGGAGGAAGAAGAGAAACTGAAGCGACAGAAGGACCTCAGGAAGAAGCTCTTCCGAATTCAGGGTCAGAAAGAAAGGAGAAATCAGAAGTCCAGCCTGAAGGGGCCTGAGGAGCCATCAAAATGAGCTTCAGACAGACACTGTCATTTGGATCTGCAGAGATGGATGGTTTCAAATATTACAGTACTTGTAAATGACAACAGGGCACTGGAGCCCAAGAAAGACCTCTTTGTTGAATTTGTCGCCCAGACTGTGCCTTTGAGAAGAGAAATGGAAACTCTGTTGATAGGACATCCGTTCATTCTCAGCATCTAGGTTATGTCAAGATTTAAAGGAATATTATTTATGGTGTTGTAGATTCCTTCACATTCCTCTTACCTGTCTCAGTTTAATTATTTGTGCTACAAAAATATTAAAATACTTTCCTGTTAATTTTGGCTTAATAGTTTTCATTAGGGATGAATGCTTGATGATTGTGGATAATTGCCTATTCTGCCACCTTCATGACGAGTCTTCCAGAGGGGGTAAATATTGACTTGAAAACTCAGCTTTAAAATTTGGAAAAGAGAGCACCTGGGTGGCTCAGTGGTTAGGGTCTGCCTTCAGCTCAGGTCATGATCCCAGGTCCTGGGATCGAGCCCCGCATCGGGCTCTCTGCTCCTCGGGAAGCCTGCTTCTCCCTCTCCCACTCCCCCTGCTTGTGTTCCCTCTCTCGCTGTCTCTCTCTGTCAAATAAATAAATAAAATCTTAAAAAAATAATAATAATAAAATTTAGAAAAGAGTGTATGGTCCAGTGCACAGCTGAGTTTCCCAGAGGCCACGTGATGTGCAATAGCGCAGTAGCCTGACTGCAGATGGGAGAATCCAGCTGCTTCTATTTATTTATGTTAACCATGTAATGGGCTAGTTTGTGTTCTTTTAAAACAAATTAATAAAAAATACTTTAACATTTTCTTTCATTTCTTACATAGTAAAAATTGATAGATACAATCCACTTGAAGAAAAACTCTTTGAAGTCCTCATTTTTAAGAGTGTAAAGATCTTGAGATCCAAATACCTGGGAAGCGCTGCCCTGAACGACTCCCTCCTGAGGTGGCCACCTGTTCTGTTCGCCAGCTCCCAGTTCTGTACCCAGAACCTAATGCTCTTGGTGTCAGGCACCTTACAGGAGGACAGTAAATGTGGGGATGAACTAATTAAATTCCTGCTCTGTCACTAAATGTGATTGCTCCCTAGCTGCCAAGATGCCGTGGCCTGGAAGCAAGTGTACAGGAAGACAGAAGGGGAGCTGCTGCTGAGCTTTCTGTCTCCTCCCTGTGCCTTCCTCAACACACTTCCCCTGCCCAAGACCCCAGATGCGGTAGGTGGCTTGCCACTTGCAGGGTGCAGGGGGCCTTGAATGTGATCACGTGCTTTACAAACTAGGTTCTGGCAAAGTTAACTGTGTAATGAGATCCTCGTAGGGGAGTTGTTATCTAAGTGAAGCTGTTTTACCATCCTTTTAAATGTCTTTTCTTCCTCTGTGGACTCCTGACCGAAGAGACAGAACTGAGGACTGGCCTGGTGCCCCAGGCTGGCTCAACTCAAGGAGACAGATTCTGGCCCACGCAACCGTCTGCCCTCCACTGAGGGTAGGCAGCAAGAACCCCAACCCGGAGGGCCAGTGTGGTCAGGCCTTTCCCCTCTGGACAATGCCCTCTGAATCTGACAGAAATACAGTACTACCACATTAATGCAAGAGAAGAAGAAACAGGTGAAATGAATTTTAGTACTTTAATTTTTAAGCCAATATATCTAAAATGTTACCACCACATACAGTCCATATAAAAATCACTAATGAGATAGTCGACATTTCTATTTTTTGCCATTTTTGAAACTCGGGTGTGTGCTTTACTCTTACAGCAACTCTCAATTCAGATGCTAAATTTTGTGGAAAATACTTGATTTATACCTAGATTTCATTAAATTTATAGTGTAAAAGATTGACATACCCTAGTTGTTTCAAATATAACTGAACTTAGTACCAGTTTTTAAATTGAAATTCATTAAATTAAACAAAACTAAATGTCCAGTTCCTCAGCAGCAGCCAGACATTTCAGTTGCTTGATAGCCTGCATGGCCAGTGGCTGTGCTGAGGACAATGTGGCTCTACAGTGTAGGAGGTCTGGAAAGGCGTCCTTAAAGGAAGCAAGTGACCTCTGATGCATCATCTGAAGAAGCAGGTTAACTTGGCAAAAGGTAGGAGTGGGAAGAAGAGTATGTGCAAAGGCCCTGTGGCACAAGGCAGCACAATATCTGTAAGCCAGTGTGTTTGGAGCCAGGATGGGCAGAGGGTTGCAGGAAACTACAGAGGAAGATAGAGAAGGAAATGGAGAGGCAGGCGATGAGGCTGCAACAAGATACTGTCTTTATCTCAAGACACTGGAAAGCCCTTTGGAGAATGTTTAGCTGGGAAAACATGGTCAGATTTGTATTTTTGAAAAATTCCCTTTACTGTGGGGTAGAGAATAATGCAGAGGGAATCCAGAGGTAAATCCTGGAAGGAGGCTGACACAGGAATGGTAGAAGATGGTACAAAGAGGGAGAAGTGGGGGATGCTAGCGCTTTAGGAGGTAACATTGGAGGTATGTTGGATCTGAGAGTTGTGAGAACAAGGGGTTTTCAGGAAAGATCCCTGGGACTCCTAGGTGTCTGGCTTGCACTGAGGATTTTGCTGGCTGGGCTGCTGGATAGTGAGGAACTCAGTTTTAGGGCATGGTACCTGTGGGACAGCTATATGGAGACATCTGAGGAGGTAGTCAGGAATACTGTCTGAAGCTCAGGTTGACCTATCTGGGCTTAAAATGCATTCCTAAGAGACATCAGCACCCTCCTGGAAGAGGATTGAGTTATCCAGGGAGGGGTCAAAATTGAACACAGGTGGGTCTTAGTCCAGCATGCTTCCCATTGGTTCAGTATTTTCACATACCTCAAAATCACCAAGTCCAACCCATATAAGCAGAGCAGTGCAGCCCAAGAAGCCCATTGATTGTGTTGCAGTTCGGTTGACTAGAGCTGAGCAGGTCCAGCTCAGCAAGGCTGTGCACAGAAGCCAGACATGTAAGTGACATCAACAGGTAGGACAGCCTGTCTTTCCCAGCCAGTGTCTTAGGCTGGGAAAGTGACTTTGGGCAGACTTGACTATCCCAGTGCTGAGGTGTAGGAAGGGTCTGCCATTCACTGTGATTTGACTAGGTAAGTTGCTGAGTATCTCTGAGTTTCAAGTTTCTTGTCTGTAAAATGGGGTTAATAACCAATCTTGCAGTATGTAAGGATTTAATGAGATTACATGCAAGGTAACTGGTACAGAACAGGTTTTCAAATTTTTATTTTTCTCCTCTGGTCCCATTTTAAAGAGGTGTGTAAGCCTATGTATTTTAACACATACACAGATTCATGTAACCACTACCACAATCAAGATAACAAACAATCCTCTCTCTCCCAAGCACTAACTCATGCAAGGTAGCCCTCCCAACCATCCCCCGCCCCACCCTGCTAACTACTGACATGCTATTCCACACGACAGCTTTGTTTTGAGAAGGTCATGTAAGTAGAACCATAAGGCACGTAATCTCTTGTGATGGCTACTTTCTCTAAGCATTGTGCCTTTGAAATTCATCCCAATTGTTCTGTGTATCAGTGATGCTTTCCGTTTGATTACTAAATAGTATCCAACTGTATAGGGAGACCACAGTTGGTTATCTATTCACTAACAGAAGGACAGTTTTTTTTTTTCAGTTTTGGGCAATTATGAACATAACTGCTATAAACATTTGTGTGGAGGTTTTTACGTGAACATAAGTTTTCATTACTCCAGAGTAAATACCTAGGTGTAGGAGTCGGTCATATGGTCTAATAGAACTGTCAGACTCTTCCAGAGTGGCTGTACCATTTTTGCTTTCCTACCAACAATAAGAGGGAGAGAGTTCCAGTACTCTGCCCCTTCATTACTTGATACTGCCAGTACTTTTCATTTTAGCCATTCTAATGGGTATGTAGTTGTATCTCATGTGGTTTTAATTCGCATTTCCTTAATGACCAATAATATTGAGCATCTTCTCATATGAGCTCAATATTGAGGATTGCCTTTCATATACAGCGATCTCTTAGGTGAAGTTTAGGTTCAAGCCTTTTGCCTTCTTTTTATTTGGATTGTTTGTTTTCTTAATGTTGATTTAAAGAGTTCTTTATACATTTTGGAATAAGTCTTTTGTCAGATATGTGATTTGCAAACATTTTCTCCTGGTCTGCAGCTGTGGTTTCATTAGCAGTGTCTTTTGCAAAGTTTTTAATATCAAGTCTAATTTATTAATTTTTTTTCTTTTATGGATTGTGTATTTGGTGTCATGACTAAGAACTCTTTTCCTAACTCTAGGTTAGAAGATTTTCTCCTGTTTCTTTTAAAAGTTATAAAGCTTTACGATTTTCATTTCGAATTTTGTGTAAGGTATAAGATTCAGGGTACTTTTTTTTTTTTAACTTACAGACAACCAATTTTTCTGATGCCATTTGTTGAAAGACTAACCTTTCTTCATTGAAATACCTTTGCATCCTTGTCAAAAATCAGTTGGGCGTGTTTGTGAGGGTATATTTCTGGTATAAGTTTTAATAAGCTTGCCTACATTTACAAAAAAATCTGTGGTGATTTTGATTGCATTAAATCTGTGAATCAGTTTGGAGAGCGTTGACAACTTTGCTCTGTTGAGTCTTCCAGTCTGTGAGCTTGCCATATCTCTCCATTTACTTACGTTTTCTTTGGTTTCTTTCAACAACATTTTATGGTTTTCAGCCTATAGATCCTGTGCGAGTTTTATTAGATTTATGTCTAGGTTTTTAATAATTTAATAATTGAGTCATTGCAAAAAATACCAATTATTTAAATTTTGCTTTCAAAAATTGCTCACTGCTAGTTTTTAGAGAAATCATTGATTTTCATATGTTGAACTTATATCCTGCAACTTTACTAGACCCATTTATTAGTTCTAGGTCTTTTGTTATTGTTGTCTTTGGTTTATTTCTTAGGATTTTATTTTATTATTTTTTTAAAGATTTTATTTATTTGACAGAGAGAGACACAGCGAGAGATGGAACACAAGCAGGGGGAGTGGGAGAGGGAGAAGCAGGCTTCCTGCAGGGCAGGGAGCCCGATGCAGGGCTCCATCCCAGGACCCCGGGATCATGACCTGAGCTGAAGGCAGACGCTTAACGCTGAGCCACCCAGGTGCCCCTTATTTCTTAGGATTTTCTACATAGACCATTATATTGTCTGCAAATAGGGACAGTTTTTATTCCTTCCCAGCTGTATGCCTTTTTTTCTTGATATATTGGACTAGTTAGGACTTCTCATATAATGTGGAATTGGAGTGATGAGTGTGGGCATCATTGCTTTGTTCCCAGTTTTTTTTGTAGATGCTCTTCTCAGTTTGAGGAAATTCCTTTCCATGTCTAGTTAGCTGGGAATTTTTTTTTTAAATCATGAATGGGTGTTGAATTTTGCGAAGTGCCTTTTCTGTACCAACTTATATAATCATGTGGTTTCCATCTTTAGATTGTTAATATGGTGGATTACATGGATTTATTTTTCAAAAAGTGAACCAACATTGCATTCTTGGGATAAACCCCATTTGGTTATGGCATAGTATTCTTTTACTATTTTGTTATATTTGAAGTACTGATGTTTTGTTGAGTATTTTTGCATCTGTGTTTGTAAGGGATATGGATCTATAGAGTTTTTGTGTCTGATTATGGTATCAGAGTAATGCTGGCCTTATAAAATGAGTTAGGAAATATTCTCTCCCTTTCTATTTTCTGGAAGTGATTAAATGGAATTGGTGTTATTTCTTTAAATGTTTGATAGAATTTGGCAGTGAACCACCTAGGCCTAGAGATTTTTAAATGTTTTCAACAGGGGCGACTGGATGGCTCAGTTGGTTAAGCGTTTGCCTTCAGCTCAGGTCATGATCCCAGGGTCCTGGAATCAAGTCCCGCGTGGGGCTCCCTGCTCCATGGGAAGCCTGCTTCTCCTTCTTCCTCTGCCCCTGCTTGTGTTCCCTCTCTCGCTGTGTCTCTCTCTCTGTCAAATAAATAAATAAAAAATCTTTAAAAAAAAGTTTTTAACAATAAATTCGGTATCTTTAATAGTTGTAGGGCTATTCAGATTATCTATTTCATCTCGAGTGAATTTTGATAGATTATGAAATGGAATTAGTTTATTTCATCTAAGTTGCCAAATTTATGGGCCTAGAGTTATTTGTAGGATTCCCTTACCATCATTTTATCATCTTTGAGGTCTATAGTGATAGCACCTCCTTTATTCCTGATATTGGTAATTTGTGTCTTCTCTAGTTTTGTTCTTTGTCAGTCTTCCTAGGGGCTTATTAATTTTATTGATTTTTTTTTAAAGAATAAGCTTTTGGTTTATTGATTTTCTCCACTGCTGTTTTCAATTTCATTGGTTTTTGTTCTTTATTATTTCTTTTCTTGTGCTTGCCTTGATTTTATTCTGTTCTTTTTCTCTAGTATCTTAAGGTTGAAGCTAAGATTAATGATTTGAGGCCTTTCTTGTTTTCTAATACAAGCATTTAATGCTATGCATGTCTCTGTAAGCGCTGTTTAGCTACAAGTGCTAACCAGCCTTCTTTGAGTTCTGACAGTTGTCAGTTCCATATACAAAGCTCTGGTGGTGTTATTTGGGTCAGTTTCAGGTGGCCATTATGCAGTAGCCTACATGGGATCTGGACCCTACATGGGATCTTGATCTATCTCTTAGGTCCATTCTCAAAGTCAGTGATACACTGTTTAGGGTCAGATCTATGCACGCACAGCTCAGGAGTTCGTAAACACTGTTCTGAACTCCTTCCACTCCATGATTTCCCTGGTACTTTCCTGTTCCCTGGGGCTCTCCACTTCCCTAATGGTGAATGATGTTGACCATCCTTTCATGTACTTATTTCTCTCTGTATATTCACTTTGGTCAAATATCTGTTCATTTCTCTTGTACAGTTTCAATTTTATTTTTTTAATGTTGAGAGTTCTTCATATATTCTAGACAGAAGTTCTCAGGTATATGATTTGCAAATATTTTATCCTAGTCTGTAATTTGTCTTTTCATCATCTTAATAGGATCTTTTGCAGAGCAATAAAAATTTTAATTCTAATACAGTCCAATTTTTCAATTTTTCCTTTTATGGATTGTACTTTTGGTGTCAAGTCTAAGAACGCTTTTCTATTACTTTTCTTGTGACACCTGGCTGGCTCAGTCCGTGGAGCATGCTACTCTTGATCTTGGAGTTGTGAGTTTGAACCCCACTTTGGGTGTAGAGATTACTTTTTAAATCTTTTAAAAGACTATTACTTCTCTCTTCAAGTTAATATTACAAGTTATTAGTTATGGATTTTATTTACTTTTATTGATTTACATGTAATTTAATTATTTTGAAAGAATGTAATTATTTTGAAGTAATATATGAATATATTCAGTTTGTAAACTTTCCTTTTTCTACTTTCCCTTCTCCTCCCCATCACTCCCCTTCTTCTACTTTCCTCACCTTCTACCAGTGCCTTGATCTTAAACTTCCCAGCCTCCAAAACTGTGAGGAAGAGACTTCTGTTGTTCAAGCTATGTAGTTTATGGTATTTTTGTTATAGCCACCAAATGCATAAGACAATGGGAGATAAAAAGAAAACCCAGAAACTTACTCCTAAAGTCATTCCTCAAGTCCTGTGCCTCCTGGCCGGTCTGCCTTCCTATCCCACCTCATAGAGTCCTTTTATGATTGTCTGTTAGATTATTTTTTTTAATTCTATTTATTTATTTGACAGAGAGAGACACAGCGAGAGAGGGAACACAAGCAGGGGGAGTGGGAGAGGGAGAAGCAGGCTTCCCGCTGCGCAGGGAGCCCGATGTGGGGCTCGATCCCAGGACCCTGGGATCATGACCTGAGCTGAAGGCAGACGCTTAACGACTGAGCCACCCAGGCGCCCTTTTTTGTTTGTTTGTTTTTAGCAGCTTTATTTCTAATAGCCAAAAACTGGAAACTCAAATGTCTATCAAATTATGGTATATCCATATAATGGACTACCACTCAGCAATAAAAAAGAAATGAGTGACACACACAGGGATGAATCTCCAAATAATCATGATGAGCGAAAGAAGACAAAAAAGTATACACATTAAGTATGATTCCACTT
Source organism: Eumetopias jubatus (assembly GCF_037043125.1). Classification (NCBI taxonomy): domain Eukaryota; kingdom Metazoa; phylum Chordata; class Mammalia; order Carnivora; family Otariidae; genus Eumetopias; species Eumetopias jubatus. The sequence goes on from NW_028274823.1 coordinate 38,403,955, forward strand.
CTAGGTAATTACAGAAAATTCAAACTTATCTACAGTGATAAAGCTGATCAGTGACTGCCTGGGGATGAGAAGAGTAGCTAGAGGGGATTATACAGGAACACAAGAAAATTGCAGGGAGGCAGGAGGCAAGGGTTGTTCATTATCTTGATTAGAGTGGTTTCATGGATGTATACATGTGTCCAATTTTACCAAATTGTATACTTAATTTTAAAATGTCATTTACCTTTTTCACTCTTGTACTCCTCTGAGTATACAATGCTGGTTTCCAAAGGTTAAATGACATGATGATGTCATCACTCTTATAGCTAATAAAATGTGTGCTCATGCATTCTTTTGTTTTAAAATTTTGTTTTATTTTCCAGGATGGTAAATATATATGTAAACAGTGGTGTGCTAGAGCAGAACTGCACCAGCTCACAAGTGCTAACTGCATTTATTTCCAACTCTGTTTAGAGGTGTCATACTGACAGTCTGAACCTTGGCCACAGTGAAAGTATTTACAGCATGGAAACTGGCAAATGCTACTGCAAAATCAGGGTTTTGGGGACAGCTGGTTGTTAAACGTTTTACTAGCCCAACATATAACATACATAAAAATAAAGTTCATTGGAATTCTTAATTTTTAATGGTGCAAAAGGATTCTGAAAACCACTAGGCTAAAAATTTGCCTTTATCAAGCTAGAAAGTGTTACTAGGGAGGAAAAAAGAAAAAGATTTTCAGACACTCACCCCATCAAGTCCTGTGCCTCCTGGCCGGTCTGCCTTCCTATCCCACATTATAGAGTCCTTTTATGATTGTCTGTTAGATTATTTCCAGTGTATTCAGATATTTAGAAGGAATGAGTAGCAGGCAAGTCTACACCATCTTATAATGGAATGTCCAATCGATTTTTAGTCATTTGAATATGTTGCCACAATATCTGTCGCTCGAAGGGCGTAACACTTCATACTCCCACCAGCAATGCCTGCATATGTCCGTTTTCTTTACCCATAAAAACATCTGATGATATGACTTTTGTTTGTAAATTTGCTCCTGGTGCCTAATAAGATGATTAATTAATATGGGCTGCTAGCTGTGTCCTGTGAACCCAAACCTTAGAGATGTCACAAAAGGGATAATTAATTGATAGAGCCCAGAACCTAAGATAGAAAGCCATGAGGAGTCCCGGGGGAGATAGAGCACGAGAAGAGTAAACCCAGAGAGGAAGAGACCACAAACTGAACACCAGAGGGAGCAGATAAATAGACAAGACAGGAAAAGCATTTACATGTGCATAATAAATATCCTCAGGAGGATATTGGAAATAGGAGGCTCAAGGCCGTTATGAAGAAGAACCAGCTGGGGGTATTGTGTATGAACAATGTAAGTGCTGAAATGATAAACTTGATGGGAAGTTCAAAGAGCAGAAGAAAAAAATGAACGAACAGGGATCAGGTTGAGGCTCTTCTAGAAGAGATGAGGAAAGGCCATCTAATACAACTGCCAGAAGGAGAGGAAAAGATCAATAGATAAGAGGGATTACCTGAAAAATAATTGAGAATTTTCCCAATTCCTGCCAGTGGTAAATGTGCTCAATACCTTTAATTTTTGCCAGTCGGTCAGGCACAAGAAATATTTCATTATTGTTTAAATTTGCATTTTTATTAGATAACCAGAAGGCTTCAGCATGTTTTCCAGTGTTCATTGGCCATTCTCATAATCTTCTGTGATTTGCGCATATCATTTGCTCATTTTTCTGGTTGGGTTGTTTTGCCATATTAGTTTTGTAAAACCTCCTTATATATTTTGGATGTAAATCTTGTGGTTGTTTACAAATCTTATATTTTTTCCCCAGTATGACACATACTAGTCTTTCAACAAGTCCATGATGCTTTTCTTTATACGGAAGTTTTAAATGCTCATAAATCAAATCTAGTATTTTCCTCTATGACTTTGAGAGTTTGTGTCCTGTTTGAGTGAGTCATTCCTACCTCTTTAATTTAAAAAATGACCTTTTCTTTAAATTGAATTTTATTATGTTATGTTAATCACCATACCTTACATCATGTTTTTGATGTAGTGTTCCATGATTCATTGTTTGTAAAAAATGACCTTCTATTTTAAATATCCTCCTATTATAAAAGATCTTTCCACATTTTCTAAATTTTTAATTTTTATTCTTTAGCCTAAAAATAATTAGTAATTGTTAAACTATTACTCTTCTTGTGACACCTGGCTGGCTCCGTCCGTGGAGCATGCAACTCTTGATCATGGAGTTGTGAGTTCAAGCCCCACACTGGGTGTAGAGATTACTTTAAAAAAATCTTTGAAAACACTATTACTTCTCTCTTTAAGTGAATATTACAAGTTATTAGTTACTGGTTTTATTTACTTTTATTGATTGATTTACATTTAATTATTTTGAAAAATGTAATTATTTTGAAGTAATATATGAATATATTCAGTTTGTAAACATTCCAACAATATAGGAAGAGTGTAAACAGAACGAGTTTCCTCTGTAATTCCCTCCCAAACCTCTTATCTCATTATCTTCCCCACAGCTAACCGTGCTGATCTGATGTGTATCTTCTGGATCTCTTTTAGACGCTTACATTTATATACTGCTATTTTCCTCCATGTGGTGTCTTAAAAAACAAACACATAGAACTGTTTTGTTTGGAAACTTTCTATTTTTACTAGCATACGTGTCTTGGGGGACCCTTCTACATCATTGAAATGTGTGTCTGCGTGTATGGATGTGTACAAACATGTAGGTGTGTGCTCACGTGTGCAGGCATGTGTACGTGTGTGTGTGATCCTGTAGAAAGTGTGTTCATCTTGTAGAGAGAACTGGGGAGCTTCCCATTTTCTCCTGTGCTTGGTAACTCTATAATGGCAATCCCCTGTCCCCAGAGGCTGAAGGAACCCCTGTAATGCCTTCATTACCTGTTTCATTTGTTCCGTGTTTATTGTTCTTTTCAGATTTTCTGCCTCCTGGTAAGCCAATTTTGGTATGTATTCCAAGAAAATCTTCCACTTCCTCCAGGTAAAACAAAATCAACCAGAGTGAAGCTGTATCTACAGTCTTCTTGTGGTTTAAAATTCTCCTTCCTATCTGTAGTCATGTCACTTTTTAACTTAATGTTTTCATAGTTATACCTTTTCCTTTTTTCTTTTGCTTGACTTCCCAGAGGTTTGCTTCTTTTCATGATCTTTTCAAGGAACCAGTTTTGCATTTTATCAAATCTACTTTTATTGTGGTTGTTTTTAGGTTAAATTACTTTATATCTTGTTTCTTCTTTTTTAAAGAAATCTTCTTGTGTATTTGCTTAATCATACCTTTCTTATACTGCTTAGGTACACGCCTATATACTTAAGACTATTCGATTTCCCCTGAATACTTCTTAGGACATATCCAACAGGTCATGCTTTTATAGTAATCTGTTTCTAAAGTGTTTTTCACTTCAATTTTTTTTCTTTTTCACCCATCAGCTTTTTGCCTTCAGCTTTCTCTTCTGTCTCTTTCATCGTGTTTATTACAAATTCATTTGATGCTATAAATTTCTCTCTAAATACCAATGTTGTTGAAGTCCATAATTTTTATATGAATACCTTACTGTCATGGAGTTCCAAATGTTTTATAATTTCCACTGTGGAAGTTAATTTTGTTTCCGAAATGTATTTTTACCCTTGTCTTCTTCTTGTTTCTCATTTTATCGAACCTGGTGAGAGACTGCGGTTTGTGGAAGGTGTGATTTCCTTGCTCTCCCAGCACAGTGTTTCCAAATGCTCTACACGAGCGTGAGAACACATCTTCTCTGTTGGGTAGGAGTTCAAATATTTCTGTAACTCGAGTTAGAGATATTCTCCTGTTTTTTTAACAGCCTCATCTGTGTAGTTGGCCCACATCTTTGGAGCCAGTGAATCTTTTAACATATCCACGATGTTTCTCTGTTTGCTTAGGCTGAAGGGTGTGGAGAGAGGCCAGAGATCTGTTTGTCCAGGCCTGGAACATTTTCGTTTGCCCTTACTGTGCCTTGCCGGGTAAGTGCTCCTTGTCACCAAGGGCACAGGGAGTGCGGCTGGCAGTTAGTTGCCTAGCCAGGTACATTTGCCCTGGGTTGGAGAGGGCCCCGCCTCTGCTTGTTGTCACTGCCAAGATGGTGTCCACTTCTCTGATAGATTTTGCTGGTCAGCTGCCTTCCACCTGGCCTGGGCTACTGGCTAGCCCTCTGTGTGAAGAGGAGCCTAGCACAAATGAAGAGGAGCATAGGCTTCTGCAAGCTGCCAAGACTCACCCCCAACCCTTGGGGCTGCTGTCAGTCTGACACAGAGGGTGTCTCTGGGAGGTAGGCCCCACACCTGTTCCTTAGCAGGCATTCCTCCTGCTGTGGTAAGTGTCCATCGGTGGATGAATGGATGAACAAAATGTGGGGTATCTAGACAATGGAATATTACTCAGCCTTAAAAAAGGGAAAGGAAAATCTGATACATACTACATTATGAATGAACCTTGAAGATATTATGCTTAGTAAAATAAGCCAGACCAAAAAGGACAAATACTGCATGAGTCCATCTGCATGGAATAGGAAATTTCATGGGGAGAGAACATAGAACAGTGGTTGCCAGGGGCCGCAGGGAGGGAGAAAGGGGAGCTGTTGTTTAACGGCTTTGGAGCTTCAGTTTGGGAAGATGAAGAAGTTCTGGAGATAGATGGTGATGATGATTGCAGAACAGTGTGGATGCACTTAATAATACCACTGAACTGTACCTTTAAAAATGCCTAAAGTGGTAATTTTTATGTATATTTTACCATATTTTTTTTTAAAGGGTGTGGGTTTTGGAGCCAGTCTGCCTGTTTCAAATCCTGCCTTCGCTGTTAAGTTGTACAGCCTTAAGCAGGTTACTAAGCCTCCTTGCGCTCCAGTCCTCCTGTAAAATGGGAATACTAGCGGGTTCACGCCGTAGAGCTGTGGGAGTGCTCCTGGCCCCTTGTTAGGTGATGGCTGCTTCTGCCTTCCCTGGGTGCTTTTGTGGGGATTGGGGGGGAGGGGCTCAGTTCACCATCCTGTTAATCCCTAGCCTTCTTCCGGGGGGGTCTTTGCCATGCTTCTCCTCCCACCCAGGCCTCAGCACCGTCCTCCCTGCCCATCGTGCCCTGCTTGTTTCTTGATCTCCAGTAACATCTTGTTTTTCGCACTCAGCCCTGGAGTCCCCTCCATCAGCCCCTGACTGCTGGGCCTGGTCCCTGTGGGCTCTGCGAATGTATCCATCCTATCTCTCGTGATACTTGGTTGTGTCTGTTAGTTGAGGCACCTACTTCTCCCAGTGGATGCTAAGGTCCTGGACAATGTCCTTACTGGTCCCAGGGTGCTGTTTTCTGAACTGGAAACTGACCACCAAATGGCATATTCCTTGCTACCCAACAGCTGGCCCTGATGCACAGTCAGCAAATGCCGTGTCCTCTTTTGGGGCCTCAGTTTCCCCATCTATACAGGCAACAAATGAAGTCATCGCAGGTCTGATACCATGTGCCTTTCTGATGGTAACTGGTGCCAAGCCAGGTATAAGTCTAGGGGACCCTGCCATGTGAGAGGGAGAGAGCTGCGGTGTGTGCACGTGCGGCAGCCGGGCGTGAGTGTGTGCGTGTGTGTGTTCAGACAGGAGACGGCCTCAGCTCCCAGCAGTGCGGAAGACTTCCTTCCTCTCACGATCCTGGGGATAAAAGAGGTGGAGGACCGTCCCACCTGTCTGAGTGACTCTGGGTGTCCAGCCTCCCGGGGTAAGCGTGCCGCTGTGCTTGGGCCCGCCTCCTAGGCTTCCTCACCAGGAGTTACATATAGAGGCCAGGAGGGGGCACCAAAGACAAACAAAAGCGGAAGGACAGCAGGTGGGCTCCTGGCTCCACCTCCTGCCTGATAGGGACAGAACGGGCAGCCCATGCCTCTGATCCAGGCCTATGGCTGACAGTGACAATAGTAATTATTACTCACTACACTTATTGTTTATTTCGCATTTATACTCCCAAGCACTGCGATGACTGCATAATGTGGATTCTCTCGTTGTATTTCCCTATTACGGAACCCTGTATTTTTGTAAATCTGTGATTAAAGAACACCCAGAATATAGCTAAAAGCTCTAGAGATCCGGGTCCTGCCGCTCAGTACTCGTGTGACTTTGGACACATCTTTGAGCCTGAGGTTCTTCTTCTTCTACATAAAACAGATGTTTTAGCACAAGGGTATGTGTTCATACATGCATGTGGGGGTATGTGCACGAATGTGTGCACACATACATGCCTGTGAGAGTGTGTGCACTTGAACATGTTCATCAAGGCCCCAGGGGATGGAACTGAGGAGTGAAGGGGAGATCCCCGCAAGGCAGTTGACACCAGGAGTTTGGTGCCCAAGAGAGAAGCTGAGATCCAGATGCATCTTGGGGGTCATGTTTTAGGAGAGAGGCCCAGGGAGCACCTTTATAGTCCAGAGAGGGGAGCACAGAGGACAGGCCCAGGGCGGCCCCAAGCCTCAGGAAAGGTGGAAGGAACATAGCTGAGAAGATGGAGAGGGTGCTCAGAAAAGGAAGTGGAGATCGGAGGCATCAGGAGATGCACAGGCTGCCAAGAAGGCATCTTGGTGCCTGGGCGGAGCCTGTCCCTTGGGGAGGAGACTGCCACAGGGTGGTGCTCCGGGGATAGAACAGGGCTCTACCAGGGGGCCCCTGGGGTATGGACCAGCGGGCAGACCACAGTGGTTGTGCCACTTCAAGGCACTACTGAAAGGGGAGAGAGATGAATTATTCAACAGGTGTGCTGGGGACAAGTAGTGAGTCCACTGAGAAAATGTCAAGTTACTCCTCAGGCTATAAAATCAATGCCAGCTGATTAAAACTTTAAGTATAAAGAAAAAGAGAGGAAAATAGGTAGATCAAGTTTGAGGGTGATCCCAGGAAGCAGGGGTGAGGGAGTGGACACAAGGAGGGGTGAGTAAGCCACTGACCGCAGGGCCTCTGACCGAGGACCTCACAGAGCACACCGACGGCTGGCGCGGCGGCTTCTCCTGTCGCTGCCCCCAGAAGTCCTCTGAGGCATGCACGCCTTGCACACCCAGGCTCCCCGAGTGAAGAGGATGGAGCACGGGTGACACAGAACCTTTGAAATCACAGGGGCCACTGAGACTGTCCTGGACACAAGCAGCACAAACAGGTTTGGGGAAGAGAGAAAAGTCCCAACTCCCAACCCCGGGGTCTAAGGACTTCCATGGGCTTGCTTAGACCCTCCCATGCTTCTTTTCAGGCCTGTGCATCTTTCCTTAGTTGCAATTATGGAAAGGTGTGCTTCTAAGTAATCTTACCATATCCCCTTAATTTTAATACTTGGATCTCTTTTTTAATGATGCCACGTAGTCCTGATAACTGCCGTTGCTGGAGTCCCTTGCGGCCGGCCATCCCACCGTCCTCAGCATTCTGTTCTTCGTGTTGTGGGGCTCCTACTACCCCCCCTCGGGCGGCTGGCACAGACTTTCCCGGCCTCTCTTGCTGTGTGCTGCACTGCCATCTCTGTCCCGACCTTCTGCAGCCCCCTCAGCATCCCTGCTGCCCGGCACGAGGAACTTCCCACGCACCGAGCCCAGTTTCAGGTGCTTTGCGGGCATTTCCTCTCAGCCCTCCTACCAGGGGGGGGGCATGGCTGTCACCCCATTTGCTGATGAGGCCCTGCGGCTTATAGAGGCTCACCGCTTCCAGCCTCTCCTCGCCCATTTGCCCCCAGCCCAACCCTCCTCCCTACGCCCGCTTCCCTTCTGATTATTTATGTATTTATTTATTTGACAGAGAGACACAGCGAGAGAGGGAACACAAGCAGGGGGAGTGGGAGAGGGAGAAGCAGTCTTCCTGCGGAGCAGGGAGCCCGATGTGGGGCTCGATCCCAGGACCCTGGGACCATGATCTGAGCCAAAGGCAGACGCTTAACAACTGAGCCACCCAGGTGCCCCTTCTCTTCTGATCTTAACAGAGACACCACCAGAAGCCTCCTTGGGTCATCCAGGCGGCTCGGGGTGCTCCGTCAGACCCTCAGCCGCTGGGCTTCCCTGAGGTACTGGAGCTTAACTGGGCTCTCCCCGCTCTGAGGAGGCGACTGCCACGCATGTCTTGCCTTTGGGGTTTCCACAGGGCCTGGCCCAGAGCCTGATCCCAATAAGGGAGCCAAAATGCCTGTCAAAGAGACACCTGTCCCACCGGCTTTAGGCTCAGGGTGAAGTCCTAGAGAGCTCTCATTCTGCGAGCCTCACACGTGCACGCACACACGCCCCACAGCCTCTTGTCTCTGCACCTTGAGCTACAACCCCCTGCCTGCTTGCCCATCCTTCAAAACCAACTCAAAATCCATCTCAGCGTCTCTGGTCCTCTTTCCTTCCCCTCCTCTTAGAAGAAGTGATGCTCTCCTCAATCACCAAGTATTCACTAGGCCCTTTGTGTACACGGGGCCCTCCTGTGTCAGGTGCAGCTACTGAGCACCTTCTGTGTGCCCAGTGCAGACTCCTCTGTGAGTCCAGGATGAGGCGAACCTCATCTCCATAGCTGAGCCTCCTCCCAGGATTCAGGTGGGGAAGGTTTGGACACACATCAGGGAGGTGTGAGGCCCAGACAGCAGGAAGCCGTGGGTGTCAACAAAGGATTCCTGGAGGCCCAGAGCAGAAACCGGAAGGACGAGGGAAGACAAGAAGTACGAATGGGGCTGGAGGTGGAGGAGGGCAGGATGAGACTGGCCCAGGTGACAGAGGCTCTGCTGGACAGGACAGGGAGGCTAGCCGTCCTGCCGGCCATGGGGGCCCACAGTGGACCGCCCCTGTGCGCATTGGCAGGTCAGCTGAGCTGCTCTGTGTCACGGTCTCCAGGAGCATTCTTTCGTCCCTGCTTTTGTACATTTGTTCAACAAAACTATGTTGAGAAACTCTCATATATGCTTTCTCTCTGTGGCCCAGGGCATAGGAATATAGTTAGCTGCCCTGGGAGTTATTAAGATATTCTTAGAAAAGAAAGCAAGAGGCATCTTTGTAGGATGTTGGCCTTGGGTGTATCCCTTAGTCTTCTGTGGTTGGGTTAGTAGGAGTTGGGCCCTGAAAGTGCTGAAATGGCAAAGTGAAGGAACAGACTTTGAGATCACCACCCATGCCCCAGCCACTCACTCTGCTGAGAATGGGCCTGTCTTCTCTTTCTAGTAACAATAGACTTGGCAATAGCCACTATCATCCCCTGGGTGCTTTCTCCAGGCCAGTCTCTGTGTTTAGTGCTTTACTTATATTCTGTTATTTTGAGCCTTAGAACAATCCTATGACTATTCCCATCCCATGGGCAAGGAAACTGAGCCCCAGGGAGGTCAAATAGATTCCCCAAGGTCTCTTAGCTAGAAGGTGGTAGTGTCAAGGTTGGCCCAGTCCAAGGAACTCTGACACTTATAGCCACAGTCCCAAATCCTACCATCTCTGTGCCAGAGTTTTCTGTGTTCCTCACAGCAATTTTTACAAGCAGATATGATTGGTCCTGCCCCACTGAGGGACAGACAGGCCAGAGCTGGGAGTGGGGAGCTGGAGTGAGGGCTGGCTTTGTCCTTCCCCAGAGCAGGAGCTCATTTCCCCAAGCAGGGTGCGCATGCCCTGGTATGAGAGGGCGCCTGGCCCCACCTGCAGCCCGCAACTTTTCTAGGCACCCTCCTTACCTGTCAAACTAGGAGGGCCTATGACACGGGACCACTGGGGCAGGAACTGGCCCTTCAAATGCCAGGTGCCTGCCCAGGTGATGGCTGGGAAAGGCCGCCTCCCCGTGAGCACTGTTCCCTGGCCATGTGCTGCCCACAAGGCCTGAGGAGGTGGCCCCTCCAACCTCCTGCCCTGGATCCCAGCATGGGACTTCCCTCGTCTGCTGTGTCTGGCCCCGGTTGCCCTAATTCTGCCATGTGTCAGCAGCAGCCCTTCTGGAAGCCACGTTCTCCGGGGAGATTTGATTATGTCCTGGTGGTGCCACCTCGTTAATATAATCAGGAAGTTTCCTCAAGACTTCAGCTGCTTTGCTGGCCGCCGGGCCTGGCTCCCGGGATATCCGTGCTGCTCTTCTGCTCACGGCTTCTCACAGAAACCGTCCGCTGACCATGCCAGGGCCCAGAGGGAAGGGCTGTGGCCGTCTCACTGGAGTGTCCTGCTGTTGCCCTCCTGCCTTCTCAGAGTGAGGCCCTAGGCTCGGATTTTATTCAGAATCATTTAGAATCTTCATTTGTTTAAAAAAAGTACTCAGCAATGAGGAATCAGCCCTTTGGAGAACATTCCAGAAAATGGCCATTTTCCATTAAGGTTAGGTTCTTAATTGAAAATTGTAAGAGGAGAGGAAATTTGGGGAGAGTCCAGAAATTCTTTCCATTATGGTAATAAGCTGTAATCAGAACCAAAGAGTTGTGTTAATTCTCGTGGGTTCTCTCCCCGGGATTGCCTAGAGTGTGTCATCAACAGACCCTGGGAGTTGGGGTGAGGGAACTAATGAGGTCAAGTGTTCCAGGAAACAGACACAGGGAGGGTCGGGGGCTCATCTTTCTCCTTGGCTTTCCTGCATCCCCACCTGCTCACCCCAGGCTGCTCCCAGGACTGACCTCAGAGGCAACGTGGTGTCATGCCGTCCGAAAACATGGGGACGGGGCCTTCCAGGCAGAGGGCGAGCAGGAGTTGTGGCTGCGTGGGGGTGGGCATTGGGGACAGTGCGGGGTGGGCAGCGGTCAGGGTCTGGGACTGAGTTGAGGGTCTGAGTTTTCCAAGTAAGGCAGGGACTAAGTGTTGAAGGTGAGGCTGCTGCAGGAGAGGGGGGTCACTCAGGGGAGGGCAGGTGTCCCAGGTGGTGGCCAGAAGAGCCACTTCTCCAAGTGCATCTGAGCAGCTGGTACATGATGGGCACAGGCTGTCTCACCTGCTCCCATGTGTCCCTTCCATGTGGGGTCAAGTGGGGTTCCCTCTCATCTAGCCTGGCCTCCTCACCCTGCGCCCTGGCGGTTTCTGTGAGTGGAGCTGTCAGGATGGCGAGGCCCAGCCATGTCAGCCGTCCCCACGGGGCTTCTCAGAGCCTGGACTCTGGGCCTGGATCTGCCCCATGGGCTGAGGGTCCCCAGACAGATCTCACTGGCTTCGGCAGAATTCCCCACAAACTCACCCATGGGCCCACTGGCAGACTACACGGTGTAGCTACTGGATGGACGCAGGATTGTCAGGGCCTTGGACGTGGGCAAGATAATGGCAAGGGAGGTGATGACGACACTGCCATGTGGTCATTAATTTCCTCCCCTTCAAGGCCCACCTGGGACTTTTCTCCCTTTCCTATTGAATACTCCTGGGAGCTCCCCACCTGCACTGAGCAGTTGTTCTCTCTGTTGGGTCAGGGTAAGCCAGGAAATTAGAAAAAAAATACCGTTAACATGTGTCGAGGGCCTAGTGTGTGCCAGGAGCTTTACCTCCCATCAAATCCCTAAAACAATCTTGCAGGTTATGTGCCATCGCCCCTCTAGCGACGCAGGAGGAAATGGGGCTCCAGGAGGCTCAGTGACTGGTCAGTGGCTTGTCCCAGATGACACAGCCTTCTTGAAGTGAGGCTGGGATTGGAGCCAGGTCTTTCTGGGCCCCTGCCCTCTGTCCATGCGGCTGAGCCACGAAATGTGTCCACGGAGGGCAGGGTTGACTCTCTTGGGAGAGCCGTGTCCCCAAGTCCTGCCAACCCCTCTCCTTCCTGCTGCCTACCTGAGTCCTCTGGGCACCTTCGGGCCACATGGCAGCAAGGACTTCTGTGCCTCAGAAGGGACCAGGATCCCTGAGAGGTAGACATCCACCCACCTCCTGGCCCAGGAGTCTGGGGTCTCTTTGCTGCTCTTATCACTTCATTCCTCCCTTACTTTCATGCTTATCATGGAACAAAAAAATAAAGCTGTGTCCAGGAAACCAGGGGTGTGGTCAAGATTGCCATCCATTCCTGACAGTATTCACTTTTGGATTAATTCAGAAAGTGACCCACCTTGATTACCTTACGGAGTTCCCACAGAAATGGTCGGAGAACCAGAACTTGACAGAACATCTTGATGAGGCTGGAGTGAGATCAGGTCACACAAAGAATTTCCTGGATTAGCTGGGAAACCACCGGAGATCCTGAAATGTTTTCATTTAAATGAGCAAACACACAGTAACAGGTCTGCTGGAGGAGGGTTAGGAAAACACTGGTCTTTCCCAACAAATGATTATGGCTTTTTGTCCTGGATAATGAGGGTTATATTGTATCCTGTTTTCCTTTTTACCTTGGCTTCCAAGAGGCTCAGTTTTATGTTCAACTCTAGACCTACTTTCCCTGGGCTGGTTCTCTGGTATAGGCCCTGGTCCCTTTCCCCTCTTCATCACATGAGCCTGTTGTTTGACTTATGTACGCGTTTCCCATTATGGCTGATTGTGGGACATCCTTTCTGGAGAGAGGCAGAGCATCAAGAGTGAGTAAGCAATGATGGGGGGCAACAGTGTCCTTGAAGGGCTCTCTGCTGAGGATGGGTTAGGTATGGGGGCTGGCAAGGAGGACATGGGACCAAGGCCTCGGGGGTGGCAACTAGGAAGTAAGTGTCAAGGAGCATTCGCTGATGGTGACACCTCAGCGTGTGCTATTCCATGGACACTTGAAGTAAACAGAGGCATTGCAAGTTAGCCTCAATAGACCTCACGTGCACAGGAAGGAGAAGCCATGCACAGCTCTGGGCCCCTTGCTCAGTGGTTACTGCTTTCCTATTTCTTGGCTGTCCTGGTGTGTACCTGGGGCAGTGCTGGTGTGTCTGTACCATGCTTTGCTCCCTAACCTCGTGCCAGAAAGAGAAGACTCAAGCTCCACGCGTACTCGTGCTCGGGTCTCACCCTACCTCCTGTTGAGACTCACTTAGATGATCCCTGTTTTTTCTCACTGATGAAGATAGTGCTGCAGTGAGCCTGTTAATGCGCGCAGCTTTTTCCTTCTCTTAAGTCATTTCCACGGGGTAATCCCCCAAATGTGGAACCCCTGCACCAGAGTGTGAGCATTTGAATGCAGAGAGTGTGTGGGGCTGGCCCGAAGACTCTGGCCAGCTCCCAGGCCACCACCCCCACGTTGCCTATTCCTGTGCCCCAAACTCGTCACTGTTGGGTTTGCCACGAAGACATTAATTTGCTACAAAACTGCACCTTATCACTCAATCCAAATTTCTTTGATTGCTAGGTGGTTGAACAGTTTGCTCTACTTTTTGTTGTCTTTTTTGTTTTTGCCTTTTGTGTTTCATTCTCGTGAACTCTCTGTTCATGCCCATCGTATTTATCAGTCAAGGACTTGATGAAGTCATTAACATTTGAGGGAATTTTTAAATGCAATAGTAGCTATAGGTCTGTCATGTTTAATACAAATACCTTTCTAGCCTGTGTTCCTTCTTATTTTAGTTGTTTTTTTTTTTTTTTTTTCCTATTAGAAGTTCAGATTGTTCCCTAGTCAAATCGTGGCCCTGATTTTGCTGGTGAAAGGGAACTGGCTGGTTGTCGTTCCTCACCCTGAGTTTGGGCACCACCCCAAAAGGCTGCCAAGCCCGGCTGGGAGTGGGCTTTGGGGGCATAGTTTGTGCATTTGAGGCCTGTACCCAGACACCTCATTGTGCTTTATTATCACTTGAGGCCCAGAGGCCTGGGAGCTGGGGCAAGTCCGACACCTGGACAAGGGTTGCTAGCAGGGCATCAACCTTGGATCTGAAGAACCAGGGTAGGTAAGCTCCCAACTCAGCCCTGGAGGGTGGCCAGAACCAATCTTGTCTTGGGCCACGGGGCTCTCCAAGACCCGCCCATATCTGAGAAAGGTCCAAAGGGCATGTCCCTTAGTGGCCATATGCCACCTTCTATGTTGGTAAGTCCTTGGTGAGCCCCTGGGGATATGGGGGCTGCCCTGGGGGTGTGGTGGGAGCACTCACTTCGCCCCCAGCAGAGGGTTTTGTGCAGTCAGAGATAGGGAGGGGCTGTGCCACACATACTCAGTAAGACCCCTTCTAGATCTTCTGTTCTACAGACCCTCACATCTAGCAGCTCCTCAGCCTCCTGCCCACCATGCCGTCCCCTTGGGGTGCCTTGGTCACTTGTTAGTCCCGCTGATCATGCACTGTCTCCTCCTCTAGGAGCCTTCCCTTGCTGCCTACTGCGATCAGTCCCCAGGCCTCTGCACAGTACTTCCTGGAGGGGCATCCTGAAGACTTTCCTGTAGAGGTGTCTCCACAGGCACAGGCTGGCTATTGCCTGGTCTACAGAAAGGCGCAATGGATAGTTGTCAGACTGAATGTGTGGTTGGCTGGTCGGACCCCAGGCTCTGGCAGACAAGTGAGGTGTCCCTCTGGGAACCCCTGGCCTCCTTCAGATGTGAGTGCGGAGTCTCAGGGTGCTTTAGGGGGATGGGGGGAAGCTGGGAGGTGCTCCCTTCCTGTCTCATGGCAGAGCCTGGGCAAATCTCGGGAAGGCAGCCAGCCGTCCCCTGTCTCCGGCCTCCTTTGTGTGTGAGTCACCATCTGGAAGTCGCCGTCATTTGTTTTAATTTAGCGGGAGTCGGCTCATCTTGGGAGTACGGCTACGGGCTTGTCCTTCCTTCCATTGTGGCTTTACGCTCAGTGAGGGAAGGGGGTGGGGTGCAGAGTGCTTGGCAATAAAGCACTTTCTCCTCATCATCTTTAAAAATTTTTTTCTTAGCAGAAGCAATGGGAGAAATTTACTGGCCTGTCAGAAAAGCCATTGCTCATCAGACTGGAGAAAGGAAAAGCAGAGGTCATCAATTCATGGGCAGTGTCTCAGGAAGGGATTAAATCATTTAGCAACATGTCCTTAAGAAATCATTGAAGCCTCATACTGTCATTCTCTTTTCCTGGACCTTCCCATCAAATACATTTGCCAAATGCAGAGCAAGTCCGATGCTGATGGTTATCTTCCCAGCGGTTCCAAAGGCTGTGCCTGCGCCATTTCTGCTAGAAGACCTGGCACCTGTGTGTGCGGGCGCATGGGGATGACACACATGTGTGCGCCTCCTTGTGCCGACAAATAGGTGTTCATGTGATGTGGTTACATAAACACACACACACCACCATTTCTTAGCCGTGATGGTGTTCAGTTTTCTTATGTTTGTGTTCTGTTGTGAATTGCCATCCATTCATTCAGATAAATAAAGGTAGAAGTATATTCCAGAAGACCCATTAGTGTTTCCTGGTGTGTGTCATCTGTGCCGTGCACAGGGCTCTGGGGGCCTGGCGTGGTGTCCTCAGATGTCTGGGGGGACCTGCGAGCGGCCCCCGGCTGCTGTGTCCCTTGGGAGCCTGTGGACTAATGGTTTGGAGCTTTGAAGCTGGCTGCACCTGGGTTCAAACGGCTCTTCCCCACCATCAAGTGGTGTGGCTTCTTCTCTCAAAGATGTCCTCTAGGGCCATGAGAGCCTAGGATGTGCTGTGCATTTAGACAGATAGATGAAGTTCCTTTCGGTTGTCAGAATGCCTCAAATTCTGGCAGCCTGTCTCACCAGGACACGTGTCATGACGCATGAGGTGTGGATAACTAAGATATCATGATGGTTAATGTTATATGTCAACTTGCCGGGGCCGTGGGGGACCCAGGTTAAACATGATTTCTGGGTGCATCTGTGAGAGTGCTTCCAGAAGAGATTAGCATTTGAATTGGTAGACTGAGTAAAGCAGATTGCCTTTCCCAGTGTGGGTGGGCCTTATACCATCAGTCAAAGGCCTGAATAGAACAAATAGAACACAAAGTGGAGGGAAGGAGGATTTGTTCCCTTTCTGCCTGCCTGCTGAGCTACAACTTGTCTTCTCCTGCCCTTGAGCCGGGGATTCTCAGGCCTTTGGACTCCAAATGGAACTACCCCACTGGCTTTCCTGATGTCAGTTCATGGAACTCCACCTCCATGATTGCCTGAGCCGGTTCCTCCTAATAACCCTCTTTTTTTGTTAGAAAGAACACTGACTAATACAGGTATGAAGGTGGTCCACACAGCCCGGCCAGTCATGAAAACAGTCAACACAAACAGATGAAATATCCTTGTTGGAACTAAACAGGAAGACTTCCTAAGCATGAATCATCCCCTTTTGTTCATCTCACAAACACCCGGTGAACAGGCATCCTGTGTTGGGCCCTGAGCCAGGGATGCAGGGGTGGACCAGCCACCTCTCTGGCCTCGCAGAGCTCGGGTACCTGTGGGAGATGGCTGTCCCCAGTGGGTGAGCAGAGAAGCGGGGAGGCTGGGCACTGTGCAGGCAACAGCAGGGCCATGGCGGTGGGGGCTGAGGGTGGACACTCCCCTGCACCGGGCACGGAGGCCAGAGCACTGTGGGCACCGCCCACCTCTCGGGGAGGGGGGGCCCTGTGGGCAGGTGGGAGAAGCTTGGCAGGTCTGCGGAACAGCAGGGGAGTGGAGAGCTGCCAGCCCCCACCGAGACCCACCCCCCACCGGGGCCAGGCAGCCAGAGCTTAGCTGGGCTGGCAGACTGCATCTTCAGAGTCTTATTTCCATCTTACAGAAGACACTGAGGGCAGAGACAGCCCAGGGCAGGGCAGGCATGCACTGAGGCCCTACTAGGGCCTGGCACTCTGGCGCATAGACTCTGAGGGCCTGGAGCAACCTGCTCAAGGTTGCCATCCCTG
This sequence comes from Eumetopias jubatus, assembly GCF_037043125.1. Classification (NCBI taxonomy): domain Eukaryota; kingdom Metazoa; phylum Chordata; class Mammalia; order Carnivora; family Otariidae; genus Eumetopias; species Eumetopias jubatus. The sequence goes on from NW_028274823.1 coordinate 38,420,635, forward strand.
GAGTGCCTTCCATTTTCCTCTCCACTTGACAATATCACACCCCACCCCCACCAGCCTCGGAGGGCCCAGTGAGCACTAGGCTGTGCTCCTTGACCGAGTTCCCCCACAGCGTTACCTGCGGTCTGCCTGGGGGTCGGGAGTGGGCCACACCGAGGGCCTGGTGAGACATCTATGGCCCCGGTCAACGGGAAACTGAGAGACCGCTGGGCAGCTGTAAGGCTTGGAGGTGAGCAAGCCCCTCGGCAGCTATCCCCTGGGGACTGGCTCATCCCCCTGGTCCATGATCACCCTGGGAGGTTCGTGGGGAAGCTCCTGTTCCTCCCAGAACCGCCCCCCCGCAACCCACACCCCTATCAGCTGGTTAAGTGTTGAAAGCTGGAAGTGGCCCCTGGCCCACTGGAAATGGTGCTGGGTGGGCCTATGGCAGGAACTGAAGGTCAGTGTCCTCCAGGATGGCGGGAGCATTCTCATGTCAGAGGACTGTGGGGTCAGTCTGGAGTTGTGGGACTGTGCTTACTCTCTGCAGGGGACAAAGGGCCCTCTGTACTGCCCACAGACTCCATTCAGGCCTGTCCTCTTTTTTAAAGATTTTATTTATTTATTTGAGAGAGAGAAGGAGTGAGTGAGCATGAGAAGGAGCGAATGAGCACGGGGGAGGGGCAGAGGGAGAGGGAGAAGCAGACTCCCCACTGAGCAGAGAGTCTGACGCTGGGCTCAATCCCAGGACTCTGAGATCATGACCCGAGCTGAAATCCAGAGTCGAACCCTTAACCAACTGAGCCACCCAGGTGCCCTATCTTGGTGCTTCTTAAACAAGCTATAAGTGACTATCTCCCTGCACCTGCAGGCCAACTAGTTGGGGGATGCAGTTAAAAGCTGTGGTCCCCTTCCGCAGGAGCTAAAGCCTATGGAGGTGCGCGCTAAGTTCTCAGGGATGTGGGAGCACACAGGGGCCTTGCCCCTGGGGTGCAGTGGGCACCAGGCTCTCCTGAGTGGGTCCCGGAGCAGTGAGAGCAGGCCTTGAGGGAAAGGGGGTAACAGCCAGCACAAGACCAGGACCCAGCAGGGAAAATGCTGGGTGTAGTAACTAGCTCATCTTTCCGGCCAGGACTTCCCCAGCCTTGGCACCAAACGTCCCACGGACCAGGAAAGCGCTCCATCCTGGGACTGTTGGTTCTCCTGCTAGAAGGCGGGTATGGGTGTAAGAGGAGAGGCCAGAAAAGCAGGCCAGGCTCAGAGGGTGACAAACACGCCCAGGAGCTTAGACTTGGCCCTTTGGGTGGTGGTGGAGCCACAGGGTCAGATTTTGCTTCTGAAAAATCTGGAGGCTGCACTCAAAGACATGGGCAGGGGAAGGCAGGGGTGAGTCAGGAGGCTTCTGGTGACAGGGCCAGGCTTTGAAGACTTTTAAACTGGGCTGCATGGGGGAGGGGAGGCATGGGGAAGGCAAGATGAGGAACTCAGGACCCCATAGGTATTGGGGGAGGCAAGGGCCCTGCCCAGGATCATGGCCTGGGCCTAGGCGTCCAGAGGTGGGCAGATAGGATTCATTCCGCCAGGGTTGCTGAGCAGCTCTGTGTTGGACCCATGGAGCGGGAGGGCTGTAGAGGGGACAACAGATGAAAAGATGTCCTTCAGCTTTGCCAGTTTGCTGCTTCACAAGGGGACGAGTACGAATCGGTGGAGACCCTGGGTGTGGACGTTGGTTTCCCCAGTGGATTCCTCGGGGCAGAAGGGTGCTATGTGGGACATGGCACTGAGGTCAGTTAAGTTTGGAAATGCTGAATTTATCTTGCTAAACAAGCCTCCTCTCTGGCCGACCACCCAGAGCTGGACCTTGGCACCACCATGGGCTCCACAGGAGTTGGAGAGTTAGGGTACTCAAGGCACGGGTGGAAAGGGCTGGCATGGACTCTGCTAGAAGTCAGCCGCAATAGGATGAGGAAGTGGGAGTTAGAGAAAAATGGGGGCCTGAGCCAGAGCCAAAGAAGGAGAGACAGGCCAAAGGGGCACTGAGGCCCCTGCTCCCATGAGGCCCAGCACAGTACAAGAGGTGGGGAGACAGGCCAGATGATGGGAGCCAGCACCCTTCCCGGGCCCATACCTGCTCCCGGGCCGCACTGGAGCTCTCCCTTCTCCTGATCTACCCTCTTCTGTCTGCAATTTCATCCCTCGTTTATTCTGTGCATCTTTTCCTAACATCTGGTGTGCAACGTAGAGCTCATTAATTTTCATTCTATCTTTTCCTTAACATAGCACCTAAGGTTATAAATTTCTCTCCAGTGCCATTTTACCTGTATCCCAGGAGAGTCAGTATCTGCTGCTTCTATTATTGCTTGCTTTATGTCCTTTGTATTTTTCATTATCATTTCTCCTTTGGCTCATGAATTATTTTGTTTTCCAGATGTATCTGGGTTTGGGGCTTGACCTGTGATTGACTTCTAATATCATTGTGTCTTGATTAGAAAGCATGTTCCATATATCATCTTTGGTATTTGTTGAAGCTTTCTTTGTGGCCAACTACACAGTCAATATTACAAACATTCCATCTGTGCTGAGAAAATATGAATGCAGAGTTCTGTATCTCCCCAATAGGGCATACATAACAATGGTGCATTTCAAATCTCCTTATTTTTATGATTTTTATTCTGCCTGATGTATCACCTTTCCGAGGTTAGTGTGTTAAATCTCCCAGCCATGCTGGTGAGCTGGTTACTTTCTCCTAAGTGTGTCATTGTCACTCTGAGGTTCTATTATTGTTTGGCGCTGTTATGCTTCCCGGTGCGTTATCTGTGTCATTGCCATGTGTTGCCAATTACCGTCTAACCACAGTGCTTTTACCCTGCTTTTACCACTTTTTCTACAATGGCTTTCTTCTGGGTCCCTTTTCCTATCACCTCACTTTTAACTTTGATAGGTCATTAAAGTTCATATATGTCATATGCTTGCTTTAAAAAAAATCTAGGTGGAGAATCTGTTTTAAAATTACATATATATAATTAATAATTTAATAATTTAATAAATAAATAAATATATATTTAAAGATTTATTTATTTATTTTAGAGAGAGAGCACACGCATAAGCACCCCTGAGTGGGAGGAGGGGCAGAGGGAGAGAATCTTAAGCAGGCTTCACGCCCAGCATGGAGCCCGATGCGGGGCTCAGTCTCACGACCCTGAGATCATGACCTGAGCCAAAACCAAGAGTCTGATGCTTAACCGACTGAGCCACCCAGGTGCCCCTGTTTTTTAATGATATATTTTGAATTACTTTTACTGTCTTATTTTCTATCTACCATACTTTTTAGCATTTTTTCCCCTTTGTCCCTAGTGGATTCCATTTTCTTATTCTCTTTCCCTCCCCCTGCTGGTCTAGAGATTGTAAGACCTATTTCTGTTTTATGCACTTCATTTTTTGTGTTTAGTGGCTTTCAGGTGTACAGACTTGAGCACTCCTCAGTTCATGGAGTTCTCCCCTTTCTCCCCTCCCTCACCCCTCTGCCTCTCTCCTCCTTCTCCCTCCTCACCATCATCAGCCCACACTGGGCCCATTCCTCAGATATCCCAGTCCCTCTTGTGTATTTTCATGTGCCTCTCCAGGCCCATGCCACATATTTATTTTTATCTATTGGTGGATAAGAAAAATACAAAGTATCATATCATGTGTGTGGGCCTTTGTGGTGCACCTTCATGGTGTTGGGCTGTAGGTTTCCCCCTTTCTCATGGGCACCCCTATGTCCCAACACATCTCCTGCCTGCTGCACTGTCCTGGCTTCATGTCATTCACCACAGGCCTGACGATGGACTGGGCCTCTCATGTGGCCTTGAGAAGGCTGAGGGCACTCTTATTTCCCTGTAACTGCGTTTTCCTCCTGAATTCTAACTCTGCTGGTGTTGGTTTGTTTGACACTTAACAAACACGTTCATGTAAAGTCTTGCATCTTTCTGTAATTCTTGGAACTTCTCTGTCAGCATTCCTTCAAGTATTTTCTCCCTATTCACTCTTCTTTCTCTTTCCAGGATCCCTAGTATAGGGACGGGGACACTTTTTTTTCTATCTTCCACGCCTCTCAACTTTCCTCCTATGCTTTCCCCCTTATCCCTCCTGACACATTCTGGAAAAGTCCCTCAGGGAAATCTTTCAGTCAGTTTCAACACCAGTCCGCTTTTCACATCCAACATCTCCAGCTGGTTCACCTTCATAACTACCTTTAAACGTGTGTTCCCAGTATGCTCCCTTATGATTACGAGTACTTCAGTTGCTTGTCTCAAGTTCCTGTTCTGTCTACCCCATCAGTATGTCTCCTTTGACATATGTGGCTCCCTTTGGGATCTTTCTGCCATAGGGCCTCACATGTGTGCATGCATGTTTTAGGTCAGGCAGTGGGGGGTAAAAGAAAATGGAACTAGACAGACCGGAGTTCCACCTATCAGCTAGGTAACCTGTGGGCCTTTGCACAGGATGCTCTTTCTACCGAGAAATGCCCCCACTTCTCCTTGATTGCCTAATTCCTATCCACGAAGTTTAGAAGCCTTCTTTCACACCCACTCCCACCTCTAGTGGGACAGATGCCCCTTCTCTGTTGCCATGCATCCTGGCCTTTCTTCAGTTGTCACACTGGTCATACCCTCCCCCCCCACACACACACCCTTTTTGATATAACAACATGTGAAATATACATATGGAAGAATTCATGCAATACAAACATACTGTTTACATTTTAATAGCACAGTGAATACCTCTGTACTTGTAACCAGTTTAAGAATGGATTATTTCCAATAGCTTGGACTATGCCCTCCTCCTCCCAGAGGGAATCACTGTCTTGACTTCGGTGATAAACATCCTTGCTGTTCTGTTAGTGTATATAATGAACTTTATAATATTGCAATTTAATTGCATATATTCTGTGATGCTCACTCTCTATGAAGTTTTTGGAATTTATCTCTCTTAATGCATGTAGCTGTCTATAATTCATTCCTTTTCACTGTTGTGAAATTATATCCCATCATATCTACATACTACAATTATTTTATTTATTTATTCTATTGCTGAAGAGCATATGGATTTCTTTCCCTTTTTTTTTTTCCTGTTGCTGACAGTGCTCCCACGAACCCTACAGGACACATGGGCAAGAATTTCTCTAGGGTGTGTGTTTATATATATTTGCAGGAAGTATATCTATTTGTACAGTGCATTTAGAGGAGAAAAAGTGTGGGATTCATCTCTTCTAGGTGATGCCACCCTGTGTCTCAGAGTGGTGTGTGCCAGCTTCAGCTCTACCAGCAGCAGGGAGAGTTCCCATTGCTCAACATTACCAACACTGTATTGCCACACTTACAAACTTCCGTCTGTTCGGAGCGTGTGAAATGGTATCTTATTGTGGTTTTCATTTGCATTTCTTTTATCAGTAACATGGTTAAGTATCTTCTCATATTTATTATTCATGCAAGTTTTCTCTTTTATGACTTTATAACAGTCTTCTCAAGTCTTTTGCACAGTTTTCCATTGGATGGTTTTTCTTTTCTTACTGCATTTTGTGATAAAGCTGCTTCTACCAGACTCATGAGAAACAACTGTGCCCATCTCTTCCCATCTCTGCACCTCGTGACCTCACATTGGTGGCTTGAAATTGGTCACATGGGAGTTTTGACATCATGAAGATCAGCACATGCTACAAATCAGGACTTTCTTGGGTCTGGAGAAGCTGCTGTTCAACCTTTTCCAGCAGACTGCTGCTTACAAGACTTCTTTTTGTATCTAGGCTCGAGTCACTTGTTAATTATGTGCTACAAATATTTTACCCCACATTGTGGCTTTTAAAAACATTTCCTTGAGTAAATTTTGATTAACAGAAGTTCTTAATTTTAATGTGGTTTCATCTTTAAATTTTTTCCCATATGTGCAGTATGCTTTGTGTCTTATTTAAGAAATCTTTCCTATCCTGAGGATATTAAGAATCCTCTCATCTTTTCTTCTGAAAATTTTGGAATTTTGCCTTTTACATTCGAGTCTTTAATATACCTGAATTTGTGTGGGTTGTGGGGTAGGGGGCCCAATTTATTTATTTATTTATTTATTTTTTGCAAGCTGAGATTGCATATTTCCTCACAGACAGAGAAGGGTGCAATGTAATGATAGCTGTTCTGAATTGGGTGAGATCAGGCAAATATCCAATAACTCTGCAGTTCGAATCAACTCTAGTGAGAAGATACCCATACATTTTGTGATTTTATGTGCATCATTTGGATGAATTGTCCCAAGACACATATCTATATGGTGCCCAGTTGTGGTAGATTAATTGCAGAAACAGGCCCTCATTCTCATGCTTGCCTATAGCGATTCACTTAGGAAGGGCCCTCCCAAACTGACGCTGGGCTTGGTGCCATGACTTGCTTTGGCCAACAGGGCAGTAGCAGAGGCTTAGAAAAGCGCATGTACATTTTTGTTCTTTTCTAGTACTTCTGCCACCACCTTGAGAGCAAGACTGGCTTAGCCTGCTGGAAGGACACGAGTGACATGTGGAAGAGAGCGGAGTCATTCCAGCTGAAGCCATCCTAGACCAGACAGTTCCCAGCCAACCCATCGACTGGTCAGCCACAGTCATGCAGATCTAGTCCAGAGTGCAGAACTGCTCCACCAACCTGTGGACTCCTGAGAAATAACCAGTGGTTACTGTTTTAAGCCACTAGGACTGGGGTTGGCTTGTTACACAGCACTATCTCACTGATAACATGTTAGTTATTTGAGAATAGTCCAGATCCTTAAGGTTTCCAATGGCATTGCCTTATTTATTTAGGCTTTAATATTTTTTGAGTATCTCCTATGCATGATTGCTTAGGGATGCCCCTTTAAAATTTTGGTAAAAAAAAAAAAGGGTCATTTTACCCTTTCTTTTAATAGATAAATCAAGGTTGTTCTTAATTCAGTTATGTTTTTGTCATCTCCTCCAAGGTGTAAGATTTCATGTACTCCAAGGTGCCAAAGTACTCTGTCATTTAAGCAAGCTGAGAGCTAAGCAGCACTTTGGAAGAACCCAAATGGAATAGTGATGGTTAATGAAAATATCTTTTAAAATTTAAAGCCATCTAAAACTATTAACATACTACTGAGCAAAGCTTTGGCGTTCTTCCTTTGGCTCTGAAATATTTTGTTTTTATCGTCTGTTATTTTATTCCAAATTTACTCTATGTTGCAAAAATTATTAATGAGGGAGTCTCATTCATTCTGGCTATCTAATAGTAGTTGAACAAAAATGGTGCCAGGTTCTGCATTTCATGTGGGTCCCCTCGTCCTCTTTTCTATTCAGGTATAATCATTTTGCTGCTCTCCTCTTTTATCTCTGTACTGCCCACCTGCCTGGCGTAGTTCCTCTCTAGGAAGGACACATAGAAGATCCTGGTGGGACTAGGACCCAGTGTTTTAAAATCTTTCCAAAATTAAGGAGGACTCACTCTCTGGGATGAGGACTTACTAAAGTCTTTGAAATAATATAGAATGGAAGTTTTAAATCACTAAGAGACCGAGACAATGAAAGGATTCTTTTTGTCTCCCCTCTAATTCATAATAAGTATAATTAACATTTATGTCTGCTTACAGTATGCCAGGCACTCTTGGAAAAGCACTATAGATATACTGACTCATGTTAATTTTCAGAACAATCCTGGAGGACAGCTGCTACTATTATACCCATTCTACAAATGAGGGGACTGGGCCAGACTAAACAGTTAACAAACTTGACGGAGCTCACATAGCTTGTGAGTGTCATAGGGATCCAATAATCCAGTTCCAGAGTCTACTACATCCTTAGCCAAGAGGGTAGTAAACTACATTTAGATATCACCTGCACTGTTTACAGTCCTGTGGTACGTGTGAGAGCTGGCTTCAAATGTCCAAGCAGCCCGGGACCCCTGAGCTGGCATGACTCCCTGGTTTTAGGATTAACACAGAGAAATTTATTTGCAACCCACATTCCTTCTCTGTATACGCTTCACTTGGAATCACCAGCTAACATTTTGTTCCACTTGTTTTCCCTCCCTCTCTCTCTTTTTACTGTACCATTTGAGAAAAAGTTGCAGATATCACAATGGTTCCTAAGTATTTCAGTGTGTCTCCTAAAACAAGAGCATTCTTTTATATAACCGTAATATAATTATCTAATTTAACATTGATTTTTTTTGACATTTTTGAAGAGCACAGGCCAGTTGTTTTGTAGACTGTGTTTCATTTGAGTTTGATGTTCCTTCATGAGTAGGTACAGGTTATGCATTTCCTGCAGGAATATTCCAGGAATGATGTTATATCTTCCTTAGGGCATTCCTCATGATGCTGGTTTATCCTATTACTAGTGATACTAATCTTAAGTCAATGTGAAGGTAGTGTCTCCCAGATTTTTCTATAGTAAAGGAATTTTTGCCCCTTTAAAATTAATAAGTAATCTGCAGAAATAATCTATTCATCCATTAACTTCCATCTAATGGTTTTAGCATCCATTGATATTTCTTGCCTGAACCATTAATTACGATGGTGGCTACAAAATGGTGGCTTTTAACTCTGCATCATTCCTTGTAAAGAGGACTGTTCATTCCTTCATTCCTCTATTCACTTTATTACTTATACTAACAGTGATACCAGGTATTCTCTTTTTATTTGCTGTCTTATATTCATTGTTGTCATTATTCATTTTCACGTTGAGATCATCTCAGATTTGGGGACCTCTTCAATGTGGATATTTTGTCCTCTCTTATGCCCTAATCAGTTTTCCAGCACTCCCTTACTTTCTGGCACAGCACAATAGTCTAGACTCACAATGTCCCTTTTCTGTTCCAGTCTGGGATTTAGTCATTTTGTTAAGAAGCCTCATTTCAGTTTAGTGGGGGAATGGCAGTTAGAAACTGAGATCTAGGCTCTGGTTGTACTCAATGGTCCTGGAGTATCATGGTTCTAGGTCCTTTAAGTGAACAGAGGAGGAAATACATGGGGTTTTTTGGTTGTTTGTTTAAATTAGGAGTCTATCTGATTACCTATAATTCCAATCCGATGCCACAGGATTCTTCTCTTTACCTCTCCTTGCCTTTTATTTCATTCTCCCCCAAAGAGTAATATACACACTCATTTGCTCAATTCTATAATACACATAAAAACAGTTCCAGAGTTTCTTCTCTAAAGAAACTTTAAAATTTATTTGTAAGTAATCTCCTATAATCTTTAAAATTTCTTCCATATCAGTGATTTTTTGTGCCTTATTTCTTATTTTACTTATATTAGTCTTTCTTCTGTTTTTTTAAGAAAAATTCACTAACTAGAATACCAATTTATTAATTAGTCCTACTATTTTTCTGTTCTCAACTTCAATGATTTTTGCTTTTTATTTTAGTATTTTAATCTTTATGCTATTCTGGTGACTTTGTTTTAGCTTTATGAGTTACAGTTTATTCACTGCTTTTAACTTTTTCAGATTATGAATTTTCCTCTGGCAATGCATTAAATAAAGCATTTCAGTTATCTTTATTTTTTAGGCATTCTATTTTATTTGTTTTTATTTTTCCTTTCATCCAAGAGTAGCTTAAGAGAACAGTTTTAAATTGTCAGAGTAAAAGGTTTTTTAAAAAATACGCTCTTAATTTCCAATTTTTATTGCAAAGTGATAAAAAGTGTTGGTTTTCACCTTGGCGGTGATGCTTTCTTTGTGAACAAACATTTGATTAGTTGTGAATGTTCAGTGTGCACTTGAGAATGTATGTCCTCCATTACCAAGGTATAATAGTCATTTAAACAAAATTTTATTGTTATGTTAATCACCATACGTTACATCATTAGTTTTTGATGTAGTGTTCCATGATTCATTGTTTGTGCATAACACCCAGTGCTCCACGCAGAACGTGCCCTCTTTAATACCCACCACCAGGCTAACCCATTCCCCCACCCCCCTCCCCTCTAGAACCCTCAGTTTGTTTTTCAGAGTCCATCGTCTCTCATGGTTTTTCTCCCCCTCCGTCTTACTCCCCTTCATTCTTCCCCTCCTGCTATCTTCTTCTTTTTTTTTTCTCAACATATATTGCATTATTTGTTTCAGAAGTACAGATCTGTGATTCAACAGACTTGCACAATTCACAGCGCTCACCATAGCACATACTCTCCCCAATGTCTATCACCCAGCCACCCCATCCCTCCCACCCCCCACCACTCCAGCAACCCTCAGTTTGTTTCCTGAGATTAAGAATTCCTCCTATCAGTGAGGTCATATGATACATGTCTTTCTCTGATTGACTTATTTCACTCAGTATAACACCCTCCAGTTCCATCCACGTCATTGCAAATGGCAAGATCTCATTCCTTTTGATGGCTGCATAATATTCCATTGTGTATATGGTATAATAGTCATTTATCCAAAAGATCTGCCTTATTAATTATGTTGTTTAGATATTCTTTATTCCTAGTCATTTTTTGGTTCACTTGATCTGTTTTGTATGTTAATGTCTCCTACTGTTGGTATTTTCCTATCTTCCCTTAAAAAAAAATTTACCATTTTGATGAACATAAATTCATCAACTTTTGCGTATGGTTTGTAATTTGAGATTTTGTTTAAGAAGTCCTTTCCCATCACTCGGTCAAAAAACATATTCCTTTATGTTTTATTTTGTTGCCTTCAGAGTTTAACATTTTACAGTTTGTCTGTTATCCATCTGGACTTCATCTTTGTAGATTGTGTGAAGTAGTAACTCAATTTTATCATTTTAATTTTTTCATTTCTAACAGTTTTCCCAACACTCTCTGGTAAACTGAAATTGTTTATTTAAATTTCTTTGTGTACATGGGTCTATCTATCTCTGAGATTTCTATTCTGTTCCCTTGGTCGGTTTGCTTCTGTATAAATATCATGGTATATATCTTTGTAGTATTACTTATTATCTACTTAGTAAAACAAGTTATATTTTATTCCTCCTTTATAAAGTCATCTTACTCATTCATATTCCTTTATTCTTTCATATAAATTTTACATTGTTTATCCAAGTTTCTCAAAAAATGTAACTACATTTTATTGGGTCTGTATTGAATTTGTAGCTTAGCAGAGAAGTGACATTTTAAAAATTAATATTGTCTCATTCAAGAGCTTGAATTGTCTCTCCATTTTTCAGATCATCTTGTCTTTTGATAAAGTTTTTAAAAATCTTCTCTGCTCTGTCTCTTTATATATGAAAGAATGTATATATTCTGCAAATGATAGCTTTATATTTTGCTTTCTAGGCATATACTTTTTACTTCTCTTTATTTCCTTATAGTCTAAAACAGGAACTTCATCCTTTTCTTATTATTGATATTAAAGAGGATGCATGAGGTTTGATGTTTGCTGCAGGATTTTAATATGTAATCTTTACTAAGTTAATGAAATTCCATCACACTCATAGGTTAAATAGGTATTTTTAAGTTCATAAGTGTTGAACTTTATCAAAAGGCTTTTCTGTATTAATCTAAAAAAATCACATCATATTTCTCTTTCACTTTGTTAAATTTTAAATTATATTGAAAGATTTTACAATGCTAAACCATCCTTGTGTTCTTGCAACAGACTTTATAGGTTATGCTGCTTATTTTTTAATACATGACTATATTTGACTATTTCATTTAGGTTCATAATTAAATGTCTGTATAATTAACTTTTTTAAGGTTGTTCTTAACTAGTTTGGGCATCAAAATCATATTTGCCTCACAAAATGAACTGGGAAACTTTGTCTCTTTGGATATATTTTGGAACAATTTGTATAACTTGAGCATTTGTATATAATTTGAAAAATTTGTAGACTTATCTTTACAACTGTTTTGGCCTGGATTTATTTGTTTTTGGGGTAGGGGTGGGCATAGAAGGGAGAGTTTTGACTACCAATTCAATTTTGTTACTATTTCCTGGTTTCCCTATTCATATTCTTCTCATACAACTTTGGTTTTCTATATGTTTATGGGATTTTATTAATTTCATTTAGGGTTTCAAATTTTTTCACATATAATAAAGTACTCCTCTATTATTTTAAAAATATTCACAGTTTTCACAAGTGGAAGTAAGAGTTAAGTGGAAGAAGCAAGAAGTTATTACTGCATTCTGTTCTGTATTTTCTCTCATGTTTTGCTTTTATACTTGTCTTTTTTCCTTGATGAATATTATTAATTTTTACAATAATTCCATTTTTGCTTTTGTTAATCTTCATTGTTGTATTTAATTGATCCCTGTCCTGACAGTTATAGTTTCCTTCTGTCTTGTTTTTTTTTTTTTGTCTTTGTTGCTCTTTTTCCAATTTCTTAAATTAAATGCTTAGCTTGTTTGTTCTTAATCTTACTTTTTTAAAAAATGCATTTAAAGTTATAATTTTCCCTCTGAAAAATGCTTCTTTGACAAATTGTGCTTTTATTATTATTTAGTTATAAGCATTCCCTAATTTCCTTTTTAGCCCAAGGTCTATTTGGTAATATTTATTTCCCAAAAATGTGGGATTAAAGAAAAATCTCTCTTATGTTGTTTTTAGTTGTATTATATTATGTTTAGGAAACACGTTCTATGTGAAATTCATCCTTTGGACTTCATGGGGGCTTCCTTTATGTCCTAATGCATGGCCAGTCTTTGTACATGTCCCATGTGTGCCCTAAGTCAATGTGTATCATCTATTCGTTGGGTTTAGGTAGGTTCTCTATATATCTATCTATTGTAGTGTTCAGATCTTGATATATGTGCTTATTTTATTTTGTCTGCTTGATTTATCAGTTTCTGAAATGGTATATTAAAATATCCTAGCATAATTATTGGTTCGTGTATTTATCTGCAATTTTGTCCATTGTTGCTTTATATATTTTGATGCTATAATGGTAGGGACAGGTTTTCATGATTGTAATATGCATATTTTATTTTTCCTTTAAGTAGTTTATAACATCCTTATTTTTTCCTAACATTTTATCCTAAATTCTATTTTGTGAAATACCATATTTCATTGTTTCTAAGTCAGGCATCTTTCCACATTTTAACATCTCTAAATCAAGTTGCTTCTTATTCTTGCTGTCAGAGAGGCAGCAGATGTGACCTACTTGTCATTGCTGGTGCTTATGTGAACGTAATGATAGCTGTTCTTTTTGTCATTACTTCAAATGAATTATGTGCATTGTCGGTACTATATGTGTTTAGTTTAATTTCTGTTTAAAATGTTTTCAAAAGCTTATGTTATGATTTGGCACCGAAATGAAAAGTTATAAAAGTTATAATAATATAATGCAGAAAGACATGAAAATAGAGCAAAGGGCAGACATTTGCTGTTAAGAAAAGAAGTATTTGTTGTTGGAGAAATGCCTGCAATTCTAAACTTTCATGCAAAGCAATGATCAATGCTTTCTGAAACCAAGAACTGAAGATACTCACAAATAGATGGAGGTATGTCACGTTTGTTACTCAGATTCACACAGAAGGAATGTCTGTCACACCAAGTGCTCCAACCAGAGGGAAGATTCTTTTCCATATGCCCTGGAATGGATGAAAGAAAATGAAAAACAACCCGAGGCTGCTTTGCCTATTGCTATGTCATGCAGAACTATAGTCAGGGGGTCAAGTGGACGCATATGTGGTCTTTTGGGACTGGCTTCTTTGGCATAGCATCATGTTTTCAAGTTTCAGCCATGTTTTAGCATGCGTCAGTACTTCATTTGTTATCACCAAGGCATACTCCATTGTATGGTCATACCACATTTTGTTTACCCATGTATTAGTTGACAGACATTTAGGTCATTTCCACTTTTTGGCTACTATGAATAATGCTACTATGAACCTTCATATACAAGTCTTTGTGTGGACATATGTTTTTAATTCTCTTGGGTATTAGAGGTTCTGGAATCAATTCTAATGTATGTATATGAGTGTTGGGGGGGGCCTTGTTCCCATACCACCAAGCAATTCTTGGATACCAGCTAAGTGTCCTACAGTTCAACTCAATTCTGACACTCTCTACCAGAGAAAGCATCATATTCTGGAAGGTAAGGGCTCAGTCCTGCAAGACTGACCCCTCCACTTCAGCTGCCAGTCACAAGTCCAGGTTGTCACCTGGGCTTTGGACCAACTGGCTATAGATGGAAGCTTCAGTGACCCCTTCCTTGTGTTCAATTAATTTGCTAGAATGGCTCACAGAATTCTGAGGAACATTTCACTTACTGGGTCACCAGTTTATTATTAAAGGATATATAACTCAGGGGCATCTGGGTGGCACACTCGGTTGAGCATCTCTCTTGGTTTGGCTCAGGTCATGATCTCTGCCTCTCTACCCGCTCTCTCAAACAAACAAATCTTAAAAAAAAAAAAAGATATAACTCAGGAAATATATTTAAATCAAATTGACCAAGTGAATCTTTATGACTTTTTAAAATTTTCTGTTTCTGGTTATTTCTCCCATATAATTTCTTCTTCGTGGTATTTTTAAAAATTATTTTTCTCTAAGTGACTAAATGCATTTATTTTAAAAACAATTATACAGTAAAATTAACTTTTTTTATCCTTTTTGGGTTTATGAATTGTAACATATAGATACATAGATAGGTAGATGATAGATCTATGCAAATACTACCATAATCAGGATACAGAATGTTCTATGATCTAAAAGAACAAAACTCTCATGCTATTTTCACTTTACCCTCCATTCCTAGTCCCTGTCAATCACTGATCTGCTCTCCCTCACTATGATTTTATCTTTTAGAAAATTACATATTAATATAATCATATGGTATATAATAACCTTTTGAAATCAGCTACTTTCACCAATCACAATGCCTTTGAGATTCATCCAATTTGCTACAGGTATCAGCATTTTGTTCCTTTTTATTGCTAAGTCGTATTCTATTTTATGGATATACCACATTCATGCATTTGAGAACATTTGGGTTGTTTTGGCAATTATGAATAGAGCTGCTAGGTACATTTGTATACAGGTGTTTGTGTGAACATAAGTTTTCTGTTTTCTAGGATAAATTTTCAAGAGTAGGCTTGCTGAGTCATATAGTAAGTATACATATAGCTGGTTTTTTTTTTTTTTTAATGGAAGTAGGTTGACACAATGCTACATTCGTTTCAGGTGAACAGCATAGTGCTTTGTCTAGTCTGGAAATTATGCTGTGCTCACCGCAAGTGTGGCTACCATGTGTCACCATACAACACTATTACAGTACCACTGACTATGTTCCCTATGCTGTGCCTTTTATTCCTGTGAGTTATCCATTCCGTAACTGGAAGCTTGTGTCTCCCGCTCCCCTTTACTCATTTTGCCCATTGTCCCATTCCCTCTCCCGATTGGGCAATGCTCAGTTTGTCCTTTATTTATGGGTCTGTTTCTGCTTTTTGTTTGTTTATTCACTTGTTTTATTTTTTAGATTCCACATGTAAGTGAAATCATGTGGTATTTGTCTTTGTCTGACTTATTTATTTAGCATAATACACTCTAGGTATAACTTTTTAAGAAAACGCTAAACCATTTTCTGAGTGGCTATACCATTTTGCATTCCCATCAGAACTACGAGAACCAAACACTTCTAAACAGAGTGTTTTACAGAGTGATGATATGAGACATATTTAAACACTGCATGAGAAGATGAGCATAGAGTCTTCTCTGTGAAGCACTGTGTTTAGAAGCGTGTGGTTCTTGTAGTTCATTCTCCTGTGAGACATGTTTAAAGAATATGCTTAGCAGAGCTAAGTGTATGAGCACAGGATTTTATTTATTTACATTTGCCTAGTACATTTGTCCATCTTTTGCTGTTTCTCTTGTATTCAGTGTTGAGTTGGGTTTCACTTTGTGATTTATTCTGAAAATTCTTTTCTAAAAAACAGATGTGAAAACTCATTTGCAATTATTTGTAGATCAGATATGTTAAGTCTGAGCTCTGTCTCAAATGCTTCTTTTCTCTCAAATTCTTTTTGGCTCGTTCATGAGTGTGCCATTTGGTTGCCTGTCTCATTTCTAACCTCCATGTCCCTTTATATGTTTAACTCATGTCTACCCTTTCTTTTATTCTCTTTGGTTTTCTCACATCTTGTACTTCTACTTTGTGATCTTTCTTCATGTATGCTGTTGCTTTATAAAGTTTTTTTTTAATGCATAGAAATATGTTGTGTTATTGACAATTTTATGGCAGTATTTTTCAGATTGGTGTTCTTTGCCTGTTAAGCTTTGCTGATCTTACTCACTTTTTCCCCCTGGTTTTATCTTTGTATTGGTGCCACGCCAGCAGCCTTTTAGCTTATCATGTCTTGAGTTGGATTTCCTTGCTTAGATATCTGAGTGTTTTTCACTGGCAGTCTCTGGGAACTGCCAGTCTCTCTCTCTGGGTGGTTTTATAGCATTTCCTCCTTTGTTCCATCCATTGCCTCCTGCTCAGGCCCCCTCCCTTCCACAGCCGTTGCTGTGGGTCTGGATATAGGTGTATCACTTCTAGTGTGTCCTTTACCCATAGGAAAGGAGATTTTGTCATTTTCTCCTGAGATCTGTGCTGGAAATGACTCCTCTCCAGCTTCAGCTCCTCCTGCACTTGCCCCATGTGGTTTCTGAGCAGATGTCAGTTTATTTTGATAGTACTTACAAAGAGTTTGAGTCTACAGATCATTACCATGTCCTACTTTTGCTGAAGATGGAGTCCACACCTTCTTTCCATTACCCTGTAATTTTTATAGTCTATCACATCCATCCACCCACAGCCATCATTTCTAAACTAGGTCCACAGTCACCCACAATGGCTTGTCTCCAACCATCCATTTCATATGTCCAAGCATCATTTTTAAAAAAGATTTATTTATTTTAGAGCGAGAACACTCACGTGCAAGTGGGGGTAGGGACAGAGGGAGAGAATCTTCAAGTAGACTCCCTGCTGAGTGTGGAGCCCAATGGGGGCTCCATCCCACCACCCATAAGATCACAACCTGAGCTGAAACCAAGAATCAGATGCTCAACTGACTGAGCCACCCAGGCGCCCCTGTCCTGGCATCATTTTGTGTAGTCTCAACTATGTTGTCATTCCTAACAACAAGTAGAAGAGTTGGCTCTGCATATTCAGATTTTAGGGTGTAACACCCATTATACATATTTGTTTCGCTGTGTTAATTCATTCACCATCAACATTTCCTTTCCTTTCTCTTGACGTTGTGCTTTTCTGACAGGCCTGCTAGGTACAGAAACATGCCATAGAGGGTTTCTGAGTAACTAATACAAGGGCGTGGCTGCCCTCTCTAGGATCATCTGTTTACTGGAGAGTGACCCCTCTGCCCAGTCATATTTACAGGCTCATCCACGTCCACAGAACACATTTTTGAGCACTCTCCATACTTTCAGATCCTACCAGAGCCATTTGCTTAAGTGCCATCATCATCCTATGACATGTTGTTCCAAATTTGTCTCAAGCACCTTCACAAAGTTGTCTTCCCCTGAAGATTTACTGTCTTAGAACGTCGCCACGGTTATGGACTGCATAACATTTCTGTCCTCCACCCCCCCAATTCATATATTGAAACTCTAACCCCATAGGATGGTATTAGGATGTGGGGGCCTTTGGGAGCTAATTAAGTCACGAGTACGGAGCCTGCATGATGGATTAGTGCCTTTATAAGAAGAGGAAACAAGTTAACCTCTCTTTCCCTGTCCTGGGAGGATACAATGAGAAGGTAGCTGTCTATCAACCAGGAAGCAGGTCCTCACTGGAACTTGACCATGCTGGCATCCTGACCTTGGATTTCCAACCTCCCAAACGGTAAGAAGTAAATATGTGTTGTTTAAGCCACCCAGTCTGTGGGGATTTGTTGTTGCAGCCCAAACTGACTGAAGTAGATGCCAGTGGGTGATTGCCCCTGCTTGGAGCCAGCAGATGCTGGGTGAGTTCTCCAGAGTTCCACCCCCTGCTACATTGTCTGTGTCCCCCTCCTTGGTGGTCAGGCTCTCAGTCTGCTCCTAAAATCCCCTGATGAGGACCAGGATGTTGCTAGGCTGGAGGCCCAGGGCAAGCTCGGCTGTGGTGGGGGAGTAGGTACAAGGGCTTTGACACCCACAGGGCTAGTCTCCTCTGGGGCTGCCTTTTCACCACCCCCGCCCCAGCCACCTACCTCTGAGTGGGCCAAGTGCTCTGGCTCTGTGGTTTCTAGTAGAAACCTCAAGCAGCAAACAAGCATAATTCCTCACCAGTTCCTGTTCTCCTCCCTCATGACAATATGTACAATTTATCTTCTGAAAAGGAACACCCAGCCCTTTGGCGTAACTTCCTTACAACTCCCAATTTGTCATCCATCCCGAGAGAAAGGAAAAAATCAATCATTACAGAGGCAGTGCTGGGAGCCAGGTGAGATGGGGAGTCTCAACCCTGGGAAGGGAGATTTCGCTGACGGTCCCCGCGTTGCCCTAGAGGTGTGGCTCCTGGCTGCCTGCTCTGTTCTCTGCACCCCTTGCTTGACATCCACTCAATTTTATGGTTCTCTGGTGTTCCTGTGCCCTGACTCCCCAGCACCTGTAGTCAGAGAGCTCTCATGATGCACCCCATGGGGGTTCTGCTCCATTTTTAGATGGCTTGGCCTGTCTGCACCTTTTAACTGTTTTTTATTACAAATGTAATACATGCTGGTTACAGGAAAATGCAACTAATATAGAAGTATATTAAGTGAAATACACAATTTTCTTTTCTCATTGCCTGCCTCCGACCCTGATTTCCATTTTCAGGGATAACCACTCTTGATACCTTGGTGTACATTCTTCCAGATTATTTTCTGTGCATCTGCAGATACACACACATTCACACACACGCAAGCACTCATACCTGTATTAGATACTGCTGGTGCTGTCTAGATTTTCTTCCTCCAGCCAGTGTATCCAGCCGAGCTGCTACTGGTTCAGAGTTGCACCCTCTTTTGAAGAACCACCCTCAGCAGAAATGATCTGCCTCATCCAGCAATGTCTGGAAATTCTTGCCCATCCCATGGGGCAGCCCCCGATCAATGACTGAATAATACAGTTTCAAAAGCCTGACCTCCTTGCTACGAGGTGGGCAGCTCTGTGGTGTCATTCATGTGCCAGAGCTGCTGGTGGGATCAGGTGAGGCTGGGCCCATGACCTTGCCTGGCTTCTTCCCTTGCCCTTCCCTCCTTCCCTCATCCCTGATGGTTTCCACCTGAGAGCACTGGACCAACCCCTTGCACATAAATGTACCTGTAAAACGTATAATACATAGGTATAGATGCATATATACACAGAAGTATTTTCAGAAAGGAGCCCACGCTTATCCAAAATATTTGGTGATTTGCTTTTTTCACTTTGCAGTATACCATTGACACCTCTGAATATAAGTCTACTTGATTTTTTTATGGCAGCAGAGTTCTCACGGAATGGATTTCCCATAATTTAAGTAATCAATAGTCCTACTAATGAAATTGAGTTTGTTTTTCATTGAATGAATGGTACAAAGCGCTACTGCATGCCAGGTGCTGTCTTAAGCACTGGGGTTGCCTCCAATTTTTCTCTCTTACAAAAAATATTAATATTTTTTGCCAGCATATTCAAGCATGTGCATAAAAGTGGTTTTGAAGGGCAAGTCCTTAGAAATAGATTTGTGGATCAAGAGGAAACTGCATTTACAGTTTTAATGGGTCTTTTAAAGCCAATGTTCCTCCTTCAGCTCTGGTGATAGCTCCTTGCTATGTATCTACTGTCCTCTTTCTGACCTTCCTCTGCAACCTGTCTTCCTGGGTACTTTCCCACCTGCTCACCGAATGCCTAGAAACCCTTGGAGGGCCAGGACTTTCTGCTCAGCCCTGCTTGCTCTGCAGCTGCTCTTTCCCTGGGCTATGTCCACCCACCTTTCCTGCTATACCAGGCATTTGGATGCCAAGGGCTCCTAGAGCAGCTTTCTATCGGGTCTCATTTTATATAGGAGGTCACTGGGACTCATAGAGGGTGAGTGGCTGTACTGGTCAGGGTTCTCCAGAGAAACAGAGCCAGTAGGAGATAGATCTATCTATCTAGGAATTGATTTATGCCATTCTGGAGGCAGAGAAGTGCCACGATCTGTCATCTACAAGCTGGAGAACCAGGAAGGCTCAGTGGTATAATTCAGTCTGAACCTGAACGTTTGAGAAGCAGGGGGCTGGTGGTGCAAGTTTCCCATCTGAGTCTGAAAGCCTGAGAACTGGGGGCACTGATGTCCGAGGGCAGGAAAAGATGGGTGTCTCAGCTCAAGCAGAGAGTGAATTAGCCTTTCCTCCATCTCTCAGTTCTATTTGGGCACTCAGTGGATTGGATGATGCCTACCTACACAGGAGAGGAAAATCTGCTTTATTCAGTTCACCAATTCAAATGCTAGTCTCTTCTGGAGACACCCTCACAGGCACACCCAGAAACAATGTCTTACCAGCTACCTGGACAACCCTTAGCCCAGTTAAGCTGACACATAAAATTAACCATCATAGTGACCCACTTTTCTGGATCCCCTTGTCTAAGTTTCCACCAAGAATTTCCACTGGGCTGTCCCAGAGGAACTTCAAATTCGGCATGTCCCAAATTATTCTCTTAGCCTCTGCCCCCAAACTTGCTCTTTCTATTCCCTATGATATCCAGGGGGAAATGTCCCATCTCCTTGGACACCTTGCTTTCCCTCCCCACCATGTCAGGTGTGGGCCTTCTCGGCCAGCCTTGGTTGCATTTCTGAGGCTCCCCTCCTGGCTGTGCCTTGATTCTGTCCCGGTCCTGGCTCTGCTCTGGAGTGAAGACCTCTAACTGGCTTGCTCTCTTCACTGGCGGTACAGGTCCTCCTCATCCTCACAGTCACTGGGGAGCTCAATACTCCTCCTTGGCTCCTACAGCCCTGAGCCCCCTCAGCTGCCTGACATAGCGCAGGCCCCTCCAGCCCTCTCCCTGGTAGTCTCCACCCTTAGCACCCCACACAGCCTCGCACCTCAGCGAGATTCACCAATAAGCATGTAGGAAATCTTCCCACTGGAAGATGGGGGAGGACTGAGATGTGCCCTTGTGAGGGGTGCCAGCCTGGTGTGGTGGGAGTGGGAGAAGGTGGACAGGCAAGCCACTGGGCTGGTTTCCTAGAGATCCGAGACCCTGGGTTGGTCACCATGTTGTTTGGCTTCACGCTCCCCATGGACAAATCTAGGGCAACAGATAGACTGGCTCAGTAAGCTCTTCTAAGGAAGACACTTTCTCAGGATAGAAGAGTATTTGGGGAAAACTGGGGACAACAGACCATTTTTATTGGGTCTTAGTTCTTCTGTGGATGGTTACTACAATGTGTTTGTGCTTCTCCAGTGCCTATTGTAACACCTCCTTGTATGGTAGGTAATGGATAAATGTGAGAGAATGAGAATCTCTGCTTTTTCACTAGGAAAATGTATGACTTTCCTCATGCAGCAAAAGCTGAGACAGAAGCCGGAAGCCGTCATTTGATTCTATTTGTCTAGAGAGTTGTTTTATTTTTATTTTTATTTTTTAAAGATTTTATTTCTTTATTTGACAGGGAGAGACACAGCGAGAGAGGGAACACAAGCAGGGGGAGGGGGAGAGGGAGAAGCAGGCTTCCCACGGAGCAGGGAGCCCGATGCGGGCCTCGATCCCAGGACCCCGGGATCATGACCTGAGCCGAAGACAGACGCTTAACGACTGAGCCACCCAGGCGCCCCTGGAGAGTTGTTTTAAATGAGAGTGACTGGTACATTGCTGGTGGCTGTGTGTGTTGGTAAACCTTTTTGGAGGGCAGTTTAGTAATCTCTATGGAAAAATCCCCAAATTCTGCATGTCTTTCATTTTTACCTATTGAAATTCTAAAGAAATTGTTTAGGAGGTATGATAAGGTTTAGTCACAAGATTTACCTTTGCAAGTGCTATTTATAAGGGAAAAAAGTTGAAAACAACCCATGTGTCCAACAATAGGAGAGGGGCTAAATTCTGGAACTTGTCTATATTGGAATTCTGTGTAGTCATTACAATTTCTTATTGAAGTATTTTTTTTACATGTAAAGGAAGTCATAATAAGTTATTGAGTCACGTTGCAAAATAGTATGTACCCTCTGGAAAATTCTTAGAACGAAAAATCTACATATAGGCATATTTTGGGGGAGGGTAAGAACATTTGCATTTTATTTTATTTATTTATTTTTTTCATTTTAATTCAATTAATTAACATATTATGTATTATTGGTTTCAGAGGTAGAGGTCTATGATTCATCAGTCTTATATAATACCCAGTGCTCATTACATCACATATACAGGCATATTTTTGAATATCTGGCAGGGTCTTGCTACTCAAAGTGTGGTCCCTGGACCAGCAACCTGTGTGCCACCCAGGAGTTTGTGAGGAACCTAAAGCCTCTGCCCCTGCAGCCGCCAGGGTTTCCCGCGCACAGCCGCACGGCATCCGCTCAGACGCCATGGCTGTGTGTGGCACGGTGAGGGCTTTCTAGCTCTCCTTTCTGCTTATTTATCAGTGACAAATGGATATTATTGGCATGATGAAGAAAGGAGAGGGATGGAGGTTCTCTACAGAGCACATTGGTGGGCTTCATTGTCACAGAAACTTCCTTGGCTCTCTCCGTCTGAAAGGGGGGCAGGCCGGCCAGGTCATTGCAGTCTGGGCTCCTGCTGGGCACTCTCATTTTAAGCCTCATCCCTTCTTGGGTGCATTTCGCTCTTCCAGGCTGGCTCTTGGCTTAAGAAGTGGGGTTTTTCAGAACCACTGCTGGGACCCTCCTGCTTCCAGGGCATGAGGCCGAAGGCCCTCAGCACCCAGGGCCCCGGGCCCAGACAAGGCCCTTTTGCCAGCCTTCCTACCCTACTGCGTGGTCTTCCCATTAAGACTCGGGCTGGCTTGGTGGATTAGGTCATTTCTCTTCCAGTAAGCGAGTTGGCTACTTATGCATTCTCTTGTGGCACCATGGCCAGACACATTTCTCAGTCCTCTTCTGCTGGTGGGACAAGGCCAGGAACAGACCGTTTCCACCTTCCTTACGTCAATCTGTCAGGCTGTGGCAGGTGGCTCTCTGGGAAGGGCACGGCCCTCGGGCTCGGCTGTCCGGGAGACCGTTTGCCTCCAGCTCCAGTGACGTCAGGCAAAGGCTCCGCCTGCAGAGGAGAACAGCTGCCTCTCTGGAGTGTGACTCTTCCGGGTCGGAGTCCCAAGACCTGTAATGAGAGCATGACAAGAGTTGGCGGCTCTCAGCGTGCATTTACATGGGGCGGGCGATGTTCTCCCAAGCTCTGAAACAAGCCAGAAGTTCATCCGCCTGGCAGAGGGGTAAGACCAAGCCCGGCCGTTTCTTCTAGTTGAGCAAAGAGGGACCTGGGTTTCTGTCCAGCTGGAGTTCTAGCAGCTGGTGACGGGAGAGTGGAGTTGCCAGTGCAAGTATTTGATTACAGCTTACAGTTTCCCATAATCAGGGTGACCGTGGTTTTTCAGACCCCAAGAAAGTGCGAACACCTGTTACCTGATCTCACTTACTTTCCTCTTTCTTTACTGAGCACTGATCTCCCTTCAGGCCTAGGGCTAACTTACGTGCATGCGTTTTGGGGAGGGCAGAGAGAATCAAGATGCCTAAGATGGGTTTGCACCTCAAGGAGCCCATCACATGGATGGAGGGGTCACACTGGCTGGATGGCCCCTGAGATCAGCTCTTCTTACACCTTTGCCCACATGTCCCAGGGGATCCTGAGGGACGTGCAGATCCTGATCCAGGGGCTGGGCTCACGGTGCCAATGATGTGGCTGCTCCAAGGAAACCCCAGCAAGGCCTGAGAAGACATCTGGGCTCACAAACTCATTTTCAGAAAAGTCCACCCAGGAAAGGGGAGGCTCCATGCACACGGCTGTGATTGGAGGAGGGCTGATAGTGGAGGGTAGGTGGGGTCAAAGTTTCTCCCCTGCCCTCTCCTCCTCCATCCCTGTCACCCTGTCACTTCTCACGTGTAGCACTCTGCAGCTGGCAAATGCTCCTATGTGGCTCATGTCAGCCTGAGAGATTGTGGGGGATTTGCCCCCCTCAGCACTCGCGTGGCTTGTCCTTACCATTTACTCTAGGGACCTGGACCTGCACCACAGTCCTCAGGGCAGGACGCATTATCCCACTGACTTCACCAGAGCAGAGCGCACGCACAGGGTGTACTATATTGTTCTAGCACTTTCCTGTATGTTCCCAAAGATGTCTGACAAGGGACGGCTGGGTGGCTCAGTTGGTTAAGCGTCTGCCTTCGGCTCAGCTCATGATCCTGGGGTCCTGGGATTGAGCCCCATGTCGGGCTCCCTGCTCCGCGGGGAGCCTGCTTCCCCCTCTGCCTGCCACTCCCCCTGCTTGTG
This sequence comes from Eumetopias jubatus, assembly GCF_037043125.1. Classification (NCBI taxonomy): domain Eukaryota; kingdom Metazoa; phylum Chordata; class Mammalia; order Carnivora; family Otariidae; genus Eumetopias; species Eumetopias jubatus. The sequence continues at coordinate 38,444,970 of NW_028274823.1, forward strand.
CTCTCTCTCTCTCTCTGACAAATGAATAAAATCTTAAAAAAAAAATAAATTTCTGTAAAAAAAAAAATGTCTGACAAAACCAGAGGACATCAGGATTCCTTGGTGACTTTTCCTCTCTCCTCTCTGGGCTCTTTGTCTGTTGTTTCTCTCCCATCCCCATTTCTCACCACCCCTCACTGAGGACTCTGTGCCGGCCCTCAGGGTCCCAGCTCTCTGCTGACCCTTGCACAGCTTCATCAGTTCCTTAGATGATGGCTCACCTCAGGGCTGAGCGTTGTACTTCATTAAATACATGGTTCTAATGAGCCCCCGATGTAATCGGCAACATTCATTACCCTGATAAATATGAGCCCTTGCAGCCTGCACATGACAGCACCATAATCCCGGAGCTCCTGTGAAAGGAACTTCCAGACATGTGTTCTTCCTCGCCTGTTGTGGCTCTTCACAGAGGTAAGAAGGAGAGGTGGGAGCAGTGATTTCAACAGTCAATCTATTGATTGCTTGATAGAAATATCATTAGACCGGCCCCGTGGGGGGTCAGGATGAGGTGGAATTGGGAGGGATAAAGGATCAAGTCAGACGTGGAACTCTCCCCTCAAGGATACTCTTTGAGGGAGATGGAGAGTACGTGGCCGAAGGCAAGAAGCAGTGCCCATCTGGAGTGAGTCATCCTGACTGTGAGATCAAGAAAGGCTTCATGGAGGAGGCAGCATTTGAGATTTCATTGATGAGTTAGAATGGAATGGATGGAAGAAGAGATGGGAGAGGGCCCTGGAGAAGGGCTGGAACAAAGGCTCAGAGGCCTACAACTCATGCTGTGTTTAGAGAGTGCATGGACGCCAGGCTGTGGGCCTGTGTGACGGATGTGGTGGCAGATGAACCCGGGCTGAGAGTTCAGGGCCAGGCTCAGAATGTGTCCTGAAGGCAAGGCAGGAATGATGAAGATCAATAGGGTGCCTGTCTGGGCCCGAAAGGACCGGTGCAAGAGGGCACGTACGTGTTGAAGGAAGAAATGGTCAGACCTATATTTTAGTTAGCTTTTCTCAAAATGTGTTGGATCATAAAGGACCCCGTGATGAAACAGATCTAGAAAATGCTGCATGTCAATCGAATGTGTTTATCTGCTGCAGAACCTCTCATAGCCTTTTATCTAGTGAATCCTCATTAGAAAATGAGAAGAAGAGTTGGCAGTGAGTAGAGGGGTGGGTGAGGGGCACAGCCTTTTCCATTTACGTGGGACTTTGTGGGTCACTGAGCCAGAGAACACACTCCTGTGGGGCGCCTGCATGGCTCCGTCGGTTAAGCTTTTGCCTTCGGCTCAGGTCATGATCTCAGGGTCCTGGGATTGAGCCCCACATGGGACTCCCTGCTCAGCAGGGAGTCTGCTTCTCCCTCTGCCCCTCCCCTCACTCGCTCGCTCTCTCTTTCTCTATCTCTCATAAATAAATAAAATTGTAAAAAAGAACACACTCTGTGAACTGCCACTCCCAGGGATAGTCCCTCCAAGCTGTTGGAGGGGAGCCTAAAAGGTCCTGGACCAAAGGTGGGAAGATGAAGGAGGGGTGAGGCGGGCATTGGGGGAGAGCCCAGAGCCTGTTCAGGATAGTGACCCTGGGGATGCTGGGGAGGTGAACAGTCAGTGGCCAGGGCAGGTTCCTCCCTGGGCTGACTCCTGGTCACTGTGTGCTTCCTGCCCCGTTGGTAGGCTGGGCATCTTGGAGGAAGGCAAGGAGGCCGGAAGACTGTGAGCTAGGGTGGGAGTACCAGAGCACCAGCCCCGCAAACCCAGGTGGAGACCCCATCCCGGCTGTTTCCTGTCTTTCTGGTGCGGGCTCTCCTCTCCCGGGAGGCAGAAGCAGCAGCTGCAGATCGCCCTGCCTGGGCCATACAGGGCGCCTCCCTATTAGGGTCTTAAACCTGCAGCACCAGAACAGCCTGTTGAGGGTCACCTCCTCTGGGTCCTCAGCGCCCGGAATGTTGGCAAACTGCTGTGCTCAAAGAGAGGCCTCCACCCCCAACTGATACTAATCTTGACCGTGTCTCTCCAAGCGGATAAAAGCCTCCCGGAGAGGCCCTGCTTTCATTCTCTGATCCCTGGTCCTCTCCTCCGGCCCCAGGCTTGCCCCATCCCAAGCTGTTCATCTTCCCCCTGTCACTGCTTCTCAGGGCACGCAGGATTTCAGTCTTTCTAAGCCCCTCCGGTCTGCCATTCTGCACCACCAGAGGTGAAGAAGCAGGTGAGAGGTGGGGAGTGTGGGGGCGGGGCTGGGGAGTGTCCCGCGGCTGCCGAGAGAAAAGCGGGTGCTCCCGGCCTCCCGTCAGTAGGCAACCGCTCACCCTAGAGCCCTGGTCCCCGCGCCGGTGCGCCTGATGTTCCTGCCCACAACGTGTCCCGCACAGTTGCCATCCGTGTCCCCTGGCAGCCTTAGTCACGGCCCACGTTAACCGCTGCCTCGGGGCCTCGGGGCCTCCGGGCCCCCTGTGGGCGGGTCTTGACGCTGCGTCTCCACCCAGCCGAGCGGCCCCACGCTCGGTCAGCCCCGCGTGGCTTCTGTGCACGTGTGGGTTTCCGCTGACATCCAGGCGCCCAGGCCAGGCGGCTCTGACCCGGCCTGAGCGCGCCCCTGCGTCGGTCCGTTCGGGCCCTGGCGCGGAACCTGCCTCGGCCAGCAGTGCCACCCTGGGGCGATGGCCTGGCCTCTCCCTGCAAGAGGCACGGAGGTAACCCATCAGGTCCCTGAGGCAAAGGGAAGGGGAGACCAAGGTGACATCTCAGGAGGGGCCTTGGGAAAGTCGGGGCAACCGTGACTGCGAGGGGAGCTGGGGCTGTGGGGCCGAGCTTTACGGGAAGGAAGAGACAGTAAAGGCGGGGTGGGGGGGTGGGGGGGCTGCCATGGGGGGAGGGGAGGCGGGGGCAACGCTCAGGCCGTGGAGGCCACCACCGCCACTCCTCACCTTGGCCCTATGGGTTCAAGGGGACGTGGAAGGGCATCCTCAGAGCAGCAGGATGGCCAGCTGTCTGCTCCCTGTGCCTTTCCCTACTCTGGGCTTTATTCTGCGGCAGAGGGAGCTCTCAGAGCTCCCGAGGGGGTGTGGGTGTGGACTTCTGCTTTGCAGCCCCCCTACCCCCCATCCCCCGCCCCCACCCTGGCCTAGTAGAGGAGAGAGGCTGGAGGCAGGAGCGGAGGGAAATGGCCTGAGGGTAGATAGGATGCACCTGGGCTACAGAAGGCAGGTGGGGCTGACCTCCCGCCCAAATATGACAGGGGGTGGGGTCTTGCCTCTGTAAAAAAGGAAAATGGCCCCAAGCCCTTCTGCTGAAAGTATACACCTGTGGAGAGTTTGATGCCCTTTACCTGCAGTGTCCATGTGGACCCACATGCTGGGGCCCAGGCACACCACCCCCCAACACACTCACACGCTCAGAGACAGCCCAACTGTGCACAGACCCTTCCTGAGCACAGAGCTGGGGTCACAACCTCAGACAGCTGCACAAGGCTTTGTCCTCCCGCCCAGGCCCCTTCAGTAATCAGCAGGAGTGTTCCTGGCACAGCCCCTACTGTTGACGCCATCCCTCTCCCCGCTCCCCAATGAGTTATTTGAACTTCTGACGCCCTCCACCTGCAGGGCCAGCCTAGTGATGTCACCAGGTGATGTCACCACTGTAGAGGAACAGGCGCATACTCCAGTGTCCCTGCCTTCCTGCACCTGGTCAAATGCCCAAGTATATACTCCATCCCCCACTGCTGCTGGGGTGTGATGGGGCTGGTGGGCAGCCCTGAGGTGGCTGATGGCACCCAGGTTGGGGCTGCAGGTGGAAGCTCTGAGCTAGACCTCGGAAAGGGCACATGCTTGCTGCTGGAGGCCACTGGGAGGTCAGGGACAGAGGCTGCCCTCCACCTCCTCCCACCCTGTGGATGGCTCCAAGGAGCTGTGCTCGCCACGTGTCATCCACACACATCTGTCCCGATGCAGTCTCCCTGACCTCTGGCTCCTGCTTAGCTCAGACATTGGGTGGCACCCACAGGAAGCAGAGAGTGACTGGGGAGCATTTCTTCTCTCTATTCTTCTGTCATGGTTGATTTGGACCCTGTACCAAATGTCTGGCTTCTGTCAAGCCCTATCTTCAGGGTGACAGCTACCCACCATTGTCCCTTTACACCTCGACAGGTCACTGCTCTTTTGGTCTCCTTAGTCCCTTCCCCACCTTTACACATAGACTATCAGATGCCCCCCATTGGACTGCACTGTCCTGACTGGTGCCGCTGGCTGGATGCTGCTTGTTCTTACGTGGCTCTCGTTGGATTCATTCCATTTCCTGATAAGCATTGATTGAGCACCTACTGGGTACACCAGGACTGTTTAGGTGCCAGGAAGACTTGTCCTACAATAGGCTGAACCCAAAGTGGAGATGTGGTAGGGAGAGTTGGGAACCTGTGATCCTGGTACCCTCAGCGGGCTCCCCAACATCCCAATGCATGTCTCAGAAGGGGAAAAATGGTAACTGTTGGCAATGTTTTATAGTGGTCTCGAAATTGGCTGTATCAACGGAGAACATCAACTGAGAACATAAGTCAGAGTCCCCATTATATTTCATGATAGTCCAGTACTATTATTTTTCATTCTTTATCAAGATGGTCAAAGCCATCCACAAGGCTAGATTGTCCTCCTGCCATTTTTGTCATGCTCTCTGCTTCTGCACACAGGACAGGAGGTGCATGCACCATGGCCAATGCAAACATACACATAGCCAGGCACAAAAAAACAACATTCTATAGTTCTGTGGGTACCAATGTACATACAAAAACAGACCAAAAGATCTAGAAGCATCCACACCAAACCTACACCTGTACCCCCTCTAAGGCTGTGGATGGTGGCAAAGGGGGGTTTAACTTTATCCATAAGGCCTGGATTTTTTAACAAAAAAAAATGCATTAATATATTCCTTGGGTAATTACAATGAGGTAACTTAAAAGAAAATCTAATGAGGAAAAGATGTTATTCAAAGATAGGATCCTGTAATATTAAAAATATATAGAATGCTTAGGAATTGTTGAAAAGCCAAACAGCTAATTAGATAAGTAATTAAGTAGATAGATAGATAGATAGATAGATAGATAGATAGATAGATAGATAACTTGGTCCCCTCTCCTCCAATCAGGTCTGTTCAGTCACTGTTCACTGAGCTTATGCTCTGAGGAGAAGAAGAGGGACATCAGCCTTCCATCACAATGTGTCCCAGTAGGGGACTTCTGCCAGCCCAGTCAGGAGAATGCAGGGGAGGCTTCCAGGAACTACTCTAAGCAGAAACCAAAGGCAAGTAAAGCATAGATAGGGGCAGGAATCGGGAGGGGAGAGATGGTCTCAGTAGAGGGAGAAGCACAAGAAAACCCTATGGATGGAGGGACCAGTGCTTCCCTCATCTTCTTGTCCTGGAGGAGGGAGCCCAGTCCCTGCCCACTGTGAGCCACCATGGTTGTAAGGGAGGCAGGCCTCAGGCAGGCTGTGGGCTGAGCCCCGGGCCTCACTTCACCATTCTCTGGCTGACCAGGGTACTCATTCCACCTGTCTGTGTCTGAAGGAAGGATCTAGACCAGATGATTTCTAGGAACCTCTTGTCCCTCTCTGGAAGGGGCTTGAGGCTTCCCATATTGTTCACAATCCCCAGAGTGTGGCTCTCTGGGGACCATGCTGTCCCATTTGCACACTTCTGTGTCCCCTCCCCAGCAGCCTGGGGCAGTTCAGCACAGTTTTGCCCACCTCAGCCCCTTCATGAAAGACATCAGAAGCTCAAAGAACATCTGTCAGTTGGATGGAAATGTCCAGTTTTGGATGGTGGACTTGGCTTTCCATTGAGCCCTTCACCTTGGAGTCTTCGGAAGCCTGGGTCATGGAAAGGAAAGCCGGACTCTTCAGCCACCTTCCTTCTCCAGGGATCCTGTAACTACAGCTGGAGATAAACCTGCTACTTTTCCTAATTAGCGCTTTAATACCTCATGCAAGCCATTAACAGGCTGGTGCAGTGGATACACATCTTTAGATGTAATTAGTAATGGCGTTAGCCTAATCCATAATCAATACACAGGTAATTACTTCCATGGGGTTTTATTTAGTCCTTGGGGTCTTGGTGCCACAAGGAACATCCATCTGCACACGCGCTGACGCGTGTGCATTGTCCACTGATGGCCCAGCTCACCCAAGGACCCCGCAGGGGCACGGCTCAGCTGAGAGGACACAGATGGCGAGAGAGTAGGCTCTGGCCCTTGCGCCCACTGGGCACCCTTTGGAGGCTGTGGTTGCAGTGCCTCCTGAGTCCCTCAAAGACTTGGGCCCTTGCTCTGGGACTACACAGAAACAAGGTCAAAGGATGGTCCCAGGGCCTGGGAGATCTCAGACCATGGGCAGTGCCCCCTGCATTGCCACCCTCCAGAGGCATCTGAGGAGGATACTGACGATGCTGAGACGTCTTTAGTCGTCCCACAGTCCTCCTCCATGTGCTTCCTTAGCTCTTCCCCGTCCAAGCCCAGTGCGTCCGCGGCCTGCCTCCTCAGCTTGCCGGGAACCCGGGCGGAGCCCAGCGAGGTTTCCTCCCTCTCTGAGGCTGGCAGCAGCAATGGTGGCTCAAGGTCAGACCAGAGCGACAGGAGAGGAGCCTGTCGAAGGCAGTCCTTATGAATGGGCTCTCATTTGACTGTAATTGGAATTAATATTGAGGCTCCGCTTCCAGGAACTTCCCCAGCAGATGAATCCAGGCCGCAGAGGTCTGGGCTGGAATGCTCCGAAAGCCAGCCATAAATCTCTCCCCAAAATGACGATGCACAAGCTAATTGCTCTGGAGGCACACAACATGTCATTCTGCGTCCTCCCAGGCTCTATCCGCTTGCTGGGAACGGGGCCAGGGAGAGGTGGACGGGAGTTGGCAAAGTCACCGTGAAGGAAAACATTTTAATTCATTTAATTATGAGCCTCTCAGAAAACCGAGCTCTGTTTCTTCTTGAACTGGTCAAAGGAAATGAGAAGTGACACTTTCCCACCCCCACTTTCCCTTGGCCGAGGAAGCTCCGAGTTGGAAGTATCGGGTGTGGACAGCACCAGGCTGCGTACATCCAGGAGCAGGGCCCTGGGGGGCCAGTAGTCCTGCCAGAGCAAGTCAGTGTCCCCACCGGCGCTGCATTCCTCCCACCCCCACCTCATGCTGTGTGCACGCGCACACACACACACACACACACACACACACACACACACACAGTCAGTGTTATCGCCTCTTTCCCTCCATGATGCACAGGGTTCCGTGTGGGGTCTACCCTTTGGTAGTGTGCTAAACTTCTATACACTTTCTTCCTTTTCTAAGCATGTGTGTGATGCCAAGATGGTTACAGAGAGGAAACTTCAAATAATAATCACAAACTTTAATTATCAATAAGCCTTTAAATAATAACCATAAGCCCCTTCCAGGGTATCTTTACCTAAAGTCACTCCACCTATCCATGAGGTGATGTGTGTCAGCGTGTCCACAATGCATCCCGTCTGGGTACCAGGCACCAACAGTTACAGAGAATGTAGGCAGGGCCCCTATCACCCTGGAGATGGTCCCCTCAGGAGATGGCCAAGTGAAGACAAATGTCTAAGCAGTGGGAGTGGGACACATGCAAATGAAGCTTCTCCCAGGCCAGCACCCAACCCTGCAGGGCACCCAGCCCCTCAGGGGCAACAGACCCCATGGGACCCAGTCTTGCTCTACCTCTACCCTGTGGTACAGACAGGAAGCGTGTGGACCTGGTCTGGGTTCAGAGAACGCTGGTAGAAGAATGCAGATCACCCAATTTCTCCCCCATGATGGAGCTCCCAAACCATGCTGTTCCATTTTAATGAGCAGCTGTTGGGCCTCCCTGGCTGCCAGCCCTGGGCAGCCAGGAGGCTCCTTCAGGACACTGCTGACCAGGGCTCTGGGCAGACTTAGGGCAGCGGGTGACGTGTATGCCAGAAGGGCTGTGGGAACTTTATGCCTCACTTTCAAGGGCAGCTAGTAGAGGTCAGCAAGGGCAGGACATGTGGCCTGACTGTGCAGGAGCCAGATGAGGAGCCAGGTCTTGGTCCTACCCTGTGCTTCCGGGGCTGGTTTTCTCTAGAAGAGGGGAGAGCCCTGCCCTCCGGTCAAGGCTGCAATAAGGAGGGATGAATGGCCTCTTAGTTCCTCTGCCTCAGTGGGTCTCCTGCTGCCAAGCCTGGCCTCTGCCCATGGGCAGAGGCCCTGGCCAGTCTGGCCAGTCCGACAGGCCAGCGAATGGCACCCAATGACGTCGGGAGGCTGGAGCCAGCCAGCCCTGAGCACACATACATCTATTTTTTTTGCTTGCTGAGCCTAGGCTGAAACCAGACAACCCTGTCCCATGTGGCCCCAAAGAGGAGACTAAAAATAAACATATAAACAAATAAACATATCAGAAAATTCAGAGTGAGATGCATGCCATGAAGAAAATGAAACAGCGCCAATGGCACAGAAGGGTAAAAGCTTGCTTGATCTTGATTTTCAGTATGAATACAGATTGTGAAAGCAGGACCTTGTGAAAAACAAATAAAAGTTTTAAAAAGACAAAAAAATATCAAACAGTAATGGGAATGAAGGTGACTGGGGCTAGCAGGGTGGGGGCATCAGACAAATGCAGGTAGGCCTCTGAGGCAGTGACAAGGAGAAGCCAACTATGCAAACTGCTGTCTGGGGTGAGGGAGCAGCAAAGCAAAGTCCCTGTGGCAGAAATGGGCTTGGAATGTTCTAGGTGAGAAGGAGAAGGGGGTGCCACAGAGTCAAGTGAGCCATGAAAACACAAAGGCCCGGGAAGTAGGTAGCTGGCCCTACAAGGCCTGTGGTTTAGGTTCCATTCTAAGTGCAGGACACTAGAGTTCAGAGCAAGCATTGACCTGGTTGATCCTTTTAGAAGAGTCAGTCTGAGCGGCCCTGGATGCCAGCTGGAGGAGGTAAGACTTTCTCCTGGAGGAGACAAGAAGCCAAAAGTGGCTTTTCAGCAGGGAACTAGCAGATTGTTCTTGTTCTTCTTTGGCCCCTTGACCTGCCCAAGCACAGATCCCTGCAGGCAGCTGTGGGAACCAGCTCCTCCTCGGCGAGCTCGTGGACCTGTGCAGGTGCTGGGTGCTGCTATCAGCACAGCTTCACTTCTCCCAGCTGGGAGGCCTGGGACAGCGTCTCCCTTCTCCGATTCTCCATTTCCTTCTCTGCAAAACAGAGCGAAAACTTGAGACAATAACCAGTGACTCCAGCCAAACACTACACAAAAGATGGTGGTCCCATTGCCACCCTTGTCATCAAAGGCCAGACTTCCACTGTCACCAGGCTGTAATGAGGTGCCCCCACCCCCTTTAGGGGTAGTGTAAGAGAGGGCCAAGTAGGGAGCCAGGACAATCATTCCCACTGGGCAGGAACGAGCCCCCTCCATCCCATCATGTCAGTGGGGACCACACAGGGAGATTCGGATTCAGACTCTCATAGGTCAAAGAGGAAATGCCTCTTTGTAAGTAAAGAAGTAAAAGAAGTAAAGAAGTAAAACTGTGAAATAAAAATGTAATGTATTAAAATTAGTAGGACACAGCTAAAATAGGACCAAGAGGAAAATGTATAGCACTAAATGCATACACTAGAAAATAGGAATCAGGCATGCCTGGCTGGCTCAGTTGGTAGAGCATACAACTCTTGATCTCAGAGTAGTGAGTTCAAGCCCCATGTTGGGCATGAAGCCTACTTTAAAAATAAAATAAAATAAAATTGGAGTTAAAAAAAAAAGAAAGGAAAGAGGAACCATATTAAATCAACAATCTATACTTCTTCCTCAAGAACTTAGGAAAAAAAGTACAAAATAAACCCAAAGCAAGTGAAAAGAAGGGAATGATAAAAAATAAGAGCAGACATCAGTGAAATTGAAAACAGAAAAACTGTAGAGAAAAGCAATGAAACAAAAAGTTGATTCTTTGAAAAGTATAATAAAATTGATAAACTTTTAGCATGACTGAGAAAGAAAAAAAGAGAAGACACAAACCACCAATATTATGAATGAAAGAAGATATCACTACAGACCCTGAGGACACCAAAGGATATTGAAGAAATACTATGAAAAAATCTATACACAGAAATATGACACTTATATAAAATGGATGAGTTCCTCAAAAACCACAAACTATCTCAACTCACTGAATATGAAATAGATAATTTGAATAGCTCTATAACTGTTAGGTAAATTGAAGTCATAATTTAAAACCTCCCCAAAGGGAAATTTCCCGGCCCTGAGCTGAGCCGAAGGCAGATGCTTAATGACTGAGCCACCCAGGTGCCCCGAATCCCTTACATTCTTGAGAATCAGGGAGCTGAATAAGAAAAAAATACATTCATATTTTTCTGATGTGAAGTGCCACAAGGAGCAGGGGATGGGGTGCAAAATGTTCTTCCATAATAACCTAACTGCAAGATATTATATAATAGATGAATTACTAAGAATTCACTACATCAATTATAAAAGGAACATGTCAATACTACAAATACTTATTGTGCATCTACTATTAGTCTAAGCGCTGTATTAGAATCTGAGTATAGTCCTCACCCTAAGGAAGCCCACAATATAAAAGTAATTCTCTGCGTCAGATATTTCCTTGAGTGCTAAGTATTAGCAATCATGTGGTAACTTTCACATATAAGTCAAGAAGCAGAGCTACTACCAGTGCCACCTTTTGGGGATAATTTGGCCTTCATGATGCTTCTTTCTATTCATTTTCACTTTTTCACTTTTCCAGAAGCATACAGTGTCTCTTCTTGTTAGGGTATTTGGTGGAGCTTGGATTAAAATGTTTCTTTGATATGGTAGCAGACATAAATATAGTATTTTCCAATTTACATTGTAGTTTTCCTTAAGTATTAAAAATAATGCATAGGGGCGCCTGGGTGGCTCAGTCGTTAAGCATCTGCCTTCGGCTCAGGTCATGATCCCAGGGTCCTGGGATGGAGCCCCGCATCGGGCTCCCTGCTCCGCGGGAAGCCTGCTTCTCCCTCTGCCCCTCCCCCTGCTTGTGTTCCCTCTCTCGGAGTCTCTCTCTCTCTCTCTCTCTCTCTCCACCAAAATAAATAAAATGTTTAAAAAAAAGAATAATGAATAAAATAAACGGAGTTTATTTAAACCAAAGGTGACAAGGTGGAGGAAGAAGGGAGAGAGAACAACAATTCTCATATAAAAGCGCATAGGAAGCATCTTGAATTTTGAAAAAGACAACAGAGGAGGCTATGTCGCCTACAAATACAGTAGTCCCCCCTTTATACGTGGTTTGCTTTCTGCCGTTTCAGTTACCCAAGGACAACCATGGTCCAGAAGCAGATGATCCCCCTTCTGACTTAATGTCAGAAGATCCATAGTATCCCAACACTCCAATGCTTATGACATTCACCTCACTTCTCATCACGCAGGCATTTTACGCCCTCACATCATCATCATCAGAAGGGTGAGCGCAGTACAAGATAACTCGAGAGCGAGCAAGTGAGACCACATTCACATAACTTTTATTACAGTATATTCTTGTAATTGTTCTAGTCTATTATTCATCATTGCTGTTAAATTACTGTGCCTAATTTATAAGTTGAACTTTATCATATGCTTTATCATATGCTTGAGGTTCAGTACCATCCATGGTTCTGGGCATCCACTGGCAGTCTTGGGTAAGAGTGAGAGACTACCGTACACACTTGACCTTGACTGATACCTCAGGGATACTTCTTTCAGCCAGTTGGCCTATGTATGTATTTCATGTACCTGTGTCTCCACTTCCCCGGAAGTGTTTATCCAGTGAGCTTGTCCCAGAGAAACTGAGGTGGTGGAAATCAGAACTATGGGATCATCAGCATCGTAGCAAATCCTACAGTCAGTTGGAGGTCTGATTACCTTCCTTTGTAGCGGTCTGAGGTTTGTGAACTATGGCATTCTTTCCAGGCCAGGGCCAGGCAAAATGTGGACAAAAGAATCATAAAAACTTTCATGGTGTAAGAATTAGGAAAAAGATGATTAGAGAGGGAAGGAGGAATGGAAGGAAATGTTCCTGATCTCACGTCTTAGGAGGAGGCAGTCTACTTCGGTTTCAGCTACTTCTTTTCCGGGTCAATTTGATTTTGAGGTCTTTAGCATTTGTGTATTTTGTTTAATATCATGTGCTTGTGTATTAAAGATGTGATAGTGTCTATGTACTGGAATACAGCACAGCTTGATCTAAAAGTTAAGCTAATTTCTACCATAAAAAAAAAAAAAAAGGAACAGACCTAATGTTCACGTGTTGGACATTTTTTAAAAAGTTGCCTTGATCAAGTGTTGAAAGCACAAAGTTCACCTTGTAGCAAAGAGTTCAGGGGAACAGGACTACTGAGGGCCGCCAACCCTCAGATCTGTGCAGTGTATGTGCAGAACAGATGGCAAAAACATAAAATACTATAGGTGCTAAAAAGGGAACAGCAGTTTGCACCCTGTCAGCCTTTAAACAAACATAAGGATACAGAACACAGAATTGAAAACTTGAAGTAGAATTTAATATCTGTGCAGTTATTTCCTTTAAGTAAAATTAAAAGCTGAGATACAGGAGCAAATCGGTGCCAGGAATGAAGTAATGGTTTAGATAAAATGCTGCCGACTCTGGACTCATTCATCCCAGCCCCTCTTGGACCGTCCATGGGCCTCTCTGCAGAGCCTTACTGACCACTCCCAGGACCAGCTACAGGAGGGCTGCCTTCCCCTCAGAGCTGTCTGAGGAGGACACACTGGGGGGCCAGGCAAGTGTTGGCGAGTCCTGTGGGTTTCTAGAGGAGGAGCTCATCTGGGCAGAAGGAGCAGCCAGTGCAAAGGCCCTGGGGGCAGGGGAAGTAAGCTTGGCATGTTCCCAAGCTATGGGAGTGAGGGGGAAACTAGAGATGACAGCAAATAGCCAGTGGGCAGCCAGCTCGCACCCCTCCTTGTTACCCAGGGCCCCTTCTCCTTGGGAAGCTGCGCTTGCTTCCCACGTAACGATGCCCTGTCCCCACACCTCGCCGGTAGCTAAGTCCAGCCTTTTCTATTCTGTGAAGTCAGTGACCTCCCTTCCTCCCGACTTCCATCTTCCAAACTTCCATGACACCTCTCCTCTGCTCTGCTGTCTTCTCCTCAGGGACCTGCAATGGCCCTCTCCTGCCGCACACCCCCCGGGGTGCATGCTCCTCCCGAGGAGCGGTGGGGGTGGCAAATACCCCGGAGCCCGCGCAGAGGGCTGAGGCGGTGGCACAGACTTTTCTGGGGGAAATGGGCTCGAGCTGAATTTGAACAAGTAGGGAGGAGGTGAGGATGCTGCCTTCTTAACAGCTGGGCTGCGTCGTCCTTGTCACGTTCTGGTTTCCCAGCCCAGGCTATTTTGGGTCAAGCGGTAGAGACCCGCTGCGGCAGCATAGTGGGTGGTGAGTGGCAGGCTCTCCCACCTCCTCCAGCTGGCCGGGAACGGGGCCAGGCTGGTTCCCGCTCAGGCTGGGCGAGGGGTCACCACCCTCTGGAGGAGGGTGGGGAGGAGCCCCTGGAGCCAGGGGGAGCAGCCCTAGCAGGAAATCAGTTCCCGGTTAACACAGGCTTTTGCGGTGCTCGTCTGGGGAGGGGACAGGTATCCAAGCTGACACCTGCCAGGCCAAAGTGTGCACAGACCTGCGGGCCACACTGGGGTGTCTGGGCTGGGCTGGGGTCTGGGGAAAGGCTTCGCTACCAGCAAGCAGTTGGTTCCTATAGCAGTTTGCTACCTATAGCAACCTCCGAGGGTCCTGAAGGCTGACGAGTTTGTCAGGCTGAGTGATGCTGCACAAAAGGCAAAAGGCAAGGCTCTGGGACCACTGGGGAGGTGGGAGCCTCTTCTGGGGATGCTGCGGCCATGCAATGGGGCGCCAACCATGACAGGAGCATGTGCTTTTCTCACTTCCGTGCAACCCTCACAGCGGCCAGGGAGGTGGCCTTCCACCCCACCGAATGTTTCCCAGCCAGTCTCACCCTCTCCATCTCAGCACTCACCGGCCCTGACGACTGAATGAAGCCCTCTTAACATAGATCTTGTGAAAAGTCAAAATGCCCCCCTCCTTGGGTGCAGGGAGCAATGCTGATTATCCCTTCTGGTCTCCAGCGCCTGCCCCACAGCAGAAACACCAGAGTCCCAGGGCAGAAGCTGCCGCCGTCCCTCAGAGCAAGGACACATCTGCCAGTGGCTGGGCTCCTCCTGGAATTCAGCAGAGGCAGGGCCCTGACACCTGTCGCTGAGCCACGGAGGGACTGCAGTTTAATGAACGCGCTGGCCACTGTGGGGCGGTTCTGATGCATGGGTCATTCTCTTCCAAAGCATGTATCCCCTCAAAACTCAGAAAAGCCACATGGTCCTGTTTACTTAGGAAAAGAAAATAAAACGGGAGAAAGAATACCTGTAGGGAGAAAGTCCTTCCTTAGGCTGAAACCTGCTTTACCATTTTTATAAATCGCAGCAGGAACTTTAAAGTCACGTCTCCAGCTTTGCCCTGCACCTGCCGTGCCAGCCTGGGTGAGAACATGTGGGGGAACATACGGGCTCCCTCCCCTAACTCCCAGACGGCCCTGCCAGGGAGCCTCCCTGTCCAGTCACAAGGACGGAAAAACGAGGCACAGAAGAGATTTGAGATCTCTAAAGCCAGTGGGCAAAAGAGAAACCAGTGAGAAGGGCCACAGATGCTACAGCCCTGGATCTGGCTCACCCCCTACAGCCGCGAACTTCCGAGCTTCTGTCCGCGTCAGGAAGGTCCGAGTGGGAGTCTGCATATGAGGGGAGGTTTGCTCTGCTCTAAGCAAAGCATCCCAGAGCTCTCTCTCCTCACAGCCTCCCCTGGGAGGCTGCTATGGGGGCCAGCACCCGAGGGAAACCCAGTTGATGTCAGATGTGCAAAAGGATCCTGGGGAGAATTCTGTGGGGAGGAGCCTGCGCCCTGCGTCCCGGGGTGGGGGGGCAGATGTGTCGCTCCCACCCTCCCACACGCTCACTCAGCAGGGCTGCATGACCTCTAGGCCCCTGGTGGGAATTGGAAAGAGGAGGTAGCCCTAACCCGAGTTAGGGTGCCCAGGGCTGAGGGGGAACGCAGCCCCACTCTGCCAGCCGGCACCCTCACTTGGGGAAGGGCCCGTACAGCTGTGCACAGCTCCCCTGCTCCGTGGGGTCCACGGGTTCCCTGAGCAAGCCGGCTCCCAGATCTGTGACTTCTGCAGGGCCCCTCCTTGGCCGAGTGTCCCACCCCCCAGAAGGAGGGCAGTCTCTCCCCACTGACTACACCTTTCTCTTCAGCAGCGGCTTCAGCCCCCGGGGAGAGGGTGCTCGCTTTCCCTGCAGGAGTCAGGGCTGGGCTGGTCTGAGGGAAGGCGGTGCTAAGTACCTAGGAATCCGTGTGGTCTCTGCTCTTGGTGGCTGGGGCCTTCCCGCCTGCGTCCCAGTCCTTGGAGTAGCGTGGCATGCTCTTCCCCGGCTCGCCCACACCATCCCAGCCCTGCTGATTAATTGCATAATTAGCTAAAAGCTACATGTTACCACTTAGGAGAAATTCGTTCTAAAAATATTTTCTTATGAAAAACACAACAGAACCTAAAAATATCCCCTCTGCAGTTGCCCAGGGATGCCTCCTACTTGGGCCACCCCAAGCTGTGACTCAGTTTCTTGGAGAGTCTGGATGCCAGAGGCAGCAGCTAACCAGGGACTGTTTCCCTCCAGGGTGGGTAAACTGGGATCATCCCACCGATCCTAGTGTTGCTGGTCTCATAGGGGCCTGCTTCCCACAGTGGGCCAGAGGCTTGCCAGGGTTGCCCAAGCTCCCGATTGCAGATGGAGCCTGCAAGACAGCCTGACACAGGGAGGCAAAGGCCACATGATACGGGATCCCGGCAAGGGGCTTCCTCACCCTGTCCAAGCCATCAGGGAAGGCCCACGAAGGGACTAAAGCTAGACTGGGTGTGACTTTGCAGGCTAGAGACACAAGTGTGGGTGACAGGCCAGGTGAAGGGGACAGTTGTGGCAAAGCTCACAGGTCGAAGTCCTTGCTGACCTGTGCCGGGACCTGGAGGGAAGGAGGGATGGGGGGAGGGGGCACTTCTGCCGCTGAAGTCCTGGGGTGCCTGGCCCTGGCTGCATGTCTGGTGGCCAGTGGGACAGGCAAGAGTAGGGACACTTTGAACACGTGTGTTTTCCAGGCTTCAGTGCATAAACACGCACCCCCCCCACTCTGGCGCCTGCACTTCCTTGGGAGGGCTTATCAAGGGGGGTCAGGACGCACTCTCTTGCCCTTCTCTTCTTCCCTTATGGTCTCCTTAAATGTGGACCACCACCTTCCGCTGCTGGGGCCATGCGAAGGGCCCCACTCACCTGCCCTGTCCAGGCCCCGTGGGTCCTCCAACTAATCCCGGATGGGTGGCTAATCCTCTGTGCCTCCAATCCTTCCTCTGGTTGAGTGGAGCATCTGAATACACATCTGGGCCCTCCTCTCTGATACCATGTCCCTTCTGAACACACAGAGAGCCAACTTGTGAGTGCTCTGGGGGCCCCTGGGTGGGCAGAGCTGGTGAGGGATCCCTGCAACCTGCCCAGTGTCGAGTCCCTCTCAAGCCCAGCATGGTGGGGGCAGAGATGGATGTGGAGCGGGGCCTGCCAAGGAGCACATAGCTCAGGGGTCACACCCAGCTGTGCTTGGCTGTGGGCACTGGCCTTGGCCAGCGTGTGACCTTGGACACATCATTTATGGTCATTGAGCCTCGTCTTCTCCATCTGCGAAAAGAGTGATATCACCTACCACTCAGGGTGTGTGAAGATAAAACAGACAGTATATATAAAATGCCTGGTGTCTGATAGGTTTTGAGAAATGGAGCTACATAGTCGTTACCTGAGGAATCAGCTCTCCAGGGATGCCCATGGAGGTTCAGATGCACACATTTACAAAGATGGAAGTATAATAGCTCAAACTGTTAAAATCTTAGCAAACATGGGTGTGATTTTTCATGCACTCGGGTCAGGCAATGGTTTATTACATAAGACATAAGGCAGGAGCCAGAGGGAGAGGTTACAGAGGGAACTGTTGGGTGGGGGGTGGTTAGTTCATTATCTTAATTGCGGTGATGGTTTCATGGGTGCATACATCTGTCAAAACATCAAATCATACACTTTAAATATATGCAGTTTGCTGGATGTCTATTTTATCTCAAGAAAGATGTTTTCAAAAAAAAAAAAAATCTGAGCATCCAGATGTTTGTATCAAGCCAGACAGGTGACTCGATTCAGAGGAGAGTCCTTCAGTGAGCCGGTTTACTCTTGCATTCACATATTCTTGACTCCAGCCCCACTAGAGGAGTTGCCTGAGAAAGAACGACTCACTGCTAAGAGCAGTG
This sequence comes from Eumetopias jubatus, assembly GCF_037043125.1. NCBI lineage: Eukaryota > Metazoa > Chordata > Mammalia > Carnivora > Otariidae > Eumetopias > Eumetopias jubatus. The sequence continues at coordinate 38,462,399 of NW_028274823.1, forward strand.
ACTGTAGATGCAGAAGAGGAAATAAATCAATGGAACAGAGTAGAAAACCCAAAAATAAACCCACAACTATATGGTCAATTAATTTTTGACAAAGCAGGAAAGAATATCCAATGGAAAAAGGACACTGTCTTCAACAAATGGTGTTGGGAAAACTGGACAACCACATACAGAAGAAAGAAACTGGACCACTTTCTTACACCATACACAAAAATAAATTCAAAATGGATGAAAGACCTAAATGTGAGACCTAAACCCATAAAAATCCTAGAAGAGAACTTCTCTGACATTGGGCATAGCAACTTTTTCTAGATATGTCTCCTGAGGCAAGGAAAACAAAAGCAAAAATAACTATTGTGACTACCTCAAAATAAAAAGCTTCTGCTCAGTGAAGGAAACAGTCAACAAAACCAAAAGGCAACCTATGGGATGGGAGAAGATATTTGCAAATGATATATCCAATAAAAGGTTAGTATCCAAATATAAAAAGAACTTACAAAACTCAACACCCAAAAACCAAATAATCCAATTAAAATGGGCAGAAGACATGAACAGACATTTCTCCGAAGAAAACATCCAGATGGCCAACAGACACAGAAAAAGATGCTCAGCATCACTCACCATCAGGGAAATGCAAATCAAGATACAATGAGATACAACTCACACCTGTCAGAATGTCTAAAATTAACAACACAAGAAACAACAGGTGTTGGCAAGGATGTGGAGAAAAAGTACATTTGTGCACTGTTGGTAGGAATGCAGACTGGTGCAGCCACTGTGGAAAACAGTACGGTGGTTCTTCAAAAAGTTAAAAATAGAGCTACCCTACCATCCAGCAGTCACACTACTCAGTATTTACCCAAAGAATACAAAAACACTAATTCAAAGAGATACCTGTTTATAGCAGTATTATCTACAACAGCCAAGATCTGGAAGCAGCCCAAGTGTCCATCAATTGATGGGTAGATAAAGAGGATGTGGTATATACACACAATGGAATATGATTCAGCTATAAAAAAGAATGACATTTTGCCATTTGCAATGATGTGGATCGAGCTAGAGAGTATAATGCTAAGCGAAATAAATCAGTCAAAGAAAAACAAATACCGTATGATTTCAACTCATATATGGAATTTAAGAAACAAAACAAATGAGCAAAGGGAAAAAGAGAGGGAGAGAGAGAGAGAGAGAGAGAGAGGCAAACCACAAAATAGACTCCTAACTGTAGAGAACAAACTCATGTTACCAGAGGGGATGTGGCCAGGGGGATGGGTGAAATAAGTGATGGGGATGATGGAGCACACTTGTGATGAGCACCAGTGATGTATGGAATTGTTGAATCACAGTATTGTACACCTAAAACTAATATAATACTGCATGTTAACTAACTGGAATTAAAATTTAAAAATTAAAATGAAATATAAAACTGTCTTGAGAGGAAAGTCATGGGGGCTGTGTGGTATAGGGGTGTCAGCTTGATAAGGCCTGGTGGGTATCTGTGTTATTTTACATGATGAGACTGTTACTGTGGCTTCAAGTACCTAAAACAGATATGCATTCTAGGAAGGAGATTCTTTAAGAAATTATGAAATGCATGCCTTAAAAAATCTATTAAATAGAGAACTATATCTAGAACACCAAGGATGATCATTTTTTAAATCATCAAATGCATCATAAATGTACAATATCTTCTTTTAGTTTGTAATTTATATCCTGACACCTTTTTTTAATTGTTATGTTAATCACCATATATTACATCATTTGTTCTTGATGTAGTGTTCCATGATTCATTGTTTGTGCATCACACCCAGTGCTCCACGCAGAACGTGCCCTCCTTAATACCCATCACCAGGCTAACCCATCCCCCCACCCCCCTCCCCTCTAGAACCCTCAGTTTGTTTTTCAGAGTCCATCGTCTCTCATGGTTCGTCTGCCCCTCCGACTTATTCCCCTTCATTCTTCCCCTCCTGCTATCTTCTTCTTTTTCTTTTTTCTTAACATATCTTGCATTATTTGTTTCAGAGGTACAGATCTGTGATTCAACAGCCTTGCACAATTCACAGCGCTCACCATAGCACATACCCTCCCCAATGTCTATCACCCAGCCACCCCATCCCTCCCACCCCCCACCACTCCAGCAACCCTCAGTTTGTTTCCTGAGATTAAGAATTCCTCATATCAGTGAGGTCATATGATACCTGTCTTTCTCTGATTGACTCATTTCACTCAGCATAATACCCTCCAGTTCCACCCACGTCATTGCAAATGGCAAGATCTCATTCCTTTTGATGGCTGCATAATATTCCATTGTGTATATATACCACATCTTCTTTATCCATTCATCTCTAATGACACCTTTTAATGAAGAAAAGTTCTCAATCTTCCTGTAGTTGAATTTCTCAATCTTTTCCTGTATGGTTTATGATTTTTATTTCCTGTTTAAGAAATCCTTCCTGGCTTGGGTTCATGAAGATAATTGTACATATTCTATTCTAAAAGTTTTATATTTCTTTGATATGTAGAATAAGTTTTTGTAATGGTATGAAGTAGGGATATAATTTTACTTTTTTCCACATGTATTTGCAACTTTCTAAGGACCATTGATTGAAAAATCAGCCCATTCCACACAGATCTGCCATACCAGCTCAAGTGTATAGCAAGTGTCCATCTTTTTTTTTTTTAAGATTTTATTTATTTATTTGACAGAGAGAGAGACAGCAAGAGAGGGAACACAAGCAGGGGGAGTGGGAGAGGGAGAAGCAGGCTTCCCGCTGAGCAGGGAGCCCAATGTGGGGCTCGATCCCAGGACCCTGAGATCATGACCTGAGCTGAAGGCAGTTGCTTAACCAACTGAGCCACCCGGGCACCCCGCAAGTGTCCATCTTATACAGTTAATTTCTAGGCTTTCCATTCTGTTCCTTGATCTGTGTTTTGTTTAGTTATTTTTGACTGTGAGCATTTCATTTTCTTGTGTCTTCATTTGTTTGGGCTTCTTTTTTTTAAAAGACTTATTTATTTACTTATTTGACAGAGAGACACAGCTAGAGAGGGAACATAAGCAGGAGGAGTGGGAGAGGGAGAAACAGGCTTCCCATGGAGCGGGGAGCCCGATGTGGGGCTCAATCTCAGGACTCTGGGATCATGACCTGAGCCGAAGGCAGACACTTAATGGCTAAACCACCCAGGTGCCCTGTTTGGGCTTCTATAACAAAAATACCACAGACTGGATAGCTTATAAACAACATTTATTTCTCATGATTCTGCAGGCTGGGAAATCAAAGATGAAGCAATGGAAGTTTCGGTGTCTGGGAGGGCCCACTTCCTAGTTCATGGATTGCAATCTTTTCACCATAACCTCACATGATCGAAGGAGCAAGGGAGCTTTCTGGGGTCTCTTTTATAAGAGCACCAATCCCATTCATGAGGGCTCCACCCTCATGGCCTAATTACCTCCCAAAGCCCCCCTTCCAAATACTATCACCTTGTATGATTTTGGGGGAGGGGGACATAAACATTTGGTCTATGGCACTTGGAATATATTATTTATGGGTTCTCAGGGGGAGAATTTGCCTTGTATCTTCCAAGTACCTGGGCATGCTGAAAATTAAGTTACCAGCTTGAAGTTTTCAAACCACCAAGATCTTGTGAATTAAGGCTGAAAACCTGCATGAAAGCCACAGGCTTCTGTTTATAGATTTTTGGCAGGGGTTTTTTTTTTTTTGCCCGTCTCCTCTCAGCACTGACAGTCAAGGTGCCTGATTTTGTTATTCCCTTGGGAGAAGCTAGTAGTTTACCCTTCCTTTGAGAGTGTAGCTGATTAGGGTCCAGCTTTATGGGGGTCTTCTGTAAAATCTGAGCCAGTCATGGGCTTTGACTTCTGTCCACTGCTCACCAGGAAGTCATGAAACTCAAAGTTCAAGTTCACTTTGGCAAATTCCCTCAGGCCAAATGCTGGCTTGCCTTTCTGGGTTTTTGTATTGTCTAAATGTTTTGACTTGAGAAGTTCTTGCTTTTTTGGCTAACTCTTTAACGCATTTTTTTTCTTTAACACATTTTAGAAGATTCTTTTTATATTTTGTCCATGTTTTCAGGGGAAAGGCTGATCTAGGTACCCAGCCAATCATATTACCAAAAAGTGTCCAGAATGATCCAATTTTTAAGTTTCTAAATTATAATTTCAAAATTATGCAGTGCATTTAGTCTTCTAAGATTTTGAAATATTTGCAAGATCTGTCTCATCCACAGAGGAAACTGACATCCCTTCCTTCCTTCCTCCTCCCACCCACCCTACCCGACTCCACCCATGACATATGCTGGCAGCCTGTGCAGGGCCAGGGAGTCCTGGAGCCCTCTGTGTCCTAGATCCCAGTTCTGACCTTCTTTGGGTCATGGGCCTCTTTAAGAAGCCATGAAAGCCAGGCAAGGACGTATAGATCACAGCGTAGCAGACGGTTTTTATTGGCTACAACTTCGGGAGGCTTGTGGATCCTGTGCTTCCAGGCCAGGGACTGCCCCCACCCCTGTGTACCACACATGTGGGGTGGCCACTGGCAGGGCAGCGGGCAGGAGGGGCTCAGCAGTGGGGGAGCCAGCTGTGTCTTCATCACTGCCAAGGCCATGATTAAGGGCTGTTAATGCAGAGTCAGAGGTGGCCCAGCCCTGGCCCCCAACTCTTCCTAGGCTCCTCTGAGCCTCAGCAGAGGTTCTGGTGAAAGAGTGAGGTCTCCGGCAGACATCTGGACCTGTGAGCCATCCAGAGCATTGTCCTTGGCAGTAGCAAGATGGTCAGGTCAGCGCCTGGGCCCTTCCCAGCTCACATAAGCTTTGGTTGGGAGGGAACTTCTCGGGCCAGGACCGCTCGTGTGCATGTAGCAGCCAGGCCTGGCACCAGGCATCTTGCGAGGGGCCTCTGTCCAGCTGTAAGAGTGGGAGTCTCCTCCCTGCTCTGGGCAGCCTTCTTGGACTCGATGAGATCACACAGTGGCGGGAGGGGGGGCTCCATTTCTGGAGCTCCAAGACAGACACTTGGGAGCAAAAAGCCACTTTGGGTGGCCTGTGTGCCCACAGGCCCCACGGGGGCCAATGGGCCCAGGTGAGGGGGGAGGCCTCAAAGAGCCAGCCCAGGAATGGCCAGTATGGCTTCCCTGGCGCCTTCACCCCCGCCCACTCTGTGCCTCACTTACTGGGAAAACAGCCACCCTTGACCACCTGCCCACTGGCCCCTCCTGCAGAAGACACTCCAAGAAGCAACTGTTAGAATTTTCTCAGGGCTAATAGTGCTGGCTGTCTCCAAAGCACACTCAGCTGTCCTTGGGGCTCAGCCAGCCCCACACAGGAGGGACAGGGCCCACAGAGGCAAAGCTTCAGCCTTTCTGTCCCAGCATTTCTGTCCCAGGGCCTCCTAAGCCTCTCTTTAGAATGTCTTTCTGTTTATGCAATATTAGCTTCGTGATTGTTTACAAAGATCGCCCTGATGGTATATTAAAACCCACATACTGTTTTTCCAATTTAGACTCACTCAGAGGTGGTCCGGGCTCCAAGATATGCTTCCAGAGCTGTTGCCTGGGTGCCTCAGAGCAGACCCTGACTCAGCCTCCTGACAGAGTCATTCTCCTCTCAAAGGAAGATGAAACAGTCTCAGAGGGCCCTCCACAAGTCCTGCCCTGTTCTTGCCGCCTGTGTGACCTTGGGCAAGACACGGGCCCTCTCTGGGCCTCTGTTTTCTCATCTGTAATGAGAGGAAACAACTCCTGCCTCGCTCAGCATTCTGTGATGGTTTAGCAGAGGGCCTAAAGTTATGCCATATCTAAGATGTCCCCAGACAGCTAGGTCTGAGGCCTCTCGTGGACTGGTGCCCCCTGACTCCCAGCAGGCGCATCCCGTGTCCACACTCATGTGCTGCCCAGTCTCCATGGGCCCCTCTGCTGGGGGCCCCTCCTTCAGGGGCCAGTGCTGCTGTCCTGGGGAATGAAAGGCTGGGAAGAGCATTCTCCAGTGCCCTCCTCTGCCAGACCACCGCCTGAGCCCCCTGCCCAGGCCCTGCCATGGCCGGGCCTCCAGCATGAGCCTGGCTACAGATCCTGCCTCAGCCGGTGGGAGCTGGGGAAAAAGAAGGCCAGTTTGGGCCATTTCTCTGTGCCTTGAGCCCAGTGCTGTTGGCTTGATTTATTGATCAGCACTTGATCAGCCTGGGAGCCTGAAACCAGAGCCTGCTCGGTGCTGGGGTGGGGAGCCCTCCAGACCTCAGCAATGCCTCCCATTGCCCTGGCCTCCTGTGCTCCTGCCTGGCGTGGCGCTTGTTCACAAGCAGGGGCCCCCCTGGGGCTGTGTGTCTCCCTGTCATGCAATCCCTCCTCACAGCTGGGCCCCCTCCCCTCCCTTGTCTCCCCTGAGACCCCTTTGCCCTCCCTTCCCCCCTCCTTGTGCTGGGCTCCCCACATGTCAGGGCTTCTGCATCTTTCCTCCCGGGGCAGACCCGGCCCGGCATGGGCGGGGGTGGGGGGGTTGGGAAATGGGGTGAGGGCCCGCAGCTACAGCTCCTGCGTCAGGATGGGGACCAGGAGTCCTTGAGAGGGAGGTCTGCGGGGGGCGGGGGAGGGGGAGTTCCTACCATGCGCTGGGCAGATGCATCATCCTCAAGCAGAGGTTTCCCCGGGACAACAGCCATGGCCAGGTAGCCGGCTGTGCTGGCTCTTAGGCTCGGATGCCAGGGAGTGCTGATGTAATGGGGCTCCGACCTCCTGCCCAGAGACCCCCCCCCATGGTGAGGTGCCCGCTGTGGCACTCGCTGTGACATGGCCAGCCCCCCAGGCCCCCCTCACCCCAGACCCACAGGGAAGAAAGTGCTCTTCTACCTCTGGGCACCCTGCCTGGCCGTCCAGGGCCTGAGGTCCCCAGGACCTGCCTTGGCCCTCTCCACACAAGACAGCAGTGATCCCCACAAAGAACATTTCTGAGAGTTCGCTGCTGCCAGGGCTCATCCCATGCATCATCAACGCTCGGACTCTCCCCATTGAACAGCCAGAGGGTCCTATGGAATGAAGGCTGGTTCATAGCCTTCCTCTTCCCCTCCGGGGCTCCCCCTTCAGAGTAGGAGCAGACTTCCGTGTGGCCTGTAAGGCCTGGCAGGGCTACCTGCTGCCATTCACTCCTGTACCAAGGTGTGGCTCCCCCCCAGGCACCAGGGCCAGAGCCAAGCAGCAACTGCTGAGGCCCATATGAGCATCAGGGGCTGGGAGGTCCGACACCCACCGTGCCCACTTCCCAGGAGCCCCTTTCGGCATGCAGCTGGGGCAGCCCAGGGAAGGGAGGGAAGGACAAAGGAGGGGGGCCACAGGGCCATCTGTGTGGGCTGGGCTGTGGACCCAGAGGAGGGCTCCCCCCACACTGGCCAGCCTGTCTGTCCACTTGATCTCCTGCACACCAAGGAGCAAGACAGGTTGAAGGTTGGCTTGGAGAGCTGACCAAAGCTGGGGAGTGCATTGGGAACCATGGGACCCGGAGGGCTCAGCTGGCCCAACCTGGAGCAGGCCCTCACAAGCTGGGGCAGTTGTCCAACCAGAAAGACAGAGGGACTCATGACACCTTTGGGTGGGATCATCAGGTTTTGGTAACCCGTTAGCCAGGGCAGTAATTTCGGCTCTCCAAGCTTGCTTATCAGAAAATGGAGATGATATACTTGTCATAACAGATTTCTGGGAAGACAAAATCTTCTTGTCTTAGAGCACGGTTCCTGCACAGAGCAGATCTTCAGCAAAGTTTGCTGCTCCAACAGCTGATTTTTTGATTAACTTAGAAATAGCAATTATTTCACATGATTATAAAATAATTACATTTTCAATGAAGAAAATTTGGAAAATATAAAAAACTATAGTGAAAACAATGTATTTAAAAACCTTGCCCCTTCCATCATTCCTGACTACCACCCACTTCAGGGGGATCCCTCTAGGCTTCTTTGATGTGAACTTCTTTTTTTTATATAAAGTGTTTATGGGTTTTAGACACATTCTCTTTCACTTATAGTAGTAACTCAAGCATATCTTTGTGTTATTAAAGATTTTTTTAAAAATATGATTTTAACGGGGCGCCTGGGTGGCGCAGTCGGGTAAGCATCCGACTCTTGGTTTCAACTCAGGTCATGATCTCAGGGTTGTGCAACGGAGCCCTGTGTTGGGTTCTCTGCTCAGCGTGGAGTCTGCTTAAGGATTCTCTCCCTCTGCCCCTCCCGCTCATGCTCTCTCTCTTGCTCTCCCTAAAAGAAATAAATAAATCTTTTAAAAAATATGATTTTAACATATGTGGATATACTAGAATTCCCCATTAATATACATTTAAATTTGTTTCAAAGTTTTGCCATTGTAAGTTGAACTCCTTGTGAACAAATCCATCCATAAATCTTTGGGTGTGTTTCTGATTATTTCCTTAAGATAAATTTCTAGAAGAGGAATTTTTGTGTCAAAGTATATGATTTTTTTTTTTTTAGATTTTATGTATTTATTTGACAGAGAGAGAGAGAGCACAAGTAGGCAGAGTGGCAGGCAGAGGGAGAGGGAGAAGCAGGCTCTCCACTGAAAGGGAGCCGGAAGTGGGGCTCGATCCCAGGACCCCAGGATCATGACCCGAGCTGAAGGCAGCTGCTTAACCGACTGAGCCACCCATGCTCCCCAAAGTATATGATCATTTTTAAGATTACCCTCCAGTAACTTTATTCCCAAATCCATTCTCACCCAGAAGTATGCCCTACATTCTCGTACATGGAATATTCAGTTATTTTTTTTAATATTGCATTTGCCTTTTACTATAAGTGAAATCTTATAATTTATTGTTTTCATTTGCCTTCCTTGCTATTAAAGCAAATATGACTCCCAATGCATAATTCACAGGTATGAAGAAAGAGCTCATCTTCTCTCTTAAAATCTACTTGATTTCACTTCAAGCTTGGACCTTCTGGGTGGGGCAGCTCTGAGGTCCTGGGGTCTCTCAGGGAGCCTTTCCAGACGTAGTGACTAGTCGGCTCTGGTTATCACTGAGACCTCTGAGGTCCTAGTGTCCACAGACCCTTCAGGTTTGCAGTCTTTGCTGCTCCCTGCCTTGGCCATAAGGGCCTCAGCCGAAGCCACTCAGCCCCCTCCTCTGAGCAGAAGCAGAGCTCCGGATCCCTCTGCTAGTGCAGCTTCGGGGGGCCTGCACCCCTTCCAGGCTCTGCAGGACCCTTGCCTCCTTTCTGCTTCTCCAGTGCTCTCGGCATCTACTCCTCTCAGGACACCAGCGTCATCAGGGCGTTAGGCTCTTAGGAGAGTGGCTGCCCTCTGGGCTCTCTGCAGTTCCAGAGAAGGCAAAAGAGAAACCAACACACAAAGCAGCAACTCAAAAATCACCTAGCAGCTCTAGCCAAGATCTCCTGCTTTGTCATGTTTCCGGGGGTTGCCTGCCTGCCTCCTCTATGATGTGACCGCTTCTGTTCCCCACTCACGTTCATCATCTCCTTATTGAATTATAAGAGCTCTTTATACAGTAAGGACAACAATCCTCTGGTTATCATACATGTGACAACATTTCCCCCGAGGGTGGCATCATTTGCCTTTGAACTTTGCCCGGGAGACTTTGTGTGTTCATTTTGTTTTGCTTTTTAATTTTGGTGTGAGTTGAATCCTTCATTTTTTAAAAGGTTTTCACTGGGCTTTTGTGATTAGAAAGGCCTTCCCCCAGCCTCACCACTTAGCTTTTTATGGTTTCTTTGTTAATTTTATAATTTGAATTGCTCCGGAATGCATTTGGGAGCATTAGGGGTGGGAGCATTAGGGAGCAATATCTCACTAGATATTGCATGAACCAGCACCCACTACAAAAGCACCTTCTGTCCACAGTTAGCGTTTGTTGGGCTGTGTTAGGCCCTGGGTCTCCTAAGTGGAAGGAAGGGGGTGATGCCAGAGCCTGAGGCACCAAGGAGGTCCCTGGGACTTGGGATCACCCCCCAGCACACCCCATGCTGGTGTTGGCCTGTGGTGGCTGAGGCCCAGCACCCACAGAGGCACTGAGCTCTGAGGAGGCCCCCCTCACCCCTTCCTTCCTGTGACATAGAAGATGAGGGGCTCACCCTCCTCCTGACAGCAGGAGCCACGTGGCTGACTCCTTCCCCCTGAACAAAACCTTCTGAAATAGTTTCCTTCTCAGTGCACCACAGAATTTGTCCTACACAAAGGGATCTGGTCACCCAGGGCATAACAGAGGCCATTAGGTGATGGCTCCCTAGCAACCAGGGCTCAGGCCCCTCATCTCCTGGCTGTCAGGGGTGGGGTCCCCTAGGACAGAGAGCCCTTCTCCCCTCCTGTTCTGCTTCTCACATGAGTCTTCCCCAGAGCCGTGTGTTGGGCGGGGCGGGTGAGGGGATGAGCAAGAAGCTGATGCGGAACAGAGGCTGAAGGCAGAAGCTGGGGTCTTTGAATGCTGCTGGAGGCCGGCGCTGTCTTCCCAGGGCCCGTGATGGGGAGCGGATGCCATCCTTCTTAAGATGTCATCTGAGGGCCCTAAAGTAAATTAGGAGGCACTTTCAGTCGCTGTAATTAAAGGGGAGACAATTACCCAGACAAGGAGCCCTTAACCTCGCGGAGTTAGTCAATGACACACGGCTGTGCCCCGGGGTCCCGCCTGAGCAGTCAGCGCCCCCACCGCTGCCAGGACTTCGCGGCCCTCCTGCCCTTGGTGACTGCTGCCCACAGTGCTCCCCTCAGCTGAAGGGGGGAGGGGTGGGGCTGGGCCCCCAAGCCCTCCGTGTGTGGAGCAGCTACTTGCTGACCCCAAAGCGCCAGCGTGGGGCTCAGATGCAAAGAGGGGGCAGCTATCTTGTGTCTGGCATCTGAACAAGACGAAGAGATCCATCAAGTGCAATTAGGTGAACAGCTCCTTCCTGCTCTGTTTAGCTGACTAATTCAATAGGAGCCAAACCAGAGGCCTGGGCCGGGAGAGGCACTCCCAAATCGAATGAAGGCCCCGCTTCTGCATCCCCAGCACGCCAGCATTAACATGTCAGCTTCCGCTTGGCAACCCCCCGCCCCCACTCGCCCGGGAGTCAGGCCGGGGCCACTTCCGCCTCTAGAGGTGCCACCAGCCGGGCCTGCTCCCCACAAGCACCCTTCTGTCAGGCATGGGGCGCAGGGCCGTGGGCCTGGGGAGGGAAGGAGACTTGTAACGTCACAGAGAGGGCACCTCAGGCACCACAGCCCCCACCCAGGCCTGCCCACAGCGATGTCCTTGCCTCCCAGGGCTCCTTCGTCATCAGAGCGCGAGCTCCAGGTCAGCTGGAGGGGCAAGTGGAAAGCAACCATGGGTGATCTCAACCACACCCTCACCCAGCGAAAGCCCCCCCAGCAGTTGATTTCTGTGCCCCACTGGATGCAGGCTCCAGCCAGTCCTGTGGAGGGAAGGCATGGGAGAGAAGACCGGTGGCTTTCCTCCTGGGGCTTAAGCCCAGAGCAATGTCCCAAACACCCAGTGTCCCTCGACACTCAGCCTGGATGTTTTGGGTTCAAATCTTAGACCCCGTGAGGCCAGGCCTCTCAGAGACCACCAAGCCAACTCCACCCACGTGATACTGGGATGCCGTTAAGAGCAAGGTCCCACCAAAGGGCACCAAAAGCGGGGGGGCCGGAGGTCTGGAGACAAAGGACCTCATCTATGACTTACTAAGGATAAAGCATTGCAATGTTTTTTTAACTTCTTAACATGTGTTTTAGAAATCATTTGAATCAGAGTGTTTTCCCTGTAACTCATTCAATCCCGCTGAATTTCAGAGGCACTTTCTGGAGAGAAAAGTGCAGCATGCCCCTCACCAGGGGGCAGGCTGGTATGAGGAAGAGCCATCCTTCCCTCACACAGCCCAGTCAAGGTCCAGCGTACCCCCAATACCTGCTCCTCTATCCCCCCAAGCCCTCTGGAACTTGAGGGCTTGGGGGCTCGCTGCTCTGAGCTCACTCATTCCATCTCTGGACCAGAGTGACTGCCCAGAAGCTCCTGAAGTGATTTTACTATTCACAGACTTTTAGGAGAAATAGGCCCATACTTTGACAACCCCTGCTGAAGTAATTGGGTGTTTTACTATTTTGTTTTGCTTTGTGTTTTTATTATTGTTTTAGTTTTGTCTTTATTAAAAACACACCTGCATGTGATGAATTTCAAACAAAACCTAATTGGTGAAATATGTAAAATTAAAGTAATGTTAAAGTAATTTACATAAAATTAGAAGTAAAAGTCAACCCCCTGTCAGTCCCTCCGGGAGTAGCTGCTGTTAACCACTTATTGTAACTACTTTCAGAAAAAATCTTTATGCATCAGATTATACACTCTTCTGAATCATGATACAAATGTAACTTCTTTTTTTAGGGTCCACAGTGGATTGATCCCCACCTCTGGATCCCTGTCCCTTGGCTAACCAGCTTCCCACTGATGGACATTGAGGCTCTTTCTAAGTGTTGGTCCCTGCAGGATATTTCACTCATACACATTTTACTTGGCAAATTTTGCAAGTGTGTTCTTAGGATAAATCCCTGGTAGTACAACCCCAAAAAATCCACCTGTGCCTAAGGGTACATGGAAATAAATTTGGAAAGAGGTCTTGCCAAATTGCATCTGAAATCGGCTGTACCAATTTGCATATCTTTCAACAGTGCCGACGATCAATGCTTTCAAATAAAAAGAGCATCTCATTCTACTTTGCATTTATTTAGTTCTGAGTGGGGTTGAGTGCTTTTTAATATTTTTGCCCCCTTTCTCCATTAGATTGTCTTTTTCTTATTGGTATCTGAGAGCTCTTGGTGAGCTTAGGAAATTGGACTCCTCGGTTGTCATATATGTTGCAAACATTTTCCTTTGTTTATTTTTACCAAACCAAAGTTTTAAAATTTTTATTTGAACAAATGTGTCAATCATTTTTAAATCAATTTTGTTTGGTGTTGCTTAGACAGGCCTCAATTACTTTTTTTAATTTACCTTTACTTCCAGTAATTTTATGGTTTTACGCTTGAATTTCTTTTACGTCAGGAACCGAGTTAGAGTGAAATAACTTTATTCTACCCAAAATATAGCTTAATTTTTTCCAAATGGCAAATCTGTTGTCACATCATTATTTATTGAAGGGCCCCTCATTGCTCTGTGCAACCTTATCTCCTATTAAATCTCCATACGTTTTGACATAATTCTGGACTCTGCTCTGTAAATTTCTTAGGCAGTATCCATCTCTCCTGATGACTGGAGTCGCGGAGTGGATGTTCCTCTTTTTGTATAATCCTTTCTCCATCTTTCCATGGCAGTTCAGTTTTCTTCACGTAGGTCCTATACGTCTGTGGTTACGCCTGTTTCTAGATACCTTTCTTTTATGAATCGCTTTTGTGTACGGAATGTTTTATTCATCATATCTTTATTTAGTTGCCAGTTGTGTATTGGAAAGCCCCTGATATGTGCATATTATTTAACAGAAGTAACTGTCACAGAAATAACAGAGTAGCAACTCTACAGAATTCTCCTGCTTTCAGCTGATTGGTTTTGGTTTGATGGGCAGCAGGTCCTAGGTCGGCCTTACGGATCACTCTGCTCCCCTCCCTTCTCCTAAGTCCCATTTCTCCCTCTCGATTGGCTCCCTCCGGGATAATATCAGGTCCTAGTGGGTGTCCTGGCCTCACTCCTCTGCCTTTTTGGCCCTGTAGCTCTGAGTCTGTTGCCTTTTGAGCTGGTGCATGTTTGTGTGGATCCCTGTCTGTTCCTTGTCTCATTGAGGCTGTCGGCTGTTGAGTTGTGTCAAATGCCTTTGTAGCATTTACTACAGCTTGTGTGTTCTAAGGGGCTAGTGTGGGGCGTTTATATATTCCTCGGCAACCATTCTTTTTATCTAGGCACTCAATTTTGTGTAGCAGTTTGCGAGGCAGCTGCTTTTCGATTTCTTCTGCCTCTGCAGTGATTTGTCTTATTCATTTCTACTTTTCTCTCTCATCCTGCTGCCACCCACATGTCCTCCTCCCCTTCTCTAACGGGAAGCAAGAGTCCCTGGCCAAGCCGGCCTCTGGCCCCAGTCCCTGGCTGGCGTGTGCTCTGCCCCTACCTGGGCGGGTCGGACTCCAGCCCTGCACAGGCCAGGCAGGGGAGCCGGTTCCCAGTTGGGCCGTGGGAGCAGGGCCGTGAGAACTGTGCCTGGATTGGAGAATGGGCTGAGGAAACTGCTGCCAGGAGCTGCTGAGGAATGTCCCACTGTCTGTTTGGGCTCAGTCTCGTTTCATTTGATTTTATCCGCTCTTTATTATGGATGATCCCAACCATACATAAAAGTAGACGGAATTGTATAATAAACCCCTACGCACCGTCATCCTGCCCTCAACCATCAGCCCACGGCCCCTCCTGCCATCTTCACACCCCGGCTACTTCCCCCTTTTATTATTTTGAAGGAAAACCGAGATATCACGTCATTTCATCCGTAAATACCTCACTGTGTATCCTGAAAAAATAGACGCTTTTAAAACATCACCATAATACTGTTACCGCATCTGAGTAATGAACCACAACTCCTTATTTTCATCAAATATGCAATCAGTGTTCAAACTTGCCATTGTTCCTTTTTATAGTTTATTTGAACTGGATCCAAGTAAGGCCCTTTTTTTCAATCTATCCTTGCTGTCCCTGCTCCATCTTTTCTGTCCTGTAATATTCACTGAAGAAACGTTTGCCGGTAGAGTCCCTCCGTGTGCACGTGGCTGGCTGAACCCCTATGGGGTGCATGACAAGCTCCTCTGTCCTGTGTACCTTCTGCAAGTCGGCAGTTCGGTCCAGAGGCCGCGGGACTTGCAAACCTACGCTGGTGTGTGCTTCTAATATTGGGACTGGCAAGCTTTTCCTTGAAGGGCGGACGGTTATCTGTTCAGCTTTGCAGGTCCTACAGATCTGTGCTGCAGTTACTTAAGCAAAAACAAGCACAGACAACACTCGGATGGACAGACCTGGCCATGTTCCAGGGAAACCTTTGTTATAAAACCTGCCAGCCCATGAAGAAGCCCGGGGGTTGTGATTTGCCAGTCCTTGAGCATCAGTCACCACAGCTGGACAAGTGTCCTTGGTCCTGCCTGATGTGGCCCCAGGCCTACTGGGAACGGCGTCCAGTAGGAGGACACGGGGCCCAGCCTGTGCCCCCTGTACAGAGGGGGCATGGAGTCCCCACAGTGTTTCCCACTTCTCACATCGGATGTCTACCTGCCCGAAGGACACCAGGAAAAGAAAAGTCTTCTCTCTCTGGACATATTCCAAGAGCAAAGCTAAAGCCTGGGCAAGGATCTCTCTTGAGCAAGTGACAGTGGTGACAGGGACAAGAGACTGATTCCCTGGCCTTGTCACCTGTGCTCTGGGGCAGGCTGGGGGTGGACAGGCTGGGGGCTCTGTCAGCCCCACCTCCAGCTCCTGCACAGGTCTAGCCTTCCCAGGGCCACCACAGGTGCTCGGGCTGGGGCAGCCACTCCTGGGGTCAGAGCCCAGGGGCCCTAAGGGTGTTGCTTCTTTGGAGCAGAGCTAAGCGGCCCCTCTGCTGGCTCCGCGGGTTCTCACCAGGTGTCCCCTCAGAGTGCGAAGTCTCGCTGTCCTAGTACCTGTCCTTTAGACTCGGTCCCTCCTCCAGCTGCCCAGCAGCCCAGCCCTGCACCTCTCTTTCCTCTGCAACCTGGATCCTACCGTCATCATGGACGGGTGGGCAGCTTGGGCTGCTCAGGGAAGTCCAAGGAGAGTTCCGGAGAAGTCACAGGCAGCACTTAGGCTGAGTTGTCCCCAACAGGCTCCAGGATGTTCCAGGGGTGGGCCTGCCCAGGTGCTGAGGCTTCTGGGACAATCAGGTCTGGATGGGCATGCAGTAGGCAGGAACCTAGCGGTGATCTCTCCTTGTGTAGAAGTCTGTTCCAGGGTGATGGGAAAGGCCAATTCACATGTTGGTCCACTCCCTGCACCCCTGTGCCCTCTGGAGCTCCAAGGTGAGAGGGGGCAAAGCTGGCTCCTTGGGAGCCCTGACCCCTCTTTGCTGGCAGACAAGACTGTGGAGTAGACCCAAGTGAGCAGCTCAGGGGCCAGTGGGATGCCCAAGGGTCTCACTCGGCTGGTGCTGGAAACTGGCCACCCAGGCAGCCCGTCTCAGGCAGCTCAGCGCACAGGTAGAAGCTTCGAACTTTATTTAGGAAGCACTGTGGATTCGGAAACCTGCCTTAGGAGGACAAGGATGGTATCAGCAGTCGGCACCACACACACCACACATGAATACATGCACGCCACACATTGTGTACACGGCACACGTACCCACACATGTACACACACTACACGCACCACACACACCACACATATACACACCACACGTGCCAAGACACACATGTACATACTATGTGCACACACCACACATGTGCACATGCGTCCCACACACCACGCGTGCCACATGCGCACCCACAGGACACACATGTACCCATGCATGTGCCACGCACAGACACGTACACAGCCGACTGGCACGGACATGCACCACACGCAGGCACACCCCAAGAGGGGAGCGAGGCCATTCCAGCTCCGGGCACCCTCACGAGAACACGCCAGGCCAAGCAGAGGGAGCACTGGGCTCCAAATCTCACACAAGCCCCTGAGGTGATGCCTCACATCTTAGACTTGACTCTCCAAGCCCCGGTTTCTTCACCTGTGAACTGGAAAGGGTCTGTCTTTGCCCCAGAGCCATCATGGGTGTGAAGAAAGTGGAAGTGTGCAAGGCTGACATTTCCTAATGTGCACATCTGCTCACCTTTCCAGGATGGCCCAGGGAATGAGAGGCGCTCATTGGCCCCATGCCACCCAGCCTTCAGCACAGGAGGAAGGTGCTTCTCCAGAAAGAAGAACTGGCCCCAAGGTGAGGGCTGGCACCCAGGTAAGCCTCTTCCCTTCTGTCAGGGGCCTGGATTCAAGCATCAGTCTCTCCGCGCTGCTGTCACGGCTGGACCTAACTCCCACCACGGGGACCTGTGTGAAGAGAGAACAGAGACGATCATGTAGCGATTTTGCTGTGTGCCTGCAGGCCCAAGGTTGGGGCTGGACCCCAAGTGTACCCAAAGTGAGGAGGTAGCCCTGTGTGGCTCGGGCCTGGCATGTCCTCCAGGGGCAGCTGAGTGGGCAGCCACGGGGTCCGGACCACAAGTTGCCACATCAGGGCCAGCTGGGCTCGAGTGATGAGGTTGAGGCTCCCAGGGCCCCAGAGACTCAGCCCACACCCTCTTTCCAGCAGTAACTGCAGTTCTGGGTGGGCCTTCGGCCCCTGCCATTCAGGAGCTCCTGCAGTGAGAACTTGCCATGGTCGAGCCTTAGCCCTGGGGTGCTTACCCACCTGGGGGGCTCACCCACCCGGGGGGCTCACTCACCGGGGGTGTGCTATGCTAGGTGCTATGCATGGTTCACCTCAGCCAACCCTCCTGAAAACCTAAAAAAGTAATCGTTCTGCTTATCTTCACTTGTAAATGGGAGACAGAGACTCAGGGAGGTGTCCTGGGCTGAGCATAAGCTGGGGCTCCCTTGCAGAGAATCCCAGGGCCAGGTTTCTGTCCTGTACCCGAGTGCCTGCCCCTGCTTCAGATCCTGGTCACTTAAAATCTGGATTCTTCTGCTGAGTAGAACTCAATCCCACCTGAGTCAGAATGATTTTGAATAAGAGGAACCTCTTGTGAGTTAACTCACCAGTTCACAATCAACCATTAAAGTAGACTCCTTCCACGGCCTCTCTCCCCAGCCCAGAGGAAGGGAGGGCCCAGGGGCACCTTTCTGGCTCACCAGGAAACCAGGAAGCCTTCGCCCCGAGGCCTGGGTCCCTGCTGGTCCCCCTGCAGCCTCAACACCCCAGCTCTGACCAAACCTTCCACTAGGCCAAGAGGAAGCCCGCAGAACCGAGGAGCTGCGAACGTGCCCGAGGGGAGGGGTGAACACTGTGAGGTGAGATGAGAGCTGTGAGGTGCCCAGGCTCAGCACCCCTGGGTCGCAGACGGGCTAGGCCCAGGGAGGGGTGGGCTGAGGCCCCTGGACCCAAGGGCAGACCGTGCCCAGGCTGGGGAGCTGGGTGGCCAGTTCAGTGCCAGGATCTGGAACTCTTCCTTCTTTATCAGAAAACTGCCATGTTACAGTCCCCGGTAGGAGGAACTGGACATCATCACATTCAGTTCTGTTGACTTCTTTTCAGAACATATTTAATTTGTGCCAAGTGAAAAATACCCTTGAATAGGGCACTGTGCCACGTGGAACTGCTCTTGGGCCACGCCAGTTGCTTTATGGGGAAAGGGGCGGCGGGGGGGCCAAGGAACACCCACCCACCTCCATGAGGGTTGGGGAGCCAGCCTTGGTGGGCCTGTCCGGAGCCCAGCAGGGCAGGGCTTCCTCGATCCCAGGACACACCTAGAAGTTTCATCATGGTGTGACCCAAGCAGGCTGGCACTCGGTCTTAAGAGCAGCTGGTATCAGGAAGAATATGACCAGGGTGGGAAATGAATGCGGCCCAGGTCAGTTCGATCGCATTGGCCTGGGGAAGGTATTGAGAGGGAATGAATGGTCCCATAACTGCTGTTCGCTGGCCCCTCCCAGCACCCCTGTCTCTCCTGCGGACCCACGGCTGCCATCGGTGGTCCCCCGGTCATCAGATCATGGCCCGGCAGACAGCAGGCATGGCTGGACACAAACACAGCCTCTGCTAGTCTGGTGGAGAATAAAGGGGACGTCGAATGAGAAAGGACAGAACCCTGTGGTGGGACCATGCCAGCCTCACCTGGCGGCCGGCAAGGCCTCCTTGGTGCAGTGATGCTCACGAGGGTGAAGCATGCAGTGGGGGTGATGTGGCAGGGCTCCAGGCAGAGCACAGGAGGGATGAGACTCTAAGGCCCAAGGCCCCGGCTACACACAGCAGGACTGACAGGCCTGGCATGGCTGGTGGGGAAGCAGGGAAGACAGCAGACAAGCCTGGCTCGGGCTGGAAGAAGAAGGCCACCCTGGGAAGAAGTGGCCAGAAGCATGTGTCCTTGGAGAGAGAGCTTTATGTCCGGTGAGGCTGACCCATACTGGCACTTTTGTGTACTCCACTTTTTATTATGAAAATTATCAAACACAGAGGCTGGAGGAGTTGAAAGAATAGTACAAACACACTTGCATGAGCAACTGTTAAAACTGGCAACGTTGGCCGTGTTGGCTTTTTCTCTCCCTCTGTGTGCGCGCACACGCACATACGAACATGTAGATGCACAGATAATTTTACTGAATGATTTGGAAATTAGGTAGCAAATAGCATGACATTTTATCCCTAAATATTTCAGCCGGCATCACACAAAAGTGAGGACATTCCCTTATATGACCACAATTCCGTTGTGATACCTAAGACAATTAAGAATCATTCCAAAATATCACAGAATCTCACGCCATATTCAGATTTTCCAAATCAACCCAAGAATCTATTTTATGGCCTTTTACAAAGCCCAGATCAATCTCGGACCATGCTGTCATTTGGTTATGCCTCCATGGTCTTTTTAAGTTGAGAACAGCCCTTTCCGTGATATGGTCGTTTTGAAGAATCCAGCCTCATTGACTCGTGGAAGGCAGAATCTACCCGATCATTTCCTCATGGTGTCATCAAACTTGTACCTCTGTTCCCTGTATTTCCTGTTACCTAGAAGTTAGGCCTGGTGGCTTGATTAGATACTTTCTAGCCCATTTAGGGGAAACTGTCTCATAGGCAGACACTTCCTTGGTGTTGACCAGGAGGCTCTCAGTGAGGCTGCCCACCCTCAGTCCAATTGCCTGGGGAGATGCTGACTGTCAGGTCTCCCCATCATTAGGGTTGTCTCAAAGGGAAGTCTCTTGGACTGACACTGTGGCCTAGCAGGAACTTCCAACTTGGGATCTTGGCATGCCTGACAGGGTCCAAGAACCAGAGCCTCCACTGACAACTACCCAAGGACACCCTGCCAAGGGACAAGTAGAGGCAGAATCCAGCCATGTGTCACTCTCCAAGCCAGTGACTAGCCCAAAGTTGGCTTGATCTAGGTAGAGCCAGATCAGGATGGAATATCCTGTCAACTATGGATCACACCATTGGCTCTGACACCCCTGTTTTTCCTTTAGGACCAGGGGAGTGGTGCCCTAAATTCCCTACTCCCCACTTTAAGGCCTCTCACATCATCCAGGGGACTCCCCACCTCCCGAGTCCATGCTTGAGATAAGGACACCTTCTTCTGGGATAGAGTAGAGTGTCAGGTAACAGGGAGTCAGGATTCATTACTGCTCCACATCATCCCCTGTTTCCTCAGAGGCTCCTGCACAAATATGCACACAGACCTGGGCGGGGTGAGCAGACGGTGGGTCGGCAGGGGGCAGCAGGGAAAATCAAGGAAACAGGCCTTCCCACTGGGGCACCAAGGGAGAGGCTGGTGCGGTCTGCAGTTTGGGGTCTTCTCTTTCCCTTTTTCTTTCCACACCCTCACCCACCTGCAAGATGGGGAGTTGGCCGCCAAGACCATGACACCTCCTGTCTCTGCCTCTATTTGTCTGTCTGTCTGTCTGTCTGTCTCTCTCTCTCTCTCTCTCACACACACACACACACACACACACAAAGGCAGTAAGGGAAACACATGAAAGCTCTAGTCACATTTTACCAAAGGGCCTGAAGTTCAGGGGAGGTAACCTCACTGTGGCTCTGCTTCACACTCCACCATCTCTGACTTCCAAAACCCATGGCCTCCCCATCGCCCCCCCTCCCCAGGACTTTCCAGAAACCCGGCTGTCCAAGCCAGCCAGGAGGCCGGGACTTAGCTCCCCTCCCCGAATGAGCAAAAAAGAAAGGTGAACATAGAGGGCCCAGTCCCCTCATCCTTGCTGGGCTCTGAGTGTCTGGAGGTGAGGCGGGCACCCTGAGAGGAAGGGCCCAGGCCCCCAGACACACTCCAGCTGGGCAGCCTGCAATGGCTGCTGGACTTCTCCCGATGGTAAGGCCAGGACTGAGGGGCCTGTGTGGGAAGAGGAGGGCCAGCTTCTTCAGGCAGGGGTGCCAGCTGCCCTCCAAGCGGCCCCAGGCTGACCCAGGGCCATTTGAAATGGCCCCTGAGATTTCCTGCCGGTACATGCCCCGGAGCTGAGCACAGCCCAGAGTAGTCAAGCGGGGCACCGTCACAGGAGGAGACTGGAACTATCAGGGCCAGGAAATGACAGACTGGCCAGACCTAGGTCCTTCTGAAGTCCAGAGAAGAAACAACCAAGTCAGGATCAGGGCAAATCACCCACAGCAGGGGTGGGGGCTAGGGGCTCCGCCTCATTTTACGGATTTACGGATGCAGAGACTGATCTGCAGGGGGCCTAGCTGAGGGGGCCTAGCTGAGGACATGGAGCAGGATTCAAAGCCAGGACGACCCCACCCCCACCTGCAGTGCCGCTTTGCAGGGCTCATGGATCCCTGGGGACACGCACAGCGCCACCAGCAGCCACATCAGTGCCCAGCCTCTGGCGTGAGCACAGTGAAGGCACTGGCCTGTCTGGGGCTGGCCCCTGCCTGAGAGGGAGCTCAGGGGCGTGGGGTGCAGGTTTCCTGGGCAGACGTGGAGGCTTTCTCGTCATTTCAAAGCAGCCCAAAGATCTGGTGTTCCAGAAGCACAGGGAACACAACACCTCCTGTGAGCGGAACGAGGCCATTTTTACCAGGCTGAGATATGGATGGGGTCGCAGATTGGACCTATTGATTAACATTCACTTTGGGGACACATCACGAACAGATGAGAAATTCCCGACGGCTTGATGGTCAGGGGCCCCGGTCCCCTATATATCAAGGGGAGAGAGATGGATTCCCCCACCGCCCGCCTGCCTGCCACCTCGGCATCGACAGCCGGCGTGCGGGGCGATTGATGGGGGCTGTGACTGGGGCTGCCGCTGCTTCACGAGCCACCGGGAAAGCACAGGGAAGAGTCCAGGCTGGATCCGGGGTTAATGCGGCGCTGCCTACCTCCAACTCCACTGGGAGGGGACTCCTTTCTGCAATGCAGCGCCGGCTCTCCCTCCTGCTGGCAGATGAGATTGATATAAGGCTGCGTGCGTCCCTGCGAAGCAGAGTGTGGGAGTGGCTCGGATGGGAAGAGACAGTGACTGCGTGTCCCTGCCGAGGGGCGAAGGCTGGACCGGGGGTCAGGGCTGCCCTTCCGTCTGGGGGGAGGGCCAGGGCAGAACGGGGCCAGCCGGGGAGGGGGGAGGCTGGGAGTCTGAGTGCCGGGTTCAAGCCCCCACTCCATCTTACTGCGCCGGCTTCCGGGACAGGTTATTTATCCTCTCTGAGCTCAGTTCCCTCACCCGCAGAGGGTGATGATGATGGTATCTTCTGGGGGTGGCTGAGGAGGAAATGCACTCATCTGGGAAAGTATTTGGTGAGGAACTTGGAGCAGGGGCACATTTCATGGAAACTCTTGTTATTAGGAGGCCCAGGGAAAGGTCAGGGGAGTTAGGCTTTCATCCTGAGAAGACCCCAAGAGGGCAAGTGCCTGAGCCTGGTGGCAACCCCTCTCTAATTCAAATCCTCTGGCAGGAACTTCCTCTTCCTACGACCCCTGGGTTCGGAGCCCCCTGGATAGACTCTGGGCAGAGCTGGAGGCCACAGGTGGACATCACCCTGTCCTCGGACTCCTTTATCTTGAGGGGCAGCACACTGCTCACTGGAGGGCTCTTTTTCACATTCTGGGGGACAGGAATGCAAAATCCAGGTTCCACTTCCCTCTTCTCAAGCCTGGCATAGCACGTGGCAGGTGCTCATCCAACAAGCGGCATAACTAAGAAGCTGAGCAATTGCATTTGCATTAAACTTCTAACACGCCACTTCACATTGCATCTCATCCATTACATGGCGCTTTGTGGTTGACCAGGTGCCCGGGCATCCCTGACTCTCCTCTGCTTACCTTATATCCCTGGGAAGAAGGCAGGGTAGAGACAGGCAGAACTATTGCTGCAGCTTTACGGAGGGCAGGCTGGTGGAATTGCAAGGTCTAACAAGCCTCCAGGGGCCCTGAGAACTATGGGGGCTGCTCCGCCAGGGTCAGAGACCACATCTGGGGAGAGGGCACCCAGGTCCTCAGAACAGGGTTCCTTCCTTATCAATTATGTTAGTATTTAAAAACACTAGAAGTAACTTTCAGCTCTATTTATGCTCTTGCTAATTTTTAAAATTTACATTAATTTCTGCCTTTTAGCGCTTCTTTACTTTTCCTGTTTAATTTAAATACTTTAAAATCTTTGTTGCTATCAATTAATGTATTCAAAGCTATGCATTTTCCTCTAAATCCTGCTTTAGCTACATTCCACACGTTTTGATGTATAGTAGTTTCTTGCCCTACAATGCTGAATGATTTGAAATTTCATCGTGATTTCAGTCATTGAGGAGTGCATTTATAAACTTTCAAGCATATTTTTATGAGACTACTTAATTGTTGATTTCCTGTTTATTGCACTGTGCTCAGAATGCAGGCTATATGATATTCTTTGAACTTTCATGAGACTTCCTTTCTGTTTACCAATTTTTTGTCTCTTTTAGCTACACATTTCTGATTTAAAAAATTTTTTTAAATTTATTTATTTATTTTAGCGGGGAGGGGCAGAAGGAGAGGGAGAGAGACTCGCTACTGAGCACAGAGCCAGATGCAAGGCTAGATCTCATGACTCTGAGATCATGACCTGAGCTGAAATCCAGAGCCAAATGCCCAACCAACTGAGCCACTCAGGCACCCCTGATATTAAAAAATGTTTTAAGGCTTCCGAAGAATTGGAGACTTTGTCAATTTTATGCAAATTCTACTGAATTTGCAAGATTGTGTTATTAAATGAGCAACATGTCAATCTTATTGTTAGATGTAACTGTAGTGTCCTTTATGCTCATTAATGCTTTCTGCCTCACGTTGGTGTGTCTATTACTATTCCCATGTCAACTTTTTTCACATATTGGTCTAGGATTTTCTGGATATACCTTTTATCTCTTTACCTTTCTCTATGATCTGGTTTTAGATGCATCTGTGATGTCTGTTTCATTCATGAGGAACCTAGTTCTGCTTTGTTACAGGACCTTGACTCGTCCCCAAATCCTTAGGAACACAGAGCCTAGAAGTATCCATGCTTGTGTTTGTGCTACACTTGTATACCCACACCTCACACACACACACCTCCCCACACTCACACATACACCCTTATAGTATATACACATGTACACACCATCCCCTCATATACATACTTACATGTATACTGATACCCGCATACACGTACCCTCACACACACTTGAAGCCGTTTTAATTAATAGGAAATTTCGGTTTAAAAAAGCTAAAGGTTCCTACTTGGGGATTATAGATCCTGGAAAAGATGAAGGCAATGACTGTTATTAGCACAGTTCCTATACACAGAAGGAGCCGTGGTGTGTGGGCTGGGTTCTAGTCCCTTTGTGTGACCCTGGCTGGCTGGGTGAGGCCCTTCTCTCTGGGGCCTTTGTTTTCCCTTCACTAGATTTAGAGGCTCATCTGAGGGCATTTCCTGCTGAGTAGCTTTAGCCACCCTGAAGGGGCCTGCTGGGAGGGGAAGGCTCCCTGGGGGCTTTTGTTAGAAGGACATTAACTGGGGAGGAGGGGCGGGAGGGGCCTTTGGAGCAAGTGGCCAGTGGGATCTGTGGACCCCTTATCAGTCCACCACACACCATGGACATAAGGACACGTGGTTCTGCCTCCAGGTGTCAGACCAGGCAATTTAATTAAACAGAAATTGAGCAGCCAGCAACGTTGACATCATAGTTCCTGGAAACTGAATTGTAACCATAACTCTAGCAGCTCTTTATGTCCTTCAAGAATTCTAAATTTTTTTTTTACATGTATATCCTTTCAGTGCCCTGGGCTTCATTTGGTTACCTTCACAGAGGCTGGCTTTCACAGGTTAGGCGCACCTGCTTATTAGCAGCCCCACTCTGGCCTTACTGTGGTCCCACCAGTAATTAAGCCATTTAAGAGATGTGGGAGCTTCAACATCAGTAATTCAATCTCCCTTGTTTACTGATCTCTGCCATTAGGAGGGTTGAAAGCAAAATGTTTTAATTAAAAAGATTGGCAATAAGTTGGTGTAAAGCCATAATTTGCACAAGGCCCCTTCTAGAAAATGACTTTGCCCTGTCTTGGTTGCTATGACAACTAATGGATAGGATTGTTCCAGTGAGAAGCAGTGGGTATGGCAGCGGGACAGGGAGTTGAAAGAGGCGCTTCTGCAGGGGGACAGAGCCAAGAGGTGAAAAGTCCAGACCTCTCGGTAGGTACAGGGCAGTCTTGCAACACAGAAATTCAGTCTTGCATTTTTGCTGCCATTTCCTTTGGCTTGGAGAGTCCACACCCCCGCTGGGGACTCACTAGAGTCTCTAGGTGCTGTGGCTAATGCTGTTGCTGGCCAGTGCCGTCTGGACTGGATGTCCAGCCTGGAGCAGAGGGTGGGAGCAGCTTACCTTGGAGCAAGGCAGGGGAGCCTCCCTGCCTCTGAGCTGTGCAGATACATAGAGGGGCAATGGCAGCTTTGGGTAAACACACTCTTTGCTGCACCCGCCCGTACCCCTTCCTTAACTCAGGGATGGCAACCACCAGGTAAAGGGATGCCAACACTGGAACCTGGCCTTGGTGTGCTAAATAGTGGCTGGAACACCCAGGGAGCAGGTGGAAAGAGCTGGCCTGGAAAGAGCAGACTGGTCTGAGAGCAGATGTTCATTCAGTGTCTAAGCACGGGGGCAGGTCTGCCTGGAAGAGGTAAGCTCCTTGTGGAGCAAGGGAAGAGAGGCATCATGGAAAGGGACCAGGAGGTTCTGAGTCTTAATCTGTGAGCGGGGAATAAGTGTCTCTTTCTCTCAGTCCCTCTAAGGATCAACTGAGACCCCGTGTGCAGTCCAGTGTATTCTACGGCTCTGCTGGTGGGTGCCTTGGAGGGGAGGGGTGACGGGGAGCCATCTGCTAAAAAGACTTTAAGTCTGCACTGAGGGCCACTGGGGAAACTGGGGGCTCTGAAAGAGCAGGACGCAAACCTCAGGACACCTGGGCTTGAACACCAGGAGAGAGGTATGCATTCTGTCCAACCAGGAGGCAGGTGGCGTGTTGGGGAGAGGGAAATAGAATATAAACCAGGGTACAGCCAGCCACTTGTGGACTCTGCCCTGTTTCTGTGGCTTCCAACCTGAGGGCTGGTCCTCTGTGTCCTGAGTCACAGCTCAGACTGAAATGGGGGTTGATAACACATTTTCACACCCCGCCACCCCTCTGCCCACCCTGCTAGGGCAGGGAGCTCTACTCTGAAGGTTCCAGGACAGGTGACACTCTCCCAGAGGCAGCCCTGACAAGGGTGAGTGAGGTAGTGACCCCATGCACAGAGAGGATGACGGGGGTGGGGAGGAGAGGTTGGGCTGTTTCTGGATGGTGAGCTCAGCTGTGGGGCCCAACATGTGAGAACAAGTAGCTCTCACTCAGGAAGCCAACAAGAGGTGACCAATGGGTATCCGGTATCCTAGCATCCTCCACTGTGACCAGAAACACCTGATTCCAGACCAGCCCCTTGATCAGAGACCAGAAACCCCTGTGTCCTCACTCTGTGTTGCCTATGGCAGATATTCAAGAAAATTCACCTCCACTCCCTTCCAAGTGTTATCTCAGAATGTGGGGGGGGGGGGGCGGCGGGGAGACTGGCAGAGGGCAGAGCTTTCTGGACCTTGGAAAGTGGGGAGGCAAGGAGGCCAGGGTCCTCAAGCCCTGGCGCCTGAAGGCTTGTCTGACCGAGCTGAGAGCGCTCCTTATCAGCAGCCAGGAGGGCGATCGATCATGTGCCGCGGTACTGGTGTGGAAGGACAATAAAGCAGATATTGACTGCGATCCTAATCTGGCATGCTTGTGACTCCAGGCCCCACAGACTAGAGTGCGCTGAATGATGGGTCCAGATGCAAGGGAAGGCAAGCCCACTTCTGAACAGTTGTGAGATAAGAAAATGCCCTGGTTTATTTAATTTAATGGATCAAGCATTCAGAGCGTCTATTATTTGCTAAGTGCTATGGGGGTACAGAGATGTATGAGATACAGTCCAGTATTTTCTGTCTGACAGGCAGGTGCAGGGCCCCACCCTGGTGGGGATTAGGGGGGACATGGTAACAAATGTCCTGGGGATCCTTGGGGGTCAGACTCAAGGCAGGGAATGGAAAGGCAGCATGTGAGATGGGGAGAGCTGTGTGTAGCTGTGTAGAGGAAGTACCAGTCCTGGCCCAGCCCAGATGGAATGGTGGTGACCTGGAGCTTTGGGGCACTCAGGCCTTCTGCCAGGAGATAGCTCCTTTGGCACCTGCTCCTTGGCCGACTTTGCCCTCCTCTCCCTCATTTGCAGAAGTAGGGCACCCCGAGTCTGTTCCTCTTCTGTGGTCTTATTCAGCCCCTCTATGTCCACTGTCACACCTCGGGCTGGAGATTCAGACCCCTGCCCCTGGCCCCGCCTCTTCTGGGACGCTCCTCTCCCTGGCCCCGCCTCTTCTGGGACGCTCCTCTCCCTGGCCCCGCCTCTTCTGGGACGCTCCTCTCCCTGGCCCCGCCTCTTCTGGGACGCTCTTCTCCCTGGCCCCGCCTCTTCTGGGACCCTCCTCTCCCGGGCCCCGCCTCTTCTAGACCCCACCTCTCCTCTGCTCCAGACTCATTTGCCAACCGCTTACACACTGCATCCCCTTGACGTTTATGGCATCTGGTACCCCGGGGCCAGAAGTGGACAAGGATCCACCCCAGGTCTCCCTGAATTGAAAACCCCGTTGAGTCCCCTCACCACCGTTCTCTCATCCCACCCCCCACCTCCAATCTAAGGACGCCCTGTTGCCCACCTCAGAATACCAGAGCACACCTTCACCTGGACCTCTCCTTGACCTGAATCCCGCCCTCCCCTGGGCCCCTCTCTCACCTGGACTCCTCCCCTTGATCCCCTCAGCTGCCACACGAGTCCAACCAGACTGCCCTGCCCCTTTCCACAGCATTAGAATCTTTTTTAAGTGCGTGCTGGGTCCCACGGTTCTCCCCTTCATCCACCAGCGGCTGCTGTTGCAGCCAGGCCGAACCCATCCTCCTCACTCCTCTATACAAAACCGTCTCCCGGCCCCTCCTCACCCTCCAATTTCATCTCCTCTCCTGCCTCAACACCAGCGTCCCACGCTCCAGCCACTGCTGCCCTGGTCAAGCCCAGCACAGGGTCCTCCCTCTGGGTCTCCTTAGCTGTGCCTTCTGTTTGGAACCCTTTACCCTGTATCTCTGCGGGTTGCCTCCTTCCCTCCACTCTGACACCCCTTCAGGGGCTTTCCCTCCTGCCCAGCCGGCACCCCTCCCTGGAGCTGTCTCTCCATCTATAGGGTTCACCTAAGGATTAACTGAGGGATGCATCTAGGTCTTTAGGACAATGTTTTCTGTGATTGCTATTGATGTCATTGACGTGAAGCTGCTGAATCTGTTTGGGAGGGCAGGGAGGGCAGATGGCATAGGGCCATGAGGCCACCATAGACTTGGATCTCCTCAGAGCAGACTGTGTCTTAAACAGAGTCCCTCTTCCCCGTGTTTCTCATGGCTGCCTGCCATTTCCTCCCTTACTCAGCAGTGTCTTTGCTCACCCCACCTCTGTTGGCTGGGGCTCCAGTCTCCTTAGTTTGGGGCTGAGGGAGTGACAGGGGTGGCACAGTTGGGGGTCCAATGGTCCACACTTACATTGTGCCGTGCGGACCCCAGTACCAGACCCATCTCCAAAGAGCCAGTCCCTGATTTGATTTGGCTCTGGCCTCCTGGCACCTTTTGCCCATATCCCGGGGCCTGTCTTTTTAGAAGATAATTGTAGGAAGTAATTCTATTTGAGGAACAATCGCTCCAGCAATATGAGGGTGCACTCAAAGCTAATGGATCCAGCGTCCTTGCATACTAAGGACAAGTTTCAGCTGAACACCGGGTGTTCTTCAAGAAAGGTCTCATTACCCATCAAAGCTCTGCTCTCACTGAATCTTTAGCAGGCAGGCAGAGAACAGGAGGGGAGGTGGAGGCTCAGAGATGCTGTGTACATTCAGCTCCTTTGGGGGGACCAGAACAAATTGGGGCAGGGGGTCAGCCTGCAGGGAGCTCAGGCTCTGGGCAGGTGCTCTGCACACCTGCTTAATCTAACCTCAGTCTCCCCTCGGAAGATTCTCATTGCTAGTCCAATTTACAGGTGAGGAAATTGAGCATGGAAAAATAAAGGAACATGCCCGAGTCTTCATAGCTGGTGAGTAGGGAAGCTGGGATCTCTCCAGAAAACTGCTCACATCTTCCCCCACTCCTGCTTTCCTTTTGTTGACTCGGTTTCCCACTTCTGCCGGGCTTGTGGCACTGCCTCCTCACTGTTCTCCCTGCATTTTGTCTCCCCTCCAATCTGTCCCACACCAGCCTGACTCACAAAATGCAAAAATAATGTCAACCCCCCATTAAAATTCTTCACTCCATTTCCAGAGATGTTGGGGGTCCATGACACTGTGCTGGCATCCCTATGACTAGCCCCTGGCCGCACCTCAGGCCCTCACTCCCACCACCCTCTCCTGGCACGCTGCCGTGAGCCCAGCCATTCTGTATCCCGCACAGTGTTCTATCAGGCCCAGACCCTGCCTACTTCCCAGCCTTGGTACCTGCGGCTCTGTCAGGGTGGAAAGCCTTCCCCGTGTCCTGCCCTTTGCTAACATTCCTTCATCCTTTGGGAAGGCTTCAGCTGGGGCATTTCTTCTCCTGGGCCCATGTCCCGGCACTTCCACCTCCCAGGAAGTTCTTGCTTTGATGGTGCTTCGCATCTGCACCGGGGGCATCTCCAGGCCAGGAAAAAATGGGGTACAGGTGATCAGAGGACAGCTCCTGGCAGCCTATGGGCTCATGTCTGTCATCATGCTACTCAGCCTGCTCAGGCTTTTTCATTCATTCAGCAGATACGGACTGGGGGCTGTGTGTCGGGTTGGGCTCTGGGCACTGGGCCACAGCAGCAACAAGACAAACATGCATCCTGCCCAGAGGGCTGCAGCGTTCGCCAAGGATGGACATCATTGAGGTGCTAGCCGGAGCTGTGGGATCAGATCCAAGGCCCCGGCTGGGGGTGGCCTGGTGGGTTAGAGATGAGTGAGGGGTCAGCAGAGCACAAGGGAGCCTGAGTGAGAGCAGAGCAAGGTCAGAGAAGTTGCCATAGGACGGGAGGGGTGGCCACTGCAAGGTTCTGACTTAGGCCTCAGAGGGACCACTGTGGCTTCTGGGAAAAGATCGACTGTAGGACAGGTAGCCACAGAACAGGTATAGACTGGTGTAGGAATTGAGTAAGAGACAAGGAGGGCAGGGTGGGCTGGGACGTAAGCAGAAGACAGATTCCAGGTGTATGGGAAAGCTACAGGCCACGGGATCTGCTGGAAGGTGGGATGTGGGTCATAAGAGAAGGAGACACCCAGGGAAACAGCAGGACTTTTAGCCTAAGAAACCCAAAGGAAGGAGGTGCCCTCAGCTGGGATCAGGGGAAGGAGGGATGCTTGCTGGGAAGGGCGATCAGGGCAGACTTCTGAATACCTACTAGGCATCCAAGGGGAGATGCCTCTGACTGGACGTTGGATCTGTGAGCCTACCACGATGGTGCCACCCTGGGTCCCTGGCCCTGGCCTCCTTATAGGGTCAGCACCACACCAGCAAGTGGCAAGTGCCCCCCAGACTCAGTCCTAGGGATCCTGGCAGACTGTGGTGAGACTTGGGCACTGCGCGCGCGCGCGCACACACACACACACACACACACACACACACACACACACACGTCACACAGGGCTTCTGAGTACATGCATTGTCCCCGAGAGCTGTCCCCTGCTTCAGTGGACATTTCCTGGGAGTCGGGACAGTGGCTTATGTGAAGTGAGGGACATGTCAGTGCCTCTGACGGGAGCAGGGGGAGGGCAGCCTGGAGGCCGCGGCCCCCATGCATCCAAGCCTCTGCTCCCAGGAGAGCTGCTGAATGCCTTCCCTGGAATCAGTCCCCTGAGGGGTGAACTTCGTGCCTGTCACTGCTATTGAAGGATGACTCTTCTTTCCACAAGCCGGCGAATTAATTCATGCCATCTATTTTCCTGACTCAGATCAAAGGTTGTCAAATTCCTTTACCCACTTAATGATCTGTAATATACCTTTCCATTTCCTGACCAGGCTATTAGATGAAATAGAATTCATAATGGCCTCCCAACAGCATCTGTGCACCTGTGTGCCTGTGCAGGGTCAGACAGGAGACCCTAAGAGCCTCTGCAGTCAGGATCCAACTTTTTTCAAGAGATCCTACAAATAAGGCCTCAGGCTGGATGGTTCTCTTGGTACTAAACAGACTCTGTGGTTCATGTGAAGTTGAAAATACATGACATACGTGCCACCGTTGCCCTGCCATATCCGTGACAGACACTATTAATCAATTATAAGCACTCTTCACCACTGAATTCAGACATGGCTTCCCCACACAGCCATCAACAGATGGTATCAGTCCCAGCCTGGACAAGGGAACCTCTTGAGGACCCAGACAAGAGAAGTCAATTGATGGCTCTCACCACACTGCCCTTTTCTCTCCCTCCCTCCCTCCCTTCCTTCCTTCCTTCTTTCCTTCCTTCCTTCCTTCCTTCCTTCCTTCCTTCCTTCCTTCCTTCCTTCCTTCCTTCCTCTCTCTCTCTCTCTTTCTTTCTTTCTTTAAAAAATGTGCATTGTGGCTTCTAAGCATGGATAAAATGAGGTGAAGAGGACCTCCAGCTGATCCTCTAGGCTATTCAAGTGGGCACAGCCCAGGAGCCTATTCCAGGGCCAGGAAGGAGTAGCCCCAAGTCTGCTTACCTCCTACTTCACAGCACTGTTGTGCAGACCACCCCAGCTCCCACGCATGCAAACACCTCGCCAGACAAGGCTGGGGTTGGCAGTCAGCCGTGAACAAGGCGATCCTTAGAAGACACACACTGAGACATCAGCCACACTCCACTGGTTTTGTGACATTGAAGAGTGAACATCAAGGCTGACGGTCAAAGCTGAGAAAAGCCCATGGCCACCTCACCTGGCCGCCTTTCCCTGCAAGGAAGGCTTGCTTTCCAGTCTGAATGTGACACCTCCTTGGGGCACAGATTTCCGGTTGTCTTCCTGGTTGTTTGTCTGGAGAACAGTCTGCACTGGCCTCCTGTCAGCCTTGGCCTCTTTGAGCCTGTTCACTCCCTCCCTGCTCTCCTGGCAGGCTCTTCCCTGCCCTGACTCACCAGGCAGGGCCTCCTCCCCCAGCTCCTCTGAGCTCAGCCCATGGGATGGGCTGTCGAGAAGAGCAGAGGAGGCCAGGACCGGCTCCCTGAGAGTGGGGTGAAGAGAGACACCTCCAGAAAAAGCCAGGACCTCACTGTCAGCTCAGCTCCAGGAGAAGGCTTCAAGAAGGATCAGGCTTGCGGGTGATCCTGAACTGGTTACCTCGCAGGCCAACAGACTTGCCACCAAGTGGTGACTTTGTCACCCAGCCTCTCCCGGGCTCTGGTGATTTTCATCAACCACAGCGTGGTCCTCCAGGACCTTCAGCCATGCTCTCTGGAGCAGTGAGGCCTGCTTCCCTCACCCCTGCCTCAACCTGAGCCTTTTAAGCAAATCAGCAATGTAATTATTGATCTGTAAAAGAAAAGGAATTAATACGGCCGCCCACATCCTTTGTACATAAGAGTATTTAACAATGAACTCTGCTTAAACTTCATAAAAGCCTCTTCAGCAAATCAGCACACAAGTATTGATCTGGAAGCCTGCCTGTGAATCCCAGCTGTCTGCCTCTCCCACTGAAGGACCATTAGTTTGTCTTGCTGGACTCTCCTTTTTAGGTTTATGGCCTGGCACTTACTCCTGGGACAGTTTCCACTGCCTCTCAGCAAGGGCTTGGCTACCCGATTTTGCTGACCCTCCCTTTTCCTGGAGTCCAAGGTATTGACTCCAGAGCGCGCCAGGCAGGTACTCTCAGGCTTGGGTTCTGCAGGCTCATGCTGGACCCAGCACCCCAAGGACCAACCTGCCTGGGAGACCCCTCTATAACGCAGCTCAAGCTCTTGATGTGCATCTTCACATTCACCCTCCAGTGACCCTAGGCATTCCTATCTCCATTTTCCAGAGGAGAAAACCAAGACTTGAAGTGTACGTACGGCCCTCCCCACCCACCCACCCACCCAGAGTTACACAGACGGGAAGGGCCACACACCAAATTCAGACCAATGGCCTGAGCAACTTCCTTCTTGGAAATGTAAGTCAGAGGCTGGCACTGCCCACAGTAGGACAAATTGGGACAACTGTCCATGATACCACGGACTCTAGGGCCAGACGCTTCCTTAAAGGAGTGCAGCAGGGCTCAGCCATAGCACCCCTGGACTTGCCTCCCACAGGATGACTTTGGCCCTTGACACCCTCCTGTCCCTTGACCCGGGCCGTCAGCCCACCCATCTGCCTGTGACTATGTGCGCAGGACATGGGGGCCCCATGCTGTCTCACTGGGGAGTGACAGGGGCCACCTGGGGGGAGGGTCAGTCCTACCTGCCCAGTCCCTGGATCAGGGCAGCCAGGGTCCTGTGGCCTCACATCCATCCTCCCAACTATGGCTTTGGAGCCTGGGTAAAGAATTGGGGTCTCTGGGTCTGGTCTGGCTCTGGGCTAATCCCTGGGGGCCCCGGAACCCCTTCTCCTCTGCAGTAGTGGCTTCTGTGGAGTGGGCATTGGCCTTGGTCTCCAGGAGCCCTCTAGCTCCGGCACCCTGCACAGCTGCAGAGCCCGAGTCCCTCAGACAAGCCTGGAGCCTCAGGGTGCCAGGCCCTGACACAGCGGGGACTGGCCGCAGCCGTGCGCCCTCAGCCCATCCTCCCCGAGCCGCCAGCCTACTCCGCCTCTCGTCTTGGCCCAGGCCTCGGTGCCTCTCTCTCCTCTGCTCCTGCTCGCTCTCCTCTCTGTCTTCTGTCTTTGCCTTCTTGTCTTCCTGTTTCTCTGTTTGTGTTTTCTTCTCTGCTGGTCTCTGTTTTCCTTTCTCTCAGTCTCTGCTTCCTTTCTGACATTCTGTTTGTCTGTCTAACCCATCCCCACAACGACTCATGTCTGGCATTCCCTGGACCTAGATTGGTGACGGTCATGGCCAAGTCTTGGGAAGGCCTTCAGTGCTGGGATGCCTGAGACCTGGAACAGGGATGGGCTGGCCTGTGTGGGAGCCCCTGCCCCAGTGGCTCAGAGAGGGTGTCTCCCGAGAGCCCTGCTGAGGCTGGGCCTCTCTCCTCCTGGGGGCCAAGGGGCCAGCTGGGGGCTCCTAGCCTGCCTCACCGCACATGGCCGCGCTCCGCACCCGGCAGGGCTCCTCTCAGGTAACTTCGAGTGGAGACCTTTGGCCCTTGTAGGCCTCACGGGTCCACCTGCCTTCCACCATACCTCTCAGACTTCCATAGTCAGGGGCTTGGGGTTGGCTCTGCTCAAGAAGAGTCTGGGGAAACCAGAGGACCCAGTGGGTGCCATGTTTCACAACATCCCCTCCCCAATTCCTTCCATTCCTCGCTCCTGCTGGCAGGGAGAGGCAAGGTCAGATTTGAGGGTTGAGCAGGATTCTGCCCCTGGTCGGACTATCCATGAGCTGAGGGTCACTGTCTTCTCTCCTCCAGCCCAGACCTGGCCAGGTAAGGTGCTGTCCTCAAGCTCAGACAGCTTTATAGAGTAGGGGTCCCCAAAGGCATACACCTTGGTGAAAGAATATTTAAGAGCCATTTGTGCCTGGGTACTGTACCCCATGGGGAAGGGGGGAGCTCCACTGGACCATGGGCTGGGCACTCGGCCTTTAGTAACCTGTACCCAAGGGCAAACCAGGGTGAGCAAAGTAGGGCCGGCCTGAATGCCAGGCTTTGTTCAGGGTCTCCAGCTATGGAGAATCTATGTCCTCGAGCATCATCAGGGTCTCCAGTATCGGAATCTGTGTCCTCGAGCATCATCAGGGTCTTCCTCAAATGCAGGGTGCATCAGGTGGGTGTTCAGGCCTCAGGACAAAGGGACAGAGTAGGGTCAGGTCCTTGGATTTTTTAAGAAGCTGAGGTGGGGCAGCTGAGGGGTCCTGTTGGCAGGAGCGGCCCAGAGGTTGAAGCTCCTCACTCAGTGGCCCCCAAGGGTGCAGTGTGGGGAAGCATTTTAAGGAGCCTCAGTACAGCCTATTCACTTCAGGCTCCTAAAGGTTGTAACTATTGTAAGGTCAGGGATAGTTCCCAGAGGGATTCTGGAAAATGAACAGTCCCGCTCTCCTGGAGCTGACTGCACCCATGATTGGTCAAGGCATACTGGGGCCCAATGAGCTCCCTCTGGGGAACCCTCCCAGGACCACCCTGGGGTTGTGCCCTTCCTCTGCAGAGAGACTCACCCAGGTCAGGGGCCTTCCCCTCCCCCCCACCCATAGCTCAGCCCCCCTGCTCCCTTGCCTGCCAACCCCTAGGTCTAGGAGACTCAGAGAGCCCGCATCACTGGCTGCAGACTGTCAGGAGGGGAGCCCCCCTTCCTGACCCCTGCCTCCTGCTGCCCTGAGATCAAAGGGTGTCTCCTGGGTGGCAGTTCCTGTCATCAGCCTTAATGGAAGCTTTCCCTATTAGCACAGGGGCTGGGAGGGGAGGCAACCGGGAGGGAAGTAGGAACGTCAGATCTGGGCTCCGGAGTGGGAGGGAGAGAGCAGGAAGGCTCATTCCCACCCCAGGTCTAGCACAGGATTTGGTAGTGCTCATGCTGTGGGGGTGGACCTGCCCCTCCAGAACATGGGCTGTAGGCAGGACTGCTCTGGGCCCCTCTTGGATGTCAGAGATATGGAGGTGACATGGGGTGACAGAGTAGGGGGGGGTGACACCTGGGCTCCAGATATGTCCTGCTTCTCCTTCCCACAACCTCAAATGGGTGGCCATGCCACACAGGGTCCCTCAGGAGTGTTCGAGGAGCAAGCGTGTAGCCAAGAGCCCAGGCCTGGGCCTAAATCCTCTCTGACCTGAGGCCTAGGGTCCCACCTTCTGTAACCACGGTCCCTTTTTTTTTTTTTTTTGAAGATTTTATTTATTTATTTGACAGAGTGCACACAAGTAGGCAGAGTAGCAGGCAGAGGGAGAGGGAGAAGCACAATCCCCACTGAGCAGGGAGCCCGACGTGGAACTCGATCCCAGGACCCTAGGTTCATGATCCAAACTGAAGGTAAACGCTCAACCGACTGAGCCAGCCAGGCCCGTAACCACTCTCCCTCATGATGGGTGCAGCTCCAGGCCTGTGAAGCTAGAGAGCCCCTGTGCCTGCCCCAGGGCCCCTGAAGCCCTGTAAGACAAACAAGCACATGGGATGCCGAGCCTGCCCAGGGAGCGGAGCCCAGGCCGGGTAGTAGAGAGATGGCCAGCTCATGACTCAGGGCTCCGCAGCCTGGCCCACTGGGCCGCCTATGTGGCTTGAACAGGCCGCCCTCCCTGGGAGTCGGTCTCCTTGACAGGGCCTGAGGGCCTCAGCATGACCCCCCCCGTGGACACTGGGCCGGCCCAGTGGGACCCAGAGCCCTTTGTCCTCGGTTCCTTCCCCTGTGCCAGGAGTTTCGTGTCTGTCAGGTACCAGCCCTTGGTGCCCCTAGCAGATCACTTCATAATTCAGTTTAATGAAATATGGTGACGCTTTTATTGACAATGCTCCAAGGGGGAGACTAGGGAGAGTGATGACCAGCTGCACCTGCCCCACATTGCTGGGCCAGGGGCTGGCATGTCATTGTCACAGACCCCCAGGGCACCTCCAAGGACAGGATGTGGACAGAAGCCTGGGTGGTTATCTTGATGCTCCTTCTTCCATTTCCTGGAAGTGGGGTTGGGGCAGGGCCACCGCTGGTCTCTGGGTTCTTGGAGTCCAGAAAGTCTGGGCCCCCGCACTGGCCTGGCTGGAGGCTTGAGCCCAGGGACAGGTCGGGGGAGCTGTACCCTGCACGGAGGGCCAGACCGAGCTGAGGGGCTGGGGAGCCAGAACGCCTGCGCAAGGTGATGAGGCAGCAGCTAGTCAGAACGTTGCTGTGGGGCGGAGACCATGGGCTCTAGTCAGCCACTTGAGGAGGACCCCACATCTCTGCCAATGGGCCAGGCACCAGAGCCATGGACTCCTTCCTGCATCCCCAGCTCACACCATTGCATGCTCTGGGCCACAGGGTGAGCCCCATGTGATTCGGGGGCCAATATCACTTCCTCTGAAATACCAGCTCAGAGACACCAGCTTGAGAGCTTGGCTCCCAAACTGCCAACTCAGCAGCACGTGAACACCCCAGGGTGGACCTGAGGGTATCGTAGGGACCCCGTGTCACCTCTAGGCAGGGGTAGGCCCAGTGCGGCTCCCCCTGGATGGGTAGATGCATGCAAGTCCACGAGAAAAAAGGAACCCCGTTCAACGGCCACACTCTCTTGTGGGCCCAAGCCCATCACCTCCTATGCTAGCCAGCCCAGACCTGGTTGTGGGGAGAGATCTGCGGGTGGAGGGTGAGGTGCCCTCATGAAGCCCACACTGCAGTGCCACAGACCTCTCTCCAGCTTACACAGGACGTGTACCTAGGGAAATCCATGCCCGTCCATCCTGGGGAGGCTCCAGAGAGATGAACAGAGGGCAGGCCTGAGGCGCTTGAGGGGGCCAGGGACCCCCGGAATTGCCCACGTCTTCCTACCGGGAAGCAAGCCTCCACCTTGTCTCTACTGAAGCAGGTCCAGGAATAAGGCAGTTTTTTTTTTAAAGATTTTATTTATTTATTTATTTATTTATTTATTTATATATTTATTTAGAGAGTGAGCACATGAGTGGGGGGAGGGGTAGAGGGAGAGGGAGAAGCAGACTCCCCGCTGAGCAAGGAACCCGCCCCCCCCCCCCCCCCCCCCGCAAAGCAGGGGCTTGATCCCAGGACCCTGGGATCATGACCTGAGCCAAAGGCAGATGCTTAACTGATAGAGAGCCACCCAGGCGCCCCCACAAGGCAGTTTTTACCTGGGAAATGTTGATCGGGAAGCACGATAGAGCCAGCTCTGCAGGCCACATGGATAGTTCTGGGCAGAATACAGCCTACAGGCCACTACACCTGTGACAGCTCCCCTCCCACACCAGGTGAGATAAGCTGGGTGTGCCGGGCACTCATGAGGACGGTCTGTGACACATGTCATCTGAGCTCTCTCAAGGTGGTGGTGAGGATCAGTGGCTAAAAGAATGGCTGAGGGAGGCAGCCAAGTGGAGGTGGGAGGGGTGGCAGAGAGGGGAGC
Organism: Eumetopias jubatus; assembly: GCF_037043125.1. Taxonomy (NCBI): domain Eukaryota; kingdom Metazoa; phylum Chordata; class Mammalia; order Carnivora; family Otariidae; genus Eumetopias; species Eumetopias jubatus. The sequence goes on from NW_028274823.1 coordinate 38,500,734, forward strand.
AGTCCTGGGCAGGAGACGGTAAGGCGACACAGGTCAGAACAGGTCACGGTGGGCTGGGGCCACCACTTCCAGGGGGTGGAGTTCGGAGCCAGGCCACGTTCATCTGGCTCTGGGCTACCAGCTAGGCACGGCTGCGCTCTACTTCACAGAGTGTGGGCTAGGGTGGCCTCAGACAAGGCCATGCCCATGAGCTGTGGCCTGGGGTGGAAGGGAAGATGTTCTTCCCCACACAAAGTGTTCAGGGCAGCAACTCCGCCTCAGCCCCACTAGGCCTTCCTGAGGTGCAATCGACCTGCCCCGCTGAGCTAATGGGACCCTCTGGGCATTGGGTTCAGAGGCGGGGTTGCCTGTAAGCAAGAATCGCGGGTGCTTCATCAGCAGGCTGCCTCATGCAATATGTAACAACACATTAGCCTCCACTCCAGGATGGAGCCAGCAGGGCCGAATCTGCTGGTGCTTGGAAGAAGAGGCACAAGAATGGGCCTGGGTGGTTCCCTAGCGTGCCAGGCCGGGGACAGGAGATGGGGTCCCATGGCAGAACCTGAAGGCCCTGTCCTCACTGTGCCTCCATCACTTCCCTCCGTGGAGCCTCCACTCACACCCCATCACTCCTGCCTTCCCCATGGAGGGCACTGGTATCAGTTGCAGATCCCCTGCGCACTGAGCCCAGATGAGTCCTCAGGATCTTTCTCAACATAGTGCTCCGGGCAGCCAAACCAAGCTACCTGAGTGAACAAGAAGGTCAAAGCTCTTCTGACACTATGACCCTTTCCAGTTCTGACCCTCCCCTCATAATTCGAGGAGTTTCCTGATAGTCACCACATCCACATCTGCTCCCTGCTTCCCTCTCCTGACATTCACTATGTCTGCACTAATGCCTTCTCAGCACCTGGGGAAACCAGACGCAGAAAAGTCTACACTTAAGGCACAGGGCAGGCAATAGGATCCTGTTTTATATGCTGGGAGACTGAGGCCCAGAGAGAGCCCAGCGTTGTGCCAGTTTGCCCAGACACCCATGGCGGGAGTCCAGAGTTGAAGGCGTCTTCCTGATCTAGCTTCAAATTTCCCATATAGGGGGCACCTGGGTGGCTCAGTCAGTTAAGCGTCTGCCTTTGGCTCAGGTCATGATCCCAGGGTCCCGGGATCGAGTCCCGAGTAGGCTCCCTGCTCAGTGGGGAGCCTGCTTCTCCTTCTCTCCTCCCCACTCCTGTGCTCTCTTTCACTATCTCTGTCTCTCTCTCAAATAAATAAATAAAAATCCTAAAAAAATTTCTCATATAGGTTCCCAGCATCCCCTTTCCTCAGGCCTGTAGCAGGCACCCCTACTGCTTTTGCCCTCATAGAGATGTTTCCACCAATAGCTGTTGCCCCCCAGGCCTGGGCAACCCCTGCTCTCTGCCTCACGGGCCAACTTGTGCCAGAGTCTGAGACATGGAAACACACATCACTCTGGAGGCCACCAGACTAGGAGTCAGGGGAATGGATGAGTGTTCCATCTCTGCCATTTGCCAAATAGGGGAAGGTGGGAGCCATTTTGCCACTGGGAGCCTCCGTTACATTGTTTATAAATGGTACCACTGGTGCAGTATTACACCGGCTGTGAGAATCCCCTGGAAGTGTGTGTTGCAGATGTCCAGGGTCCTGGCAATGGGGAGAGTTGACACCTAGAGAGCCCTGGAGCTATGGGGGGTGCGCATCCCCTCCTCCTCCAAGCTACTTTGTGAACCAGGAGGAGGACTCAAGTATTCAAAGGAAGATCCTTTGCCATCAGCTCAGGAGGCAGGAGGAGGTAGATCCAGGTTCAGATTCCCACTCTGCCCCCAGGCTTGGCACGGCAGTCATCAGGTGGGCTTCCTGCTGGGGGCCCACATGTGTTTCCTTGTCTACAAAAAGGGCACAGTGGGTTCCATTTCAGCAATGCTATGTCCTGGAGATCCTTTGTACACACACACACACACACACACACACACACACACACACACACCCCTTAGAAAAACTGGGCAAAATATAACAAGCAACATTTAAATGCATGGCTGAGCTTTTGAGAAAGTGAGGAACACTTCCAGGGACAGAACTGAAGAGTGAGAAGTCACAAAGTTTAAGCCCCATTCACTTCCCAACACTGTACTGACAAAGAGGGAAGTGGGGGCGGGATGGGGGGGGGCTGGAGGCAGGACAGGGGATTGAATATACTCACAAAAAGACTGACTGCACTGCATGATCTTAGCATACAGCTACCTGAACCTTTCTTAGAGGGCTGTCATGAAACAAAACAATAGCCAGCCAGTTAAAACTTCACAGAAATCTTTAGAAATAGTTGAAACTATATCACCCAGTAGCTGCAAACTTTGTTATCATCAGAGAAACAAGTGTTTCTTAATTGGGTAAATTTGGCAAATTGGCCGTCTGACAAATTCTGTCTTCAGCAAATGATTTTTTGAGAAATTGACTCTTGGCAAATTGATTTTCAGTGAATTGGCACTTTGGTGAGCATCTCAGCCTGTATCTGATTTTAAAGGTCTTCAGAAGAGAGGAGTCAAGGGCTCAGGCCCCTGAGAGGCAGAGAGTAGGAACTGAGACCTCTCTATTCCCCACATGCATACCCAATAGGACTCTTAAAGGCTTACAACTTCAGTAAAAATGTCTAGCAAACAAAACAAAACAAAACTTTCTCGTTGGCAGACAGATTTCTGCTTAAGTTGTTAACTACACTTGTATCATCTTTTTGTGTATCAGAGGACATTGTCAAGAAAGTAAAAAGCCTACAGAATGCGAGAAAATATTTGCAAATCATACATCTGATAAAAGCTTAATATCCAGAATATATAAAGAACTTCTAAAATTCAACAACAGACAAAACAGCCCAACATAAAAATGAGCAAAGGACTTGAACAGATATTTCACCAAAGAAGATACACAGCTGCCAGTAAGCACGTGAATAAATGCTCAGCATCAATAATCATTAGGGAAATGGAAATCAAAACTTCACTTAGTTACCACTTCACGCCCAGTAGGATAGCTGTAATTAAAAACAAACAAACAAACAAAAGATGGAAAATAACTGTTGGTGAGGATATGGAGAAATTGGAATCCACTGACATTGCTGGTGGGAATATAAAATGGTGCGCTGTCTGGAGAAAATCTTTTGGCCATTATTCAAAAAGCTAAACATAGAATTACCACATGACCCAGCAATTCCATTCCGAGTTATATACTCAAAAGAATTGCAAACAGGGATACAAATATTTGTATGCTAATGTTCATAGCATTATTTGCAAGAATCAAAAGTGGAAACAGCCCAGGTGTCCATCGACAGATGAATGGATAAACAAAACGTGGGGTATACATACAATGGAATAGTTTTCAGCCTTACAAAAGAATGCAGTTCTGGTACCTGCTATTACATGGATTAACCTTGAAAACATTATGCTAAGTGAAATAAGCCAGACATAAGAGACCAAATATGGTATGAAATATCTAAAATAGGCACATTTATGGAGACAAAGTAGATTAGAGTTTATCAAAAGTTGGAGGTGGGGCGTGGGGAGTTATTACTTAATTGCTATAGAGTTTCTGTTTGGGATGATGAAAAAGTTTTGGAAATAAATAGTGGTGATGTTTGCACAACATTGCGAATGTAATTAATGCCACAAAACTGTACATTTACAAATGGCTAAAATGGCAATTTTATGTTGTATATATTCTATGACAGTAAAAAAATTTTAAAGGAACAATGGTGAGCAAAGAAGTTGATAAATCTGTGGGTAGATCCAATAACATACTGACAGTTCACAGAAAAATAGTAATGATTCATTTGTGGCCAAACACACAAGACAAGGCTGATGTGCTGAGAGCAAAGTCTAGCACATGCCTACGGAGGAGGACAGGGCTGTTGAGTATGTCCAGAACAAGTCTGCGTGTCCTAGCACACAGGTTAAAACTTTCAGGGCAACTTATTAAAGTAAGAGAGATAGGAAATAATGACTTCCGCATTACTTTCCTGTGGTTGCTGTAACAAGTCATCACAAGGGTGGTGGTTTACAACAACAGAAATGCATTCTCCTACAGGTCTGGAGGCCAGAAGACAGAAACCAAGGTGTCAGGAAGGCAGGGCCATGCTCGCTCCCAAGGCTTTAGGGGAGAATCCTTTCTTGTCTCTTCCAGCTTCTGGAGGCTGCCTGGGCTTATGGCTCAGCACTGCAGTCCCTGCCTCCATCTTTACGGGGCCTTCTCTTCCGTAGGTCGATGTCCAAACCCCCTCTGCCTCTCTGGCATAAGGATACATGTGATTGAATTTAGTGCCCACTGGCTAACCCAGGATAAGATTCTCCTCTCAAGACAGTTAATCACATCTTTGAGGGAGCCAATTACCAGCCTACCACCACTTGCAAATCTCAGGAGGAGGAAAAGGAAATAAGAGAAAATTGCGTCACTCAAGTTGACGTTAGGAAAGGAGAGGGAAAATAGAAGTCTAGAAAAACTCAGGACAAAAATTAAGTGGAGGGAAAAAATTCTCGTAGGTCAGTTAAAACAATAACCACAAATGTACTGAACAGAGACTGTCAGATTAGACACAAAAGCAAAACCTAGCCATATGTTGCTTACAAAATTCACACTGGAGCCCAGAAAGGTAGAAGGCACGAGAATGGGGAAACCCTGCCTCATGAATACGAGTTGTGGTTGTGCGCATCTGCAGACACCATAGACTTGACACCAAGTGGCCCTAGAAATGAGGGCCACTCTAGAGAGAGGACCAAACAGAGCCTACTCTACCGCATTGAACCCTCACTCCTAGGAGGCCAAGAAAGTCAGAGCATGCAATCTGGCTTTATGGCGTGGCGGGGGAGGGGGGGGCACGTGGAAAGAAAAAGGCCTGAAGGTTGTGAGGTTCTGTTCAGGATCAGCCCAATTGGGCTTGGCTCCTGGAGAACAGCCTGACCCTGTCCTGGGCAGCGCCGCCTCAGCAGCCTAGGGACAGCCCAGTGATTGGCCACAGAGCATGCCTCGACTCCCAAACTGCCCAAATTGTCTTCCTGGAGACTGTGGATCAATGAGGAAAGAAACCCAAGCACATTGAATATATGGTTTGAGGGCTGTCATTGCTTAGGATGACACTAGGTTGGAAAGAGAGTGGATTTATAGGCCGTGACTCTTGGACAAGGCAGAAATGGAGAAAGAGGGGCTGACTCCTCGGGTCCGGTGTGGGGCAGTGACCAGAGCCTGGCTTGTCTTAGCATCAGGGGCCCAGTGAGATTCTGTCCCTTTCCTTCAGGGCCTCATCTGAAGCACAGGGGTGGGTGAGGGCTGGAGAGCATGAACTGTGGGTGGAGTGGAGTCTCACTGTGAGCAGCCCTAGGCCAGGCCTCTCCCTGCCAGCGATGCTCCTTCCTGATCCCAGCAGCCTCTGTCTCTTGGTCCTGAGCCTACAGGGAACCTGTCAGGGGTCCACCAGATGGAGCAGGAATCAGATCTGCCCCTCAGGACCTCACAGGCTGTCCTGTGGGCTGGAAGGCTTATCAGGGCTTTTTTAGACTATAGCCTCTCTCCAAGCTCACCAGCATCCTCACCCCTGTCACACACACACACACACACATACACACCCCATTACTTTGGACTCAGTTCCACAAATCTCAGCATGTATTTCAGAATTCTAAGAGCCTGTATTGATTTTTGGAAGAAGCCATTTGTAAACGGTATGTGAAGACAATTCTGTGTGGTATCTTATGACAAGTCTAGGGGTCCCCATGTGAGGGTCACCTCACCAGGGCATGGGGAGACTTGCCCCTTTCAAGGCCATCCAGCATCCGTCTGGCTGCCTTTCCTGGACCCCCTCCCCAGGCCAGCCTCTGGTGGGTTCCTGGAGAGATGTGGTCCCCTCTTGGCAGGAGAAGATCATCCTTCTTACTCTGAAGGCCCCCCCCACTCAGCCTCAGCATCATACTGCTCATCTCAGCCTGCTCGAAGGACCCTAGGCTGGCAGACCATTCAGCTTCAGAAATATCTGTAAGCCAGCAAGAGTGGGGGAAGCCGCACAACACCCCAGCAAGGGGAAGGGTGGTCTGGGGCTGGGAGCCAAACCGTCTGGGTTCAGATCCCAGCAATGCTTCTGACTGACAGCGGGACCTCTCCAAGCCCTGGTGCCCTAGTCTGTGCACTACATGGGTCACTGGCTATGAGCCATACACCCAAGGACAGAGGAGAAAGGAGGCTCAGAGTGTGAGGGGCATGCCAGGGGGACAAGCTGCTAAGTGGTCTCATTCACATCCAGGCCACACAGCCAAAACTTTTCTCAGAGCAGGGTGTATGAATAGAAGCTGGGGCACACTTGTGGTTCCTGGACCTATCAGAGTCTGTGATAGTTAAGTTTATGTGTCCTCTTGACTAGGTGCCCAGATAATTGACCAAACAGTATTCTGAGTATTTCTATAGGGGTGTTTGGGATGACATTAACATTTGGAATCTGTAGACTGAGTAAAGCAGATTTTTTTTCCCTGATATGGGTGAGCCTCATCCAATCAGCTGAAGGCCTGAATAGAACAAACACCTGACACTCCCAGGAGCAAAGGGGAACTCCTCCAGCCTGACTGCTGGAGCTGGGACATTGGTCTTTTCCGGCCTTCAGACTCAAACTGAAATATTGGGTCTCAAGTCTTTTGGCCTTCAGAATAAAACTTATACCACAAGCTTTCCTGGATCTCCAGCTTGCCAACTGTAGCTCTTGGGACTTCTCAGCCTCCATAATCACGTAAGCCAATTCCTTATAATAAACAGAGAGAGAGAGAATATCCTCTTGGTTGTGTTTCTCTGGAGAACACTGACTAATACGTAGCCCAAGGATGAAGGGATGAAGTGTGACCCTGGGGCCACTGCGCCAGGAAGGCTCCACTCCTGTGCTTCCAGGCAGGGCCCCTCCTGTAGAGCAGGACCACCCTGCTGCCTCTGTTAGAGCTTCTGCGAGCTGAGAGGTCAGCAGTCATGGGCTGAGGAACCCACCCCGAGGTCTGCGAGGAGAGGCAGCCTGGGCTGTGAAACTCAGTGGGTCCACCCAGGTGTCAGCCTGACTCAGATACTCAACCAGCTCTGGCCTGGGGCACGCCACCTACCCTTCATTCCCTATCCCAGTTCCCTCCCTGTGAAGTAAGGAATTTTTTTTAAAGATTTTATTTATTTGAGAAAGAGAGCACACGAGAGAGAGAGAGAGAGAGAGAGAGAGAGAGAGAGAGAGAACAAACAGGGGGAGGGAGAAGCAGACTCCCTGCTGAGCAGGGAGCCCGATGTGGGGCTCGATCCCAGGACCCTGGGATCATGACCTGAGCTGAAGGCAGATGCCCAACCGACTGAGCCACCCAGGTGCCCCGAATAAGGATTTAAAAGCACTTGTCAAAAATAAATAAACTAATTAAAGCACTCATTTTACAGGATTTTAAATGCCCAGCACAGTGCTTGACACACAGCTGACATTGGATGGGTATTCATTAATGCCAGTGGCAGAAGAACTGGAGAGCAGACAGCTGACCTCCCTAAAAGGGCCAGGCCTGGCCATGGACAAAGGGTTGTGCCCCATTGCTGAAGGGCCCAGTGCCCAAGGCTGCATGCCAAGAGGCCTCTGGCCTAGAAGAGCCTCTCAGAGGCACTCCTTAGGGCTTGTTCCACAGTGCTCAGTGCTCAGTGCTCAACCCTCCTTAGACTGGACTCCAGGCTGCCTGGCCCAACATGGATGTTCTCCGTGGCCAGTCCAGCTTATAGCTCCAGGCTAAGCGGGACATATGGGGTTGAAGGTGGCAGCAGGACCTGGTGTCCAGAGCCAGCCTGTGCCTCATGGGCCACTGGGCTCTCATCTCGCTGATGCTCTGTACTCAGGAGTCCTTTCGGGTGAGGACAACCATGGCTCACTGGGCATCCCCACAGAATCCACTTACAGGGAGCTGACCCATGGCCAGGCTGCAGAGCCAAGGCCCTCTGGATCCCCCCCCCCCACCCCCGCTCATGCACAGCCAGAACCATTACCTCCTTTCAGAAAGAGCTCTTTGAAGAGGGAGGGCTTTAGAAGGAGTTTCCCAGCAGAGATTTCAAATCAGCCCCTGGTGTGGCATTTAGGTCATTGATTTTATTGATAAACAGAGAACACAGCTTGACAAAACAAGGGAGGGCTATTATAAATACATGAAGGTGCAGCACAGCCTGTTCTCTGAAGGGAGCAGGGCCGCCAGGCTTGTGCTGCCTCCTGCCTGGGCCTGGGCCTGGGCTCTGTGCAGGGAGAGGTGGTGACCCAGCGCTGGGGGCGTGACTTCCTCTGGTGGCCTCACCTTCCTTCCGGTGAGGCTCTCCGGGTCAGCTGCTAGGGTACTGCCCTTGAGGAGCTCCGTCCCTGTGTGGGCAGCACTAGGCCCCACGCAAAGCCATCTAAAGATGATGTTAGTGCTGGAATGCAGTGAGGGGGAAAGTGCTCAGGGAGTGTGTGTGTGGCAGGGCCCTCACAGGAGAGGACACGCTGCAGAGGAGACCGGAAGCCATGGGCCAGGGTGGTTCCAGAAGGGCCAGGTGGGGGTGGACACATGGGGGAAGGGACTGCCCAGCAGGAGCCAGGCCTTGACAGAGGAGCATGGCTACTCACCCTCAAGCCAGGAAAGGGCTGGGGCAGGGTACCCATCCTCCACCCTGGGATCATGCCCGCCTTCCAGGGCCCCACGAGGGCTGGAGGAGATACTGGTGCTATCCAGCCCAGGATGTGAAAGGACCTCCTGCTTTCTGTATATTCCCTACTATGAGATGTATCAGTGCTGGGAGGAGAAGGCCTTTTGGATGTACACTGAGCCTTCCGCCAGTAGGGAAGAGACACTCTACCTCAGACTCACACTTCCTGATTCCAAAACTTATTGCAAAGCTACAGTAATCAAGGCAGTGTGGCACTGGCCAACAGTAGACATGTAGATCAATGGAATGAAATTGAGAGGCCAAAAATAAGCACTTACATTTGTAGCCAATTAATTTTCTACGAGGGTGCCAAGACCAACCATTCAAGGAAGAAAGATCAATCTTTTCGACAAATATTAAAAACAGGCATAACTGGATATCCACATACAAAAGAATGAATTTAGATCTCTACCTCACACCATGTAAAAATTTCACTCAAATGGATTATAGATCTAAATGTAAGGGCTAAAACTATAAAACTCTTAAAAAAAAAAAAAAACAGGCATAAACCTTCACGACCTTGAATTAGGCAGTGGTTTTTTAGATATGACATCTAAAGTACAAGTGACAAAAAATAAATAAATTTAATTTCCTCGAAATTACAGTCTTCTGGGCTTCAAAGGACACTATCAAGAAAGTGAAAAGACAAGGATGGGACAAATATTTGTAAATCATAAATCTGATAAGGGACTGGAATCTAAAATACATAAAGAACTCTGACAACTTAACAATAAAAAGACAAACCCAATTATTAAATGGGCAAAGGATCTGAGTAGACATTTCCCCAAAGAATACATACAAGTAAACAATAAGCACATGAAAAGATGCTTGACATCATTAGTCATCTGGGAAACACAAATCAAAACCACATTGAGATACATCTTCACACCTGCTGGGATGGCTAGGATCAAAAAGTCAAATAACAATGAACGTTAACACAAATGTGGAGAAATCAGAACCCTCAAACACAGTGGTTCAGCTGCTTTGGGAAGAAATCTGGTAGCTCCTCAACAAGTTAATCTACTATGGGATCCAGGAATTCCACTCCTAAGTATCTATCCAAGAGAACTGAAATATATTTCCACACAAAAAGTACACAGATGTTCATTGGCAGCATTATTCATAAGAACCAAAAAGTGGAAACTACCCAAGTGTCCTTCAACTGATAAATGGATAAACAAATCAGTTACATCTGTACAGTGGAATATCATTTGGCCATAAAAAAGAATGGAGTACTGATGTATGCTATAACATGGATGGACCTTCAAAACATGCTAAGTAAAAAAAGCCAGTCGCAAAGGACCACATACTGTATGTTTCCCTTTATATGAATGTCCAGTTAGGCAATCTGTAGAGACAAAAAATAGATTAGTGCTCGGTCAGCACTGGGGAGGTAGGGGAGGGAATGGGGTGTGCTGCTTATTTGGTTGGGTACTTATTTTGGGGGTGATGAAAATGTTCTGAAATTAGATAGTGGTGGTGGTGGTTGCACAACTCTGTGAATGCCCTAAAAACCATTAAGTTATACACCTATAAGAGGGTGAATTCTGTCGTGTATGAATTATATCTCAATAAAGACATTATTTTAAAATGCCATGTGTTTCAGCAATTTGTTGAAAATTCCATTGCACTTTTTTTAAAAAGATTATTTATTTATTTATTTGAGCGAGCGAGCAAGAGAGAGAGCATGAGAGAGAGAGAGCGTGCATGAGCAGGGGGGAGGGGCAGAGGGAGAGGGAGAAGCAGACTCCCCGCTGAGCAGGGAGCCTGATGTAAGACTTGATCCAGGACCCTGGGATCATCACCTGGGCCGAAGCCAGACACTTAACCGACGGAGCCACCCAGGTCCCCTCTACTGTGCTTTTTAAAAAAAATTTTTTTCAGGGCGCCTGGGTGGCTCAGTCGTTCAGCGTCTGCCTTCGGCTCAGGTCATGATCCCAGGGTCCTGGATCGAACCCCGCATCGGGCTCCCTGCTCGGCGGGAAGCCTGCTTCTCCCTCTCCCACTCCCCCTGCTTGTGTTCTCTCTCTCGCTGTGTCTCTCTCTGTCAAATAAATAAATACAATCTTTAAAAAAAAAAGAAAAATAAATTGTTCTTGGAATCTGGCTAGAGCCCAGTGTAAGCTGCTAGGCTCTGACTCATCATTTCTTTTATCCCCCTTGCTTCTTTAGGTCAGGTCACTAGTGACTTTCAAAAAAAATCCCTCCAAAAAAAACCCTAGGAGTCTGGAGATCCCCAGCCAGGCCTTCCATTCTGCAGCCTCAGCAAGCCTCTGCCATAGCCCTGAGCAATCCCTGTCCCCGAGAACCATCACACTGGAGGTCTACTGAGTTACCCTGAGCAGCAGGGAGCAAAGGCGTTAGGGATCCGGCCCTGCCCTGGCTCCACCTTTCAGCCCCAAATGCCCACCTGTCCTGGGAGCTTGCCTACCTTCCAGCTCCAGCATGTGCAATCCACAGACTTGTCACACCACAGACCACCTGGGCTCCAGGGATTCATTTTTGAAGGCCTCTGAGTATCCATATTTCTCAGAAATCATGCTCAAAAACCCCGCATTTTCCCCTAATGAATGGTCCTGGCATCTGCTGGTGGTCATGGAAGGGGCCAAGTCGCTGAAAGAACCATTTGTCGACTCTGTCCTGACGATATCCCTGGGGCTGCAGGTGAGTGGGTGCCCTGGGCATCTCTGCCCCTTGAGGGTAGGCCTGGGCCTGGGACCTGGGGTCTGGCCCCACTCTGCTGAGGACTCCGGAGGGGACCTTCTCTGTGTATACCAGAAGGGAGTCTCTGAGTTCCAGTCTCCACAAGGGCAGATCCTGAGACAAGGATTTATCCCACGGTGTCTATTTGGGAAGCACAGTGAGTGAGACAGGCAGGAAGCAAGGCAGAAGGGGAGGAAAGCTTGGGATCCGGGGAGAGCCCTCGGGAACAGGAGGAAGTCTGGCTCCAGAGCCTGAGTGCATGACAGGTGTGCCCACTTTCCCTTGGTTGTTAAACTCACGTGAAGATCTGAGATGAAACGCTTCAAAACTCTGACACAGAGTCAATGCTCTGGAGATAGCAGTTGCTATGACCATAGGTAGGAAAAGCCGCATGAGGGTTAGCTGAGTGAGCTAGCACCCGGAGAAAGCCCAGTCCTGCAGCGTCTTGAAGGAAGCCTGATTTCTCTTCCTTCTCACTTCCCTAACCACCCCGCCCAGCCTCACCTTGCTGACCTCCCAGAGCGCCTGCTAGTCTCACAGGAGGTCCTAGGTGTGCGTGTGCATGTGCGTGTGCGTGTGCGTGTGTGTGTGTGTGTGTGTGTGTGTGTGTGTGATGCCTCCCCCACACCCCAGCCTGCCCGGGACCCCTGTGGAGGTCCTGGAGCAAACACACAAGGGAGGCCGCCGTGTGTCACTTGGCCCAGAGCTAATGGAGACGCTTCCATCACCACTGGCCTAGGCTCTCAACATCCACGCTTTCAAGTGGAAGGCAGCGCTCCCCAAACACCAGACAGGCCATCATCTTCCAACGGGGGGTGCAGAGCAGGGCTGATGAGCACGAGAGACGCTGGACCTTCCCTGCAGGCGGACCTCACTCAGGGCCAAGATCACCTCTAGGCTGGGGGTGGGGCATGACGGGGAACCACAGCCAGAGGCAGTGAAATCAGTCGCTTTCCATAACCACAGCTCCCACAGACCCAGGTGAGGAGGAGGTATCCCCACCTCCAGATGGCTCTGGGATGCAAGCCCGGCCAGGCACAAGGTCAGCCCTGAACCCCGGCGACTGGCTACTCCACGGGTCTCCAAATACTTCTTGGCCTCAGAGCCTTGTTCAAGTGAGACATTACATGGAGGCCCAGTGCATAGACGGTTGACATCAGCCAAGGGGCTGCTTCCTTTCTGCCCTGAACCCTCACCCCCAGGCTGTCCCTAAGAGGGCACTGAATAGCACACTTGAGTGTCGCACGGTCACCCTGCCCCACCTCCCTACAGCGACCACAACCTGGCGGACAGCCACCATCTCCCCAGACCGCACGGGCCCTTCTCACAGCCTCCTCCCTGACCCCTTCCTCTCCCCCACATCCTCCCTCCTGCCCTTTCCACCTGCCATGGCCCCACCGGCCCCAGGGCAGAACGGGGCAGGGGAAACGCGCTGTTAATGGTACTGAAATGTGAGCTTCCTCCTTTCTTTGTCTTCCTTTTGTTCTCTGTTTTAATTTGACATTTAATTTGATATTTAACTTGATATTTAATGTCATTCTAAGTAAAGAGAAATTAAAATGTTTAATTGTTAGTATGCATTTTACCCTTCATCTTTCTATTGTTCAATGCCAGTTTTAAGTGCATTAAATATAAGAGCGTTTATCTCGTATCCATAAACCACACGTGCATTTAACAGTGTGACTACTTCACACACCTAACTCAACTGTTCCAATTTCACTTCTTGACCCCAGGGCACATCCTACCAGCGCTCTCCACCTCAGCTTACTGGCGGGGGAGGAAGGAAGGAAGGTCGTTCTCTCTTCCTCTCCTGTCATCGCTGCCCAGCGACTCTGGTTCTAACAAAAAGCAGGACTTCTGGGGCTGTCCCCCCTCTCCCTTACTCCGTCATCCACGTGACAAGCTCTCCTGTCCTCGCTGAGTCCTGGCCCCACAGAGTCCCCCAGCGCCCTGTGCACCTGAGATTTCCTGCAGGCATATGTGAACGGGGCTGCGCACATATTTGCCTATCTCCCCAATCACACATACCGCCTCATCCCAGGACAGCACTCAGAGAACACAAGTTCAACAATAAAATTATTAAGATTTCAGGACTGCTACAGCTAAGCGCTGAATCAAGCACAGGCCCTTCTGAACCCAGGACCCTCTGCCGCTGTGTGGTCGGTCACCAGCCTATGAGGCCATGCCTGCTCCCCACTCGCTTTCCCCCTTGGCTGACTGATCCTGATTCCACATTGCAGGGACCTCACAGGGCAGAGGCCCGCCCAGTGTCCCAGAGCCTCTTCTCTCCGGGGCTCCCCCTGCCACTCCAGCTGCTATTTATGGGTCTAGCTCTCCCACTAGAACACAAGCTCCCAGGTGCAAGGCTATGTATGTTGGTCCATTTGGCCACTGGCCCCAGTCCTGAGCCTGGCACAGCCACCAAATAACTATTTGCTAAATGAACGTATCAACCACTCGCTTAGTATTGGTTGAGCACCTAAGATGGGACAGGTGCCTCCAGAGCCCAGGGATACAGACAACAGGACAGCTTTTGTCCCCAGGGCCTTGAGCCTTGTTCCCACCTGGATAACTTCTAACTTCACCCTCTGTGAGGTGAATGGGGTCTGCCGGGGTGACCCATCTTGCTGATGTACGAGTTGAGGCCAAACAGGTGAGACTGGGTGCCAGGGGCAGACCCTGAGCCTGTGACAGCTGATCTGGATCCAGGCCCCCCGGAACCTGGGAATGAGAAGGGCTGGGCCTCTCTCCCAGCCCTCCCCCACTGCTCTGGGGCTGCTGCCATGGTGAGGAGCAGCCTGACCCCAGAAGGAGGCCTCCCTGCCTTGGAGCTGACCTGCTTGTCCTGCACAATCGATTTTCAATTGACCTCCACCTTCCACTTTACACTTCAGAGCCTCCGAGGCCTCACGCCTCTCTGAACAAACCTTCACAGCCTGGGAAGGCCAGCTGGGTGCCCGGGCCGGGAGGGGGGGGCGGTGGCGCAGCCCTTCTTGCCTCCCCAGGGGAGTCCTCAGGCCTTCGGCCATTGACACTCAGACCACGACTTGTTTCTCTTCCCTTCTTCTCATAATTACACAAATAGCATTGTATTGAAGACAAAGGGCACTTTCCATCTTTAAGTTTTTATTTTGAAATTCTATAATTCTACAGAGAAGTTGCAAGAAGAGTACAATGAATACCCACACACTCTTCAATTCAACAATTGTTAACAAGATAAGGACATCCTCCTACAGGAACGCCACACAATTATTGAAGCCAGGAGATTTAACAACAATGCAACCCTGTTTTCTAATATTCAGTCCATATTCAAATTTTACCCATTGTCCCAACGTTGTGCTTTATTTCATGGCTTGTTTCTCTTAATATAGGTTCCAACTCCAGATCATGCATTTCATTTATTCACCATGTCTCTTCATTAAGGGCCTTTTCAGAGAAAGGAGAGTAGCCATCCTGACAGGCCCCTTTCTCTGTTCTCATCCCCATGCTTCCCACGCATGTGCACGTGTACACACACACACACATGCAAACTGGCCCAGGGCAGGGTCTTGAGGTCTGCACACCAGGCCCTGTGTCTGCCACCTTTTCACACATGTTACCCCACCCGGCCCTGGGTATTCTCATCCAGGCCAGCCTTGTTCAGGACCAGCTAGCTGGTCCTGGTCAACCCTGCCCCCAGAGACATTTCCAGAACTGAAGGAATGAGTCTAGGGCAGGTGGCCTGACTCAGCAGGAGTCATGTGAAGCTGCTGGTTCATAGCAGGAGCCTCCACCCTTACGAAGGCAATTGAACCCAGCTCCCAAAGCTGATGAAGACTACTTCTATTCTATTATTTGACCTGAGCATACTAATTTGTATTTATCAGATTTACTTCTCACGACTTTGTTTTGGGACACCGGGCGTGCAGATGAGATGCTGTCTGAGAGCAGAGAGCATGCTTCTTGCGAGGGCAATCAGACAAGCGGACATCCTAGAGGATGTGGCCTTTGAGCAGGACCCTCTGGCTCAGGGACAAGCACACTGGGAAGGGTGACCTGTACAAGCATTGGTGTGAAGGTGGGAGTGAGCACGGGTGGTCCAAGAACTGTCTGAGGGGGCGTGGTAGGGGCCAGTGCTGGACAGACGGATGGAGCCTGCCCCAGAAGGGCCTCCGCCATGACGGGGGGGGGGTCCCCTCCCAGCCGCGTGCGAGGGGTCACAAGGCATGAACATGATACTGTGGCCGAAGCTCTCTGCACACAGTCTCATGGTGCTGATTGTATTACTGTCCTTTCAGGCTCTCCCCAGCAGGCTCGGTGACTTAGAGCCTCCCTCCCTGGGGTCCACTGTGAGCAGACACCATGACCAGCTTCTTGGGGTGGGGGTGGGGGATGCAGGCCCCAGAAAGACAACTCCAACTCGATCATCACTGCACTTTGACATGCAAACATAGACAGGCTCTAGCAGGAAAAATCAGACCCAACCGCAGAATTCTTTGAATCCAGAGAGTGTCAAGAGCTGTGGAGAGCACAGCATGGTGCTGGGTCCCTGGAACTTACTTCTGTTCAGACAGAGTGCTCATTAGAAGCCAAGAGTGAAGCTCCTGCCCACTGCTGTGGCAGCATATCCCCACCCCTGGCCCCTGAGACTGAGCAAGCCAACGGGGGGCCAGGGTGAGGCAGAGCCTCTGGGTGCCTGTGCCATGGGCTGTGAAGAGAAACTGGAGGGACGCCTGGGTAGCTCAGTCGGTTAAGCATCTGCCTTCGGCTCAGTTCATGATCCCGGGGTCCTGGGATTGAGCCCCGCATCGGGCTCCCTGCTCAGCGGGGAGTCTGCTTCTACCTCTCCCTCTGTCCCTGCCCCCCACCCCCACCGCTCATGCTCTCTCCCTCTCTCAAATAAAATCTTTAAAACAAAGAGAGAGAGAGAGAGACTGGAACTGGCAGGCAAGGGGACCAACAGGTGAGGTCCCAGAACACTCACAGCACTTGAATTACTCATCCAGGGTGCTCCTGACAGCCTTGGCCAGGACCCTGCCTCTCCTGACCCTAGGGCAACTCTTTCCCTCCCATAGCCCCTTCTTCCCTAAGCACAAGGGAGGAAGAAGGGAGCCTCCCAACCCTAGGAGGGGGCCCACTGGAGACCGAACTGAGAGCTCTCACTCATTCTTATAACCACGCAGATATGAGCTCAGCTTATCTTCTGTGTGACAGGGACAAAATCACAAAGGGGCCAAACTAATAGTAATCCCAGTCTTTTCCTCTCTTCCTGTCTGTTCTCGGTTCTTTCTTTGCTCCTGTGTCTTGACTGGGCTGAAAGGAACATGGACTTCTCCTGTGAGGCATCCTGGTCTAGCGTTTGCTCCCACGGAGGGTGGTTGTGCGGGGTAAAGCAGATGATGACAGAAAGCAGCCAATGCCTGCCTGGTGAATTCTAAGTACATGGTAAGTGTGCGCTGTTATTTTTATAGCTCCAGTGTAAACCTAACTCCTCATCACGCTCAGAACAGGAGAGGTGTGTGGAGGGCCGTGCACCGCGCTGAGCCGGCCTGGGTTCGAGTCAGGTGTGGGTGGGAGTGGACAGGGCTCACCTCTGGCTGGGGCTGGAGTCACCAGATCCCCGAGCAGCTTCCTGGATGCGGGCGAGCTGGAGACCAAAGGGGCTGCCCAGAGGCCAGAGCCAAATCCGAAGCGAGGGTCGGCATGGCCTGATCCAAGGTCCCCGGGGGCATTGTCCTCCACGGGTGGTGGGGAGCCTTTGTGGGCTCAGGGCCAGTCCTGGGCTGAGCAGGTTGGCAAGCGTGAAGCCCTGAGATTGGGCCCCTCCAGGGGCTTAGCTGCCACCTTCCCAGCTCCACATGCCTTTTTTGAAGAGTTTGGGGGGTTTTCCCCAATTAAGTATCTTGGTTTTCCTTTGTGGGTTTTTTGTTTTCCTGCTTCAAGTTTTTTTTTTTTTTCCCCTGCTTCAGGTTTTAAAACTATAGGAAAATTCAGAATATAACAGACAGCAATGTCAGAATTTATAAATGTTGATATCTGGTCATGTTTACTCCAGAAGTTTTCAATTCATGTAAAAGCAATAGGACATTGCAGATGACCTTCCCTCCTGACTCAAGGGACTTGCCCTTCCCCGCTCAGCAAATGGTGGCACAGCCTCGGGGGTCTATTTGCAGTCCATGTTTTCATATTTTTGAGACATTGAAACTCACACATGCATGCGCACACACGCACGAACATGCAGGAACACGCACACATGCACACGTGTGGAAACTGTAATCTATTTTTGAGCTTCTCCATGTTGATACATATAGATCTAATTCATCCACTTGAACTTCTCCGTAAAGATTCTATCTCACAAATAGCTCACCATTTCTTTATCCACTTCCCTAATGACTTAAGTTATTTCCAATTTTGTGCCATAACAAATGATATCGTAACGAGCATCCTTATTCAGCATCCCAGTGGTACCCAAGGGGATGTACCCAGAGTGGCGTCTCAGCATCTTCTGAAACGCATTGTCTCAAATTCACACGTTTTTGTTCTCTGCTCCTCCAAGTGGTTGGATTAATTTACACCCCTGCCCATGGGCATGAAATTTCCCATGTTCATCATTTTATCCACGCTTCGGATTCTCAGGCACGATTTTTTTTTCCGAACTGATGGATAAAAAATGATATTTCATTTGTACTAATCTGTATTTTCTTGATAATTAGTGATGTTGAACATCTGATTCCAAATTTTCATTGGCCATTCATGTCCCCTCTTCAGTGAACTGTTCATTTTTATTTTGCCCACTTTTCCTATAGGTTGTTTGTATTTTTTCTTATTGATTTTTTTCTTTTCAAATTTTTATTTAAATTCTAGTTAGTTGACATACGGGGCAATATTGGCTTCAGAAGTAGAAATCAGCAATTCATCCCTTACATCCAACACCCAGTGCTCATCCTAACAAGTGCCCTCTTTTTCTTATTAATTTTTATGTTGCTGATCCTCAATGTGGTGTATGTATAGCAAACATCTTCTCCCTGTTGCTTGCTTTTCTTCTTAAATTGTTTTTGAACACTGCAGAGACTGCATAGCTCCTAACCGTGCAGCTGCATGAATTCTCCCAAGTGCATGCGTCTGTGTCACCCCCTAGGTCATAGCACCACCAGGCCCTGAAGCCCCTTCATGCCCATCCGATCACTGTCCACTGTCTGACCTATTAATGAGCGGATTCTGTTAATATCTTTCCTAACACCGTACACGCTTCCTCACCAAGGGGACATCCTCCCGGTTATGGAGTATTATTCTCCTAATGTGCCGTGGATTCTATTTGCTGATGATTCCCTTGAGGGTTTTGCACCTGTGTTCAGAACGGAGCGTGGTCAGTGGTCTGGAGTTCTCCATTTTTTGCTGTCCATCAGGTTAACGTATTCATGATGGACTGGCTCTGTAATAACTGTTTGCCAATATGAGTGTATTACTAATCTTGGAAGCTGTGTTAGGGGTAACAGAAAGCAGCAAAGGGAATGAGGTTCAAGTGAGGGCTTCTTGGTGGTCCCTGAGACTGCAGTGGGGCATCAGGAAAACCACAATGGGCTATGCTGGTCACCCGTGCTCTCTCCAAGTAGGGCTTAGACTCCCCTACACCTGAAACACCCGTAACACCCTCTGCCCAGTGCTGCCTGATGGCACTCCAGGACCGTTGGCTTTGTGGGGTACTAATAGGTATGGTGTCACACTCCCTTTGTTTTCCATGGGACACACTGGAGGGTGGTGTGGACTGGCTTGAACATCTTCTCCACACCCATCACTCCCCTGTCTCTAATCTCTACCTTCCCCATTGGAGGCCACTCACCGCCCCACCCCAGTCTCTCACAGGAGATAGTCCTGGCCCATCTAATGCTGGGCACAGAATGATGGATCCATCACTTCCCATCAACAGTAGCCTGCAGTCAGCCAAGCTCCAGAGCAGGTTGGGCTGGGAGCTCAGGGCCCTGGGACCATCCAAGAGCAGAGAGTGCCACATGTGTCCTGCCCATGGGCTCCTGAGCTCATCTGTCCACACGATCCCTCAGGCAGGGGGCAAGAGCTTAGCCCACCAGATGGAGTCTGTGGTTCTGACCTCATGACCAGGTCTGTGGCCCACCAGCCCAGCCCAGCTGGGTTTTGGAGAGGACCAGACACCTGGCCACTGGGCATTCATTCACTCATCCTGCCAACATGGTCCTGGGGATAGGAAAGGTGACCTGCAGCCCCTCCCTGGAGAACAGCTGGGAGACACAGAGAGGTAGGGATTTGGCCCCCTCCCTAAAGGCAGTCACAGGTCTCACAGAGGAGGGACATCTGGGGGCACAGAAGGGACAAGCAGAGGGCACAGGAATGACAAGGCACAAAGCCTGGGCAAATGCAATGCTAAGAGAATGGGATAACCCAGGATTACACTGGGAGGGGCCTGGGAGGTGGGCTGCTCATGGGGTGGGAGCTTTGTGTGGCATGACGGGGCACTGACCCCACCTCCGAGGGAGCTGGGTGGCCTCTCCAGTGTCCATGTCCTGCCTGTGTTGGCTCAGCCTCTCTGTGCAGGAGCTCTGGGGTGCAGAGCTGTGGTGGGGAGCACTTGGTGTCCATCCAGTGTGCAGTGGTGTTGGGTGAGGTGGGTGTCAGAGGCCGGTGCCCTGTCTCAAGGCATCCCACCAAGGGGAAGGCATATCCAGGTAACACTCAAGTTGGTAGCTGGGTTGTCTCGGGCTCTGGGGGATGTGGCCACCGAGAAACACAGGGGATTTGGGCTACAGCATTCTCTAGCTCCCATCCCCTAAGAGGACATGAGTACTTAGAGAGCTAGAACAATCCATGCCACGCCTCAGGGAAGGCCAGCTGAGAAAGACCCCAGGGAAAAAGGAAAAAGTACCGCCCAATTCAGAACAGAAGAGAGCTCTGAAGCAGCCCCATGCCAGCTCCTCATTTCATGGGAGGGGAAACCAAGGAAAAGAAGTGAGGCTTGTCCACAGTCCCATGGGCAGGGGCTTGGGGGGCCACCTGCCAGGTGAGGACTGTGGAGCCCCAGGCTGGCTTTCTGGTCAGCCGCACATAGGGAATAAACTGTGCCAACAACTCATTACACTCATTCAGCTCAGCCCAGAGCCAGCAGAGTAAGAACAAGGACATGGAGGGCAAAACAATAACGTGAACTGGCTTGTTTTTATCATTTTTATGACTCTCATCCTCTCACATAACACTGCTGCTTGGACCTCGGCTGGCCCCCCGGGGGGCAGGCAAGGCAGACAATGCTCCCGTGAGACATCTGAGGCCTGGGAGGTGAAGGGGGCTGCCCTGACCCAAGGGCCCCCACTCCAGGTGGCTAGAGAGCATTCCCTGCCACTGCTCTTGTTTTTAATCCTTCCCACATGCCAAACCCAGCTGCTGAGGGGGAAGCGGGAGTACCTGGAGAGCACTGTAGGCCCTGAGCCCCCTTGCGTTCCCTGCCTAGAGGAGGTGGCAGCAGGTGAACCGGGTCCTGCGCAGAGGGCACCAAGGGGTTGGTGGGTGATACCTGCTACCTCCCAGAGCAGCCCTGGAACTGTCCCCCTCCGCCCCCCGCTCCAGCCCGGCCTGGATGCAGGGGTGGTATGTGCTCTCCCTGCAGTGGTGCGCAGGTTTCAAAGCTTCCCGCTTCTCTTCAGCTCCCAGAGAACCTGCACGATTCCTGAGGGCTGGTGCACTCCATCTTCCCAGGCTGAAAATCTCAGGAGGCTCCAGGGAAAAGGCCGATCCCTCATAACACTCGCAGCCAGCAGCTGAGGCCAGAACAGAGCTCAGGTTTTAGCCATGAGAGTACCTGTTTCTCTAACTCCTGGCACCAGGGTGGGCTTCTCAGGCCAGCATCATGTCATAGGACCTTCACAGCTGCCTCCCAAGGTAGGTGGGAAAGAGAGGATCGCCTGCCAGTTACCAGCTTGCCTGACGTCCCTCTACTAAGTGGCTGGATTCTAAGGCCCCCCCTTTAACCCCTCCAACCAAGTCCACTCAGCACAAGCTACTTGCTGCTCAGCAGCAACACTTTCCAGCACTTTCTCACTTTCTCTGGGTGGATGGGGCCCTCAGCCCTCGTCAAGCATTTAAATCCTCGCAGTGAGCCTGAGAACAAGGTAGAATTGTTATCCTCGTTTTACAGGTGAGTGTACTAAGACCCTAGGGAGGCTGAGCCATTCATTAGAGTCGCACACCAGGAAGTGGGGTCTCTGAGTTCCCCTAGTGCTCAGGCTGTCCAGGATACTGTCCCTTTAAACAGCAGAGCCAACTCTGCCGCCTCTCTGCACCAGACCCCTCGTTCCCAGAGGACCTGCGAGGGCGGGGGGGGGGGGGGGGGGGGGGGGGGGGAGCTGCACAGGCACATGCACACCTGCAGGGGAGCCCCGCCCTGCACCCGCCCACACCGTCAGTGTTCCCCAGGCTCCAGGGAGCTCATTACATCACAGGAAATCGCAGTGTGAGTCTCATCATCGGAGATGTCCCCAGCCGATGGTTCGAGACAGAACACATGTGGCAGAGCCACGGCCCAGGCCCAGCTGCAGCAGGTGTCCGCCACAGCTGGAGGGTGGCCAGGCGGCAGCCCATGTGTAGCTAGTCAGGGGCCGGCCCCGGCCAGGGGTCTGCAAACAGTCGGAACTCAGGCCTTCTCCACTCCCAAGCGCCAGCCAGCCTGCCACACGAGGCTTCACTCCTGGAGGCAGTGTTTCCTCTCTGCTCCACGGGGTCACTGTGACCCTTAGTGAACTGAGCCTGTGCGTGTCAAGGCATCACACGGTGCCCAGCGCGGAGGCACAGGGACCGGTGTCCAGGACAACAGGAAACCTGGCCTCTGCCCTGCTGAGGGGGAGGACACGGTCTGGCCAAGCAAGGACTACCGGTGCATGTGCCACACAGGTGAGTCTCCAGCTCTCTTAGGAGAGAGGCGGCAGTGGCCACGTCAGTATGGAAGATGCTAGCTGACTGTGACAGGTAGGGTGAGGATGGTGGGAATGCTCAGGAAGTGCCTCTCTGGAGAGACACTGAGCAGAAGAGAAGTCGAGGGAGAAGAACGGGGACCGGCAGAAGGAAAAGCGCAGGGACCCCAGGCGGCAAAGGGCTAGAAGGACGGGCCCAAGGAAGGAGCAGGGGGGCCTGGAGGTCACAAAGGGCCCGGGGGCCATCAGAAGGAACTGGAAATCTACTAGCAGCAGGAGGCCACTGGGCGGCTGTGCATGAAGGTGTGGCAGGATCTGTCATTTTGGAAAGCTCACTCTGGCTAGTGTGTGTGGGGGGGGGGGCGGGGGAGTTGCAGGGGGTTGTGGGGGAGCACTGAGGCAGAAGTGGGGAGTGCAGTCCAGGCAAGAGCAAGGAGGAGGTGGCTTAAGGCAGGGAATTACGAAGGAGAAGGAAAGGAGAGGTTCAGGGATAGAATCAGAATCAGAGAATCACAGAAAGTTCAGTGGAAAAGGACTCTGTGGTTTTCAATCTCTTGCAATGAGATGAGAGGCAGAATTGGCCCCCAACCTCCCATCTGCTCTAACCCACCCCTCTCTAACCCCAAAGTACCGCCTGAGGAGCCACCAGGCTCCACGGAACACACTTTGGAAATGCTGGAGTAGGCCAGCCGTGTGGGTTTGGAATTCACCTAACTGTCACAGTGACCAGAGAGGGAGGGGACGTGAGTAGTCCAGAACACAGTGAATTCAAGGTAGGGCAAGGGCGATCGCGGGACAACAGAGGCCAGCCCAGGGCTCCTCATTTACCTGCCAGAGCAGACTCCCACTCCTGGGGCCTCCTGCAACCAGTACCTGACCCGAAGTCTCTCCCTCCTTCTCGGCAGTCCCTGGCTTTGTCACCAGCTTCAGGGACTTCTCCCTCCTCGTCTAAGTCAGAGATCTGGGAGACTGGTAGGGAGGCAGCCCTAGAAGAGTGTATCAGTGGGTGTGAGAGAGGCCTACCCCTTAGGAGTCTCTAACCAAGTGACCTCTCATCTCTGGATGAGCCCCTGACATGTTCACCTCTCAGCATCTCAGCCATGAAGCCCCAAGGTCAAGGCAGGCAGGGATAAGGCAGGCTTGGCCACCCCCACAGAACCCCAGGAGGGGCAGAGCTGGCTGGCTCCCTGCCGCTGGCTGCCATGTCTGAAAGCCTCACAGCAAGCTGGGCTCCCAACAGGAATCCTACAGGAGCATTCTTGAGCCCAGTGCAGGTCTGACCAGGAGGTCATGCCCCCTGAGGAATTCTCAGAAGTTAAAGAGAGAGCTCTGCCTTCTTCCCCCTGGTAGTGTACCTGCCCCAGCTATGACATCATCAACATCTACTCCTAGTCTCCTGACCAGCCCACGTCCACTCCTCTGACCAGCCTCAGCCACCGAGGGGTGGAGGGCCCCAGGTCCTGTCACCTACTGTCATCACCAGAGTGCATGGAGGGTGAGGCCCAGCAACCTCTCACTCTGGGCTTCCCTAGAGCTGGGGCAGAGGCAGAAATGGGGCAACTCCTGCTGGCCCCCTGCCTTTCCCCCTGGGCCCGGGGCATGGAAGCCCCTTTCAGGTCGGAGATATGGTCTCCGTGCAGCCAGCTCTCAGGTCCCTGACCCTACCTTCTCCCTCCAGCCTACCCCACACCTAGCGATGCAGGGACTTGCTGATCTGGGCATCTGTGAGGGCCCTGGTGCTGTCCCAAGCGACACCTCAGCCCCACCTCTGGTGCACCCCGAAGAGGAAATCAGGGCCCAGAGACGAAAGCTCTATCCAACCAGGCCTTATCTCCTAGATTCTAGTATCCTTGCCAGGACCTCATCGGTCCCATTCCCTGGTTAGAAGCCAGATGGGGCCTCAGTCTCTCACCCACAGGGCTTCTGGAAGCCCAGGATATGCAAAGTCTTCTGACCCCCACTTAGATGTGTCTTTTCCCCTCTGCTCCAGGTCCTGGCTCTACCCCTAGGTGTACCCAGGACCATCCATGCTTCTCCCCTCACAGGCCCAGGACCTACCATGTTGTGTGGGAAGCCTCCATCATGGTACATGCCTTCCATGTTCTCCCTCCTAGCCTTTGGCCATCCTACTATAGCCAGGTCCCAGACCTTACCTAAGGGCCTGAGAGCCACAGGCAGGAGACTTGAAACTCCCTGTGCTATGTGGCACTTTCTGAACAGATTCCAGATGGGTACTCTAGCATCTGGAGAGACCCATGTTGCCCCCATTCACTGACCTCTTTCCTTGTCCCAGAGACTTCAATGGTTCTTCTGCTTCTGTATGGAAAGAGAGCCCAAGAAGGGACAGGCAGGGTAGACACTGGGCCTGTGAGATCCTCATTCTCATGGTCAGCTAAGAAATGCTCCACCCACTAATCCAGGCAGAGACCTGTGTCCCTCCCTCTCTGTCCTCCTGTGTCCCCTTCCTCTCACTGTCCCCTTCCTACCACCTCTCCTGTAAGGATGCTGCAAGTGTCAGGCCTGGCCCCCAGGCAGGCTCTCAGCAACTGGGAGCTACCACTCTATATGACAAAAACTTTGAGTGCCCACAGAGGGGATTCCTGGCAGGAAGGATCAAACCCACCTCTGGCAGCTGGACTCTGGGCTGGGGTCCCACAGCATCCACACCCCACCGGGCTCAGCCAGGCCTGGCAGTGGCGCATTGGGCGGCCCAAGGCCCAGCTCAGTCCCAGGAAGAAGGTGGCTCTGCCCTCCTGATCCACAAACAGGTAGCCTTTTCGAGGTGGTTGAGGATGACGATGACTAATTGTGTCAGCAGTTGGTCTCAACTGGAGCCTTGCCCCAGTTAAAATGGAAATGCTTCCTGTGATTTGCGGGCTGGAGCTGGAGTGGAGGGTGTGGGGAGGTTTACACAGATTTGCAAGGATACTGCACGAAACGGGATAAAAGCAATCTATCTCAGTGAGTTGGGGCCTGCGGGGTGAATTATTTAAGGCCACATCAGCCACGGTCTTTGGCTCTCCCGTGCCCAGCGTCGCTGGGTGGCCGTGCTGAGCGGGCCCTCCTTCCCTCTTCTCTAGGACCGAGAAGGTGGGAACAGTCTCCTGGGCTGTGCACACGCTCCCTCAATTTGCCAGGCCCTGTGTCCAGGACCTTGTATGTGGTCTGTGTCCTGGGCGCAGTGGGGAAGACCAGGACACCTGCAGTGGGGCCCTGGGGAGGGTCACCCCCCTACAGTCAGCTCTCTAGCGCTTCCCCCACGACTGCTCATTATGCCTCACAGCACAGCTAGGTCCGCAGCTGCGCCGAGGCCTCGGGACGTCACACGGTTAGTGAATGGGCGAGCCCGGACCCAGACCCCAGTCAGCGGGACTGCGACACCATGGTCCAGGGCTGGGAGGAGGCAAGACTCAGAGCACGGTCACCTCTCCAGAAATGCCTGGGTGAGGACCGAGAGAAAGAATATCCTGCAGGAGACAAACCATGAGAATCGATGGACTCTGAAAAACAAACTGAGGGTTCTAGAGGGGAGGGGGTGGGGGGATGGGTTAGCCTGGTGATGGGTATTAAAGAGGGCACATTCTGCGTGGAGCACTGGGTGTTATGCACAAACAATGAATCATGGAACACTACATCAAAAACTAATGATGTAATGTATGGTGATTAACATAACAATAAAAAATTATTAAAAAAAAAAAGAATATCCTGCAGGCCTCAGGTGGGCCTGGCTGGGGATGCCTCAGGAAGGATGTAGTAAATATGATTGTTAATAATGGCACCCACCAGGAGCCACCTCACCCCTGGCAGATACAGACACAAAGACACAAAGGAGAGGAAAGAACACAGCTCACTAAAGCCCAAGAGAGACTAACACAGAGTGCAGCCGATGGAGCCAGACGGGAGAGCTGCGTGGGTCAGTGGGCATCTGTTCCATGAACTGTGGTCCCACCCGCCACAAAGGTAGTGGTCTCGTCTGGCCCTCCATCCATCCTGCCTCTCTGAGCGCAGCGCAGGACCAAGCAGAGACGGGAGGATCCCGGTGCCCGCTGGGGGGCGTGGGGGGGGTTCTGCCTGTCACCCCTCCCTCTCAGGAAAGGAGAGGGGAGAGGCTGGTGCCCCTGCCTCCTTGCCCATTCTTGCTATGCAGGCCCAGCAGCTCTGGGGCGCTGGGGGCCAGAGGCAGAAGGCGTAAGCTCTGTGCAAACATCCTGCCTCCTCCCCAGGATACTTTCTTTAATAAAAGCCCATGGAAATGTCAGCTAGTCTAAACAAATAGCCAAGTTTGATGGAGGATGAGCAGCCTGCATACAAGCGCCTCCAGGGCCTGCTTTTCAAGGTGGCTTTGGCAGATTGTGTGCCCGCAGGAAATGTGGAATCCTTCCTGTTGGGGTGAGCATTTAGGATCATGACAACTGAGCCCAGAGAGGCAGGGCTTGCAAGGTCCCTGGGGAGGAAGGGGCGGGCGGACCCTGGGCTGGATGCGGGGTCACTGGCCTTTAAGAGCCGAGTTCCCATCAGATGGGGGCTCCCTCTTGAAGACCCTCAAGCAGGGCTGACTGAGGCCCTGGGGACAAAGGGGTTGGGGGGGAGTAGCACAGACTGACACCTCTCAGGCCTGGTGGCCCTCCCCCTTCTCCCCTCCTATGCAGGAGTCCACCTCCTAGAACCCCATCTTCCTTCTTATCCATTATGCAGAGCTCTGTGTTAGGGGAGGCACCAATGGGGCCTAATCCTGAGGGACTTGCCAAGGTAAGGGAAGTCTTTCCATCCTTGCTGGGTCCACTGAATAGGGGAAGAAGGAGACCCAGAAGGAAGAGGGAACTTACAGCCAGCGCCCAACGAACTCAGGCCTAGGCCCAGCTGGGAGCTGCGGAAACAGCTGCTGACTCAGCCCCTAACAGCAGTCAGGCTGCCACATCCATTCGGGGCTTGAGGTATCCCTGAGATCCTGGGCAAACAGCAGGCTGTGAGTGCCCACACTCCTTGAAACACAGGTCCAGCTGCAGCCACGAGCAGGGTGGGTATGCAGGCTGGTGGCACAGTCTAGAAAGGTTTTCAGGGTGCTGGGCCCTGTGTGAGTTCCAACGGCTTCCATGGATTGTGGGCAAGTAGGAGCTACTTGCGAGGAGAGCCACCACATCGGCACTGGCTCAGGAGAGTGAGGCCCCGAGAATGAGCCTCAGACGGCTAGTGGCCCACTTTTAGGGCAGTACTGAAGGCGATCCGCATGGCCTTGGAGCCTCATTGCAGGTACCCCTCTCCTCCCCATCCCCGATGAGGGTGGTCAAGCCCACCATAGACAAGGCTACCACGGCTGTGTAGGTGGACAAGGAGCCAGGACCAAAGCCAGTGTTGGGCTCCCCAGCCGAGATAGGGCCTCCAGGGTGGGCACGCAGGGAGAGGGGCAAGACCCTCTAGTCCTGACTCTCAGCTCTGCCCCCCCCACCCCGCCCCGCAGGTGCCAGCAGGGGGCCCTTGAGCTGTAAATCAGGTAGCCACCCAGATTCCCCATTTCCTCCTCTGTGAAGCTGGGGAATGGTTTCCACCCCACGTGCTGTGAGGAGGAGAGTGGGTGCCAGGAGCAGGGCAGAGCACTCCATCAGCCAAGGTTCGTCGCCCCCCTCAGGATCCCTCGGAAGGGGGTGCCAAGGCAGGCCCTTCTCATTGCAGAGGACTCTAGCCTTGGGCATCTGGGAGAGGGGTCCCAAGTGGCAGATGGAATATTCTAAAAATGGCCATAAAAATAATTCCAGTCCCACATACTCTCTCAGAACCTGCCACTCCCCCACCAAGAGGGGGTCTGTTTCCTCTGCCATGGAACTCAGGGTGAGGAGGGGGGTGGTGGGCAGTGGGGCCTTTATGGCCGCCTGGATGAACAGAATTCTGCAGAAGTAACACCAAGTAAAATCAGAGACCAGGTTGGACAAGACAATTCGTTTTCTGCCCAGTTCTCTCTCAGGAGTTTCACCCCTGGTGGCCTCCATGTTGTGAGAAAGCCCAGACCTCCCGAGGGGCCACGCAGAAGCAGTCTGCCTGGCAGGACCCCAGCACAGGTCCCAGCAACAGCATCCATGGCCAGACCTGGGAGCCACAAGTTTTCAGATGACTCCAGCCCCCACAGCTGACTTGAGTAGGGCAGAGATGAACTGTCCCCACCACACTCTGGCCGATTTGCTGTTTTGTGAACTAAATCAACATTGTCATGTAAGCCACTTATCCGTGGGGCGATTGGGTATGTAGCAAGAAATAACAGAGCATCAGCATTCTGGGGCTGGGCCTTTTCTCCTGAACTCCCAGAGTTAGGGCCTGAGCATGGGAGGCTGACGCCAAGGTCACCCACTCCGTCTCTCGTCAGAGGAACCTGGGAGCCCCTGACCTGCGAGGCCTGTCTCAGGAGACAAGGCCCCAGCGACCTTTCTGTCCCTCCTAGCCCAAGGTCCCAGGACAAGGCCCAGCTTGTGGTCTAGAGCTCCTTGACCCTCAGACATACAGCCCACCTGTTGTGAGCCAGAGGCTGTGCCACTCACCGTTCATCCTGTCTCCTCTAATCCACGAGAGAACCCTGTGCAGCCAGGACTGTGAATTTTCACAGGACGAAACTGAGGCTGCAGGATCGACCGTGTCCCTTGTCTAATGCGTCCCCATGTGACCTTGGAAGAGGCACGCTGGGGAATGATTTAAAAGCCGCTGCTCTAGATCGCCCCCATGCCAGCCATGGCCCCCCATTGCTGGGCCAAAGCAGCAGCTCTCAGCCACAGGCGCCCCCATCCATCAATATTTTTAATTACTTACATGATTGACTAATAAAATTCTCCACTGACTAATTGATTTTTTTGATTAAGCGGGAGCCTTTGTTTTTATTAAAAGGCTACTTAGATGAGGTTTTTTTTTTTTTTTTTTTCACTAAATGGGAGGTCGTATGTCTTTTGGTCATTTTGGAAGAAGAAAAATGGAAGGGGGCAAGACCAAGGGGAGACCGGGAGGCCAAGATTACAGGCCCAAACCGAGGGGCCTTGTGATAAATTAATTGACAATGCTGCTCACCATCTGCCCGGCCAAACATTTGGAGGCTCCAGCAGTGAGTGGGCTAAGCGCCGGCCGGAGGGACCCTTGGACTTGGGCAGGTGGCCCGAGAAACACACTTTACCCAAGCCAGGCTTAGCCAGACTGCTTCCAGTGTTGTTTAAAGTGAACTACAAAACTTGCCTTTGCATTTTAATAGAAGTATTGGTCTTTAAATTATAAAAGTAACTCACCTTCCTGCACAATTTGGAAAAGACAGGCAAATCTAACAAAACAATGAAGCAATAGAAGTCTCTCAACCTTGGCGGTGGCCTAAGAGGGCAGCTGATGGAGGCACTGTGAGAAGACCCTCAGGGCCAATTGTGTTCCCCCAGGGGGCCAAGGCCCCAGAGAACTGTCACCATAGAAACCACCCATTCCTGGGGCCTAGGGAAAGCTGCTCAGGGCTACCACATCAGTGGGCCTTTGTCTGTGTTTTTTGCTTTACCACACCTTTAAAACTGTGTTTTTAAATGGTTCCAGAGGGCCCTGTCCTGCTGAGGAGCCATTGCCTGTGACATGTCCTTGCCTTCTCCGGGCAGTGACAGGTGTCCATACGGCGAGGAGCTTAGTATGGATGGTTAGAGTGAGGGAGGGTGGTCGTCTGGTGAAGGAGGGACAGAGAGCAGAGAGCAGGGCTGGCCTTGCAGAAGGGCACTTGGGATGCCCCTTCCCTCTCCAGGCCTCAGGTCCCTCACCTGGACCTCGATGCCTCTGCAAGGGGTCTCCAGGGCCTGGCCACTCCCAGGTCTCAGCTGTGGGGAGGCACTTCTGATGCAGAGGGAGCTACACTAGCTGAGCTCCTGGTCCCAGGCCCACCCCTGCCCATCACATCCAAAGTCACTGCCACCCGACTTGCCCCACTCCTACTGTCTCCTCATCTGTGTTCACTGCTATATACCCAGCAACCAGAACAGTGGGCAGCATATGGTGACTCAGTGACTAGGTGACAAGTGAGTGCTGAATAAATCCACCTTACTCATGAACACTCACTCCTTCTGAGCTGACCCTGGAGCCATGAGATGATGATCTAGGCCCCTACCCTCTTAGGATGGTCATAGCGGATGTACAGAATGATGGGTGATGGTGCCCCCTCTGCCTCTCGCCAGCCCTGTGCACAGAGGCCACTGTGATGTCCTCATGGGCAGAGGCGGGGATGACCACCCAGAGGTCTTGTCCCACCTAACCAGTGCCCAGGTGACCTGCCCTCAGCTGGATGTGAGGCCCCTAGACTCATGCAGGGGCCACAGACTCTCAAGTCTACCACCGTGCCTGTGGGACCCAGAATGTCTCTTGAACCTAACTCTACTTTTAAATAAAATAAAATTCACTGTTTTCTTTTCTCAAACAAAAGTAACATTTGCTCAAAGAAAAAAACAAAGAGGTCACTTGTCCTCCTCCCTTATGTGCTAAAGACATGGGAAGGAGAAGTGGGGACGTTTCAGGGATGCAAAGGCCAAGGAGAGTTCTAGCCAGTCCTCTCGGGAATCTCTGTATGCCCAGGGGACACATTCACATCCAGGTCCACTTGACCTCCCTGTGGCTGGCTACCCTCAATGTAGTGAGTCACTTCCTCCTCGAAGTGCTTCCCTCCCTGGCCGGGGCCAGCAAAGCTGCAGCAGGTGGGCCACAGGGAGATCCCAGCCAATGCAGAAGGCCCTGGAGTCTCACCTCACATGCCACCCAGTCCCAGCCTCTGGTCCCCTGACTGGCTCCACCTTCATCCTGATGGGTGGACTTCGGAATGTCCCAGGATCTTCAGTTCTTAATCTTTTCTCTCTTACACTCCTTCCTCAGCAATGTCATCTGAGCTGTGGTTTCAGCATCTGTGTGCCGATGCCACCCATGAAGATCACTCTGACTCTCTCAAAGGCACCTCAAGGGTAAGTTGAGCCAGCTCCTGACACATCCACAACACACACCAGTACCCCCCAGATCTCCTACCCATTGCAGTAGGTGGCAACCTTGTCCTTCCAGGTGCTCAATCAAAAGCCCGGGGAGCTAAGCGACTGTGACTCTACCATTGTCCCCCACCATCCCTCAGCAAACTCTCCAAACCCACCCAGGGACCCCAGCCATGCTGGTCTTCAACTAGAGCACTGTAATTGCTCCTAACTCGTGTCTTGCCCTCTTGGCCCCTGGCCAACGATGACTGTTAACACAGTGATCATGAGAAAGCAGAGGCTGCTCTTTAACTCCTGAATCACTAGCCTCTGTGCCCCTCACCCTCCTCCCTCTAAAGGAAACCCATCATCTTTGCCATGGCCTTCAATGCCCACAGAACCTGGCCCCTGCCTCCTTGCCAGCCGTGTCTCCTAAACCTCCCTGCTCCAGACACAGTGACCTCCCTGGGGCTCCTGGAGCCCACCAAGCATGTTGCTTCAGACCCTCAAAGCAGGGCCCGAGACAAGCCCTTAGGGCAGGTAGTTGATTTGGAAGGTGATGCCAGGAGGCAGAACTGAGAGAGAGGAAAAAAGCCGATCAAGGGGTACGTCATCTTTGGTGGCTGGGGGCTGCTGGGACCCCTGAGAAGCCTTCAGAACCATCCCCTTGGAGGATACGCAGCTGGGGCATTGTCCATGCTCCTGCCCTACCGCATAAAGGCTGCTGCAGCTTTGCCTCCCCATGCTCCTTAGGAAGACCCCAAGGCAGAAAAGGGAGAGACCCAAGGCATGGCTTGAGGGGGACACTATAGTGGGGGAGTGAGTCTAAACACAGAGAACTGTCTCCCACAGCTGTGAATGAAGACAGGCGGGCCAAGGGCTGTACCGGGGACACCTGAGATCTTTGCTGTCTGAATGTGGTCTTAGGCCCTGGCCAGGAATGTCCTTACTCCCCGGTGACATGCTCCTCACTCCTTTCAGATCCCTGCTTGAAGTCACCCTACCCAGAGCCATCCCTAAGCCCCTATTGATGGAGAAGCCCCATGGCCACCACTCTCTATCCTCCTGATTCTGCACTAAGAGGGATATGACAGCAGCTCTCATCACCTCCTGATATAGTTCATATTTATCAGTTTAATTACAAGTCTCACTTACCAGAATACAAGCTCCCCAGAGTGAGAACTTCTCTGCTCTGTTTTGTTTACTATCTCCAGTGCCTAGAGTGGCTCTACACACGAGAGACACTCAATATATCCCTTTTGATTGGACAAGTGAATGAGTTTCAGCAAAATGAAAAATGAGTCCAAAGGAAAGATGTAGAATAAGGGAAACAGCGGTGGTGACACTGAAATAATTTGTAGGCATTTACTATGGAAAAAAATCAAACATACAAAGTAAGCAGAATAGTACAATGGACTCCCATGTACAATCACTCAGTTTCAACAGTTATCAACATTTTGTCTTTCCTACATCATTTATAACTCCATCAACCCCTCACTCTATTCAATTACTATTTTTATAGGTAAAAGGGTTGGTTTCCTATGCACATTTTATAGAAATAAACACACATACACACATTTGTATAGAAATAAACAAAGACCACACAGATGAGAAAAGCAAGTTATTATTCTGAACTTGCTACAGCAAGGGGGTCAGCCACGGTCACTTGTGTGTTGGCAGCGACTCGAGGCAGGCGGAGGAGTGGGAAAACTTTGTAGTGGAAAAAAAGAGAAGGCTTCAGGTATACCCTGCTTGGAGGCTGTTGGCCCAGGGAAGCTGTAGGCGAGCTAACGGTAAGCAGGGCAACCTATGTGATTGGTTAGGGGGAGCACATTTGTCTTCCTCTGGTTGGTCCTAAGTTGTAAGTGGGAACCAAAATTA
The DNA here is from genome assembly GCF_037043125.1 of Eumetopias jubatus. Taxonomy (NCBI): domain Eukaryota; kingdom Metazoa; phylum Chordata; class Mammalia; order Carnivora; family Otariidae; genus Eumetopias; species Eumetopias jubatus. The sequence goes on from NW_028274823.1 coordinate 38,533,867, forward strand.
GGGAAGCTGTCCGTTATTAATCAAAGCCTTGCATTTTGGGGCAATTGTTATTGAAGTTACTGTTTAGCTTCCTAGATTGTTACTAGAGATAGCAATCTGGCTTCCTGCAAGTCTGACTCATAGCAGGTTGGCTTTCTGGGCTGATTATTGCAGATAAAGGGTTGGTTTCCCGCACAGGTTACTGCAGGTTGTGGGTCAGAGTTCTATTTTTGTATACAGTCTGGCCATTGTCTATTTGGTTTCTCAATTGAGATATACAAATATTAGCTATATAATTTTGAGAAATGGGTATACCCATGTCACACATACTCCTGACATGATATAGAACAAGGTTTAAGTTATTTTTAATTGCTAAAAAAATGTGAAACTTAGATGTTCAGTTAATTCTGGGTACATGAAAGGAGGATGAATGAATGAATGAAATTTAAATCCTAGATCCTTGCAATATAGGAGGTTGCAAGAGGGAGAAAGGAGAGTAGAAGCATACCATCATACTTGTTTCTTGATAGAGGAAATATAGTGCTGATTAAATTTAGACTTAATAGAAAAATATAAATTTAAATATTTCTATACAAATTTAAGAGTAACTACTAGAAAAATAAAAATATAATGGGTGGCTTTCAGTACACATTAAAATGAAGATAACTTAAAAAAAATGAAGATAACTTAATTCAATTGTTTTTTTGAATAGTTTTTGAGGTCTTACTATGTCCTGGGCACTGTTCTAGGTATTGAAGGTACAACAAAGAACAAACAGACAAAACTTCAGCCCTCATGGAGCTTACATCCTTGCGAGACAAATGAAAATAATCAAAATAAACAAGTCAATCCACAGCATATTAGCCAGTGATAAATGCTATGGAAATCAAGCAGGAAAAGGGATGAGGAAGTGCCAGAGGTGGTTTGCAGTTATATTTTTATTTTATTTTAGATTTTATTTATTTATTTCAGAGAAAGAGAAAGAGAGCACGCACAAGTGGGGGGAGGGGCAGAGGGAGAGGGAGAGATCTCAAGCAGACTCCCGACTGAGTGCGGATCCCATGACCCTGAGATCATGACCTGAGCCAAAATCAAGAGTTGGATACTTAAACCGACTGAGCCACCCAGGTGCCCAGTTTGCAGTTTTAAACAGAGTGGTCAGGAAAGGCCTCCATGTGAGTAGAGACCAAAGGAGGCGAGGCAGCAAGTTATGTGGATCGAAGGGAAGAGAATCCCAGACCAAAAGGGCAAAACTTCTGTGATGGGGGCTTGACTAGTGCAGCAAGGAGGCCAGTGTGGCTGAAATGGAGTGAGTGAGGGCGTAGCAGAGGATATTTGGTGAAAGAGAAAACAGAGGTGACAGGGTTTGCTGACAGATTGGATAAGGAGTATGTGGTGGGCAGCTCTGAGATGGCCCCCAGTGATCCCTGTGTCCAGTGCAATTCCTGCCCCTTGAGTGTAGGTTAGACTTAGTGACTCACTTCTAGAAAATAGGACACAGCAGAAGTTATGATATGTCACTTCCAAGTTTAGATTATAAAAAGACTGTGGTTTCTGTCTTGATTATTCTCACTTCTGATCACTTGTCTGGGAGAAGCTGGCCATCATCACATTAGAACACTCAGGGCACTTATGGAGAAGTCTGAGTGGTAAGGAAATGAAATCTCTGGCCAGCAGCCAGCAAGGAGCTGAGACCTGCCTTGTGAGTCAGCTTAGAAATGGATCCTCATCCAGTTGAGCCTTCAGATGAGACTGCAGCCCCAACAAACAGCTCAACTGCATCTTCATGAGAGACCTTGAGCCAGAACTTCCCAACTAAGCCACTCCTGTCCCACAGAAATTATAGCATGTAAATGTTTGTTATTTTAAGCTGCTTAATTTGTTACATAGAAATAGGTAATTAATACAAGCTGTGTGATTTGACCAACTGGACAAATGGAAATCTTTGATACTCTTAACTGGAGCAGTTTTAATGGGACAGTGGGGGTTGAAAGCAAATGTGATTATTTTGAGTAATCTTGCTCTACATGGAAAAACAAAAGTTGGATAGTATCTAGAAGTCTAAGAGAGGTCAAGATGGGGTTTGTTTTTTAGGGTGAGAGAAATTATTGTCTATTTGTATGATTTCATAGGAAATATCCAGTGGAAAAGGAAAAATTGATGATGCAGGAGAGATTAATTGGAGAAACATCCTGCATCACATGAGATGTTGAGGTCTAGGGAACAAGGAGTCTCACTAGGAGCAAAGACAGTTTATCCATTGAAGCAAATGTGGAGGATATTAGAAGCAGACACCAGTAGGTGGGTAGATGTGAGTGGAGCTAGTGGACATTACTTATTTCTTCTGTTTTCTCTGTGAAATAGAAGTATACGTAAAGCAAAGTATACAATGTCTGCTGAGAGCATGACACTTCAAGTAGAGAAGAGAAGACATAAAACAGCTATCTGGGAGAATGGGGGAGGGAATGAATGAGAGACTAGAGTGTGACTGCCAGGCAACTCTGTGAGCCCCTTGATGTTGGTGACTATGGATCCAAAGTGAAATCAGCTGCATGGTCATGGACTTTTCTCCAGCCTGTTAAGGTTGTGGGCACAGATACAGGCAGACAGAAGTAGGTTTCACCAGAATGGGTCTTTGCCATGAGCAAGGGCATAAGAGGGAAATGAATAGTGAAAGGCCAGTGAAAAATTGGTAAGCCCAGCAGATTTTAGGTTCTGGTGAGTTTGAACAAAAACTGTAAAAAAAAAAAAAAAAGGAATGTGGGAAAGGAAATAAGAAAGCATAATAAAGAGAAAACCTAAAATAAGATGGCAGGAGTAAGTCAAATCATATCAAACTTCACAATAAATGCAAGTGGGTCAAATTCTACTTTTGAAAAATGGACTCAGACTGGGCAAAAACATATTCCATCTATACACTATTTACAAGACACATGCACAAAATATATTACACAAAAGATTTAAAATATAGAAATAGAAAAAGTATACTAGACAAGTGCTACCAAAAAGTGGGCATTCACGTGTGAATTTCAGACAAGATAAAAATCGAGGTACTAAGCATTAAAAGGAACTAAGATTGGTAATTCATATTCATGAAAATTACAATCTGCCAGGAAAGTGTAATAGTCATAAATGTTTATGTATATAATAATTTAGTTTCACAGTCAGCTTCCTTAACTGAAAGACAGAGAGAAATTGTGAAATTCACAATCACTGTGGGAAATTTTAGGAGATGTTTTTCAGAAGTCAGCACATAAGAGATACCAAAGAGAAAAAAATACAAAAATTTTGAATTACTATAAACTTAACCACAAATATGATAAAATTTACCAAAAACAGAGAATTCATATTTGCTTCAACCACAGGTACCACATATTAATCCTCAAAAAATTTCCATTCAATTCCAAAAATCAATATTCCTAAGACTACTACGTAGCGATGAAATAAAAGTTGAAATTTAATAATGAGGGAATTAAGCTCCAAAGTCTACCAACTTCAAAATATTTTTAAAAGCTTTCTAAGTAACTCTTGAATTATGTAATGACAGATACAGTTACAAAACAATGTCATTTATATTTAAACTGCCTCAAAACAATGCCACATGTGTTTTATGAGTATATATGCCTGTACTAAATGAGCAGACAAAAATCTGAAAGTGTGCCATTATTCCTCCCAGTGAGCACAAATCAAAACCCTGGACATTAAATATAAAACAAATATAAAAAGACTCAAAACAGTGGAGTGTGGAAGACAGACTGGCTAGGTACCTCAGGACCCAAGGAACAATAGTGGTGGTTTCCCTGGAGTTTCTTTTGCCTCATATATCCCAGACTTGGAGCTGAAGAGTCAGCAACCCAGAAAGTGCAGAGTATAGACCAAAAAAGCTCCAACAAAACTGGCTTAGTCTAGTCCAAGGACAGGAAAGGAGCAGCCCACTAAGAGAGAAAACTTTAGAAAATCACTACTCTCCTCCAACCAAACATCATAGAAAAAACTGTGACCTCAACCACACCCACACCAGCAAAGGCCTAGACTTCTACCAATATCAGAGAAAGCCAAGTGTGATGCTGGGATCTTCCATCCCCATTAGCTGTGTCAGTGAGGACCACACAGAAGCCAGAACTCCCACCCCCACCCAGCACTAACAAGGATCCCTGCTTCAGGTGTCAACAGAGGCTGAGTGAAGAATCTGAGCTTCTAATTCTACCTGGTTGTAAGGAGGAGCTACCCCCAACTTTCCTTGCTAGAGTAGTGGCAGAGAGACCCAGCTAAAACACAATGTTTGAATAAGATCCAGAGTCTCACAACATAATATGAAAATGTCCAGGTTTCTATGAAGAATTACTAGTCATACCAAGAACCAGGGAAATATCAAACTAAATGAAAATAGACATTCAACAGATGCTGACAGCTAGATGACAGAGATGTTAGAATGATCTGGCAAAGACGTTAAAGCAGCCATCATAAAAATGATTCAACAAGCAATTACGAATATACTTGAAATAAGTGGAAAAAACAGAAAGTTTCAACAAAGAACTAGAAGATATAATAAAGGCCAAAATGAAATTTTAGAACAGAAAAATACAGTAAGTGAAATAAGTGGATAGCCTTAATAAAATGAAGAGGACAGAGGAAAGAATCAGTGAACTGGAAGGTAAACTAGAAGTTACCCATCTTGAACAACAGAGAGAAAGTAGAACAGAGCCTCAGGGACCTGAGAGAGTATAACAAAATATCTAACATTCATGTCATTCAAGTCCCAGAAGGAAAGGAGAAAGAGGGTAGGCGGAAAAAGTACTCAAAAATAAAATAGGGGCTGAAAACTTATCAAATTTGGCAAAAAGGATAAACTTTAAGATTTAAGAAGGTGAGTAATCCCAAACAGAATAAAAACAGAGAAATCCATGTCAAGACACATGATAATTAAATTTTTGAGACATATAAAGAAAAAAGAATCTTGAAAACAGAGAAAAATGTCCTCTTCAAATGACAGTGCATTTTTCCTCAGAACGATAGAAGTGAGCAGGAAGTGAGCACAGTATTCTTCAGATGCTGAAAGAATGAACTGCCAACCCAGAATCACCCAGTGAAAATATCATTCTTACTCTTGTTCTCAATCTCGGATGAAGGAAAACTAAGAGAATTCATCACCAGCAGAACAACCCAAAAAGAATGACTAAAGGAATTTTTCTAAACAGAAAATAAGCAATAAAAGAAGGAATCTTGGAACATCAGGAGAGAAGAAAGAACGTGGCGAACAAAAATATGGGTAAACACAACAGATTTTCCTTCTCATCTTGAGTTTTCTAAATGATGTTTGATCATTGAAGCAAAAAATAGCATTTGGATCTAGTTCTAAATTTATGAGGAGGAAATATTTCAGGCAATTATGTTATATATGAGAGAGGGTAAAGGAAGGAAACAAAAGTAAGATTTCTGTACTTCATTCAAACTGACAAAACAGTGATACCAGTAGAGTACAATAGGTTATGTATATGTAATGTAATACCTAGAGCAACCACTAAAAAAGCTATAGAAAGAGATATACTCAAAAACATTAGACATACATCAAAATGAATTCTAAAAAATGTTCAGAAAGTCAGGAAAAATAAAACAAAAAGTTTAAAGCAGAAAACAAAAAATAAAATGGAAGACTTAAGCCCTAACATGTCAATAATTACATGAAACACAGAGATTGGCAGAGTGAATTTTAAAATATGACCCAACTATATGTCATTTGCAAGAAACTCACTTCAAGTATAATGATAAAGGCGGTATGAAAATAAAGAAAGGAAAAAGACATACCACACAAGCATTAATCAAAAGGAAGTAGTAATGGCTATATTAATATCAACTAAAGTATTCTTCAGAGCAGAAAAAGTTACCAAAGACAGAGAGAGACATTATGTAATAATAGAGTCAATCCATCAGGAAGGCATAGCAACATTAAATGTATACACACCAAACAACAGAGCTACAAAATATGTGAAGCAAAATCTAACAGAACTGAAAGGAGAAATAGATAAATCAAAATTTGTGGGACACAGCTACAGCAGGGATGAGAGAGAAATTGCATCAACTGCATATAATAAAGAAAAGCTCAAATAGATTATCTAAACTCCCCCCTTGTATTAGTTTACTAAGGCTGCCATTACAAATACCACAGACTGAGTGGCTTCTGGGGCCTCTCTCCTTAGCTTGCAGATGGCTGCCTTCTCACTATGTCCCCCTGTGTGTGTCTGTTCTAACCTTCTCTTCTTACGTGACCACCAGTCATATTGAATTAAAGTGCCATCCGTATGACCTCATTTTACCTTAATTCCTTCTTCGAAGGCCCTGTTTCCAAATACAGTCACATTCTGAGGTACTCAGGTTTAGGACTTCAAAATATGAATTTGGGGGGAGGAAACATAATTAGCCCATAACACTTCTCAAAAACCTAGGAAAAGAATAGCAAAATAACTGCGAAACAAGCAGAATGAAGGAAACAATGAAGATAAGAAAAAAAGTCAGTGAAATTGAAAACAGAAAAACAATAGAGAAAAATCAATGAAACAAAGAGTTGTTTGATCAGTAAAATTGAGAAGCTTCCAGCAAGACTGACAAAGAAATAAAGAGAGAAGTCACAAATTACCAATTAGGAATGAAACAAGGGATATCACTACAGACCCTGCAGGCATCAAAAGGAAAAGAAAGAAATACTGTGAATAACTCTACACACATAAATTTGAAAACTTAGACAAAATGGACCAACTCCTTGAAAAACACAACTACTATAACTCATCCAAATAAAATGGGTAATTTGAATAGGCTTATACCTATTAAGGAAATTAAATTTGTGACTTTAAAAACTCCCCAAAAGAAATTTCCAGGCCCTATGATTTCACTGGGGAATTCTACCAAATGTTTAAAGAGTTAACACCAATTCTAAACAATCTCTTCCAGAAAATACAAGAGGAGGAACCATTCTCAATTCATTTTATGTAGCTAGTATTGCCTGGAGGCCAAACTAAACAAAGAATACAAAAAAAGAGAAAACTATAGACCAATGTCCTTCATGTGTATAGGTGTAAAAATCCTTAACAAAGTAACAGCAAAGAGAATTCAGCAATATAAAAAAAAGAATTTTAGGGGTGCCTGGCTCACTGTTAGTAGAACATGTGACTCGATCTCAAGGTTCTGAGTTTGAGCCCCACATTGGGTGTAGAGTTTTTACTTAATTAAAAAAAAATTAAAATTAAAAATTAAAAACAAAAAAATAATAAAAGAATTTCATACTATGACCAAGTAAGTTTATTCTAGGAATGTAAGGTCGGTTCAACATCTGAAAATTAATCAATGTAATCCACTACATTAACAAGTTAAAGAAGAAAAATCATATGATCACATCAATTGATGAGGAAAATACACTTGATAAAATTCAACACTCACTCCTGAAAAAGAAAGTTTCAGAAAAATAGTAACGGAGAGAACTTTCTCCACTTAATACAGACCATCTACAAAAAAATCTATAGCTAACATTACACTTCATGGTGAAAGATTGAATGCTTCCCCCTAAAATCAGGACAAGGCAAGAATGTTCATGTTCACCACTCTTATTCAACATAGTGCTGGAAGTTATAGCCAGTGCAATAAAGGGAGGGGGGATGAGATAAGGAAATAAAAGACATACAGATTGAAAGGGAAGAAATAAAACTGTTGTTCTTATTTGCAGATAACATGACTCTCTAGGTAGAAAAGCCTAAGAAATCAACAACAACAAAAATCTCTTAAAACTATTAAGTGAGACCAGCAAGTTTGCAGGATACAAGATAAACATACAAAAAAAAAAAAAAATACAAGAATGTTATTTCTATATACCAGCAACAAATACATGGATACGGAAATTAAAAATATGCCATTTACAGTAACTCAAAGAAAATGAACTATTTTACTTATTTATTTATTTATTTATTTATTTATTTATTTGACAGAGAGAGACACAGTGAGGGAGGGAACATAAGTAGGGGGAGTGGGAGAGAGAGAAGCAGGCTTCCCACTGAGTAGGGAGCCCCATGCAGGGCTTGATCCCAGGACTCTGGGAGCATGACCTGAGCCTAAGGCAGACACTTAACAACTGAGCCACCCAGATGCCCCGAAAATGAACTATTTAGATGTAAATCTAACAAAACATGTTATGCTGAAAACTATATAGTATAATACTGCTGAAAAACCTCAAAGAAGATCTAAATAAATGGAGAGACATATAATAAGAGACTCAACATACTGAAGATGTTGATTTCCTCTAAATCAGTCTATATGCCTAACACAATTCCTATAAAAATCTCAGCAGGATTTTTTGTAGATATATATAAGATTATTATAAAATTTATATAGAAAGACAAAAGACCTAGAGTAGTTAAAACAATCTTGAAAAAGAAGAACAAAGTGGAAGAAATCAGTCCACCCAATGTTAAGATTTTTACGTTGCTACAATAATTAAGACTGTGTGGTCCTGGCAAGGGGAGAGACACATAGATTTATGGAACAGAACAGAGAACACAGAAATAGACCCACAAAAATATGCCCAACTGATTTTTGACAAAGGAAAGATACCTTTTCAACAAATGGTACAGGAATAATTGAACATCCTTGGTCATAGAACTGAACCTTGACCTAAGTTTCATATCTTATACAAAAGTGAATTCAAAATGGATCACAGAGATAAGTGTGAAACTTAAAACCAAAAAAAAAACAAAAAATAGAAAAATTTGAGATCTAGGGCTAGGCAAAAAGTTCATAGACTTGACATCAGAAGCATGATCCTCGAAAAGAAAAATTAGTAACTTGAGTTTCATCAAAATTTAAAACTTTTGCTTTGTAAAAGAACCTGCTTTGAGGATAAAAAGTAAGGTATGTAGTAGGAGAAAGTATTTGGAAACTACATATCCAAACTAAGAACTGGTATCTAGAAAAATCATTTTATGCCATTTTGTAGGATATTTTCCTGCTTAAAAAACTTACAAAACTCAACAAGTGAAAAAAATTTTCAATTAGAAAATGGGCAAAAGACATGAACAGACATTTCACTGAAGATAATATATAGGCGTCAAATAAGCATCTGAAACAGTATTCAACATCATAAACTGTTAGGGAAGTGCAAATTAAAACCACAATGACATATCATCATCAGAATGGCTAAAATAAAAAATAGTGACAACACCAAATGCTGATGAAGATGTGGAGAAATTGGATTACTCATACATTGTTGGTGGAGATGTAAAATGGTACAGCTGCTCTGAAAAAGTTTGACAGTTCTTAAGATAAACAAAAACAAAAAGCTAAACAGGCACCTACCACACAACCCAACAATTGCACTGCTGGGTATTTATCCCAGAAAAACGAAGACTTATGTTAACACAAAAACCTGTATACAAAAATCTATAACAGCTTTATTTGTAACAGCCAAAATCTGGAAAGAACCCAAATGTCTTCCAATGGGTAAATGGTTTAAGCAAACTTCCGGACAGCTATACCATGGAATACCACTCAGTAATAAAAAGGAACAAGCTATTGGTACAGACAACAACCTGAATGAATCTCTGAAGAATTATGCTGAGTGATAAAAAACAATCCCAAAAGGTTACATACTATATGATTTTATTTCTATAATATTCTTAAAGTTACAAAATTGTAGAAATGGAGAACAGATTAGTGGTTGCCAGGGGTTAAGGAGGGATGGGGTGAGAGGAAAGTGGGTGTGATTATAAAGGACATCATGAGGGATCCTTGTGGGGGTGGAAATGTGCTATCTCTTGACCATATCAATGGCAATATCCTGGCTGTGATACTGTACTAGAGTTTTGCAAAGTTGTGCTGATGGGGGAAACTAGGTAAGGAGTATATGAGGTCTTTCTGTATTATTTCTTCCAACTGCATGTGAATCTACACTGATACCCAAATAAAAATTTCAGTTTTAAAAAACAATGAGGGAGGGGCGCCTGGGTGGCTCAGTCATTAAGCATCTGCCTTCGGCTTAGGTCATGATCCCAGGGTCCTGGGATCGAGCCCCGCTGTGGGCTCCCTGCTCAGCGGGAAGCCTGCTTCTCCCTCTCCCACTCCCCCTGCTTGTGTTCCCTCTCTCGCTCTGTCTCTCTCTTTCAAAAAAATAAATAAAATCTTTAACAATAACAACAAAAACAACAAAAAACAACAATGAGGGGCGCCTGGGTGGCTTAATCGGTTAAGTGTCTGCCTTCAGCTCAAGTCGTGATCCCAGGCTCCTGGGATCAAGCCCCAGCAGCAGGCTCCCTGCTCAGAGAGGAGTCTGCTTCTCCCTCTCTCTCTGCCTGCCGCTACCCCTGCTTGTGTGTGCGCCTGCTCTTTCTCTGTGTCAAATAAATAAATAAAATCTTTTCAAAAAAATTAAAAAAAATAAAAAACAATGAAATTAGATGCAGACGAGCTCTAACTACACTGTTTAATTACTAGAGATTACACATATTTTATACTCTTGCAGGGGGGAGGGAAAGGTGATAGATTTAATTAATAAAAATGTAAAACATCCACACAGCTGAAGACACTATGAACATCAAAAGACGAATAACAAAATAGGAGAAATATTCACCATGTACAAAATAGAAAAGAACTGTAATACAAATTCAGAAAACGTTCCATCTAGTGAAACAAAACAATCTAATAGAGAAATGAGCAAAGCTTATGAACAGGTGATTCACAAAATAACTAGAAATGACTAACATGTGAAAATATGCTCAGCATTGCTTGTGATGAGGTGAACGCAGATGAAAATCCCTGTGAGATATGATTTTGCACCTAACACATCGGCAAAAATAATTTTTTCCTTAAACTTTTTATTTGAAAGCAATTTTCAACTCAGTGCAAAGAACTCCCTTATACCACTGACCCGTATTCATTGGACTGTTCATATTTTGCTACATTTGTCTTCTTTTCTCTACCTCTCTCTGTGTGTGTCTCATATGCATACATAATGTATGTATATGCATGTATTTATATGTAGTTTCTTTTCTAAATGATTTGACAATAAGTTGCATACCTCCATGGCTCCTTACTCCTAAATATTTAAACCTTTGTCTTCTACAAACAAAGACATTTTCCTACTTGACCATGATACATTTATCAAGTGTCAGAAGGTTAACATGGATATAGTTTTTATCTGTTAGTCATACTTTCATATATTATCTGAAGTCATACTTTAATTTTGTCAGATGTCCTGATATTGTCCTTAATAACATTTTTTTTCCAGTCCAGAATCCCATGTTGCATCCTATTGTCATATCCCAATAGACCCCTGTAATCTGGAACAGCCTCCACCTTTCTTTGCTTGCATAACATTGACATTGATGAAGGCAACTGTCCCTTGAAGCTGTACAATGTGCCTCAATTTGGGGTTTGTGAGGTTGCCTCAGGATTAGATTCAGGTCTTGCGTTTTTGGCAGGAAGCCACCGAAGTGCTGTATGTCCTCTCAGTGGGTCACACCAAGATGGACATGGGAGTTGGTTCCATCACTGGTGATACTAACTTTGATTATTTGTTTAAGTTGATACTGACTAGGTTTCTCAATTATAAAGTTGCTCCTTTTCCTTTTATAATAAGGAAGTATTTTTGTGGGAAGATACCCTGAGTCTGTGATTCCTGTTCAAATTTTCACCCATAAATTTAGCACTTGCTGATGATTCTTGCCTGATCAATTATTATCATAATTGCTGCCAAATGATGCTTTTTTAAATTCTGTCTACATCGATTAGCTGAAATTCTACAATAAGCACAAGATTTTCTTTATTTGTTTAATATCATTATAGACTCATGGAGTTTTCATTTTAATTGCTATAATTCATTACTATAATTTATTCTGATGCTCAAAATGTCCCCATTGTGTCAATGGGAGCCCCTTCAAATTAGCTTGTGTTCCTTTGACATGTCCCCATCATTCTTTGAATAGTTCCTTACTATCTGTCAAATAGAACTGTTCTAAGCTCATTTTTTTTTTTTTTTTGTTCCCTGCCCTAGCCCTAGAATCAGTCATTTCTCCAAGGAGCCGTGATTCCTGGTTCCTTTTAGCAGAGACAATATTTAGAAACCAAGATTTGGGCACTGAATGTTGCTACTGGGGTGTTTGCAAAATTTGTAAAGATTAAAAGTATCCAGAATTAGTGAAGTCATGGGGAAAGAGCACTCTTGTTCTCAGTCAGAGGAAGAGTAACCGGTGCAGGAGTTTAAGAATGACATTTGGCCACACTTGTCAAATGCAGATCGGTGTGCACTTGGACACAGCCAAGCCACGTATAGGAATCTCTTCAACCCAAACTAGCATACAAGTACATAAAAGCAACACAGTGGAAACAACCACAGTGTCCAGTGACACAAGTTAGCTAAAGAAATCATAATACCTCCTTCCTAAAGAATACTCATCATATGTTGGAAACAATGAGCCAGGTTTAAGTCCATGAATTATTATTGGATAAGAAGCAACTTATAGACTGCTGTGTGTAGTCTGAATTTTTTCTATTTAAAATAAGATGTGTGTGTCTTACATAGTGAGTGTGTTTGTGTAAGAAAACTCTGAAAGACACACTCTGATCTCCTAGGCAATGTTATCCCTCTGAGTTTTAGAGAGAGGGGTGTAGAGGTGAAAATATGGGAGCAGAAAATTATAGTTTTTATTTCATACACTTCTGAACTATTTGAAGTTTTATAGCAGCCTTGTATTTCTTTCATAATTTTTTTTTAAAAGCATTAAGAGATAATAGGGGAAGAAGAGACAGCCAGCTCCTAGCCTAGAAGACTCGCCAGTATTGTTGAACAGTAAATTAGCTTTAAAAGTAAAGAAAAAGGTGTTCATCAGAAATGGGGGTCAAACAGCTTTGGAAACAGAGGAAGAAAAGAAGAAAGAGAGAAAAGTTTGGCGGTGTTTGCTCACACGTGCCCTGGAGCAGAGGAAGGGACTTGGCCCGAGGTCTTGGCTCTCTGTGGAATGGCCCCATAGGCTCTCCCAGGCTATTGAACATTCCAGGTGTCTGCCCCCAGCTCTGATTCTGGCTCCCCACCCTCCTTCAGAAGGTAAATGGCTTTCCCAGAGTGGTGCATGGCAGGAGGGAATGTGGTGACCAGGAGGTTTAGGACCAGAGGCCTTAGACCTGGGCTGTGCTGTTCTCTCCAACCTCCCAATCTTACAGCTAGATAGTACTACCACATGTGATTATGAGCACCTGGAGCCACACTTTCTGAATTCACATCCCTGGTTCCTGCTTAACAGCTTGGACAAGTTCTCCCAACCACTCGATGCCTTAGTTTTGATACCTATAAAATATCCCCCATGGGGTTGCAGGAAGATCAAATGAGTAAATATGCCAAGTGCTTAGGAGAGTAGCTGGCATGTAGTGAACACTTGAAAAAACATCATTTGTATTATTATCATTCCTAGCAGTTACCGTGGGCACACCCTTGTCTCAAAATGTAATGGAAATGCACTAGGGTTTCAGTGTTACTTGTGAGGCTCGCTGATAGTTTGCCATCATGGTGTGCATTAGTTAGGAATGCTTCCTGCTGCAAGAATTCCAAACACAGCAGCTTAAACAAATAAGGTTTTGTTTTGCCTCAGTTTACAAGAAGTTCTGTAAGTAGACAGATGCTGGTCTGTGTTCAGCACCTCAGCCCTGTCTGGGCCTGTCTCAGCAAGTGCTTAGCCTCTCTTTCCTGCTTTCTGCCTCAGTGTTGCAACACGGCTGCCCCAACTCCTAGCATCACATCCATCTGAAGGAAGAAGAGCAATGGAGAGAAAACTGGAAGCACCAACCACATGTGGCTCTTTTACCAAGAAAACAAGCCTTCCCAGAATCCCCCAGCTGACTGCCAATTATGTCTCATTTACCAGAACGGTGTCATTTGACCACACTTAGTTCAAGACAGGCTGGGGACTATAGTTAGCTTTTCAGCCTCAATAGTGCAGATCCCAAGGGAGAGGACGTCGGGAATGACCTCTGCACAGCCTGTCACTATTTCTTTTTCCTATTAAAGAAAAATCCGTGTGACCGACCATGTTTTAGCAAATCAGGAGTAGGTGGTGGCATTCAGCAAATGTTTCCTCAGCAGTGAGACCTTTGTGGTGTTTCTGTCCCTCTCCTGCTCTTGGGGTCCATCTAAAGAGAGACTCACCTGTAGTGAAACAGGAGGAGGAGGGACCTCTAGCTGTGCGGGCCAGCTGGGAGCTCCCTTCTCTTGGGAACTCAGCAAAGCTGAGACTCACGCGGACCGGGATCCAGGGCATCCAAAGTCCCCAGATCCAACTTCTCAACGCAGCCAACCCTCTGCCAGAAACTGCCGTTGCTGCTGGCTCTAGGCCGGCGGAAGGAGCCAGAAGCAGTGAGTTTGCTGGCCCCGGCCCTTGGCAGCAAGAGCGCCTCTGCTCTTTTCCTTCTGGACCATAACCTGTTTTCCATCTTCCGGGCTCCCAGGGGCATGGGGCAGGCCGGCCTGGAATTAGGCGGCTCCCATGTGTGACAGCCCCACATCCGCTGGGCAGGCCAGGCTGATGGTATCTAGTTCCTGAGACCCCACAGTGAACTCAGACCCCAGATATTCTCTCCTGATAACAGCTTCACCTTTTTCATCTCTTTGAACAGATACCAACCGCTGGCTGAAACCCAAAGTCCTGGCTGAAAACTCCTCTCACTGCTTCCCAGAAACAAGCCTGGTCCGAGATGGGTGGTGGAGGAGGAGGAGCGATGGGCTGGGTGCCCAGGACTTGCTGGGTGCCCAGGACTTCTGCGTGCCCCGGCGAACTTAATGTCTTCTCTAGGACCCTGTTCTGCAGCAGGAAAGTGAAGGGAGCACACCTGAAGCGTCCTGGGGTTGCTCTCCTCCACGCACGTCGGGCAGTTCCCCTGGCCCCCGCTCAGGGCACCTGGGCTGTCCACCAGGGCCACCGTTGTCTCTGGGGCCAGCCACGGGCCACCTCTGGCTGTAGAGCCATAGCCATGGTCCCAGGCCTTGAGGGAAGGCACTTTATTATTTCTGAGTTTGTGGGAAGTGCACTTTGAACACATTTGCACCAATGGAGGAAACAATATCTCTCCCAAGAGGCCAGAAAAAAAGGAAAATTCAATTTGCCCTGACATCCAGCCCTCCGTTTCTGCTCTTACTACCTGCGTTCTTGGCCATCGAGAGGCAGCAAATCCTCTGGGGCCCGGATGAAGAGGAAGGGAACCAGATGCTGTTTCAAACAGGGATTTTTTTCCCCTCAATTCAGTAGCAAGTTTATATTTTCTTTCAGAATGATTTTAGCCACCCCCCCAGCCCCCCAGCCCCCACTCCCACCGATGGAACAGTACTTAGACTGTTCAGGACACCTCATGTCCTGTTGGCACCATCTCGGTTCCTCTCCTAGTAGAAGACTCATCCCTCTTTCGCACAAAGTCACTGCCCCCACAGCCTCCCTCGCACACCCCTCGCACAGCCTGAGATTGTGCTCTCCGTCACTCCATTTTTCCAGATGAAGAAACTGAGGCCTGGGAAGGCAGTCCCTTGCCTGAAACCATGGCCCCAGCCTGGTCCTGAGCCTGACGTCACAGCCCAAATATCCAGCTGTCTGCTCCTTCCTCGGCAGTGACCAGCTGCTGTGCCCCCCAGAGTCCCTGTCCTGCCCCCAGCACCTCTGAGGGCAGTCAAGCATGTCTAGGGTTGGCCTCTACTGCCCCTCTGTAAAGCTTATCAACCTTTATTTCTTTCAGCTTCTCGAAAACCACATGAAACAAGGCTGTAGATGCTACATGAGATTAAAGGCTGAACCTCGTCCAGGTCAGGAAATTCCAAGGGCAGTCTCCCAGCTTGGCTCCAGCTTTCTCGGTCACCCCCAGGGTAACTTGTCCGCCAGCCAGGAGGGTGGGATGTTAGGGGACCCGTGAGTGCCGCAGGGGCACCTGCATCCTCTGGAACTTCCTGAGGATCCAATGCTCTGATTTCCCAACCAGCTCCTAGGGACATTTCCAGCTCCCTCTCTGGGGACAACTTCCAGCCGGTCTCCCTCCCTCCTGTGTCCTGCTGTTTCCCTCTCTAGCCAAACCTTCCCCGTTGGGTTTATATCCTGCTCTTCCCCCATCTTTAAGACACCCCTCCGCTGAACTCACTTTGTCCTTCAGCTGCTGCCCTATTTCTTTGCTCCTCGTGGCAGTAAAACTGGTTCAAATTGTGGTCCTATATCTGGTTTACCCCTTGAACGCTCTCTCAAGCCCTCTGCAAAGACTTTGTGACACCCTCACTGCCAGTGACCCTCGAGTTGCTAAACCCAATCAGCGGTTGGCCTCCCCTTACAGCTGTCAGGGTGACTGAGAACCTCAGCCCCTGCTCCACCACGCTATCCTCACCTGCATTCCAGGCTCCCCACCCTGGCCCTGCCGCACCCGGTCCTCTCCTCCACTGCCTCCTATCTCCTGCCTCATGGCTCAAAAAGTCTCTACATGCTGCCCTGCCCAACCACCTCCTAACCCTCCACTGCAAGCTCAGACAGGTGTTCAGGGCTCAAACCCTAACCTGCAGGCCTCCCGAGACCTGCCTGCCTCCGTCTTCCCTCTGATGCAAAACAGCTCTTTCCTTATATCCACCTGCCATCTGGTCGCCTATAAAGGAAACCCAGGACCTGATGCCTCTGGTCATCTCCCTGCTACCACCCACCTCCCCAAACAGTCTTATCACCCACCTGGATCCTGTTAAAATGTGCAAATTTTCAAAGTCTGAA
Organism: Eumetopias jubatus; assembly: GCF_037043125.1. Taxonomy (NCBI): domain Eukaryota; kingdom Metazoa; phylum Chordata; class Mammalia; order Carnivora; family Otariidae; genus Eumetopias; species Eumetopias jubatus. The sequence continues at coordinate 38,550,597 of NW_028274823.1, forward strand.
AGTCTCCCTTTTCCAGAGCTAGAGCAGAAACCCAAATGCTAGCATGACACCCCCACTTCCTCCCCCTGCCTCTTGCCTCTCTTGCTCTATTCTTACAAAGCTTGTCTCCTGAGCTCCCACAAACACATGTCCCCAAATCTAGCTCTGCTCCTGGGGCACCTTGGCTCTCTCTTCTTTGAGTATTATCTCAAATAACTCCTTCCCTGCACCCCCTACCCTGACACTCTCTGTTCCTCTCTGTGTTAGTTAGCTATTGCTGAGTAACAAGCAAACCCAAAATCTTAGTGGTTTAAGAAAACATTTGTACATTTGTTATCTCACAGTTTCTATGGTTCAGGAATCTGGATGTGGCTTAACTGTCCCTCTGGTTCAGGGTCTCTTGTGGGTTACAGTCAAGGTGTTGGCTGAGCTGTGGTCACCTCAGGGTTGGATCTTCAGGCTCCCTCCTGAGGCTGTGGGCAGGAATTGGCTCCTCGTGAGCTGCCCTCCATCCCTTTCCCAGGGGCCCAGCATAGCACTGCTCAAACATCAAAGTGAGAGAGGGAGAGAAAGGGAGTGCCAGTAAGACAGACTCCCCATCATTTGCAACCTCATCTTGGAAGTGACTTCCATCATTCTCCCTTTTCTATTCATTCGAAGCAAGTCCTAGGTCCAGCCCACCCTCAAAGGGAGGGGATAGCACAAGTATGTGAACACCTGGGGGTGTGAATACCTGAAGCCACTTCTGAAACTGGCTACCATGCTCTTCCTGCTGTTCTTCTCAAATAGCATTTGTTCTCATCATGGCATCAGATGCCATGAAATTTGCTCGTGTATTCTGTTCGTGGTCTCTCTCCCCGGGTAGAAAGCAAGCTCTCTGTGGGCAGCGATTTTTTGTGTTGTTGCGGGCTGTATCCCTACCACCTCCAACAGCATCATCACAGAACAGAGCAAGTGCTCATTGGGTAGATGCTAGTGAACTTCAGGAAGCTCTTTACAATGCAGCATGAGGAATGGACATCCACCCCCCAGTGCTGGTACTTTCTTGGGGTTACACAGTGATCTGGTGACAGGCACTGGCTGGGGCCATCCTGATTACCTCAGCCACAGTGGCCAGGAGATCACAGTCCCACACCCTCTCAGAGCCTGGCCTTGCCCCTGTGAAATGAGACTCAGGCCCAGGGCCTGATCTCATCATCTCAAGGGCTCTGTAATAGAGTGGTGCCAATTTCATTCTTTTAAAATAGGTGTTTTCAAATATTTTTTTAAAATCATAATTTGTTAAAAACATGCCTAGGGGACAGTTTGGCACTATCTACCAAAGCTTTAAGTGCACACACTCATTGACCCAGCAAGTTCAGAGCCTGGAATACTGATTTTTCACTACCTTCACACATGAATGCAAAGACAGGTGTACAAAGATGTGCAATGAAACTCTGTTTACAGTAACAAAAGAATAAAAACACTGCATGTCCTCCAGTAGGGGGGGCAGTTCAGTAAACTGGGGCACACCCAAACAGTGGACCGGCAGACAGCTGTCAGGAAGACCGCAGTGAGCCAGACGTCCCGATGGGGGTGCATCAACCATCGCATTCATTCACTTAGCCAACCAATATTCTTTGAGCACCTACTATGTTCCAAGCGTTGTTCTAGGCACTACGGACACAGAAGAGCAAAGTCCCTGCCCTCAGAAGCTTATTTTATAGCGTAAAACCACACACGTGCAAATAAGCATGCAAACAAATACACTGATGAAATATAAAAGGGTTCTAAGGAAACACGCAAAGCAGACCCGGGACAATGTGGGAGCACTGCCTTATACAGCATGGCCTTGCTCTATTCAGGGAAGAGCAGCACAGGCCAGAGGGGCCCAAGTGGAGTGAGGAGGAGGAAGGTGAGGCCAGGGAAGTGGGGGGTAAGCTGGGGTGACGGGGCAACCACCCATCAGAGCTGGCTCCTGACCACTCACCCCTCAGGCTGCAGCCTTGGGTCAGGCAAACCAGTGCATGTTGCTGGGATATCAGCCCCTCCTCTATGGGCCTCCTCCATGTGATGGGGCCTTGCTATTTTCCAGCATCACTCTGGGGCAGTGGGGAGGACAGATTAGGAGGAGGTGAGGACAAGGGCAGGAGCCCCAGAGGTGGCCAACATAACGGCCTAGAGAGGACAGCAGCTTGGATCAAGATGGCCATGACCAAGGTGAGTGGGTGAGACTCTGAAAACAGCGAAGAGAGAACCAGCAGAATATGCCGTTGGATCAGATTTGGGGAATGAAAGGAAGAAAGGAATCATGGGCAACTCTGTTTTTTGTCCTGAGAAACTGGGTGAATATGGGAAAAAGCTGAGGAAGAAGCAAGATTTGGGGAGTGGGAAGGGTAGAAATCAAGTTTCTTTTGGATGCATTAAACTTGAGACGCCTGCTTGGTGCCCATGTGGGAGAGGCCATGGAGGGCAGGCAGCTCCGTGAGTGGACTTCGCGGGAGGAAGGGCCGGGGGAGCAGCCGGGCAGCGGTGTGGCAAGCCAGGCCTGGATGGGGATGCCGAGGCGTGGGTGCCGAGTAAGCAGAGGGCCCAGGACGGGGATCCTTTGGGGACACTTTCATGTTTAGAAATGGAGATGAGGAAGGCACACCGATGAGGAAGAGGCTCTCCTCTTCCTGGTGGCAGGAGAGGGGCAGGAGTCTGGGAAGCCAGGTGAGGGGAGGCCTCGGAGGGGGTGGTTGGGCTCGTCCAGCACTGACAGGGGCTGAATGGGTGCAGAGGGTCGCTGCAGGCCCAGGGGGTAGAGGGCTTCGGCCTTCAGGCTTAGACAGGGACGGAGTTAGGGGCGTGGTGGGTACCACAAGGAGTACAGGAGCCAGGAGAATAACATTGTCAAGGGGGAGCAGGACGTTTTCTGTCAAGGGAACAGAGAAATAAGAGAGACATGGGGTCTTGGAGTTTGGATTCCCATATGAGGAGCATGTTTGCATTCTGAAGGGAATGTTCCAGTAGGTTTGAGGGGGGTGTTGGTGGGGGAGGTGCAGCCAGAGGACTGGAAAGGCAGACAGGGCAGGCTTAGGAGCTGTGGCTGAGTGCATGGTGCTTCTCCTCCAGGGTTCAGGTTCAGGTTTAGCCAGGTGAGCAAGAGAGCATGCCATTGCTGGCGGCGGGCGGGGTGGGGGGGGGGGTGGGGGGGGTGTACATGAAGTGTCTTGTCATGCCCACTCCCCAGGGCCCTTGCCTGGGCCCTGCTCTGTAGGTTTGCCACACCACCACGCTGGGAGGGGCGGGGTACCACTTTGAACCGGTTTTGCAGCCAAGGACATGAGGTTTGCTGCTGAGTTATAGAAGCCGGCGCTCCTGAGATGCAGCTGAGGAAGGCCTCCATAAATGGGCAGGTTCTCCATGAGGGGACACGGGGACTCGTGGCGGGGCTGACCTGGAGGGGAACGTGGGGCTGGATCAGGGGTGAGAGAGGACCCAAACAGTCCAGGACTCCCACCTTGTGAGAAGTTCTGCACATGGCAGGGTTCAGAAAATGTTTACTGGAGTGCTCCTCCCTGTTTTCTAGACCCTGGAGATTGCTAACACCCCTTCCAAGTCTCAAACCCAATAGCCCCAATCCAGAATATGGACATTCAGAGAGAACTCCAATTAGATGCCAGAAAGCAGCAGCCCTGCCCACTTCACCCCATCTCAGACACCCTGAGGTACCAAGTCCTCCTCAAGTCCTGGCAGCCCTAAGTCGTGGCCACAAGTCAGTCCTTGTTCTGAGAATGACCAGGAGGCCAGAGGTTGCCGACCTAGGACCCCGTGTGTGCCCAGCTCGTACAAGGCCTCAGGGGAAGCGTAAGAGAGGAGGAGAGGGTACCCCTGTGCCCCTGGGCCTGAGTCCTCTGACACACATTGCTCCAAGGTGGGTGTCGCCCATGTGACAGGTAAGGAAGGAGGCCTCAAGTGGGCCTGTGAACATTGTCCCCCACCAGGCAGTGGAGGAGCAGGATGTGGGCCTGGGTCCTCGGGTACAAGCTGCTGTCCTTGCATCCTCATCGATTCTTCCCTCGCGGTGGGTCCCAGAGGAGCCCGGCTCAGGGCACGAGTCCCTTGCATTGTCCCTTGCACGAGTGTCACAGGTAGAGAAGTGCAAGCTTGCTGAGTGTGCAGACCCCCCCCCAGTCAAATATCCCGGCCGGGGAGGAGCTGGCCCCCCAGGGTCTCCCGCCCCCACCCCCCAGGGCAGGGGAGGGGGCTCGGGTGGCCCCTACTGGAGAGGAGGCAGCCAGAGCAGAGGTCCCATGTCCCTCTCTGCCTGCCCTTGATCAGAGTGTCTGCCCTGGCAACATCACCTCATGCTGGCTGTGCCGTTACTGATGGAATCACAGCTCGCCAGGCAGAGCAACAAGATTTATAAAATGCCCCAGGCATGACAAATCCTCCTTTTGAATGGGTCATTTGCTGAAGGAGATTCCACTGATGACTCATTTCAGACTGGAGAGTCCTGACATCACAGACGGTCAGAGCCGAGGAGCCTTGAGAGAGGCTCCAGGCTGATCTCTGTGCTGATGGACCCATGGGACCAGCAGGGAACACAGGCATGCCCCAAGGAGTATTGGCTCAGCCTCACTTTGGTGGCGGTGGGGAGGCATTTTCAGACTGTGTCTCTAACTCCTGGTGGTGAATCGTTTTCGGGACCTGCCCCCCCTTGATCCAGAGTCCCTGGTGTGACCTCTGACCCATGGTGTGGCAAGGATGCATTTTCCAAAAATAATCACAGCAATATTTCTGCCCTCCATGCTCTTCCAGAATCTCTCCACCCCCACTAAGAGGATTCTATTTCCACTCTCCTTGAAACTGGGCAGGCCGTTGTGACCTTTGTGGTGAAAAGAACATGGCAGAGGGATGCGGGGTGACTTCTGAGGCTAGGTCACCCTATGACTTTGACTGCCACGTCGTACGGAAGCCCAGATCCTACGGGGCGGAGCGTCGGTGTCCTGGCCATCAGCTCCAGCAAACTTTGAAGTTCTGGGCTGACAACCAGCACCAGCCACAGTCCCATGAGGGAGCTCTCAGCTGCTTTCAGCCCTGCCTGCAAGCCACCCCAAGCTCAGCTGAGTGGAACAGAGACAAGCTACCCTGGCTGAGTGCTGCCCAAATGGCAGACTCATGAGCAAAAGAGAGGATGGTGTTTTAAGACACGGTTTGGGAAGCGTTTGTTGTTCAACGATGGATAATGAGCACAGTGGCCTAGGCGATGCCGCGGACTTCCAGGGATTTCTGTCCCGGGGATGTACCACTGGCTCTGTAGATGGCTGATGGAAGACTCTGGGAGACTGTAGGGCTCCTCGTCCCGGAGGAACTCCAACCAGTCTGGGTCTGTGGGAAGGGTTGAGAGCCACATTCAACCGGATCCACCGGACACAGGGAGTGGGAGAGTGCCTCATGCCTGGAAGCTCTGACCGGGGTCTTCTAGTCAATGGGAACATGTTTTCATGGTAGCAAAATGCTAGGCGTTAGCCTTCTGAGTTAGATATTTGGTCATTTTCCCAAAGGTTATGAGGTCTCCGAATCCCTTCTGTGAACCTGCAGCGAGCTGATTCTGGCCTGACGAGAAATGGCTTATTTTCAGCCTCCCCTGAAAGCAGCAGGCATGGGCCTGCTTTAGGAACAAAACTGTCACTAAGCTGAGTGGGTCAGGGGGGCTTTAAACAACACCCTGACATTCTCTGCAACAAGCTGCGCCAAGCGAAGGTCTGTGATTTTATTTAAAATACAGGTTGTACAATGATGCCTACACCTGTAATGCGCGTGAAGTTCTTTTTGTTAAAATAACACTGACCTGCTATTATGTGAAAGGACAAGCAAGCACTCGGGAGCCCATTCCCTCCGTCTCTTTGGCTGGATGGTGGTGCCCTAGTTGGGTCACCATGGGGCTCCTGATCAATGTCACTGCCATCGGAGACATGGAAGGGGGGGCAGAAAATGTCACCAAGACAGTGGGTGATGTGGGCTGTGGGCTGTGGCCCCCTCATCTGCTCTGTGCCTCAGCAGCCAACACAGCCAGCAACTCCCAGGCGCCCATTGTCCCACAACATGCAGCCAAGCTCCTGCAGGGGCCACGGCGCCTAGAATGCAGCAGGCTGCCTTCCCCGCCAGCATCTGCCTCTAAACCTTGGGAAGTTACTAAATTCACTCCGATTTGTGAGTCCATCAAAACAAAACAAACTAAAAAAATTAAAAGCCCAAAAAATATCTGAAACACCAAACTCCCTACCAAAACATAAAAGTAATAGTGCTCTAAGTTCATGATCATAAACTTCTTTATCATCGGTAGCAGTTTCCTGGGGCTGCCACAGCAAAGCGCCCCAGACTGGGTGGCTGGAACAGGAATGTGCTCTCTCGCAGTTCCGGAGGCTGGAAGTCTGAAATCAGGGCCGACTCCTTCTGAGGGCCAGGAGGGAAGAATTCATTCGAGGCCTCTCTCCTCAGCTGTGTCTCCTCACATCACCCCTCTGGGGGTGTCTTGGTGTCTAAATTTCCCTCTTAGGATACCAGTTGTATTTGTTTAGGGCCTGCCCTGATGATGTCATTTTAATTTGATTACCTCTGTAAGGATCTTATCTCCAAATAAGTTCGCATTCTGAATTGTTGGGGGTTAGGAATCCAGCATATGGATTTAGGGAAACACATTTCAACCCATGCCACAATTCCAAGAGTAAAATTTGGGTTTATGTTTACCTCCTTAGTATGACTCAGTATGACACTATGGTAGCCTCATGGGCAACCCTGCAGCCATGTCGAAAAGACAAAGAGCAGAGGGCACTCCCCTGGAGGCTGGGAGGCCTGCTTTGCTCTGTGGCCTGAGCCAGTCTCTCCAGGGCCTCATTTTCTCCATCTGTCCCATGAGGTTTAGATTGGGGCCTTTCTCTCCCTGATATTGTTCAGGGTCACTCGTACCTAGCTTTAGGCAACAGGTGTGAGGGCCTGCCCTGGGTCAGCTCAGTGTGAGCATGGGCAGCAGCATGGGGGACACATAGGCTCCCTTCGGGCGGCTCAGTGTGGTGCACACAAAGGAGGTGTTGATAGGCCTCCGTTGGAAGGACCAGGTTCTCATGTCATAAAAAACAGGAAACCAAGGGGCTCCTGGGTGGCTCAGTCAGTTCATTGTTTTTGACTCTTGGTTTCGGCTCAGGTCATGATCTCATGGGTCATGAGATTGAACCTCAAGTCAGGCTCTGCACTCAGTGGGGAGTTCTGCTTAAAGATTCTCTCCCTCTACCCCTCTCCCCACTTGCTCGCTCTCTCTCTCTCTCTTCCGCAAATAAATAAATAAATCTTAAAAAAAAAAAAAAAAGAATAGGAAACCGGGCCTTCCTCCATGAGATTCTTTACTACTAGCCCTGCAGGAATTTTCCTTGGGGAATGCAGAGCCCAGCAGATACAGAGGGCACACCTGAAGGGCCGTGACTACGGTTCAGGGTAAGAGCAGAGGGCCGGGCAGGACGTGGGGAGAGGCTGGTGTGGTAGGGAGCTGGTATCCCTGACCCCTGGCACCTGCTGCAAGTCCAGACCTGATAGAGTATAGAGGGGAGGTGGAGGCTTGGCAGGGAGGGGCTGGGGGGGTAAACCCTCTGTCCTCCTTGAATTTGTCTCTTCCAGGGTCTTGGTATCAAGAGACATAGGGCAATGCGTTCCTCTGCCCCTCGAGAGCAGGTCTGGAAAGGGTGTGGAGCAGGGAGCGAGCTGGAGGGCAGACCCCTTCCCTGGGGGCTGGAATCCAGCTGGCCCTGACACAGCTTTGCCCACCTGGCTGCCCAGGTGCCACATGCACACAGGGGGGCAGCAGGGAGCAAGTATGGCCTCACCATGAAGGAGTGAGGGTACCTCACCGCTCACCTGGCACGGCAGGCAGCCAGACCAGCAGCTGCAGTGAGCCCCAGCTAGAAGCTTCCCTGCAGAGAAGTACCCCAGGGACTGGCCGAAGGGCTTGGACTTACGTCTCCTGGAAGGAAAGAGCGGACTCCAGGTTAGGGGTAGTGGGAATGAATGGTTGCTTAAGCCAGTGTCACCTAAACCAAGAGTTTGGAGCAGTCATTCTCACAGAGCAAGGATGGGTGTGTGTGACTGGTTACTGGGCAGGCGTGGGGGTCCCACCGCTCTGGTCTCAGGCAGCGCCTGGCCCAGCCTGCCCCGCCCTTTCCTCCCCTGGGTGCCTCCTGTAGCCAGGAGGGGTAGGGGTGGGCGGAGGCCTAGTGAGAGGCCTCCTGAAGCCTGTCAGCCACGGGCCTGGAGCTCAGCGGAGAGACAGAGGAAGGGGAAGACAGGAGGGTGAGTGGGCTTGGCTGGGCCTCTGCTCCCAGCATGTGCTCCCCCTGGGCTGCCTTCCCCAGCCCCAAGGCAGGCACAGCTGAGTGGCCCCATTTCTCATCCCTATCGATTATGCCACAGAGCCCTACAGCACAGAACGTAAATCACCATCCCCAGGGTATTTAACCCAGGGAGGGTTAGTTGGAGGTGGCATCCCTTATAAGTCCTGCATCTGATGTTTTTATATTAATTCCTATAGTGGCCAGATTAATTTTTATTCCACTGACTGTTATCTCTTCTTCATTGACTAGGAGACATTTCTGAGCAGTGCATATCTTGTTGAGTATCAGTCATTCAGGGAGGTGCTTCCCCTCGCTGCAAGGTTTTCATTAAAGAATGAAAATTCCTTTGCTCCAAAGCCTTAGTCTTTGGAAATTACAATGCACAGACCAGCCAGAGTCATTGCCACTGCTATCCCTATACGTATGCTGTCCTGGAGGGGCCTAGGTGCCCCGCATCCCTTGTCCTCCTGTCGGCCCTCAGCTTCTCCGGGCCTGCATGGGCTATACAGATGTCCCGAGCCAGCCTTTACCAAGTGACCACAGCTTGGCAAAGACCAGTTCTCCTAGAGCTGACCACAAGGTCATCAGGATGATGGCAATAGCCATCTTGCTCTACAGATGAGGAAAATGCATTTGCTGAAGATTCCCTGAAGCCTAATGCTGTACAAGGGTCAGATCTCGGATCATGCATTGAATCCAGTCCAATCATGGAAATGACCAGCCTGTTTGCCTGCACAGTGAAGGTGCTGGATGCTACCCCTCCCAAGGGGACTCCAAGGGCTCTGAACCTAACATGAGGGGCCTAGCTGAAGAATTGGGTGTTAGGAGAGGACAGAGCTGTTTGCAAATGCAGGAGCACCTTAGGCGTGTTCTGGATGGGTCCCCAGCAAAGCCAGGACGGAGACTCTCATCCACCCCTCTGCTGTCCCACTTGCTCGGCAGCAATGGATCCCACATTGTGGGCCTGGAACCAGCCGCATTGCAGCCCCCGGGAGTTGGCGCTGAGTATAGTCTCTCGCCCCGCCCCGTATCCAGACTCAGAAACCCAGGGTCGGGGGGGGGGGGGGGGGGGGGGAACCACGTTGTGTTTGACCCGCCCTCCACTAGAGTTCAGGAACCAGGAGCAATGTGGAGGGAGGGCTCCAGAGAAAGAACCCCTGGGCTTGCCCCTCAGTCACCTCACCTGTAAAGTGGGATACTGTGCCCGCCAGGCAGGTGCTAGGAGCCTGAGTGAGTTAGAGGTTCCCGGTCAGGACTCTCTACAGGTGGGTTTTCAATAGCTGAGAGCCCTTCTTACTCAGGACCCTCTGAGGCTTGCTTCTTGCTCTAGGAGAGATGATTCAGGCCCCACAGATCTGCCTCCCAGAGCATCTCACTGAACCTTTCCTCCGGAGGTCAGACAGGCCTAATCAAACCCTCAACCTTTAGGATTTGGAGAATGCTGATAAGTTACAGATGTAAATAGGTAACAAGTCAACACCCCTGATCCTAGCCTGGGTGTCAGCCTGGGAAATAAAACAGAGGTCATTGCCTTCTGCCCTAAACAGGCAAGGTCGCAAGAGCCCTCAAAGATTATATGTAGTTTATGGGCTGCTTTCAGTTTGTGGGCGGCTGCTTCCAAGACATAACTGTGGAAAAACAAAGAGGGTTGTAAATGGTGCTAAGAAATCAGCTGCTTCCAAGTGCCTGGATCCTGCAAGGAAAAAAATTATGAGACAGGAGCGAAGCTTTAGAAGATTGTGGGTACTTTGTCTAAACTGTTCTCATCTACCTATGATATGGACCCTGATGAGGGTCTTGGCGAGTCCCAGGGGCTGAGGAGGTGAGTTCAGGGCCCTGGTGGGGGAGAGTGACCCTTGCGGATGGGGGAGGCACCCAGGTCACAGTCTCTCAACACCCACCACCCCGTCCATTCACTGCCCAAGACAGCCAGATAAAGTGACAGGGACTGCTGACCACACATGATCCCATTCACACACAAACTCCCCTCCAGGAAGATGGCAACATTCTCACAAGTGGGGTCCCAGGCGGGGTGAGGGTCTGAGACAGGCCCCTGAGGGCCACAGCAGGGATGGGGAAGATGGAGGGGCAGGGTGGGAGGGCAAAATATCTGCAGAAATGGAAAAATGGAGGCCAGGTTTCTCCATTACAGCAGCTGGGACTGTTGAAAACATGGTCCCAAGTGTCCACAAAAGTCACCTGGGCAGTCAGTGTGGAGTCTTGGTGTACTGGTTGATTAGAACATTTCTGCTGCCCCCGGGAGGACAGCACAGACACAGTTGTCCCTTCTCGTGTTCTCCATTAGCCCCAGTGCTCGTCACACAGCTGTGCTAGGATGCAGTCTGCCTGCGCCCTCAGAGCCTGCACTGCCATGAGCCCAGTGGGCCCCTCCTGCTCCTGCCTAGGCTCTGTGTGTCCCCAGCCCACCCACTCTGATGGGAAGACAAGCCTGAGGTCAGGCCAGCTTGGCCAGGGACAACCCCCATCCTCCACCACAGCCTGAAGCCACAGCACAGGTGATCTGGGGTGTAGTTCTTTGGTGCTAGCCTCATTCAAGGATGGGTTGCAACTCTGAGAAGGCATCCAGCCCCTCACAATACAGACCCTGTCCTGGGGGGCAGGGCTGGGGCCGAGAGCAGGGCAGCACACACAGGGGTAGTGGAACCAGCCCCACTTGTGGCCACTTGATGTCCAGGCCAGAGCTGGGCAAAGGGCAGCTGCAGGATTCAGGGGTTCCGGAGGCCCTGGGGCAGAGCCTGGGATGGGCAGGTGGGGGCCTGTCTCTGAGCCAGAAGGGAGAAGCTTCCAGACATGACTGCCTCTGACCTTCTCCTGTCTCCTCTCTGGCATCGGGCCCAAGGTGAGCTCAGTTCCTTCGTGCTCCTGGACGTCGGCGTGGGGAACTTCATAAGGTTTCCAATCCACAGAAAATTGCCAACTTCTGGGGGCCTCAGGAGGACCCACATCCTCCACACGGAGCCCTTCTCCTTCCTGAGGACCAGCTATCCAGGCTCCTCCAGGGTAGGGTGGGGGAACTGGGGAGGGAAGGGGAGCTGCTCTGAATGAGGACACTTCGAAGCTTCTAAATCAGTTTCCCATGAGACCCCTCCCATCCCCCACCCCCACTGGCCTGGAGTCCTGAGGTCTTCAGAACCTTCTTGAACATTCCTCAGTTGAGCAATCCCAGCCCAGGGCAAATCCCCAGGGAACCTGGAAAAGTCATATACTCCCCTGGCTGAGGATCCTTGTATCCTTATGTTTAAAGGGCCAGAGAGAAATGAAGGTTTCTGAGCTTTTTAAGAGAAAGTCTCTCAACAAAACACTTCCTGATGCTTGTCTGACACTAAAAACCTATTAAAGTCATAAACTTCTCCTACAGAACACTTCTCAAAAATGTATTTATCTAAAGGGCATCTGTGTTTGGTCTCAAACTCAAACGCTCCAAATGTCAGGCCCCAAATGATTTATTTGGGGCGCCTTGTTCTCTCCCTGCAAGTTGTTTTGCAGCTCAAGCCCATGGTCATGTAGCTCCTTCGGCTGATTTTTACAGATGGCTTCTATTCACACCAAGGAAGGCAGCCCAAAGGAAGAAGGGGCACAAGGGGCATGGGGGTGCACATGGGGGGGCAGCAGGACTGAGGCAGTCTCAGCCCACGGCCTCATGCTCCCCCACCTGCCTGCCTGAGCACACCTCCTTGCCTTTGCCCAGGCTGTGCCCAGCACCTGGAGGATTGTTTCTCACAGCAGGACCTTTAACCAGCAGTCTGAATCCCCACTGGGTCCCCAGCCAAGGGTCCAGAGATAAATCCAGCACAGTCAGACCAGGAGGCACACTGGGTCCCCTTCAGAGTATCTCTGTGGGTTGGGAAGAACGGTGCCTTGGAGCCAAGACTTCTGAGTGAACAACAGAAGGGGTCAGGAGGAAGCGGGATGAGTGTTCCAGGCAGAAGGAACGGCCAGGGGAGGCCGGCTGCCAGGGAACATGCAGGGAGTCTGAGACCGAGGTTGGTTGGGGGTAGCTCCCTGGCAGAGGGATGAGGGCCAGGGAGAGGGGCCAGGTGCTGAGCTCCCAGTGGCTGCGAGCAGGCCCTCGGGTCTCAGGCTGCTGCACAGTGTCCCCTGACAGCCCTTCATCACAGCAGCTTAATACGCACGAGCTCGTCAGACCCTCTCAGAAGAGGCCCCAGAGAGCTGGGCATTGCAGCAGTGAGCTTAGCACGCTCCGGGTTTCAGGAGGCGTGGTCAGGCCTGGGAGAAGGCGTGGTCAGGCCTGGGACTGGGCCTGATGAGGAACAGAAGTTCCCCAAGGCAAGGGGTGACCAGGGGGTGCCCCAGCAACACTGCCCCTCTCCTTGGGGCTGTGGCCACTTCAAACCACTGTAAAGTCAGAAAACAGAGAGAAAGCTGCTGGATCACAGAGCCCACTGGGACCACGCTGGACACCCACATGGCCCAGGGCTCTGGTTTCTCTGCCCTCACTCCACGAGGGGTGGTTTGTGCCAGGAGGTCTAGGGAGAGGCTGGGGAGCTGTTTCTTAAAGCGTCACTGCCCAGTAAGTATACTGGTCACATGTGACTATTTAATTTCACATTATGATAAATTCAGTAAAATTAAAAGTTCAGTTCCTCAGTCCCACTAGCCAAATTTCAAGTGCCCAGTAGCCACATTTCGACAGCACAGAGGGGAATGTTTCCACCATCACAGAATGTTCCATCGGACAGCACTGTTCTAGGGGAAGAAGGCCGGGCTGGCCAACTTCTCAGCAAGCAGAGACAGGACCCCATTTGGCCTGTGTGAGGGGTCTGCAGCAAGGGTGGGAACTCTGGGCAGGCCTAGGCTCAGGGAGCAACCTCGGGGCTGCTGGAGTGCAAGCAGTGATCTACCTGAGACCAGCCCGGGGCTTCTGAAATTGCCGGGCAAGTTCTGCAGAAACTTGCAGCTTCAGGCCAGGGCGGGGTGGGGGTGGGGGGGGGGGAGGCGGTCGGTGCCCTGCTCCTGGGCCTGTCTGCAGACCAGGGGCTGGGGGAGCCACCCAGGCTACACTCCCCCAGCTCTGCATACACCACAGGTAGGTTGCCAGCCCCCCTCTCTCCAGCCCATCCAGCTCACAGCATATTGCCTCAGCACCCACACCCAGGCCTCAGATGGACCTGGAATCTGCACATCATGCCTGGAGTGGCAACCCACACCATCCTGGGCAAGGATGCCTGTAATGCCCCGGAATGGTAGAAGCCATTACAGGGCATTAAGTCAATGGACTTCCTATTTGTCAGCATTCCAAGCGCACGGCAGGTTTTTTTCAGCTCCAAAAGACTGCCCAGGCCAGAGTATGTGCTCTGCGGACTCTGCAGGCTGTAACCCTCTCAGAGATGAGAGCTGTGGCTTCCAGAAGGCAAAGGTGAGGCTGCTGAGGAGGCGCTCTCCTAAGAAGACCCAATGATGGCGTTTCATTTCTGCGGGACAGTGTGGGCTCACTCCAAGGCCCCTTCCCACCCCTAGCCCCATCTCCAGGGAGAGCAGTACTGCCCCCCACAGCTTGCCCCAGGTTGGCTCCCTGGAGCAGCCAGCCCTGACAGATGTCCCATCCCGGTCTGGGACTGCCTATGTGCCTGCTGTGTTGGTCATTGTCAGCAAGAAGCAGCAGGAAGGGAGGGGTCTTTGTTTTGTTCACTGTAGGGCCTCCAGTGCTGAAAATAGCACCTAGAATATAGTAAGGGCCCAGGAAGTGTTGTTAAATAAATGAACTCTTCAAGGAGGGTAAAGGGGAAATGTGCAGATTGGGTATATATTCACACGGGAGTTTTTGGGCAAAAACAAATCTCAATGTTTCGCTCAGTTGGTCATTTTAGGTTCCATGACTGAGGAGGGAAAACAATAACCCTGGGGACGTTAGGGGCTCAGGTGGCACCTCTCCCTGTGGACCCTCATTGTCTTGCTGGGTTGCTTCTCCCCTCTGCTTCAGCATCCTTCCCACAGAGCAGGCTTCCCTGCTGGGCCCTGCGGCTCTGACCTCCCCTGCTTTGTGATTCTGCCCTCCTGTAGCACACTGCTACCTTGTCACCAGTTTTGTTTTGTTTTGTTTTCCATTTTTGTTTTCCATCTGGATCATAGAGGCATCATCCATCTTACCTGAAGTTTTTTCTATTTTAGTCTTGAAACCAAAGGAGAAGTCGTGAATAAGTTTTGCTATAGTAAAGATAAGCTTAATTTTTCATTCACTTCCAGCTAGTAACTGATGGGGAAGTCCTCCTTCGCTCTCAGAAGCAAAAGGGAAAAGAAAAGGCTTCCTAGTGACAGGATAATTTGTCAGAAAGTTATGAGTGAGTACAAGCAAGCCTGTATAGGAAGTGTGTATCGAATAATATGACACACTGGCTTCTAATTGCTGTTGCCATTCTGATCAATAATACATGTTTTCAAAAAGCCTTCTGTTTGCATTTACACAATGGACTGTAACTACTGCAAAGGATCCATTAAGACCTATTTTAAAAAGTGCATTCGTAAAAACTTGTCTAAATCTGCATTACAAGGCAGATTATGAAACTGCCTTGGGAGATGGTTTTCTAAAAAGCATTCAGGCCACATTTGCTGGACTTGCCAATTCAAGCCCCCTAGCATCTCTATGGCTTGCTTGTGAGCCAGGATGGCCCTTCTCCTTGGCGTCCACGTGATGCAAGAGGCGGGCCTTGTCAGGCCTGAGGCCCCATCAGACTCCAGCCGCATCCAGCCTGCAGTGCCCTGGAGCTGGGGACTCGGTTGTGGTGGGGCGCAGGCATTAATCAACCCAGCACTCCCGCATGTGTAATGACATAGCCAGATAAGTGGGCCTGCGCCAAGAGGACTCCGGGGTTCCAGAGCTCTCTCTCCTTGCACTGAGACGGCGGCCTGTCCTTGGGGGTGGGCGAGTGACAGGGGCCAGGCTCACGTGGACCAGGCTCCCGTTTGACTGCCATCCCCATGCGGGTGTGAACTGTTCCTTATGCAAGTGGGGAGCCAGGGCACAGAGAAGCAGAGAGTTCAGGGTTAGGAACCACCTGCTTTTTGTGCTACCTTCACCATGTCCACTGACCTCTTTGGCCTCTCAGCCCCAGCTTCTGGATCTGATGGGAACCAACGGTAACAATGACAGCTCATACTGACTACGTGGGGACTCACTTGTCCTTTGATACCTGGGGGAAATGGAACTCTGCTCTCCCACCTAGATCCCAAGACGCTGGCAGCATGCTTCTGGGAACATGCCGAGAATACAGACGAGGACACAACTCAGAGCCCATCTGCAACCTTCACACCACGCTAGCTCCCCCGGCCTACCACCCAGACGGCTCCCCGGATTTCGGAGGAGCCCTGGAAGAACAGCAAAAATAAACGTCCATTTCCTACTGAGCCAGGAACTGTGCCGATCCTGTCAATTCTTCATATGGGTTTAGCTTCACAACACTGCAAGGCAGTTACCATATTACTCTTTTCGTGGAACAGGTGAAGAATCTCAGGCCCCACTGAAGCAGCTAACCTGGTTCCCATGCTGGTTGAAAGGAATGGAGAAGAGATTGCTTTGAGAGGTTGTGGTAGGGAAGAGGCAGAGGAGAAGGGGAGAACAGAGAAGGGAAGGGAGTCAGGGGAGGAAATTCAGAGGAGAAAAATAAAGC
Organism: Eumetopias jubatus; assembly: GCF_037043125.1. Taxonomy (NCBI): domain Eukaryota; kingdom Metazoa; phylum Chordata; class Mammalia; order Carnivora; family Otariidae; genus Eumetopias; species Eumetopias jubatus. Next base: position 38,566,570 of record NW_028274823.1, read on the forward strand.
TGTTGTGGGGGCCCATGGAAGGATGAGTTGGGGCAAAGAGCTCAGGTAAGGCCCCCAGGGTAGAGGTGAGCTACATGGTGTATCTGTACACAGGGGTCCCTATATATATGTGCACACAGATATGCAGGACCCAGTTGCTCCTGCCCCCAAGCCCTGGCTCAGGCTTCAGGCACCTGCTCCTTGTCAAGCCCAAGGGAGGGTCCTCCACCAGCCAGGTTGAGGCTCTGTCTGCAAATGCCAGCTGTGGGTGGCAAGGCCGGGGGGTGGGGGGCGGCTGCACAGAGTAAGGTGAAGAGTGTCCCTGTGCCATATCCTGTGAGCCCAATCATGGTGTGTTGTAAGTATGTTGTGGAGATAGCAGGTTTGACATCAGGGTGGGTGAGTGGGGAGCCCTGCTGTGAGGCCCCTCAGAGCCAGCTGGTGGGCACTGGCTCTTTTTGCAGCTGTGCCTAGAGAAGGGCAAACCATGGAATGATAGCAGACCTGCCTCCATCTTGACACCCACTGGGGTTACAGAGTGTAGTAGTAGGTACACGATTACCCCCATTTACAGAGGGGAGACTGAGGCACTGAGCAGTTAGCTAATAGCTCACACAGTCAGGCCCGGTCTGTGCTTCCAGCCACTGCAACATGCGCCTGCAAGAGGAACTGAGACCCCCTCCCATGCTCACTCTGACCACATCTGGCCCCCAGGCAAGACCTGAGAGGCCTCTGTCAGTAGTTCCAGAAACTACTGCCTGGTCTCCCAGTGCCCCCAGGACGGCACTGTGCTCCTATCTTTGTTTCCCCTTCTCTGCAAGGCACCCCTCGCACACACACACCCCCCCCCCAGGGCCAGGGTTTCCTGTCTCTGCACTCAGCCTCCACTCCTAACACCTGGCCTTTGAAGCTCCCCTGGACCTCCCTGAGTCCCCACAGTCACCTGGGTCATGGTCACAGAGCATCCTGCCCTCCTCTTACCCCAGGAGCAGCTGCACCCCACTTGGGCAAGCCTGCACTAGCTGGGATCTGTCTCTCTGCTGGGCTTGACCTCCACCCTCCCTTCCCTGTGCTGTGCTTTGGGGCCAGATCCAAGGGCCTCCAGGTAGGTCTTACCTGCTCAGAAGCAAAGAACGCAGCTGGGATAACATATGAGCTGCCCGCCCACTGAGCACTTTATCGTGTGCTGGGGGCAGGGCCTTGCAAACACTATTCACTCCTCACAGCCACAGGTGAGGGGAGGGACACTATTTCAGCCCTCATTTGACACATGACAAAACTGAGGCTCAGAGGGGTAAAGTGACTTGTGCAATGTTACATGACTGTAAGTGGCAAAATACAAACTCAGGTCTGACTCACTTCAAAGCAGAATCTCACGTCTGAATCTCTTGGGGCACTTTTTTTATGTGGACTTTTTTATGAAGGCGGGGGCCAGGGATCTATGTATTGATAAAAGGTGCCCTGGTGATATTCCAAGGGGTCTGTGGGCAGGGGTGGGGAGCACTGAACAACACTGTAATGCACCCCTTCCCCAGATCCCAGCGAGCCTCTCAGTGCCTGTGGGAGCCCACACCCCTCAACACTGTGGTCTGTTGGGGCAAGGATGCTAAGAGCCAACGCCTAAACCTGGGCAAGATGATGGCCGTGATTTATTGAGCACTTACTGTGTGCCTGGCACTGAGCTTCACCCTCACATGTACTCGTCTTTTTATCCTCACTCTTCCTTCTGAGAGGGGGATGCTTACAGTAGGGGAAACTGAGGCTGAAATAGAAATGACTAGAAGAAGCCAGGACAGGGAGCAAGAACCTCCTGCAGACTCTTCCAGGCAAATGTCCTGGGGCTGCCCTGGGACAGAGAAGTGAGAAGGACTTCCTGGGGATCATAGCCTGGCATCTTTGACTTCTACCCCAGCTTGGCCTCTGACCTCCTCTTGTGGGACCTCAGGGAGGCCACATCTATTTCCTCTCTGCTGAGTGAGGAAGCTCCTTCCTGCTGCTCTGATGTTAGGGAGCGTGACCCAATGCTCCCCTCCCTGCAGTTCTCAGGCTCACAAGGCCAAATCTTCACCTCCACCCTCTCCTGGATGCCACTCTGGCCAGGTCCCCGGGCATGCAGTGGGAGAGGGTAGGAATGTCCCCCTATGTGAACACAGGCATATACACATATGAATACATGTGCGCATATGCATATGTGTACAGGGGTACTATGTGTGAAGCCACCCAGACCTTTCTCTAAGAAGAGGGCAATGCCCCTACCATGTCAGGTGTCCACTCAAAACCCTCAAAGGTGGTACTGCAGAGAGGGTGGAAGGGCCTGAGGGGGTCCAAGCAGGACCACAGCCTCAGCCCTTGAGATGGTCACACAGAGCATGCCCAGACATCCAGTCTGTCTAGTGTTAGCCACAGCCCTGCCAGGGTGGTCCCTGAGAGAGGCGGGGATGAGGCTGGTTGGAAGAATGGGCCAAGCCACCCTTCTTCCTTCTGCATTCTCCTGCCACAGGAGATTTGCAGTGAAGTCCCCCTCAGCCCTTTCCTTCCTACTCAAGTCCCTTCCCTGGGCAGAGGCCCAAGTATACAGCCTTGATGGTCCTTATTAGCACCACAAAGTAGGACTTGTCTGCACCCAAGGGAGCCCTCCCATGGCAAACTCCAGCCCCACAAATCCAAGGGCCGGAGGCCCTGGTGGTGTATGGCAAGCAACACTAGGTCTGGTGGCCGCAGGGTGGCTCTCCTGAGCTGGCAGCGCTGTGCCCTGGCCTCCCGCCAGCAGGCCTGCTCTGGACATCTCCGCTGGCAGAACCCCCAGCCAGCTTCTGTCTTGGCAGCCCCTGCTGCCTGCGAGGGTGACTTCACTTTGATTTCATATCTGCAGAGGGATGTGCTCATCTCTTATTCAGCCCTGAAGAGGGCGGGGCTCTGCACAGCAGGAAGAGGAGGCACTGAGGTAGGGGGACCCCCGGGCCTCGTGCCCTGGACCCTCCCAACCCAAGGCTCCATGGGCTTCTAGTCCTCTTCACCTACGTGGGGGCCAGACGTCAAAAGACAGCTAGGGGTGGAAGAGCACAGTGGACTTTTCCCACAGAGACCTAGAATCCAACTCCAACCTCACCCCAGGACCCCCCATGTTAGGGGCCCAGAGTCTCAGTCTCCCCCTTTATAGGATTGGATATGTTTATGTGCATCATTTATTTGGGCAAAAATTACATTATTTTGGGTTCCAGCTAGTTGCTCTCCTACCCAGTCAGTCCACATCCTAAGAGTTCTTCCTTTTGGGAAAGGAGGACACTCACCCTCCAAGCACCCCATTAGCCAGTGCCAGGCCTCCTTGAAGGCCTGAGCCAGTTTGCTGCTCCCATTGGTTAGACCAGTCCTAAAGAGAGGGGGATCACAAACTAGCCCCAGGAGACGTTACCCTGTCTTTCAGCGCGGCCGCGGACATTGTAAGCCACGCGCCAGGCTCGCTCCAGGAGTGCGCAGAAAGCGCTCCGGCTCCCCTTCCCTTGCCCAGGCTCTTCCCCTCCTCCCGCCTCGGGCCCCAGGAGAGGCCGCGCTCCCACCGCGTCTCCCCGCTCTGAGAAATGGCGGAGGATGCGCTCCGCGCCGAGAGCCTGGAGGCGGGGCGCCCGCCTAGTCTCCTGGTCCGCTGGGGCGCACCCCTGCCCAGTCCGCCCAGACCCCGCAGCCCTGCGCGGTTTCCCTGCCCTCACTGGGCGGCCGGAAAGGGCTAAGCGCAGGGACCCGGAGCGGACGCACGGGCTGAGGAAGAGTGGCTGGGCGTGCGGAGGTGCGCGAACTGAGGCTGCGGGTGGCAGGCCCGCACCCCGCGTCCCGCACCTTGCTCCTACTCGCACCCGGCCCGGCCGGCATCCCGGTGCCAGCACCCGTCTCCTCTCCGCGCGGGGCGGGATCCGCACCAGGAGCCCCCGGCCGGTACCCCGAGCCCCGCCCTTACCCCCCGCACCCCGCCCGCACCCTGGCCCCGCCCGGCCCGCCCCCGGCCCGCCCCCCTCACCGCCCCGCCCCCGCCCGCTCCTCCGGCGCAGCCCGCGCCCGCCCCGCCTCAGTCCCGCGACCAGAGCCAGGCGCGCGACAGCGGAGGACAGCCGGAGTCCGCGCCCCGACGCTCTGCGCCCCCAGTGTCCCCCGCGTCCGCCGCGCCCCGGGCGGGCATGGGGCGGCCAGGCTGAGCGCCGCACCCCGCCGCCGAGACCCCGGGCCCCAGCCAGCAGCCCTCTTGCCGCGGCCCCGGCGCGCACGGGCCATGGCGAAGGCGACGGCGACGGCCGGCGCCGCGGGGCTGCGGTTGCTGCTGCTGCTGCCGCTGCTCGGCGAAGGTGAGTCCTGCCGGGGGCCGGCGCTCGCAGCGGCCGGGGCGAAGTTGGCGCCTGGCGCCGAGCGGCGGAGCAGATGCGCTCGGAAACGCCTTTCTCGTGGCGGCGGGCAGCGGGCTGCGCAGTTGCCCGCCGCCCGGGCTGAGCCGGGAGCGAGGTGGGGCGGCAGACCCGGCGCCTCGAGGCCCGGGCTGGGCGGGTCTCCCGCCGGAACGGCTCGCGGGCCCGGCGGCCAGGGTCGGTGCCCAGGGCCTGAGCCGCAGCGGCGCATCACAGCCTGGTCGCGCCTCGCGCGGCAGCCGCGTCTTGGAGCGAACCGGACGGATCTTGTCGCCGTTTCGGCGCAGGTGGGGGGGGGGGGGACCGGGTGGGGTAGCCCCAGAAAGCCCGCGACTTGCGCGGGCAGTTCCATCTCTGCAGATTGTTCCGTCCTGGTTTCCTTTCCTCGTTCCACGTCGGTGCATCCAGCTCGGATGTCCTGGCCCGCCCAGGGATGCGGAGGGGATCCGCTGTTTTAAAAAAGGTTGCTTTTCCCTCGTGCGTTTTTGCCGCCCTAGTCTTTAATACACCAAAAGCCCGTGGGTTCTGGGAGACTGCCCTCGAGGGCCCGCTCAGACTGGCCCAGTGCAGCCGGCTGAGGGGCCGCCATGGCCAGAGTTATAACAGGCAGCTTTAGAGTCGCACGCCGCGGCCAGGCAGGGCTACCCGAGGGAGTGGCCTTTGCGACCAGGAGACAGCTCTGGGCCAACCTTTACCAAGCGCGTATGACCATCTTAGAGTGGGGCAGGGCTGTGTGATGCCCTTGGCCAGCGTCGGTGCTGGGAGGATTGGATGTGGCCTTGCAAAGGCTGGTCACCGCCCCCACCCCAAACTCAGACAGAATGAAGCCTAACGCCATAGAATCTTTGACCCCGTTGGCCACGCATTTTAGTTTCCCTCGAACCAGCCCTGACTTGATCTCCTCCTTCAGTGCTTATGTATGCACCAAGTTTGTCTCGGACAGGGTCAGGAAAGGCTGCCCTACCCCGCTGCTTACAAAGGGCTTTCTCTCCCTGTGGCCTTTGGGAACAGAGGCAGTGTTACCCTGCCTCTGGTCCCTGGTCTTGCAGACTGGGTTCACAGACCGGCCCCAAGGCTTCGTTTGTGTGACCGGATCCTGGGTTTCTCTGGAAGATACTGAAGCCAGAATGGGTTCCCAGCCCATCATGGGGAGGGCAGAGAGAAGCCCTTCCCTTGCCCTGAGGAGGGATGAGGGGGAGGGAGTCTGTTTCCCATATTAAAACTCTGGGGTCACTGGGCTGCATGAGAGAAGACCCCTAGGAGGCTGCAGTCAGGGCACAAGTAAACACAAACTGAATGTTTTGAAGATCTCTTGTAACCCTGAGTTGTAACTTTGTAGTTGTGGGTGTGTAGTCAGGTGTGAGCCGGAAGCTAGTGCTGGGCAGCCTGGGCAGCCTCTGCAGCCTGCAGGGCTATTTCCCCATGCTCTTCCACAGCCATTAGCTGAGCTGGGCTGCCTGCGAGGCATTAAGGGCTAGACTTCGGGGCCCAGGGTGCAAGGGTCAGCCTGTGGCACTTGGCATGAATGCAGGTGGCTTTTCCATACCCCTGGCCCACAGAA